>NC_050202.1:17886333-18515666 GCF_013141755.1 Anopheles stephensi | reverse complement strand
GGTTTTTGACATATTTTAATTCCGCACAGCTTGGCAATATTGAAGGTATGCTTTGCGTACCTATTGGGAGCGATGCTACACAACACCACCACCAGCTGGGCTCTTTTGTTTTCGTAACGTTAAAGAAGTAGAGATTAATTTGTCCGTAGATTGATTGCAGCATTCTTCAGTGTTTAGTTCCGTACGCCCTTCCTGTGGCTGCTGCAAGGTAAACCGATCTGCTCAATCTTATTCCCACTGTCCGTAGTTTTCGTACCCCGAGGAGCGAAAGGTGAGCCGGAGTTGAAATAATGCATGTAAATCCAGGCCATCCATTTAATGAACTTCTGGATATAGGGGTCTTGACGGTATTTTCCTTTCCCATTCTATGTCCAGATAAACAGGCTGTTGGGGGGGGGGGGGGGGGGGGGATCTTCAGGAGGGCTAGAAGAGGCCGCGCGGGCGTAGTGATATTGCCCGGAGCGCTTTCGCTCTTGTTGCTGGGCTTTTTTGTGCTTTCCTGCTACCGGGAAGCGAACTGAAGCCAGGGTTTCTTTTTTAGGGAAGGTTCATTAAATCTCAAGATTTGCCTCCCCCCCTCTCCCCGTAAGGAGTGGTCCTGGGCGAGTCGAAGTGCCAACCCAAAGATAGATAGTAGAGAGAGAGGGTGAGGGGTGATAAGTAGTAGGGGAGGGTATAAATATTCGCAATTCCGAAACTAAATGACAAACCATCCGTCGTCGTCGTCGTCGTCGTCAAACCGTTTCCCGAGAAATGAGTTCGGTGTCCCGGGCCCGATGTAATTGAGATTACTTGGGCAACGAATGTACTTGGGTTTTTGATGTCGAAAGTTTTGCCTCCATTCTTCGTTTCGGCGAATAAAAAGGAGCACCCTTATTAGGTTAGTGTGTGTGTGTGTGTGTGTTTTTTTTCTCGTTCGACAGTTCTCGGTAGGAAGTCTCTGCAAGACGAAATTCTTAGTGGTGGGCTTCTCCATTTACATCCAATCAGCCGGGCGCTGGTGCTGGTGTAGTGAGAAACTCAATAAAAACTGCTCATTAGCGTTGCTATTCTGTCGTCGAGTATGGATTGAGCGTATATCGTTCGCTAATCAGAAAACTGCTTCCCAGCGTCACGTGGAAGCGGTGTCTGCTGGCTGGTGGCTTAATAGTGCCCCCTGGCAGTAGTTTGTCCATGTAGCCATGAGCAATGTATGTTATTACATATTGATCTCATTTGCAATCAGAGAGTCTGCTGGATAATTATATCAATAGCAATTCACTTTCACGAGAAGACATCTCAGATATCCAACTTTCCTCGGTATGGTATCGATTTTCAGAGTCTTTTAGCCTTTGAGTGGGATATCATTTATATGTGCAGGATGTGTTGCAAAGATCGTATTTCTCTCATCCAATAAATGCTCCAGTGATGCATCTATTCAAGCGGAGCAACAGACAAGCGTCTAAATAACTAGATGTTGAAAATTATTAGCTACCCTTTCGATTACCTCACCTGCTCCGCTTAGGCGGATATTGTGGTTATCCACTTCCGAAATTAAAATACCTTGCCATTTGTCAGGTTGGAATCAGATGTATGGGCGCGAGCGTAGAGGATAAAGGTGATCAATCTCTTAACTACCCCTCAAGCTTTATCCACCCAACTGCCAGCTCACGTGCGAACGCACATTAACCACAGAAATCATCTGAATACTAATACGCCATTTCCTCCGTGTTTCACTTTTTTTTTCGTTTACAGTCAACAATGTAGATAGGCTAAAACCGCCGAACCGTGGTTTCCTGGAGACGCTCTTCTGCTGTTGGCGAAATGGACGAACGAAAAGCAATGCGAGCGGGACACCGAACGATGGTTCCATCACGCCACCTCCGATCCAGGGCCAGCCGCGGTATCTGCTGCCACAGGTCCGACCTTCCGATTTGTACAAGAAGTGCATGGTGATAGACTTAGATGAAACCCTAGTTCATAGCAGTTTTAAGGTGAGTTAAGTTTGAGTTTTTCGGGAGACCCCAAAGGCGCATTACCAGACACGGTAAAAGACTCGAGAAGGCCCCCCCCCCCCTGATAAAATTTGTAAAGCACTGTAGGATTTACGGCTAAATGTATGCAATCCGCAGTACACGTTGCGAAAGTTTCACAGTGTGCTATCAGTGTGGTCAAAAATGGTTGAATAAAGTCGAATGAAATATCGCTTATTATTCGATTAAATCCCCCTCCCTCTATCCTGACCATTTATATTGGCTTAAAGCCAGGCTACATGATGCGAGATTCCAAAAAAAAAAATCGCTTAAAAGGGGGGGATTGGCGAAAATTTTACGTCAAAAACATTTCGGTTCGGCGTGTTTTAGAGCACTTCATGCTATCTCTCTCTAGGCTAGGCTAGAGGCTAGGAAGAAGCGAAATCTTTCCGAGACTTCAGCTCGAGGAGGCGAAATCTTTTTGACGGATAGATTTCGCATAACTCCATCTTGGCATCTTGCATCATGTAGCCTGGCTTTTACAGGAGCTACTTAATAATTTTTGGTTACGCTAGGAGTGACCAATCAGGCTTACAACATACACGACGGTGATCACGGACTGTAACGGAACATTGGTTCGATGGATACTTGTTAACGGGCATAGATATTCAGAAAAGGAGGAAAAATAAGAATAATAACATTTCAAAGACAAATTTCAAAGAGTTATGACCACACAACAATACCACTGTGCAATAAAAATGACAGGCCACAGTGCTGCACACAAAAGATTCTAGCGGGGGACTTGCCTTCTAGAGTTTTTTATCGAATGAAATAATCGCGCTTACACCACGACCCGCTGTCATACATTATGCAGTCAGTAAATTCGTACAGCAGCGAAATTTCATACGTAACACACGGACAATTTGTCCAGCTAAGCTATACCGTTACCTCAGCACGACCACACGCCAAACGCTTAATCCTGTCAGCAACAGGTCGGACGCCGACTTTGCGTCAAACGCTGTTTGACAGGCACGGAACTGGCGGAACTAGCTGCTGTAATGGGTGTGTGTGCCGTGTTGCGGTGGTGGTGACCAAATAGGCAAAACAAAATTGCAACATTGTGTCGCAATTTCATTGAGTAACACAAAAGCTCTAGCTAGACAAACCAACCCGACCAGCCAAGAAACCCCACAAAAAACAAGTCAGCCGATGTGTAAATGACGCCGTTTGGTTTTTGTTTGTTTTGCGCCGCTTTATTACAGCCAATTCCAAACGCGGATTTCATAGTGCCAGTGGAAATCGACGGTACCGTACATCAGGTGTACGTCCTGAAGCGACCCCACGTCGACGAGTTCCTGAAGAAGATGGGCGAACTGTATGAGTGCGTCCTGTTTACGGCCTCGCTGGCCAAGTATGCCGATCCGGTGGCCGATCTGCTTGATAAGTAAGTACCTACCCTGGTGATGAGCGGAAAGAGCAACTAACCCTCTTGCTATCTTCCTTCCATTCTATCTTCCAGGTGGAACGTGTTCCGGGCGCGGTTATTTAGGGAATCTTGCGTCTTCCACATGGGCAACTATGTGAAGGATCTAAACAAACTAGGGAGAGATTTACAGAAGATTGTTATTGTTGACAACTCACCTGCTAGTTACATCTTTCACCCGGATAATGCTGTAAGTATTCGACGACGAAAAAGGGATACACCTCGGTTAGGTTTTGATTTGCTCGTTGCGGTCCCCAAAGCGCCCCCTTCGTTACGGACTATTGAGTTGGGGTTGGCTGTTGGAGCCAAGGACAGCCCAAACGACGCATCAAATGCTTCTTTTGCTTTCGGGCGTGGAGAAAATTAGTCATCGCACAACCGATTCCTTGTGATGGAATCGACTTTTTTTTTCTAGTAGAACCCTTTTTGTCCTGCGTTCTGCGGGTTAATATTCGGTCCCCACCCTGATGTGTTGTGTTGTGCGGCTTGACGATGAGTCACAAGATTTATAGGTTTAATTTTTTGGGGAATGTGTTTCCTAATTCGCCTGTTGTGGGGTTTGCTAGGCGGCACTACGATTAAATAACAGTCAGGAAAAGGGGGACGGAAACAAATTCTTCGTAAATGCGTAATTCCTGGAGGTTAAGAATTATTGCGTTGCCATTTCTTCGGATTCGGCGCTGGATGGCTTTTGCGTTTGAAGGTTTAGGGTAGAAGTTATGTTTATTGAACGTGTATTTTTTTCTATAAATTTGTAATTTGTGGCATCGTACTTTTCCTATTCCCTTTCCTGTTGTTGATGGGAGCCAAACATGAAAAAATAAAAGGAGTTTGCATAACACAATCTATGGACCAGTGTTGCTTGCTCTTGTCCTTCACCTTTCCCGGAGAATGCTCTTTAGGGAAAATGAGAACATAGCTCGGGAAGCTACCTTTGTCAATTATAATTTCGTGTACTTTAAAGGTCTTGTAGGGGGTTTGGGGAGTTTGTATTATCTTTTCACCCCCCTCCTGTACTTACCAAAAGCGCCACTAGTACAATCCACAACTAATGTTAACTCTTCCCACCGTTTTAGGTGCCAGTGAAGTCATGGTTCGACGATATCAACGACTCGGAGCTGCTCGATCTGATACCACTGTTCGAGAAACTGAGCAAGGTCGACTCTGTATATAGCGTGCTGTGCAACACCAGCTCACAGTCCCAGCTGCCGACGTCCATGTCGCACCACAATCAGCAGGAGCTGCAATCGCAACAGTCCCAGCAGCAGCAGCAGCAGCAGCAACTACAGTCGAATTCGTCCGACTCGAACAATACGTAACATTGGCAACAAATGTTTATCAATATCGTATGATTCGTGCACGATGCTGCCGGCGGCCGGTACGGTGAGCGGGTAGGGGCAAAGGATTAGAATTCGGTAATCGATGGAACAGCAGAAGCACAGGTGTACAGTTAAGTCACGTCCTTTCCCTGTATGTGTGTGTGTGTGTGCGCGTGTGGGAGAGAGTGTTGTCTGTAAGTGGGGCAGGTGTGTAAGGAGGGGAAAAATGATTCAAACAATCGAACCTACCACAGAGAGAGAGGGAGAAAGGGACAGGCGCGATTTACTACTACACAAACGCATACCGGAAGCAGTTGATCATTGATTATCTTTGTTATTCTTTTTTAAATATTTTTAATAATATTATTTGGTATTACACTACACACACACACACGGCACACACACGGCACACACATCCCAGAGTCGACAAACACACACACACACACACACACACACGAATATACACACCGATACAAGAATACACCGATTTGTTGGCACGTATCGCGATAGGAACGCTAGATAAAGCTATTTTAAAATGTTCGTTTACAATACAAATCTTCTGCACATGCTAGGGGAGTAATCGCAGGGGGGGGGGGTTCGATTTTGCATAATGAGGGTGAAGAATCGGCTTACCTTTTTGCTATACCCTGAATTCCTCCCCCTTTCACTGTGCAAGATGTGTAGCTGTAACCGATATTGCTTGTTTCCTTTAACTACTTTTGCTAGGAGGGTTCCTAGAGCCCTCTTGCGCACGAATAAGGTTGCAATAAGAAACAGTTTTTTTTGTTTGTTTGTTTGTTTTAATATTATTTTATTCTTACACAGCGTGCTGCTCGTACACGCCAATGGGTAGGTGTATGATGAGGCAAGCGGATAGGGAGAGACGGACAGATAGTGTATACAATTGCCGTTTAGAAACGACCGCCACAGCACACACACACACACACACCACACAACTCACGGGACCGTACACCATCCATAAGAAGCATCAAAAGGGAGAGAGGATAGAGAGAATACGGAACGATACGGAGCGTGCGATTTTATAGTTCAATATAGCTTTTTACCGACGATCAAATGGACGCATAAAAATTTAGGCTCGACGATATATTAGTATATACATACAACTATATATATTATATATATATACACTCACATACGCAAACACACACAGACGTAAAGTGGAATTTTGTAGCAAAAAAAAACACCTAAAACAAAACTAGACGGTGAAGAAGCAGACAAAAGAAAAGGAAAAGCTGCCGGAAATGTTTTCCCGCGTGTCCCCCCCGTCAAAAGTCACACTCAAACAAACAGTCATTGTAATTAAGTACTATTGAGAGAAAAGAAAACCGAACGATGTCGTATCCACGGGAAGAAGAGAAATTGATCATCATAATCAAGAAAAAGAGGATTTGTGAAAAAAAGCTAAAGAAAAGGGCGAAGTAGTGTTCGTGTACAATTTTGTATTTCACAAGGAGAAAAAAAACACACAGACATAGTCAAACCTTAGTAAATATCTCTTGAGCAAGATGTGCGCCTGGCACCGATTAGGGCGACTAGGCAAAAGCTTCTTGTCGGAATCGCCCGTCTTAACCCGTGGTTTGGAAGCATATTTATTAAGTGTACTAAAACTCACCTTATCAAACAAATGCAAACCGATGCTGGTGCCGTAGGGCAAGCGAATGGTGGTGTGTAAAAATGAAACCGGAACAAAACAAATCAAGATAAAATGGAAACAATTGTACAGTTTTATACTGCGAAACAGACCGTTGCGAAGAGGAAGAACACAAGCTGCATGCAGACACACACACACACACCATTCGACAAACAGCCATGCCGTGAAACTAGGAGGAATTGACAGGACAACATGCGAGATTTTCGTTCCGTACCGGTGGTGTATCCGCGTGCCGCCACTACTGAATCGAGCCATATCGGGGGATATGCTGTGCTCGCCTGCCTGCACGTGAGTATGGACCACTTTTATTAACCGTTGTCCCGTGCTATGTTTTGTGATTTTCTTGCAATTTTTCTAACATGACGTACCTGGTCATAATGCTGCCAGACAAACACACCTTACGTTTGGGTTTACGTTGGACATGAGCATGATTAATTGGAACATATCAATGTCATTGGTGAGGCCGGTGGTAAAAAGAAAGCTGCTTAACATGAGTTGTTTTCGTTTGAGACATTTGAGGGCATACTTACGATTACATAAACCGAAACGTGTTCTAACACCAGGGTTATTGCATACTACAACAAGGTACAGGCGCTCAGGGGCTTTACAACCAACAATCGGCTTCAGTTCTTTCGCCAACCGGTAGAAACTTTCTTTACATTTACTGTGGTAAAATTTTCCAACTACAATATCTCGTCCAACATTGGCTTAGTTGTGGCACACTTGGGGGAAGGCGGCGCAGAAAACTGGAAGACTGAACTGTATGAAGCAAAAAAGAGAGATAAAGAGAAAAAAAACATATTTTTGGCATTCGTGCATGCTTGTGTGCAGGAAAAAAAAAGAAAAGAAATAGGGACAGGGACAAATTTAGAACCGCAGAACCATATTGCTCGAAGGAATGAAGGGAATACACAATTGTACACCTACCTCTTGATTCTTATTACGATTATTACTACTACTGCTGCTGCTGCTGCTGCTGCTGCTGCTACAAAACGCCTCTTTAGGATGGACCTTCCTGTTCTATACTATCCTATTTACTGCACAGTGCGGCGTATCTGTTAGGTCAGAATAGAATGTTAACGTAGCACTTTTATGATCCTTAAAATGATCCGATGCTCTTAAGTCTTAACTTAACTCTTAAATACTTCAGTTGATAATTCCCTTACCTATGGGGCGGTACGATGGCCGAGGGTAAAGCCGTATCGAGCGAGTCTTCACACGACAGAACCGGGGCTCAAATCCAATCCAGACCGCACACAGGTCTGTGACTACCTTGCTACGGGTGAAAGAAAGTCACAGAAAGCCAGAAATGGCAGGCCGACACCTTTCGAGGTTGTAGTTGCCAAGGAAGGAAGGATTCCCTTACCTATATAATCATTTCCGAGTAAACGCTCCGGACGATATAGGGGTTTGACATGTTTTTCAATGTTATGTAATTTTACATGCATTTTGTAAGAAAAAAGGCGTATAATTCGTGATGAATTATCTTTTGCGCCTGGTGAAAAAACTCTGGTTAACCCCGATAAGATTTATTGGAGTTTGAAATCATTCAAGGCAGAAATGTATGTTGCGGTCATTACAAGTGCTATTTTGATCATCTATTCTGACCTAGCAAACGTGGCATAAAATTATCCTTGCCTTTAAAATCCCTTTACCACACTCTTCCCGCCCCTCTTTCTTCCTCACCCATCACCCACGGGAATCAACCACATGCCTTCACACTTTCTACTGCAAATGCGATCAGATATGACCAATTTATCGCTTAGGCTTGAAAAAACAAATGTTAAACCGCCGCTGTATTGTACTATGTACATATATATACACACACAAACGTATATAAAGAGTGATTTGCCGTTTTTCCTTCCTGGCTCCTTTATAGTGGCTGATGCTTGATTTAGGCTGAAGCTCTCCTATTTTTCGGTTATGAACAACTTTCGTTAGTGGTATCTTAGGAGGAAAGTAGAACGTATCGAACTGTACTAGCAGGAATTGAAATTTACGGCTCAGTTTGCTAGAGGAGGCTGCAGTAAACCAGATCGCGGTCGTCTTCTAAACCGTAACACGACGACCCTACTATAGCTGTCGAGACATATTTTTCTATACACGTACACTGGGGAGGGGGAGGGGAGGGGAGATCAAATGACACTCAATTTAGTACTCGGAAATTTTGGAGGGAGTTTTGATACATAAATCACACGCTTAGTTTGGCCATATGAAAATTCACCAATGCATAACCATCCATAGCAAGGTGACAGACACGGTCACTACTCCCTAAGGAAGAAACTAGCCCCCAAGATAGGACAATTTTCTACCACAGTTTAAGGGAACCAATAAGAACGTATTAAATTCACTTAAAAGCCGTGTAGTAGCTTTTTTATTCCACGCAAGCCGCAAACCGAGACAAATCGGCACGTGTGAGACTAGTCGCGCTAGATAAATCCGGTCCAAGCACGGAACTGTTTTGATGTGTACAGATGTGAAAAGCCACCCCTCTCCCATCCCCCGCTCCCGTATGTGGGAAATAGACGGACCTGTATGTGTGTATGTAGGTGTGTGTACTGTATAGGAAAAGGGAAAAGGTGCATTCGGGAACCCAAAACGGGCGTGTGTCTAACCGGCTGCATTATTACTACTGTGTCTGTGTCCTGTGTGAGCGCGTGTGTAAAAAGTAAACAAACAAGTAAAAACAAAACACGAAAGTAAAGAGAATGAAAGAGGAAAACTGAAACAAGAAAAAAACAAAAGAAATATTTGATTATACCATACACCAACCAATCAACTTAAATGGTAATAAAGAAACAAAAAAACGGAAAATGTAAAAACAAAACAAAACAAACAAACAAAAAACACCAAAAATCACACTAATACACACGGCTGATGTGCAAACACAAGTCATGCCAGTTTTCGTTGTTGTTGATCTAAGTATCAAGCGTTTCGAGTAATTTTTGAGTTTTCTCTTCCGTTTTTGTTACTTTTATACCTTTCTTTTCTCTCGACAAAAACACCATTTGTTGTTTGGTTTTAGTTTCTTTTGTTTTTGGTTTTAAATTGTTTCGCTTGCAAGTGAGTGGGCCGGAATGCGCGTACCCGCTGCCCTCCTCTATCTTCTTTTTAATGCCTTTAATGTATGGTTTTGTCGTTTTTTTACGGCGCAAAATGATGAATATTTAAATAAAAAGTAAAGGGAAACCCCACAACAGTGTAGCATTGTGTACTAAACAGAGGAGAACATTATACAAAAAAATCAGTTTTAGTTAAGAAGCTTTTGTTAGGAGTAGAAAACCGAACCGAGTAGAAAAGAAGTGGGTGTGTGCGTGTAGCAATGGCAATCATTTAACCCATCCTCTTTTCTTTACATATTGTTATCTAATGATTACGAGTGAAATTTCGATGCGGTCGTATCTATATATTATTTAACAGGATTTGCTTTGCCTATTTCGTTCGTTCATTTTTGTTGTTGCGGTAAACTGTCGAGTATAAGTATGTAAGTTTTCACTAAAATTGAAAATTATTTAGACATTAAGTGAGAAGTGTAGTGAAAGGCGAAGGGTAGAGGTTTTCTTTTGCCTCTGCTACACACACAGCCTACTGATGCCAGTAATACAGGACAATACAATACAGCAGAACCGACAAATGATGCGAAAGTAATGCTAGCACCTAGCAACGGACATATTGCTATATATACACACACACGACGAAAACACACACACACAAATACAATTGTTTTAATCTAAATTTTTATTAGTCATCAAAGTATGCCACACCGCGCAGTCGTATCGTTATTTATTTTGTTGAATAGTTCTTTCCATTTTTTGTTTGTTTGATCCCGATGTACTAATTTTGTGTTGTAGGGGGGAAAAACCACGATCGTATCGTGTATTCATATTGTTTTTTGTTCGTAGTGTGTTTTATTTTGTAGTCGATTTGTTTTGATAAAATTAGCATTAAAGTGAAATTATAATTTAAAAAACAAGCAAGCATTTATCCGTTTTCCTTAGCACAAAAAAAACAACCACAACGCGAACAGCAAAAGAATTGAAAAATAATTAAAAACTAACACTACACACACACACGCACGCACGAGCGATGGAGAGAAAAAAGAGGGAGTTGATAATAAGGATAATAGGAAATAGATAAACTAAATCCCTCCCGAACCTCGACGGCTTCAAGAAAAAAAAAGAAACAACAACAAGAAAGGGAAATTATTATAAAGCATTATTAGTTAACTGATAGGAAGATGGGCGTGCGAGCAGAAAGAGAAAGCTAAGCGTTTAGGAAGATATACATTTAAAAGTAAAAACAAAAAGCAAGCAAACAAACAAAATCAGCACACGACGATAGTGGGGAGAAGAGGGAGCACGATTTGTTTTGTTCCTTAACAAACAAACAGGAGAGTAGGAAACCGCAAGAATAAAACAGTTAAAACAGTTAAAGCAAACTGTTTTGATATATGGTAAGGAAAGGGACGGTCAAGTGCGAGAGGGTGGAAAACTAGGAAAGCGTATATTAAAGTACATCAAAGTTGCTTGCTGTCCTTGTGAGGGAAAAACAAAAACGGAAAGGTAAACGATAGGACACGCATTAGAATCAGCAACAAACAGCAAAAAGGAAAAGAAAAAGAAACACACAGAAAAGGATTTAATAATAATATATTGTCACATTTCGTAACCAATTGTTTCGTTATTTGCTTTTACTTTTGTGGCTTTATCCGTTAGATTTTTTAGTGTTTTTTTTTTTTACTTTTATTCTCTCATATCACAAAGATCTTTCTTAAAGGGAGTTATATGTATCAAGTTCAGGAAGTATTGGTATTCTGTAAGGGTTAACTGAGCCACTTTGCGCTTGCATGCGCGCTGCGTTGTTTGAAACTGACTTGTACGCAATGTTGTGTGACATACAGTTTGATCAAAAAGCGCCATCTACCGGGAAGTACTCAAACGAGCGTTTTTCATTCAAATTTCAACGGATTTATACATTATTTCAACATGTTTTGTAAGGCTTAAGAATGATTTTGAAAACTCTAGGGAACACTAACAGTGTATCTTAGGGTCATAAAGCAAATGTTTCTATATTTAGAACAAT
Source organism: Anopheles stephensi (assembly GCF_013141755.1). Taxonomy (NCBI): domain Eukaryota; kingdom Metazoa; phylum Arthropoda; class Insecta; order Diptera; family Culicidae; genus Anopheles; species Anopheles stephensi. The sequence goes on along the minus strand of NC_050202.1, from coordinate 18,504,158 downwards.
CGGCACTGGGGTCTCGGACTAAGGCAAATCGCCCTCTTGGTTCGACTTCGTTTTTCCAAGATTCAATCGCTTTCAGCACTCAATAGTATTATTCCCTTTAAAAATTGAACCTGCTCGATTCAAAACCACTGGCATAATGAATACCTCATCATTCTGTTATAGGTTTTGAATCAAAGCAGGCATAATTTATAAGGGGATGAGGATAAGATGATTATTCAGCGATCCCACCTCAGCACAAACATCGTACGTTGAGATTTGATCGCTTCGAGCGCTTAATATTAGCTCACTCCACCCTAAAAATCACGCCTGCTTCGATTTAAAACTACCGATACATGGTGATGGTGTTCATGCTATCGGTCGTTTTCAATCGAAGTAGGCGTGATTTTTAGGTAAAGATACCCTACGAAGAATCGAATATGTCCTTTCACTCCTGTGCAACATATTTGCTAAAAATTAATTGCTACGTGGACTTTGGGAAAAAACTTAAGTTTTTTAGAACTTATACAGATTTTTAAAACAATATGGCCAGACCGTTCCTCATGAATAAAAAAAAACTTATCCAGATTTTTACAAATTTCTTTTATTTTGAGAACCAGTCAGTCAACGAGAGCACATTTTTAAGCAAATATTTGACAGTGTACTGGGAGTGCAAGGACATACATGATGTTTCGTTGATCGTCGACAAACTATGAAGTTTTTGAGATGAAGGATTTTTAAGATGAGCCTGAAGTAAACATTCACAGGTGAAACATCGACACTTTAAGGGAATCGAAAGCAAATCGCCCCCAGCACGGACTTCATTCGACAAGATTCGATCGCCTTCCAAAAGGAGCTCATTTCCCGTTTAAAAATCACGCCTATTTCGATGTTAAACCCCACTGGTAGAATTAATACCACATCATTCTGTCATAGGTTTTGAAGCAAAGCAGGCGTGGTTTTTAAAGGGTTAAAGCACTGATTTTGAAGCGAGCGTCGAATCGATTCTCGGCGAACGAAGTCCGTGCTGTGGGCGAATATGTTAAACGATCTTTGAGAATCGTTCACGAGAAGAGAGTCATAGTAGGCTTTTGAGTAAATGTTCCCATTATCATTGGAAGCTTCCATTTCCAGTAGAGCTTTTAATTCTTATCACCTAAAAGTTTACATTTTTAGTTAATGAAACATTTCGGATTTCTTTCTCATAAGAACAAATTGAAGCTTTATTATTTTGTTTTCTCTTTATATTTGTTTTATTTCCATTCGTTTCTCCTCTTTTGTCGATTTACGTTGTGTGTGTGTGTGTGTGTCGATCAATTATAATTCCTTTATTCCGTGTGTCAGACAGAGTGTGTGTACGTATGTTATAAGCTTGGTTTTGAGCTGAGAATCAAACCCATTTTATCTTATCCCATTTCTTTCTCTCTTCTATCCCTTTTTGCCTGTTTGCTTTACAACAGATTGTGTTATTGTGTGTGTGTGTGTGTTTTTATTACCTTTTTTATGTATCTTTTGTTCCATTTCTCTATTTTAATACACATTTATTTGCGAAAACTCGTGGGTGACTGTGACCTGGGGGGAATTTGCACATTACTATAACGAAGGGAAGGAGGACACAACGAACGAACGAGGACAAATTGGAGTCCGGTGTTTGTGTGCGTGTGTGTGTGTGTTGGTTTCGGTAACACGAAACCCAAACACACACACACACACACACCCCCACAAATATGCACACACGTACACACATCGTTTTTTTAATTGTGTTTATCGTTTTTCATTTATTTATTATCTTATTCTCATCGTGTGTCTGTGTTTTGTTTGTGTGTATTCGGTACCGGTTTTATGTTTGTCTTAGCATTTAATTTCATTTCATTATTTCGTTTATCGTTTACTTTTTATATATGTATATTTGAAACAGGACTAGATTACTTGTATATGTTTTCCCTCCCACCCTTCCATTCAATTCACTTCGTTCATTCATTTCGTTTTCTTTTACCACATTCCTATCGTGTTTTTTTTTCTTCTCTCGCTTCTCTTTAACTTCTTCCTTGTAACACTAATTTTCTTCATCGTTTTTGTAATGTTTTTCTTTTCTTTCGGTTTTGTTTTCCTTCAGTTTTTTGTATCGTTTCTTATCTTTTATGTGTTGTGTGTGTTTTATCTTGGTTAGCTTCTCTTTTATAATTTTTTGGTCAATCAATTTCCTTGTGTCAATTGGTCAAACATACACAACATGCACCACTCCCTCAACACTACTACTCTTCCTTCGCCTTCCCATCTCGTGGCTCATCCTGATCAGATGTCCTCGAAGGGAGGGAAGAGCCAACAAGGAGGAGGAGGAGGAGGTGGGAGAGGGAGGGTGCATGATAATACAGTGTGGTAAAAGAACACATAGAAAACTAGACAACATCACTCCTGGACCACCAATCACTTCCACTACTTCCTAGTCCCATGACAATTGAAGAATTGTCTCCTGCGCTCCTTAAAGCTCTCCCTTAAAAGAGAGCAGAATCTTCTTCCTTTCCCTCTATTTGTTTTAAATATATTATAGAAGTATATATGTATAAGTATATATGCATAGCGCGGGTATATAGTACACAAATTACACAATGTGGGTGGCAAAAGTGGGGGCGGCGAGCGGGCGGGGACGAAGTGAATTCATTCCCCCCTTTTTTCCTCTCTGTTCACACACGTACACGCACACTAGCCCACCAATATCCCCCCCCCCCCCCCCCCCTTCTTTAACCACCTCAAAAACACACTCACACACCTTTCGACTTTACTCGTTCATGTACACATCCTTTCTTCTCCTTTAGTTTCATTATTATTGTAACATTTTGTATCTTATTCGAATTCTTCTGTTTTTGTTTTTCTATCTCACTTTTCCATTTTTTTTTCTTCACATAAATTAGATATCAGAACATTTTTGTGTGTGTGTGTGTGTTTGGTTTTGTTATTTTCCTTTCGCCCCATCGAAGCAACATACGAGACGACGGTTGCTATGTTAGAGTAGTAGCGCGTTACTAAAGATGCTGCAGTATGCGTGTGTATGCGTATGAGAGGTGTTAATGAGAATGAATGAAAGCTTCCGACGGAGAATCGATCTCTTGCTCTCTTTCACAAAAATCTTTCTAGCAACAAAGCTACTTTCCTTTAAACAACAAAATGGCACCCAAAAGAAAGGATCTTCGCTTTTTCTTTGTGTATCCCTTTTTTAAATGTTTTATGTTAAACTGTTTGTATTTTGGATGATGATTTGAAAGGTCGGTGTGTTGTTACTAAGACGGATACCGGTAATAGCTATTATACTTCTTTTCCCCTAATGAATGATTAGAAAATGGCGGCGAAGATGGGAAGAAGCTTAAAGTGTTTTTCCTCCCTTTGTTTGCTCCCTTTTTGGTTAGTATTACTTGTTCCTTTATCCGGCACAAACATACACACATGGAAACGAACGAACGAAACACGCACACACATACGGAGCGGAACAGTGTTACGTGCAACAACAACATGTGGAAGGATTTTTGCTGGTGAAAATGGGGGCGACTTTTCCTTCTCTCGATATTTCTTCTCTTAAACACACTGTACTGTAGTTGAATCGGGAGAGGGGGGTGGTATGGGGGCCTGTCTTCTTCTTAAACTCCTTCCTAACGCACTCACACACATACGCTCACCTCTGTACAATCTAAAAGGAACTAGAACTCAGTTGGGCGCGGGGGCGAAATGGATGAGTTACGCGATGGAAAGCGTGTTAAATATGTGTGTGTGTGATAGCTTAGTAAAGAAAAACGTTCACCTCACATCTCACATACGACAATTTATGATCACCACCAGTGCACATTTGAACCATGCGACGTGAAACAAATATTGGCAAAATCAGAAAAAAAGTTAAATACTTAAACTATTCAAAAGAAACAAAACAAAATCCTTTTTTTCCTTTCTTCCCTAACTCCATCGTTTGTGTGATTCTTATTTCCCTTTCGCTGTACCCTTTTTGTGTGATTGTTTACCAAATAAAAAGAAGCATCACTTAAGGGTATCTCTAAACACTAATATTTCACAAACAGATGGTGTACTGGTCTCTCAACCACACACTCACACATATACAAAACATAGTAAACGAAGCTTCCTTTGTTTTTCCCTTCTTTAAGTATATCTAATATGTACAACCACGCACACACACACCCACATGCGGGATGTTAAATAGTAAAAAGGGAAAAACCCAAACACCACCTCTCATCCTGACACAACGGAGACACAATTCCCGATGGTCGAATGTTAACTAATGTCGATCAGAGCGGTACTGCTGCTGGTGTTTGTGATGGTGGTGGTGGTGGTGATCCTTGCCGTGAGTGATTGTATTGTGAGATGATCGTCCTCTTTCCCTAGCTGCTGCTGCCGATGTTTTACACCTCCGTTGAGCGCCCATAGTTGCCGCCTGCTCCCGGCGGTGCCGTGTTGTTCGGTCCGGCGTTGCTGCTGCTGGAGGAGGCGTTCATGGCGCTAGAGGCTCCCGCACTGGCTGCCAGGGCCAGTGCCGCTACCGTAGCGGCATCTTCGGTACGGGAGGGTTTCCGCTCGCGTCGGTGGATAGCTCCACTGCTGCTGCTGCTGCTGCTGTTCGGGTTGATAGTGGTGGTGGTGGTGTTGTTGTTGTTCGTACCGACCATCATCACCATACCGTTGCCGTTCATCGGCTGCTGTGAGGCTGCTGCTGTGGTAGGTAGCCCACCATGGGGATGCGGATGTTGGGAGGATCCCGGTGGACCCACCGAAACGATCACACCGCCGCCGGCCGCGCCAGTCGGATGATGATGATGTGCCGTAGCCATAGCCTGCTGCGATTGCTGCTGCTGCTGGTGCTGTTGATGGTGATGAATTTGCTGATGATAGATGGCACCCATAAGGGCAGCGGGATGCTGACCGGCATGCATGATTATCTGACCGGAGGTGTTGCTGTGAGGCAGCATTCGTACTTTGATATCGCTACGTGAGCCAGTGCTTGCGGAGGTGGATTGAAATGATATCGACATACCACTATCTAGTGAGCCGACGCTGCCGCGCCGTTGCGGCTTTTCATTGCCAACTAAAGGTAAACAAAGGTTCAGCCAAAAACAGAAGAGAAAAGTAGGAGACAGAAACAGGGATCGATCGAAGGGAATGGTATAGTGAGGTAGAGAGAGAGAGAGCGAGAGAGAGAGACAGAGAGAAAGAGAGAAAGAGAGAGCGCACAACAAAATGCACAACGAGATGATACAGAGAGAACAGAAGAAGGAGGTTTTATATTGTAATATTGGTTGTTTTTATATCACGAGACACGGCCACGAATTTCAAAGTGTGTGCGAGAGAGAGAGAGAGAGAGAGAGAAAGAGAGAAAAAAGAAAGAAAAAAAAACACAGCGCTGTGGTGAAATGATGCTTGCATATGATACGGTTGAAAGCGGTAATGGTCACACATTGTTGTTTCGGTGGGAATGATGGATGGATGGATGGTGGTGGTGGTATGAGGGTTATGAGGCAGCAGATGTAAAAGTATACGTAACAGGGAGAACCGATATTGGGAAGAATCCGCGATCTGCTTTTGGGTTAGGTGTCAGTCACAGAAGGACGCGCACGCATAGTTCATGTTAACCACACAGGACGCCACATGTCCTGGAAAACCCGTTTTTTGTTAGCCACAACAAAAAAAAATCCTGAGTATATCCCTTTCATCGAGCACGCACAATTACTCACAAAAAACACACATCACACTTGGGAATGTGTTACGGACACAGAAAAAAAACCCGTACTTACACTAACCCACTCTACACTCTACTACTTACTGGACACGAGCCATATCACAAAAAAATGTGGGTTTTGTTCGCAAGGCTTTTACTATTCTCGCAAAGTTCTTACACACACATTCTCTCTCTCGCTTAAGTTTCGTTATAAATGTATCTTTTTGGCACTTTATTTTCCTTACGAGACTAACAATTTCAACGGGGGGCTTCTTCTTGTTCTCTTGCGCAACAAACAATCCACTTTAACGCCTACTTAGTACATAAGGAAACATTGCTTGTTTTTCCTGTGGTATCACAATAGAGCACACACCCTCTTAAAAAAGGGTAGGATGCGTTTACACTAGCTGCTCGTTCGAGAGTTGAAGGGCCGTGGCCGTTTTGGTTTTTTTGTTGTTGCTATGGGACCTCAAATGCAGGGTTTCTCAAGACAGTTCAACATCGTAACACTATATGTCAACAGCATAAAACGCTAATCACATATTGTAAATGCAATTCAACTTCATTAAACCTTTTCAAAAAGGGAAATCTTTCAACTCCGTAAAATCCCAACTCAACAGTGGAAAATGCATAATTGACGCAGCTGTCAAGCAGCTTGGTTATACGGCTTGAAGTTCGATGTATGCAAAAATATTTAAATTTTCTACCGTTAACTTCAATAAAATTTTGAAGATAATTCTGTTTAATTGTTCAAATGTTGGGATATTTTAATGCTTTTTTTCTATGGAATAGATCCGATTATCATTCTTAGGCATCACAACCTCGAATTTCTGGCTTTCTGTGATTTGTTTTTCCTCTTGTAGCTGGGTAGTCAAGCCCTGCCTATGAGGAGGCGGTTTGAATAGGATTTGAACCTCGGGGTTCTGCCGGGTAGCACCCCAGTTGTTAAGAATCGCTTGAAATTATACGGGAATTGTAGTGCGAAACCGAGTAGTTTCAAAAACAGCTCCGTCAATTTGGCATTTTCCAGTATCGAGTTGCGATTTAACGGAGTTTCCCCCCCATTTTGAAAACGGTTGCCCGGTTCGACTTGCATGTACGATTGCGGGGAAGCATTTCATCCTGTTGAGAGTTTGTGTTACGCTGTTAAACTAGCCTGAGTAACCCTGTAATGAATTGTGCAATTTTTTAAACGTTTGGGATGGAAATACAAAAGCGGAAATGAAAAGGTAATAAAGCTAAGCTCTGCCTAATACACAGACACGCATATACAACACACGCACACACAAAAAAACCACTCACATGGACACAAATGCGCAATCTCCTCCCTTCAAGAAGAAGCGGCGTGTGTACTTGCGCGTGTCCTTGCGTTCTTCAAAGGAAAAAGCTTATTGTAAGCGCAAATCAAACGTAACAGTTTGGTGTCCCAAACAAAACAAAAAAGGATCTGTTGCTTCACTATGCGTATACTTCCGTAAAAAAAGCCTTTTCTTGTTGTGAATGCGTGCGGCGGCGCTCGTGCTGTTTTATGCAATTTTTTTGTTGTGGGGGAATTCCAAAAGAAAGGAGCAAGATGCATCGGTTTTTTTTCTTCATCTTCTTTTTGGGAGGATGCAAAACTCTTGGATGGTGGGAAGTATTGGATGGAGCGCATATGGGAACGGATGTGGACGGTAGCTTGCTGGTTGGGTGGAGGTGTCCGAGAAAGGAGAAGACCATTTTTTTAGAATGACTTACATTGTTCGTGCATATCGAGCAGTGAATTGCTGAGCGCACTGCGCTTCAGCTGTGCGTCACTGTGCGCGAGGCCACACTCGTTCGGCGAGACACCGCCACCGACACTGCCCGGCACCAGTCCACCGACACCGGCCGGATACGGGCCGGCACAGACTTCCACGTCCGCGACACCACTGTCCCGGTTTTCGCTGTTGGTGGTGCGTGTACCGCGGGCCGACTTTTGGCGCTCCAGTTCCGCCTCGATACGAAGCGTTTCCATCTCGTCCATCTCGCTGATCGATTCGCGCAGATCCTCCGCAAACTTGCAGCGATCGTGCTCGTTGCGTGCGTTGAACGTTACCAGCACCTTGCCGTCCACCTTCTGCGAGAGCCGGATGCAGAACTGGTAGTCTGGAAGAGGAGAAACAAAAAAATGGGGGATTAGAAATTGGGACTCACACGCAAACCCTGACCCATGACTTACTTGGAACATCCAGCAGCGTTACGACCATTCCGCACAGCGTGTAACTGTTCCGGAACGTGTACGTCACGGACGACTTTTTCTTGCTAAAGATCTTCGTAATGACGAGCAGATCGTTAAACAGGAACACCTCGCGCTGATGTACGCCCGGTCGCTCCTTCTTGTTAATGTCCGGTATCTCGTACAGCCGGCAGTAGCACACCAGCCGCCGGTGCGGTAACGCCAGATTCGGCTTCTTGCCCACGATCGTCGCCTGCACCTTCATCACCTGCGTTACATGATCCGACCCGGGCTTAAACTCGTTCGCCTTCACCCGCTCGTAGATCCCGTTCAGCATGTCCCGATCGATATCGTGACAGTCGTCGATGCCGCGCAGATTCTTTACAAAGTCATCGCACCGCATCCGGCGCTCCGGCTTCAGGTTCGGCGTATGCAGATCCGTATTGAGCATAATGATGGCGAACGCCAGCACAAACACCGTGTCGTGCGATCGGAGCCGTGCCACGATATCGCTGTTACACTGACAGTACCGTGCCGAGAACACCTCCATCAAACGTTCGATTTTCTGCGCTTCGCCCGGCATACGGAAGTAGCCCTGGAATTTGCGCAACGCCACATCCACCTGCATGCCGGACAGATCGAGCTCGCCGGCAAAGCAATCCAGCACCGCCATATTGAACGGGTTCTGCAGATTGCCCAAGTATTCGCCAATCATCTGCCGGGATAGGCCCTTGCGCGAGATCAGGAAGCGAGCGACACCTTGCGGTGTGTTCTCGAGGAATCCTTTGCGGATGAGGTACGTGATACCTCGTTCGGGCTTTTTGTTGAACAGATTCAACCCTACCCGGTACTGGCGTTTGCGGATCGTTTCCGACACCTTGTAGGAGGTGGGCGTGTGGACGATCTGATCGTGCTGTTCCATCGAGTATTGGGCGGCACTCGTGTGCGAGCTGAGACACTCACTCTCGATGCTGGCGATCGTTACGTTGGCACTTCCCGCACCACCACCGGCACCACCACCACCACCACCACTAGCGGCCGTTGCTGTTGCGGTGGCAGTTGCGACCGTGGAATGAATGGAACGTCCCGCTGCGCCGGTAGCATCACCACCAGCACTCGCACTCATCAGCATGTGATCGGGTGATTGCGCTGGGAGAAGCGTTATGCTACCGCTCTGGCTGCTTCCCGGACCCTTGCGCTTCCACTGGGGGGAGCTCGAACGATCGGACGATCCCACCAGCTCGATACCAATCCCGACAAGGCCTCGCTCAGCCGAAGCGGACGAATCACTGCCCGATGATTGCACCGAACTGAGGCTACCGTTCTCGGCCGTCTTGCACAATCCATTCGGACGCAGCGAACGGCTCGGTGTGTGTTGTCCCCCGGGGCCCGTGATACTGCTGGTACGCTTCGGTACCTCCGGCGGAACCTTCCGGCCGCTAGCACTCGACGTACTTCCACTGCTGCCACCCGAGCTACCGATGCCGATACCGCGCGGACGCATGTAGATTTGGGCGGCGGTGTAGTGCGGCGTGTACGGGCTTTGGTGTGTGCTGGCCGTCTGCGAGTTCCAGGACAGATTCATGGACGAGACGGTCGAATCCAGCTGCGAGCTCGAGCTGGCACCACTCACATTCAAATCCTGCGAACCGTACTGGCTTTGGTACTGCTGCTGCTGCTGGTGCTGGTGATGATGCATCACCGCGGTGTGCGATGGGGCAGACACGGCCGGCGTGTAACCGTACCCGGCCAGCTGGGCCTGCTGCTGGTGAAGAATATTTACATGTGGATGGGAGTACTGTTGTTGCTGTTGCTGCTGCTGTTGGGTGGAGGCACCCGTTACGAGCTGTGTTGGGCTTTGGCTCCAAGAGGTGATCGGGACGGGTGCGGGTGATGCAGTGCCGGACTGACTGCGTGGGATAGGGCTCGAATCGAGTCGACGTTCCCGCAGCGACATCGAGCGGACCGGTGTTACACGATGGTGTAGCGTTCCTGGTGGCGTTGCGGAGATTCTGCCAAGGGAGAAGAAGAGTGCTCTGTTAGAACAGAGTATCCTTGATGGGGAGATCTCAAGCTAATAGAGAGAGAGAGGTGATACTCACGTTGCACAGACACGCTGCTGACCGACCATGGTACCATCCTCGGTAGCGTAGATCTGTCCATCCTCCAGGGCCGGCTGAAGGTGATGTGGATGGTGATGCATCATGTCCATCTCGTTCTGTTGCTGCTGCTGCTGCACCCTACGGCTCATGCGTTTCTCCGCCTTAGCCATAGCCGTGATCGAGGCGAACTTCTTCACCATCGTGTAGTGGCGGAAGGCGCGCTGAATCGTAAGGGCCGCGTTTCGTGCCTTCACTCCACCGTACTTGCGCTCCAACAGTTCGATCTGCTTGTCCAGCAGATCCTGCGACAGTTCATACCTGTGTAGATAGAAGCGGAACACACACCGTTTAGTATCAAGATCGTGACAAGGAAAAAAAAAGGAGCGGCACAACAACACGACCTGGCGTGTTTCGTGTCACGGCGCGTAGTAATTCTCAGGTCCGTCCGTCGTGTAGCTCGCAACGCGAAAGAAAGTCATATCTCATAATGAGATGTCTCCTCACAAACACACACACTCAACACTACTAGTACCCCTTTTTCCAAGCCAAACACCACAGGGCCGGCATGGTAGACAAGAGCGCGCGCGACAGTGGCAAAGACGCCAGAGTAAAAGGGTGTCTAAATATAGCGCGCTTAAATCCCATTTTTCCGTCCTTTTTTCCCGAAAACGACGACGACGACGACGATGATCTTCGCCTTTAATGACAAACACCACACGATCACCTGTCACACACACGTTGCGTGCAATATTAGGCAGAGTGGCGATCAGGTCGTGATCAAACAACGAGGAACGGGAAAAGGGACGATCGCGCGTTCAAACTTCCTGGATACGGTTACGGAGACACGGTCGTCCATCATTACTACCATTTGCTGCTAGCGGTGGACGGACTTTTGCCCTGTACTCGGCGCATACGTCATTGACATTCGGAAAATTTAATTAACACACTCCTAGGTTTCCGCTTCCTACATCGACGATCCTCTAGTTCCCTCACCCAGGTACAGGGTGAAAGATTGGGCGAAATGGTTCAATAAACCACAGCTCGAGACGGAATGTTTTAAGACGGGGTGGTTTTTAGTTGTTTGGATTAATTTCTTTTTCGCACCACCGCAAACCATATCATGCGTGTGTGTGTGTGTGTGTGTGTTTGTGTGTGTGTGTGTGTGTGTGTGTGTGTGTTTTGCGTGTGGGTAACGAACTGTGAATACGCTTGGACTTCTCTCCCCCAGTCCCAATAAATAACGGACGGTTATTAAGCGTGTTTTAGACTCAATGTCTTCCAGCAACACCATCACCCCGTCGTAGCAGTAAGTGCGCCAAATTTTCCACTTTTATTTTGATTTTGGCCTGTAGAGCCTTTCATCATCAATTTCGGTGGAAGTGATCGTAAATCATTTGGAACTCCCGAAAAGGGTAGGTAAAACAAATAATTGCCCAAAGTATGTTTGGCCCCCCTAAATTGGAGCTTGGAAATGTTGGAATGGAGAGGGTTGGGAAAGGTGTTTTTGGAAGGAAAACAATTTAAATCCAACCCTTGAAAGTCCCGATGTAATATCTGAGGACATTAACATTAATAAATGATCGAAAAATGCACAAAGGTTGGAGATGATTCCTTGAAGTTGCTTGAAGCATTCATTGAAGATATGCTGAGTGCTGAACGAATCATTAACTCGTACATCACGTACCTCTTGGAGTTCTCATCTTGGAGATGACAAGTACCCAGTTCTATGTCATCCTCAATTTTTGCGAGTGCAAGGTAAACGTCGGTTGGCAGCCGTTAAATAATTTAATATTACAAAATCCTCATAAGCCAGTTAGAATTGGCGAATAGGAATGGCGCTGGTAGGAAATTAATATTTAGATTCAATTAATTAGCTCAGGAGTAGCTGGTCTAACATGCCAAGGGTTTAATATCGTTTCGCAGAACTAGTCAACCCAGTTCACGGACGACCTTAAGACAAGAGACACTCTTCTTGCACTTGTGCCAATTTGTCAAGGAACGACGCAAAGTCGTTGTTGAACGGGGCGCAAGCAAACAGACATTTTCCCTCCAAAAAGGTGATGATGATGATGATGCGAATAGCAATGAGTTTCGTTTTGCTCTGCTTTGGCAACGACCTAAAGGTGACCTTTAGGTGGTTTAGATGGGTTGGCTTTAGAGTGACCTTTAAAAGTGGATTTAAAATTAGTCACATTTGGAATAGAAATAGGAATAAAACAAAAGACCCTCAGCTATTTGAGGAGACGCCAGAAGAGAGTACTACGATACGATACGGCACTACTGCACGACCCGAGGAGAAGTTGTTTTCCAGATTCCAGAAACTCAATCTACATGCTTCCGCTAGCGCGTACACGGATTAAAGATATAATCCGGCCCCCGGTTCTCCTTGTACACAGTTTGGAAACCTCCAAAGTTTTCCCCTCGCGGCGTGCTTCGATAACACCGACCGAAGACACACATGGCCACCCCCCCTAGTTCTACAATTCCATTATACACCCCGAAGGTATCTGGAGGGCAAAAGACAACAGAAACTGGAACTCGGAAAAGGTAAGGTGTGGGCGACACAGAGACACACAACTTATCGCCGCTATCATGTTCCCATATCTAATGTGCCCCTTGGGAAGTTGGGTTCCGCGAGCGGGGAACATCCAGAAGTGGAAGATATTCATAAACAGATGACACACACCTCTTGCTGGTGATGTTTTACGCCCCGCCATATGCAAGTAATTTAATAGCATGTACCGGAGCGCCCTGAAGCAACGTCTTCGTGCGGCATCCTCCACGCTAGAATGTCGCGCCGACGCCTTCAAAATTCGTTGACCCTTCAATTTGAACCGTGTGCGATGGATGATGATGGCGAGTTTCGAAACAGCTCGCACAGTGACTGGCCCACTGGCAGTAATAAACGAGATCGGTCTCGAGAGATCGCGCACCACATTCAAAACCGTCCACAACCGACGGCCGTGGGCACTTCTACTATCTTCACGATCTAAATCGTTCCTTTGCGCGGGAAGTCGAGCGAAGCCGCGGCATATATATTGCGCGATATGGATAATTTACGTGACACAGAAAAACACGCGACTAGAATACCGTCATGATCATCACTGGCTGCGTGGAGCCTGGTCTACATCCAATAGTTTAATTACCATACGAATTTTATCTCCAACGTGCGAACGCCGTTTGCCGGCGGCACTAAGGTGGCGTTGTTCGAGGTGACACTACTACTGCTGCTAGTAGCACGGATGGGCTGCTGCTGCTGTTGCTGCTTGGTGGCGGCAACTGCGGCCGATGATGAGGATTCTGGGACGGCAAACGGTACGGATTGGTATTCACCGGATTTGGCACGCATTTTAAGCCGACGCCGGCGTCGCACGATCGCCGCCATCGTGTTGTCATCGTGACGTTTGACGGCGGCCATTACCACATCGTCTAGGCGCGTTGTGGACCGAGATCTTGGAGCACTTTTCGCCGGCGGAACACTGCTCAAACGATCGTTCGTAGTTGCGAAAGTCGGTTGAAGCTCTACTAGCGGTGTTGGTGGTTGTAACGAGGGTAGTCGCGTGTACTGCTGCGACAGGAACGTGATCACCGGTGAGGGAATGGAGGATCCACCAACTGCTTCCCGACACTTGCAGCAGCAGGTACACACACAATCACACGCGAAACTGTCCCCGTCGGTGTCACTTCCATCTTCGATCGATCGCGCTCCGACACCGTCCAGATCGATGCCGATGCCACTATCGGCACCGTCCGGTGAAAGGGACACGATCGTCCCATCATCACCTTCCGCTTCGCCCACTGTTGTTGGTGTGAGCAATCGCGCTTCGCCCATCGTGCGTCTGGCGGCCATTATACACCTGACCGTCCAGGCGCCACCACAACCTCCTCCGGGTGCTACTACAGCTAATAACGGCGGTGGAGGTGCCAAAACAATAGTGCAGCCCTAGTTGACAGTCGAGTGGAACCGCCGAACCACCAACAGCACCGACACCGTGCTGTACCCTATTACCGACAGCAAATTGTTTCCTCTGTTCGTTCGGCTTTCGATTTCGCCGTTGACGCATTGTACGGACAATTGTTTGGCGGGGCGGTGCCGTCGCTTCCGGCGCTATTCTGTTATTGTTGTACACCTCCGGTTGCCTTCCGACTATCCGCGCCACTAGGTAAGCCTTTTTTTTCAATTTAAACGTTACACTTTGACGCGTTTTCGCACACGCGTGTGATTCTGCACATTTTCACCGAGTTTCACCGGCCCGCGCACACTGTCGAGGGGGAGGAGTCGCACTCGGTCACCAAACACCTTATCCACCCGTGCGACACTGTGGAAAGACACACAATTAGTGGCAGCTCGCGGGCAATGTCAGCCAACGACTGACGGTTCGACCCTCGGTGACGGAAACGTGTGCGCGTTCAACGATAAAGCTCACCAATACTACTCCACGGAACGAAACATGATCTAGACTACACGCTAGGCAACGATCCTTCAGTGATCGACGTGTGCCAGCTTACAGGATACAGTTTGGTTCTTTTTTTGTTTCTCTCTCGTAGGACACGCACTCCGGATCGAATGTCGAAATCCATGTCACTTCCGTAACGGCACGTTACACGGGGCGTTTTGTTTTTCCAGGTTTCCCTCCAGCATTGTCGTTGGTCACGTTCGCTCAATAACTCCCAATTAGGGCAGGTCTTCTCTTCAAGCCCGAGAGCAAGTGAACGAACGAACCTGTTCGAGCAGAAGGTGTTGTACGCACTAATGTCTGGTGTCTCTTCCGATGCTTTATCGAAGTTGGCAAACAGAAAATGGTATGGCATGGTGTTCGATAAAGGGAAGCACACACCTTTGTCTTTATCTCTTTTCTCAGGTGGTATGTAGATAAGCCATCCCCACCACCGACCAAACCACTGTCTGTGGAGTTCCGAAAAAGCTGTTTAATGCCCCGCATGTTTGAACTGTCTTCTAGCGACAGCTAGAGAGCCATCGCCGGATGAGTCACTCGTATCAAAAAATGTTTAATTTATCGAGTGCGCGAGCCTCGCTAAGGCTGTTCAAGAACAGAAAGCGTGTAAATTCAATGTCAGCCTGTAGAGAGAGTGAGAGATTGAGGGAGCCGATGCTTATACAGTGGTGGTCAATAAAATAAGGCCACCGATGAAGTTTGATTGATTTTACAAAGCTAATATCAATTTTTTATTAAAGTGCTTATTAAAACAATGCCTGTTGAGCATGTAATTATTTTATTAAATGTTGTCCAAACACGAAAAATCTTCAGTTGAATATTGGTAGTTCAAGAGATTGCAGTATCTGATTCACTATCAAGATTCACTATCAAAATATTGCATTCGCCAATTGAGTCCACAGTAGAGTCAGGAACGGTCTCGACGAATCATTATCACTCGACAGAGTTACTGAAGCGGTTTTGTTTATTTGTTATCTCCAACATTTTTCTAAAAAGTTTCTAGAAGAATATTTATGTCCGCAAGCTCAAGTTAAAGAGTTAACTGTAACGAGACCTTAATTCACTGACCACCACTGTGTGTAGAGTGCTACAAATAGATGGAATTTCTGCGACCAGAAATCGATTTGATGATGTACACGCTCTGGCGGGGAGGTGCCTTTTATCGACATCTAGCCATGTAACCATGCGATAAGTTATCTGAAGGTTTTTGCATTTCAAGTGGATTTGACAAGTGGAATTTTGCCGTGGCGAGCGAGCGATAAGGTGTGCACAAACATGTATGGGGTCGCGATATGTTTTTTTTTTTTGGGGAAGGCAGGTTAGTCTGTCGGACCTCGCCGGAGCTCCCTTATCTAAGGGCGCTTTTCTTCGGCTAACATATGTTGCTCAATGGGTTGTATGCTCCAGAAAAACAGGTGGATGCTGTTTGCACTTCTAGTTGTGTGTCTCTGTCGCAATCTAAGCACACGCAAGCATGGCCTATATGAGCGAGAATGGCATTTATGTAAGACACCACCACCCTGAAGAGAGATTACCTAAGAGAGGGATGGATGAGTTCTCACACAAATCATGCTCGGTGTTTCATCATCATCATTTTTGCATTGGATTGAATTTGCAAACCACCCAACAGAAGGAGTACAACGGGCCACAATTTCCCAGGCCTCGGCCTGTCTGTCGTCTCTCTCAACATCTCCGCGTCAGCTTCATCGCAGCGGAGCGAAATGAATAGCTACATACGCGCGGTATGGTTTATGGAGCACAGTAAAATCAGCGAAGAACGCGTAAATTAAATCAAATCAGCGTCACTTTAATTGCACTCTTAATTATGCGCTCTCGTGTGCTGGTTCATCTGAACAGATCCCGCGCTGTTGGGAGTCCTGATCTCATGTCTCGCCTGGGAAGTCGCTACTGGACACGCTGCTTAGCTGGTGCGAGATGCTGGCAAGAGATTTTTATTTGTACAAAACCAATTAAAACTGCAACGAACCAACTGGCTGTGCTAGTTAAGGCGATCCACAGCAAGAGTACACATCCCGGATGGACTCCTGGGTGAAACAGCGCCACAGATTGTTCTGAGGTCTTCGGGGGGTTTTTTTTTTTTGGCCAGATGAAACGCATCTTGCACAAGAAACACACACACCCGAAATTGTTATGTTTATAACACCCAAATTAAGAACTTTCTTTCATCTCTCGCCTTCTGCACCCTGCCTCCTCCTGGCTATTGATGCACTTCCGATTGTGGATTTCACAAGCGCAAACAAATTGTTTGTTTATCTGCCTGCCGAACGGACACACGGTTGGATAATTTTTCAATATCCCAAACGAGATCACGACGAGAGAGAGGAACCATCCCAAAAGAAAAAAAACACACACACACTTGTCCGTTGGCAGCGACACATCACCATACGCTTCAACGACTGGTAGTTCCACATACGTTGGACGCATAATTGAAGTGCAGACACACACTATATCCTGTGCCGGAAGATTTCCGCTTCCGGTACCGGTGCCACCATCCATTTACGGTGGAATGTCCTTTTTCAAATCTCACTTCGTCTGCTTCGTCCGTTTTTTTTTGTTGTTATCCTTAAAGAGCATCCTTTTTTGCTTCCCACGGATGGCACGATCTGCTGCCACTCCGGACCGGATGTTGCAGACCGAAGAAGAAGACGAAGTAACACTAGCACAAAGAAATGCTCTTCATACACACGCGGTACGCGCACAAAACACACATTCCACGATTTATTGGCATGGAATCCTCCGCACTGTCGAGGCACGTAGTGAGGTCTCTACCGGAAGAAGGACCTCTCCGTCGAAAGGGAACGCTTCGCTCTTTGGAACTTCGATCACTTTTTTCTTAGGTCTGCAAATCTGCATACTTTTTTCGTACCACGACGGCACGTATCAGACGGCCGACGACCCGTTTCGGGAGGAGGTCGAAGAAAACCGCGCTACTATTGACCGCATCGATGGATGCACCCGAACTGGACCGTAACGGGGTGTACAATGCAACGGATACCCCTACCGGAAGGTATCCGCCGCAACATCGCTTCGTGCGGTCGCTTCTTCCGCTGACTTAACCGAGCAATGAACGAAGAGAAAAAAAAATCGTTCCAACGTTTACCGATGCGCGAAAATGCTTTTACTTGCGTGTTTGGAGGACGCACGCGCGCGCACGCACACCCGCTTCAATTCCACCAGGTCCGTTGATCAACAAGAACTGCAGCTAGTCCCGTCGATTACAGCCGCGATCGCACACCACTGTTTTGGGGTTTGATGCATTCCACCCCCCTCCCCTCAACCCACTAAACGGGCGTTTGGGTGGGGGTGGTTTACGGTTGTGTGCGTTAATTTACACGCGCGCGTATACCCCGGGTGGAATCGCGGTACGGTACCGCGTATCGATGGCGGCTCTATCTCACCGAACTATCTAACGGCCGCGTAGGTCTAAACGTACACCACCACCTCCAAGCGAGATTTCAGTTCGAACTAATTGTGTGGCACAATGTTGGCGTGGTTTGTTGTGATGTTGCGGAGCGATGCAGCAGCAGCAACCTTGCAAACCAACCACCCAACCGAGCATGTATGCCCACCCTTAACGTTTGCTGTTGCTTTTCTCTCTCTCTCTCTCGTTTTCTCACAATCGCTTTTATGCTCTCTGTAATGGGAGAGAGCGAAGAAGGGAGGTTCTATCATCGGGTTGCAGGAGTGTCAAACTCGAATGTCTGCCTTCAAAGTATGGAGGACAACATGAAGATGTTTTGGCAATGATTGTTATCAGTTGTACAAGAAAATAAAAGGCTGGAAACCTATTAAAAAAATAATCAGCATGAGGAAGGTTATATAAAAATTATAGTCGGCAAAGTGACAGTGTTTTTAGCTGATTTTTTTCCAGTTCACCTAGTCAAACAGTTTTATCATTGAATAATGAGTAATGAATGTTGACAGTCTAGATTTAAGAAACTAACCTAAGAATAATCTGCCGGAAAATGACGGCAAATTAGAGATCAAGTCATGATACCGCCATTAAAGAGGTGAATGTTTCATAAGTGAAACTTATGAATGCAACTCCACAAAATCCATCACTAAGAATCACGAATCAGATCACTTTACAATCTTTCACTTCTTAGCTTAAGCTTAAAAGGTCCGGACTGGTTTATGAATTACGATGTACTAGATTGCATGGACTAGGAATTTGATTTCAGGCAACTTAAGTAATCAAATTAGATGCTAAACCGATATTAGAGACTGCGATGACCTAGCCTAGATTGTTTTAAAAATTTGTGGCTGCTAGCTCTCCACAGATGCTAATAGGGAAAAATTAGCCATAGCTGTAAGCATTGCATGGTTTTCTAAAAAAAATCCAGAAATCCAATACAAAAAACTATTTCTCGAGCTTCTATGGCACAAACAGCTTATGGCAAGGATAACTTAACGAAATTTTTGTTCAACTCTTTCTAATTATTATACAGTTATATAGCTTCAAATTTATTCACTCAAAATGTTTGCAAGTTAGCGACGCGTTTAACAACCAATTTGTACCTGGTTTGGTTTAACTCCTGTATGATTGCTCTAATCTTTGACTGAAGCTGGCAACATGCTTCAAAATTTATAGCCGAAGTTACCATAAATAAAATAAACAAACGTATTGCAACTCCTTCTCAAAGACCCAAAGCCTCTATAAGTAAACGAAAAAATTGCAGCTCCTTCTTTCGTCTTTTATGACGCGGGTTTGACATCCCTGCAGCACCCTGAAAACGCTCAAAACAACACAGCTGAGGGTGATTCTTTTCCAATGTCGCCCAATAAATTGCTTTAGGGCTAAACATTGTTTCGCTCCTTTTTTATTTATTAGACCATAGTTTCGGGTGAATCTGTTCTACTTTCCCACACCGTTTCTGTGAAGGATCGTTCTCGATCTTCTGTAAACAAAACGGTTGCAGCACAAAACGATTGCGCCCTTTTCCATCCCAGCGCAACGCGATGCAGTAGTGCGTGCGTGGTCTTTTGCTTTGTTTCAATCGCTACCGTTGCCATCCAAGTGCACCCCGTCTTGGGGAGGAGGCCAAGAGATCACTTAATAAAAATTAGTACGCTTCACCGGAGATCGAAACGACCTGGGAGCTTGGTATGGAGGTTCGACGCATCAACTGCATTGAAAAATGTTTATGAGTGGGATGGAAGGATGACTGTCGTGTTCGTGAGATGAGAGGTGAAGGTTTTTCTAGTGCGCTTAAGGGGGGAGTACTTGTACCGGTAGTGAAGCGTGTTGGAAGAGGGCTGCAGGATCTAGCCACGCACGAGACGGTACACGTTTATAAATATCTCTTGGGAATGTAGACATAGATAGACAATAAGATGGAACGGTAAGGATAGAGAGGAGTGTGTTCTTTGTTGGGACGCTTTTTCACCAGAACACAAGGGATGTGTTGAGAATGAGGAACTATTCTAGCGGAGTCCAGATGCATTCACACGTACGTCCAGGTCTCGATTGGAAGCCCTGTCAGCGCTTGATGAGATGCACCACAAAAAAAGGGGAATGTGAAGCAAAATGCAATTATGCAGCCATAAAGCTGCATCCACCAGAAGTTAATTGAATCGTATTAGGTGTGAGTACGAAACAATCGATTGCTTTCACTATGAAATTTGAATCCTCCCCCCGACGACAGTGCACCTTTTTATTAATTAACACCAAGCATTTGATCAGCTACCCTCACTTCCTCTATATTTACGTTTCCCAAGTGCGGGTGTTAAATCGATTCCAAACAAAGAAAGAAAGCAATCGTGCCCACACTTGACGGCGGTGTCTCGTGAAAGGGAAGTTAATAAAATGTGCTCACATGCTTAACGTGCCTCCCTTCACATCGGGGGGGGGGGGGGAGGGGGGGGGGGAGTATTCACATCCCTTTTTCGTCCCACGACACGAATCAACCCTCGCCCAGTAATGAATGTTAATTTTTACCAATAAAGTGTTCCGATGAGGTTTGCTGGAACATCACCTCGAGACAATAATGTCACGGCGTCGGTTGTCTGTGCGTCTGGAAAGATGTACACCGGACGTGTCTCTCCTGCCAGGCAGACAGAGGCAGGATAAAGCACGCGTGACTAAATTGTCGCATTTTATGACCTCCAAAATGAAGATCAC
This sequence comes from Anopheles stephensi, assembly GCF_013141755.1. NCBI lineage: Eukaryota > Metazoa > Arthropoda > Insecta > Diptera > Culicidae > Anopheles > Anopheles stephensi. Next base: position 18,483,571 of record NC_050202.1, on the reverse strand, counting down.
TACTACTTGCGTCGCATGACTCTCGTCGCGGGATTTTTCTTTTTTTGTTTGAAGGTGAAGAACAACAGCTGGTAGGGTGCAAAAGCGTTGTGTCGGATGCGCGACATGATTTTCAACCTTCAGCGAAAAAAGCCGGGGGGCCAGGCATGTTTTCACGCCCAATGGCGCTCTGCTCCACCCTCTGGTAATATTTTTGGGAGGGTGCACCGTCGAGCGGTCGTAAAAATGCGCTTAATTTTTCACAACTGTCGCGTCACGGGTCGGGGCACGCTGGATGGGCAAGTGTGTTCGCATGTGTTTGGGTTTGAAGATGCTCTCGTGACAGTCGGAGGAGGATTTTCAATCTTCATTCTATGTCCACGGGTTTTCCCTCTGTATCATGAACCGGAGCACTGAGAACTGTGATGTCACAGATCCGCTTTTCACACGATTTATGTATCGAAATACATGGTGGATACGGCAGCTGGGATGTTTTCTGCTGGACATTTGGGGTGACCATTTATCCCCGTCAGAAATTGGCACATCCCGAAACCGGACTCGCTTCTCTTTGGTCGATTCTTGTCATGGCTCACACACGAGATTCGCACCACGTTTCAACATCGTCCGAGCGACGTCTCCCTCCTGTTATCATACTGTCAACCGGTGAAGCGACCGTTCCCAAGAACAACCTCGCAAGACCTTGATGACGCTTGAACGTTAATTGGACCAATGGTTCACCCACGCTCTTGCACATAGACACACACACGGCTAAAAATCTCTACAGCCGAGGCAAACACTTGGAAACACTTTGCGGTAGCATGCTTAGAACCTTAGAAGCGCACACAGGGCTGCAAGCGGACTGCATTTAATTACCTTTAATCGGGAAACCGGCCGAGTTGCGTTGCGTTGTACAATTTTAATGCCTTTAGGTGCACACACACATACACACTTGAGAGAGTCTTAATTGGAGCAAGCGAAGCACGGTCCGTGCGGTACATGTGATTGCTGTTGGTTTGTTTGCACAGCGCTTTTCCTGGTTAAGCTTCACACGTTCAGCTGCACACTCTAGAGGTAGATAGTGCTGTTGGTGGGGGCCACGTACACAGCAAGTCTTGAGAGAGAAAAAAAATGTACCACCCTTATTCGCGATTGATCTTCACCGTCAAAATGGGCAACACTCTGGGCACACCGTGTTTGTGGAGCGCCCAATTTCGCAAACTGTCGTGAAGGACAACTGATACCACCGGGTGGAGTCTGCTGCCGAAATCTTCACAGCTTCCACGGTGGACACCATACAGGCACCCAGGAATAATACACACACACTAACACGCCAGCGCCGTGCTTGATCGACGGGCAGAGAAACGACTAACAGGTTAGCACCTTTCGGCATCACACATATCCCCGCCCGGCGCGGAGGATCAACACTGTGCCGCGATGTACGGTGAGCGAAATGCCGTGGGTATACTGAGATTGGTTTGGTTTGCTGTTTCTGGAAAACGAACGACCACCACCGTATCTGTCATCCGCCCCTGGCCAAAGGCACATCACCAACACGCACACCGGCTGAAAGACAGGGCAGAGATTTGGTCCCGACAGCAATCAGAGAGTGCCGTCTGTTATCACACAACAGTCGCGACGAGCATGCATCTCGAGGTTGTCTGAAGCGCCGGGTTCGAATATTCGAAAATTGAACACACTCGTCTCACCCTAACCGTGGTCGCGTCGTACACATGCTCGGTTCTGTTTGTTGTCAATTTTTGGGCAAGCAACAACTTCATTGGAAAGAGTTGTGAACTGCGCGCTCCCCAAAAACAAAGAGCATTGGGGCGTGTGATGACATGAAAACAAGACCAAAAAAAAGCACATTTCATTATCAACATCACCACGAGCGCACTTGTGTTTACATGTGAGCCCCCGGAGCAGGCGGGGAAGGCGACGACGATGGGTAAAGAGTTGTGCGTGTACGTCAGGGGTCTCTGCTAGGCAGATTTTGCTGGAATTCACTAGAATTGGAGCTGAGCGGTTTTTTTTTGTGTTTATTTTGGAAGGTGCGTTTATGGAGCTCTGTTTGAAGGCTTCAAGCGAGATTCAGACGAGGGTTTCTTCTCGTGATGGGATCTGTCTCGGGATTAGTGGCAGCGCGTCGTCTGCGGTCTGCCATAAAAGATCCCATATTTCAGGACGAAAGTGACCATGACAAGTCTGTAGAACAAACAACCTTCGTAAGCCCCCGGCTGTGTGGTGAAGTTGAAGAACAATTGATAGCAATATAAGTTAGGTGACAGCTATTCGCAAAACGGCACCCACCGTTCCCCATATTGTTACATAGAGCCCCTTGCACATTGTGCCGGGTGATAAATTGCTTTACGTCCAACACACTGAGAACAAGGTTCAACAGTGAGCCGTTACCTGAAAACCGAAACCTCCGAGCATGATGTCTGCGGTAATTAATATCCATTGTTGGGCGATGTGTAAAGCGTATCGAAACATTGCCCTGGAACCCTCCTCCGGTCTGGGGTGCCATTTCCTACCGCTTTTGTCCTTCCAGCGGAAGAGCAAAACCGTGTCGTTGCACAACGTACGTGTAATTATTGCACGATCGCGATACCCATCAAACTAAACCGATTCCAGAGGTGTTTTTACTGGTGACCGGAACCGGGGGTTTTTATCAAGCAAAAACAACCAGGAACAAAGTTTTTGATAGTTTCGACGACGACGACGTCGACAACGTCAGCAGGAAAATTGCATAACGTTCCTCGCGCAACGGCGTTCTCTATTGGATTATTGGGACCTCATTATGACCTAATCCTCGATTGGAGCTTCCAATATCGACAGCACACCGGTGACAGTACCTTCGCTGTCGGTGCGTGGCGTAATTTAATAAAGTCGTTCCGCGCAAAACTAATCAAAACCCAGGGCAAGATCTTAAATCGTTAAATGTACTTCTAAGCACGCATCACGCTGAGAGCTGTGTGCATCGCCCATATCTGAGGACCCAACCCGAGGAAGGGGTCCCATAAAATCGAGTGTTTGGTGTGGAACGTAATTGTAAATAAGATGTGTCGTTGCGGTCTAATCCCCTTTCTTCACGTTCCCTCAGTAGCAGCCACTTAACGGCTGCTAGCATACGTCTATTTGGAGTATTACTATTGTGTACTTACGCATTTTGCACACGTGTTCGCTTGAGCACATCGCCATTGCTGCGGATGGAGCCCTTCTTGTGGAGGGTTGGCGTTGCGATGTTCTGATGCGATCCATGGTGATGGTATCCGTTGCCGGTTGCGTTCGTGGTGCCACCGGCCGAATGCAGATGGTAGGTAAGCTGCTGCGGTGACACATAGTGTTGCGTTGATTGCTGCTGGTGGTTCGGCGGCTGTGGCTGCTGCTGCTGCTGGTGCACGTACACGTACGATCCACCGCCGGGCCCCACGCCACAGAGGCTGGTGCTGCCGAGGCTGCTGCTGGCACCGCTCGCTAGCAGCCCATTGTTGCTGGCCACGCTGCCACCGCTGCTCGGGTGATGATGGTGTGTGGAGTAGATCTGCGCTGGGCGATCGATTTTTTGTGGGAAACTGCTCCCGTACGAAGAAAAAAAAATGCGTACGGAGACACACACACACACATGCGGAAGGAAGAGGATCACATGAATACAGAGAGAGAGAGAGAAAGAGAGAGAAAAAACGAAAAAAAGAGAGAGAAAGGTGATTAAAACTGGTGTTCGAAACCACACAAAAAAATGGGAATATAAAAAACATAATATATGTGTATGAGCGTAGTAGTTCTGCTGGAGCAAACAAAAGCAACCAAAGGTGGACACACAAAAGCCCCGCAAAAGAGCAGATGGTTCATTTTCGCACAGCACACAGAAATGGAAAAGGGAATCGAAGGGAACGGTGGAAAGCTTGTGGGCAAGTTTTTCCCATGCTCCTTTACGCAGAGCATCGCTTTGCGAATGTGAAGAAGGGAACGCTCGAAAGACGGTAAAAACAGGTATTGCCGAGCCATCCATATCTGCAGCGAAGCTGCGTGCCAAATGCGCAAGACGCAGCAGCGGACAGAATCGCATTCGGAGGAACTGCATGGATGTCGGTAATTAAAATCCCGGAGCGTTCCCCGGAGGAGGGGAGGGAAAACAGGACATCTGGACAATGCACGAGAGGACTCGGATTCTGATTGGCCAAAGGGAATACTGAAAGGAAGATCTTGAACGATAGGGAAGATTTCAAAATAGGATATGCGCTACTGTGGCATAACCGCACTGAGGAGATGGTATGGTGAGGAACACAATGGATAGAGACATAAAAACGAGTGATCTGGAGATAGCGTAAAGGGAAGCAAATGTCATTCTATTCTACAAGAAAACACATGTAACAATACTAGATAATCCTGGAACGCGTTGGAAAATAGCGTCTGAAAAGCGAACGTTAAGAAGAAAACAACGAAAACATCAGTATCAGAGAAAGCGACAGAAAAACTTTAGAGAAAATTGCATTTTCCAGCGACATTTAGTATCTTTCCCAAAACACCCATCAAACGTACAGCAAAACTATTTGTTTCTGCCTTGGTTTTGTTGTTCGTCCTTACTTCAACTCTCCAGTGCCCAGAGACCTAGATACGCCCAAAGTTCCAAGTTTTTTGCCGGGTTCAATTTTATTGGAATCATGTGTGAAAGATAGCGTCTATTCACACCTTGGCAAAGACTTGGCAAACTGGACGCCTCAGCAGAATCACTGAGCGGTTGGGTAACTTTTGTTTGGTGAAACTTTTCCTGCTTTTGCCTTCCCTGTTTCGCATAACAAGTGAGAAGCGGAAGTTTATCCTTAACCGGTATTCCGATTCCAACCCGATAACCGTTCCCAGGAGTTGCTGCTGATGCTTCCGCTGAAAGACAACCGGGCAGCAGCGTACTAGCAGCGGCTAGAAACTTTGCCACCCGACCGGTGGAACGGTGGATAAATCTTTGCCCAGTCAAAGTTTTCCCGCTTCCCGATGCGGCGGAAATTCTAGAATTCCTATCGGAAGAACGCTTGCCGATCGTAGAGGGCACAGCACTCTCCAGAGGGCAGGCAAAAAGTTGGTCAGAAAATGAAACGTTGAGTCTCACACTTTCTGCCGGGTGATGACGCACGAGAGTCACATTTGCTTTGTGGCGATCGATAGAATAGTGGAAATCAGAAGTTGGGAGCGAATTCCGATTTCCGAGCTGAAAACTTTTCTGACGAGACGATCCATTTGGGATGAGATTAAATATGGCACAGGTCTGCGGTGAGTATGTTGAGAGGCCACGCGCCATACGCGCGTCTAGAGCACAAGAAACCGAGACCCCTCTCGGGAGACGGTTCATTAGCAATCCTTCCAAGAAGGAAAGAAAACTATCTACCACCACACACACAACAAAAGCAGGGAAAAACAAAGGATGTGGCCAGAAAACGGAACGGCGAAAAGATGAATCTCAGCTGCTCCGGTTGATGGGAGGAGGACTACCTGCTGAGATCTGGTCCGGTGGCCGCCGCTGCTTCGGCCATTGTTTGGGTTTGTCGTGCTTGCGTGTATCTTTTCTCGTTGACCATATGTCTGGAAGGAAGAGCCTCCGAAGATTGCAACAGACCCGAGCCAGCTGCTACTGCAACTCATCTGCCTGGCAATCTGATCCTCATCATAATACAACCACCGCCGGTTCTTCTAGACACACCAGTCGAAGACAGACGTCTTTAAGCGAGTCTGAGCGTCGCGTCAAAATTGGAAGTGGAAAGCGGCAAGAAGATGATATTCCATTTTCCCCTAGTAGCGCCAAATGTTTACGCCACCACTTCTCGCGCTTATGGCGCGCTGGGTGAGATGATGAGGAAAACTGACTGTCTGCGTCTGGGAGGTGGTAAACTAGAGCACACAACAAACGCATCGTACTGAACGCCCAAGATATGGAGGAATGCACACCCAGTGCTGAGCAGAAGAAACACGAAACACATGTTCGGTGCGAGTATTATAAAATTCCTAAGTAGTGGCGTGGATGCAATTAGAGCGCAGTCTAACTGCACCAGGAGGCTTAAAAATAGGGTCCGCCACCAGATTAGGGATGAATTCGAGCACGACATACAGAGAGAGATTCTACCCTATATACCTCCGTATATCTCACACAAAAATGCACAACTGCCTGCCTAATGACGACGGGGAATGGGTTCAAAGAAACCCCTGGACACACTCTACAGCAGTTCGGTACATCGCATCGAAAGGGATAAACGAAACATTTCCAGTTGATCAACCAAGCTTGAATTAATAAATAATTTTCCCTTTCGCTGACATTCCGCCTTTATTAAGCCACCACATAAGAAGACATTCCCCCGGTACGATGTTCTTCTCCGTAGGCGGTGAGGCTACCTCGGCTTCCGTCTGGTGCACGAGCCAGGTCGCAGTGTGTTGTGTGAAATTTCTACTTGCTTAGAGTTGGGATATTCTTAGCCAGAGGTTGACGGACTTTCAACCGCAGAAACTCCACCATCGCCACCTGGTGAACCACCACCGGCGGCAAGTGAACCCGAGTGAGATGAGTTGATTTATTCTTTGAACGTTCCGAATCATTCACCCGCAAAGGGCGGCCACAAACCGCATCCAATTACAGCCAAGTGGTGGTACTTATTGGAGAGAGAGAGAGAGAGAGAGAGGCACCAACACAAAAATGGCCGTCAGTTCGAACTTCCATTTCAACGTTTTGCACCCAAAATGTAGGCAGGCATAAGGAAATTGGAACAGAACCACTCTTTTGGGAAGTGGAGTTTTACCAAAACTATTCCGAGTAAATCATAATTTCTTGTCGAGCTTTGAAAAAGCTGTGCCAATAGTTTTTTGCGCCGTAGAATAATATGGTCGTGGTCATGGGCGGATTTTATTTATGAGATTGCTGGTCTGCTGGCTACTCTCCGAGGCCCCTGGTGGCGGCTACTCATGTACGTGTTCTGTGACGCCCCCCTTTGGCGTCAGCATGAGTGATTTCGCATTTCGTTGCTCGGCATTTCCTGCTGCAGAGTGTTACATACCAAACCCAACCAAAACCGGGAAACTTTCCCTCCAGAAGCGTTTTGGGGGAGGCGTATTTTATGGGCAGCCAACTTCAGCACGCGCGCACACGATAGACGAGTTGTTCTTTTTTTTTGTTTTTGTCTGCCATGGCCACAGTGACGACATGGTACGATAGAAACTGCGTCACAACATCTCATCACGGTGGCCATATTGGAGAAGTGGGTTGTTTTCGTTGGTGGAATATTTTAAATGTTCTTATCTGTTAGTATGTAAAGCCTTCGCCATTTTTTTCCGGCTAACCTCCTCAAAATAAGCCGGGTGTCATTTTCAGTCGTGCAAGAATGCCTGTCTTTTTTATTGGAGGATTTTTTATTTTTGGGCTAAATACTTTCCCCAAGGCACGCGATTGCATAACAGAACATTGTTGTTGGAATGTAGGTCCATGTGCCCTTCTTTCTTTCCCCTCCGGAGCGTATGAAATGGAACGGAAAAAATGATGGGCGAATGTTGGTTGGTAGATCTTCTACCCTTAGAACGCTAGCTTCCGAAAGGCTTCGAAGAAATCCGTTTCCGGATCGCGTCCGTGTGTGTGCCCTGGCAAAATGTTGGCGTATTCCTCGGGCTAGTGTTGTGGGAAGGCACATCCGAGCGGGGAATATCATCATCCGGTTACCGGAGGCACGAATTATATTTGCTTACAGTCGGACATCGTCAAGCGCTCCAGGTGATGCACACAGCGAGCGAAGGAAAAAAAAGTGCCGGGAAAATTATGAAAATTGAGTTTCTCCCCTTGCTTCACTTTGACTTTGTAGGTTTTGTTGCCCTTGTAGCCGTAGGTGATATTCAATAGCTAGCCCCAAAAGGCTTTTCGCTTCAGCAACAATGTCTCGAATAAGCGCTCGAATAGCAGCCTTTAAAGCTGCTTACGGAACACACACACACAGCGTCCTTATGGAAACTATTTGGCCCGAAGCTAAAACACAGTCTTGTTTTTCTTTTTTCTTTACAGGATCGTTAACAAAAAGCCGATGGGAAATGCTCATCATCCTGGTGAGGTGCTTACGCGTCTGTGTGAGTGCGCCGGAACATAAAACAGCACACCGAGCAGACGGACACCCCGAGTGTGTCCCTTATTCATTAAAAAATTACACCCCGATGTTTATTATCCACATTCTAGTTGCCTATTTTCACGATCCGATGGGTACCGGGTCGCGTCTCGCATAAGGGTAGAACCCTCATGCCCGGACTCGGAGGTTCGTGTACCTTCGGAGCTGAGCCATCATACAGAAGAACGAAGTATCTTTTTAGGGCTTAGGGATTATTACAACGTACGAAGGGCGCTCGCCGTAATGCAGTTCAGCCAGCTTCTGCCTGCCTGCCCAAGCGAAAAGGTGAAAATTTGAGGGGAAAACGGAAAAACGATAACGTTATGCGGCGAAGGGAAGCATCATGGCGGTATAGGCAAAGCAAAACGGAAAGAGTGCATTTTAATAACGAAAGCGCTTTGGAATCGCGATTCGCTCTGACTTTTTTACTGTAAGGTAATAAACATAATGCGTAAAATATAATAAAAAAATTAAAAAGAGGTAAAATAAAAGATTAACTACCTTCCACCGATAATGAATCCTGAGATACAAATGATCATTTTGGCCGATTTGGGGAACGTAAACAAAAACACACTTAAATAAACACAAAGCACACAGCAAACAAACAGGAGATGCGTTCACACGCTCACTTTTGTGGAATGTCCTTTTTCGATAACACACAATAAAGCACAACTTAGTAGAAAGTATAGTTCTGCGGTAACTATAATACTGTAATCAAGCACAAAACATGAAAAAATCAGTACAAAAACATAACAAAAGCAAAAAAAAAAAACAAAATGAAAGTCCTTTTTGGAGGAATGAAAAGTGCATTTAAATAAGCAAAACACACACACACACACGTACGATAAAGTGATGAAAACACACAACTAAAAAAACAAAAACAAAAGCCGGCACACACACACAAATACAAATATAAGAAATAAGGTAAGCCGTATAAGCTAAACAAAAAAAACAACAAAACAGCACACACGATACGAAACTAGAACAAAAAAGCAAAAAACACACAAACAAACATTAAAGCACTAAAATGCATACACAAAAAGCGCTGTCACTATATCCACACATATCCTTTAACGAACGATCCCTCTTTGCCTGTGATATTAAACATTACGCAAACAAACACACACACACACACTTCTTTACGTAGGCGGCCATACATTTATAGGTTTCCCTTTCAGTAGTAAAGTGGGAGGATGAGTAGATCCTTCCTAGGGCACATTACATTTTCGCCAGTAGAGATTTGTCCTCTGTCGGTATGGCGCGCGCACAACGACTCTCTACTTGTGTGTGTGTTTGTTATTGTGTGCGTAATTGTTTATACGAGCGACGAATCCGAAAAGAAAAAGGATGGGTGGGAAGGATTTCGCAGGGCGGTTGAATGTCTGTGTATGAGTGTGTGGGTGTGTGTGTTTGACTTGAGATGTGGAGATGAAAATCAATACTTTAGTATCTGAAATAGTAACATCTCCTCGCTGGTGCTGCTGCCGGCCGCTGCCCGTTGCTGACGTGTGTCTCGTGGGTACGCGATGATGCTGGCTTTGGGTTGGTGGAACGGGGGGACGCACAGACGCCTCCCACTCCCACACACACGGGTTTGTGTACTTGTCAGTGGTGTGCAAATATGTATGTGTGTGCGTGTGCCGTTTTTGCTTATCAGTGCGCTTTCGCTTTTCGCGTCACTGAGATGCGCTCGTAACTTCACGCATCTGTGTACATCCGGTGTCCTTTGCTATATTTTTTTGCTGTTGGTTACGTGCCGATAAGCCGGAACAATCACAACACTTCTCTTCAGGACCAAACAAAGGCTTGCCGAAAGAAGAGTCCTTTCACAGCTTATTTATCACAGAGCGCGTGCCTTTCTTACGCCTTTCTTTTCTTGGCCAATAATTCTTACGCCAACATTACACAACACACCGTTTTGCGTTTCGGAGCTTTCACCTGGCCCCTTTTGCTTTTCAGACACCTATTACAGTGGTCGCACAATTCATTACTATTTTATGCAAATTAAGTACGCCAGCATCGGCAAGAAGTTCACCCAATATCGGTTGGCAATCTCTCGCTCTCTCTCTCTCTTGCTTTCCCTTTTACCGATATCGTATTGCACACACGCACGCAAACACTCTCTCTCTCTTTCTCGCTCTGCTATAGCTCACTGTAATTTGTGATCGATATAGCTCCACTACTATCAGGATACGTAGGGAGGCCTACCCCCATATACACACGCACCGGCGACCATTTACGCCATCAGAAATAATACGTCACACACTGGTGGTAGAGAGCAAAACATCATCACAAACACTCGCGAACATGGGGGACACATTCAAGTCGTCTTATCGTTACAATTTTCCTTTTGAGACTATTTTTCGCACAGGACGACGACGACGGCACAAAATCAAACAAACTTATAGCAAAAAATTACTGTTTTGCCTTCTGGAAACAAACACACAAACTTGATCGAAACCGGGGAAAATACCAAAAAATCACACTCGCGCACCGGGACCGTTGTTTCACGTTACTTCTGCGTGCGCTGCGTGTGTGATGACACGCAAAGGGTGTCGAAAACCCGAAGCAGGCAAACTCGAAAAGCGCTCCCTCTACGAATGGGAGACACCGTACAGCAGAGACTCGGTGCACGCGCGCGCGTCTTCACAGGCGGACGGCTATTTTCTGACTCGAGCGTACCCTCTCGACTCAAGAAGTCTCGCGCGTGGTCGAACGGAGAACGTCGCCTGTGTTCATGCTGCTGCTGCAGCTGTGTGCGTACGATGCGCTCCGGTAAGGATGCGTGCGCGCGACAGAGATAGCGAGCGTACGGAAAACATCGCGTACGCAAGGACGAAAGGCGGCGATGTTCTCTCGCACACTAGTGCGAACTGCAACGTCACTTTTGAAAAGGACGAATTTGTGTTTGCTTGTGTGCGTGTAGTTGAAAAGAGAAACGACGGAACCCGATTTGTGCGTCAGAAGGAAGGAAAAATAATTCTTTTTGTTCCTTCGGTTTTTTTGCAAAGAAATTCGACAACAAAAAGGCAACACGATAAGGGGGGGATGCGTAATAGAAGGGACAGTCGCGTGAGTGAGCGAGTTTCGAAAGGGAAAATGGAGAATAAAAACAGAGAGATAAAAGGGACAGGGCGACTACAGTAGAGGCCTCTTGGTTTGATTTCTACTACCTTTGATGGCAGCTCGTGTGTATTCGCAAATGCGATTTCGCACTGCTTTCAGCGACAGTTTTCATCGGTAAATTAGCTATTAATTGTTGGAAGCCTTTGTTAAAGTTTTATAATAAGTCTAATTAAATGTAAACCTCATTTTGCTTTACCAAGCTAAAAATGGACTTAAAGCTTGGGTAAAGATATATAAGTTGTCGCTTTTAAAGTATTCCATCCCTTAACTATCCTCAATGATGTGCACCCTTCCATAGTTAGACTTCACTGTAGCAGAAAAAAAACCTGTCGTGATTGAGCTCTCGTGAGAGAGCGAGAGAAAATCAGAAGAGAGTAGACGCGTAAATCAACAGGAACACCAGCAGGGAACATCGCGGGCTTGACGCTTCATATGCGCTCCAAGAGGAGCAGCAACAAAAAAACGGGGAACCAAAGCCAGACAAAGAACATTCACTCGTGTCTCTAATTTTTTTGGGGGGAAATGAAATGATGTTTAAAAGACGCGGAAAATGCATGGAAAACTACCGTTCCAGGGTTCTTGGTAGTTGTAAAGGTTCTCCTCCGCACTGCTGCACACCGTTTGTGGTAGAGACGACTCTGCCTTTTCTTTCAACGTCTCCAGCGATGGATGAATGAAGTAGCAGCAGTAGGGCAAACATTCGTAGCAGGATGTTTGGTTTTTGGTGAATCTTTGTTAATTCAATATTAGTATCATTTATTAAGGGAACGTGGCGTTGTCTCACTCAGGGCAGACTGGCGGAAGAGAGTTGTAAATAGTGGATGATGGAAAATCTACAACTGTTATGATAATCCTTTCTTTTCCAGATCTCATTTGATATTTAGTCTTCTTCCCAGATATTGTTTTCTGAGCCAGAATTTCAATACTAAAACTCCATGATGATGGGCAATTGGGACGTAAGTCTCCAAACTGGTCACTATTACAGCTACAAAAGGGAACTGCCCTGTAATTGTCTTAACACTTCCTTCATGCCAAAACAAAAGTCCACAACTTCTAAAGAAGCAGGGGAGAAAACACGGACAGTCTAACGTTCCTAGCCGGGAACTTGATGAACGTTCCACTAGAATAAACACATTACGTCTCCACCATTCCGCGTATTGCGTAACAACAGCAGAAGCATAATAGCTGTAGTAGTAGCAGTAGTGGCACGCAGTAGTAGAGGTGTATAGCCTGTCAAGAAAATGTGAACCATACTGCTGCTGCGCTTGTACACACGAAACACTTGTTATTATGCATTAGAAGACATTTAGCGAAGGCACAGTGTGTGGTGTGGTACGGCCCAGGCTTAATGGCCGCTTGTCTGCACCGCAGCCCACTCACTCACTCCACCCACCGAACAGCGGAAAATGGCAGCTTTTCTTTTGCGTGCCTTTGCACTTTTCCAATAAGCTTACACCGCACACACACACACAAGGCGAGGCTAGCCACTAGAGAGCCTCCCCGTAGCCTGTTGGATTGTTTCTGCCTCTTAGTTGGATTAGTGCCGATCGTGTTATGACCCTCGAACGGACGGATCATTACACTTGCAAATGAGTGCTGTGGAAAAGGGTAGAGCGGCGAGTGGGCCATCTTGGAGCGCCGTAATGGGTGCAAAATTGCTTACCCTTGCGAACCGGGCACAGTGCAGCTGTACTATGCAGCACGCTCGAACGGAATGTCCTGACACGGTTTGCAGGAATTACAGATGGTAGCCAGATTCGCTAGATTAACCAGGACGGATGGACGGCGAGGGTGTGAAGATATGTTTCGCGATTTCGCTTTTATCGTTCCATAAAACAAGTCAGATTCATCCTTTCGAGCGATCTCTCTCTCTCACCAGAGTCAGCCACACAAGACTTTAATGATTGTCAAAGTTGGAGTCGTGTCGGGAGAATCTGAAGGGATGCCCGTGATAGGACACAAAGGAGACAATACTGTTCCGCTGTGATCCCTGTAGATTCTTCAACTCGTCTCCTTATCTCAAAACACCTTCACCACGCCACTCTACTGCCAACATAACACGAAAATATAGTTCTTGGGTTTAAAATGTAAAATTATACGACCACTTACCAACCGGTGCAGAAACACGTTGGACGTGAGCAGTACACGTGACAAAGCGCGTTCACCGGTTGCCAGACTTTATCAAACCATACCTACACACGGGTGCAAATATCCATTGGTATCCATTTTCTCTGGAGCAGGTATAGATGGTAGAATTTCTTGAGCGAACAATAAATAGCATCGGTTAAACGGATTCTACCGTCCCCACAATTGGGAACATACATTTTGGCTTCTTCGCTAGTAACCCAGCAAGCAAGCTAGCTAGGGAAATATGAATTTTCTTGCCATTTTCCTCGGCCGGTTTCCTTCGGGCTATACTGGGGGGAAGCTGTGATGAAAGACCGAAGGGTGGCTGGCTGTGCAGTGAATCGCTAGGAAACGTACTCTCCGTTTTTTCGACACCCGAAAGAATGGAGTTTCCCTAATAGAATTCGAAGGGCACAAATATTCTGAGCCTCCCCTAGTTACGAATATGGTACGCCAGTAAGGAACCTTACACTTAGGGCCCATTACCGAACCGGGCATGCGTTGCATGGACGCATTTAGCAATATACTTCGCTCCATCATCTCATGCTTATCGCCGTCGTGTTCAGTGTTCCGGGCTTCTAGAAACCTGGTTGTTGGTTCTCCATCATAAGCATTCGTGGTAATTCGGGTCGAAAAAAAGAAGGGCATAAAGACATACAGACTAAAATGACGATTATTGTTGGGCGTCTAATAAATGGCGCATTAGAACAGAGAGAGAGAGAGAGAGGGTACAGGACGTCCGGGTGGGACTTGGTTTGGTTTGGTAATTTGAAAGGTGGAGTAAATTACGCGAAAATGTATCCTTCCATTTCCAGTCTGGGGATGAATGGTTCGAGATGTGGCTAAGGTTATTCACCTTTCGGGAACAAAAACCATCGCATTTTTCTTTTGTACCGGATCTCTGTAACATTTCACATTGGGCGGCTTTTCTCTCTCTCTATTCAGAGATATTTCTAATGAAACATTTTCAGCTGGCTGATCCACCCCAGCCTCCAAGAGAAACACAAATAGCTGTCACAATGTTGGTCGTTGCTTATCTGCTGGTTCTGTTATCGCGTATTGTTTGTTTGGAGCTGTGCTCGTGTGTTTTGTGGCCAACTCTCTAATGAAAGCGACATTTCTAAACATCACAAAGCTTTCGTCAAGCAAATGGAGCATTCTTTATAGGTTAAATCTTTTTTTTCTGTCGAATCATAACTTTACTGCTTTGGGACGAATGGCAAGAAATCTTCAGCTAACGTCAGGCTTGTGGCGAGACTCCACCATTCCCCTATTGCGATTAGCACAAATCATTAATCTCGCACACAGGGAAAGCCTTCTATTTATCTTGGTTGTTTGGTTTTCCGCATCCAGTGGCCGTGATTCCGTTATCAGCTATCCTAGCGCCCTAGCGACGACGATATATTTTAAGAAGCAAAAGTCACGGATCAACAAGATCCGCGAAAAAATAATAACAGTCCCTTACACCCGTACACAAGCCTCCTCTGAGTTGGAGTAGAACACATAAAGATGGAAGGGAAGCGTAAAATCAATAGCCAAATCATAACCTTCTGCTTTCTTTGGCAAACTTCCTGCCCTTTCAACGCGAGAAAGCCAGCACACGAAGAAAAAGTCCCCCCTAGCTTCCAGTCAGTCCGTCGTCCTCCCGCACCGCGTATTATTGATTCGATGAAGTGAAAATACATCAAACGGGGTTGGGTGTCCTTTGGGGAAAAATGTCAAAGACCTTTTCCACGATGCCACCGTCGCTCAAGAGGGTGCAAGAGCGAAGAAAGTGGACGACGATGCTTCTGCTATCGACAGGGCTTCGACGGAGGCCTCGCTTTAATTTGTCGTTTTTCGATATGAAATGTAATAAATAAGGGTGCCATTTCCGTTTGCCTGCACAGGATTTTTATGATCCATCCAGAAAGGGACACAAGGCGCTATGTTGACTTACTTTGCGATCGATCGAAATCAGAACGAAACGATGTACGTTTCCCTGCGAATTGCACACACCAGGAAGTAGCTTTCTAATCCATCCGCAGTTCTTGGCTGGCTGGCAAATATTGAAACGGGCGACCGTTTGTTTGCCTAAAGTCCTGAAGACGAATCTTACTTAGTCTTGCGAAGAAAACACACAAAATTCAAGCCCATCTTCCAGGGTAGAATATTTAAGCTCCTTTGCAGACGACTTTTCAGACTATCCCTTAGCTCCACGCGGTCCAGCAGCCCCTACATCATACCGGTCTCCTGTACACATTGGAGATTCTAGAAAGAACCAAACGCCCCTATTTCCAGACACATTCAGATCCCTTTTTTCTCCATCACCATTAATCGTGTACATCCCCCTTTGCGTGGAATGATAAGCAACGCAACACGCATCTGCTGACCTTCTCCTGCCCGGATCCTACAACGCCGTGCCGAGAATTGTTTTTATGGTTTAAAGTTATTTTATGCCGCTCCCGAGAGGTGCCCCAGAAGAGGGATTTGATCCGCGAGTAACGGGGAAAAGTTTTCATCCCTCTACCGGCGTACATCACAGATGGGGCAGAGACGGTTTGATAGAATATGAAGCTGCTGCCCACTTTTGCTTGCGTCACGCAAAATGCTTGCGCACAAAATGGGAAGTCTACCATTGGATGGCCTTATCATTAGCTGGCAGCAGCGTACCAGACGCGAAGGATATGCTGCTACGTGGGATGTTGGAATCTGGGCGGCTTAAAAGCAAAATTCAATTCCACACACACACACACGCGCAACCCAGCGTTACAGATGGATGGCGGCCGTTGGATCGCTTCTCTGACGTGCGGTAGTTTTGCCGATAACTATGTGCAAACTATTTTTGAAAAAAGGGGAACATAGTCAGCTGTTTTGCAGCAGTGTTGCACTGTTTGGTAAACGTTGACCACACAGTGACGTAAGGGCTGTGCCCATCGGAATGTGGCACGGTTCGGAAAATTAATGAGAATTCTTGCCTTTCCGGGGGGTGAGCCATGTTCCGCACTGCTCAACTTTTAATTGCGACAGTCGTTAAGAGATAAACTTCAGCGGGATGCTTCAGTTTTCTTTAGGGCGGTTTCTTGCTGTGTTTTAGGCGGTATAGCAACAGTGATCCCAATATGAATTAGGGCAGAACGGGGTTTTTTTTCTCTATTTTTTGCAATTTGTTTTAGAAGTTTCCTCGTAAAAGGCTGTGTATCCTTGTGTATTAGATTCCGTAATTCCACCTCAATCCTGTAAGTCGTTTGGAGGGTTCCTTTGTCTTCTTCAAGGATCTGTTTAGTGATGCATACCTAAAACGAGAAGAATTAAAAGAATGCATTAGTTTTTGGCTAAAGTTTAAATAAATATAATATTTTATGTGTATGAGAAAGAACCCACGTCGTCTGGTCTGTCTTGTCTAGACAGAGTTCCAATAATACTGCTCATTAAACAATTCTCCATTATCGGCATTTTGTTCCACTCTTTAAAGCGTAACGGTAGTAACAGAAAGGACGACACAATTTTCAACTCCATTTAACTTCCACCTCTTATCTCTATTCAATAAGTTTCATTTGTTCCAGTTCTACTCCTGGAGCTCACTTTACCAGGGCGAGATAACACTGGCACTAATTGCTACCAAGGTTCCAATTCGAACATCCTCACCCAGTAGTGTTAAGCGGAAGTACGCATTATGTATGCATTTGTGCATTTGTGTGGGGGAGTTCAAAATTGGAAATACAAACGAAATGGTGGTCACTGCATAAGACAACATTCCAGGGGATGCTGGAAATTTCCAACGTCCACCGAAGGACATGGCATCCAGCGGTGCGATCCTGTGTCGGGGCTAATTGCTGCCGGGCGTTGTTATGCTCCGTTATGCACAATCCCTTTTGCGGCAGACATTCTGAAGATGTCCGACCGGTAGAACTCACAGGACGTACTCTTTATGCATGCATAAATTGTCGTCCAGTAGATCCAAATATTTGTAGTTTTGCCGCCCGGGATGAACAGTGGACCGGAGACGGCAGGGCGGGAACACTTGACATTTTCATAACGCAATCGTCGCCAGCCAGCAAAGGCCATCAACATGCGAGATTTGCATTTAGATTCTGGTTCTTGACTGGTGCAACACTTGATGCCGTCGTTTGGGAGTTTTTTTTTCTTCTCTGGACCATCGTTTTAGGATCATGGTTCGAGACTTCGAAGATGCTGCACCATTTGTGAGCGATGTTCGAAGATTTATGTTAGAACCCGACAAACTTCAGAATCATTGATCGTTGTCTGGTTTACGTAACTTAATGCGAGACATTCTGGAGAGAGAGAAAGAGAGAGCAAAATATTGAACCTCCAACGACCTCGCAAGCCTTCCAATGCCCAATATGTTGAGGCCCTTGCCATGTACACAAACGACCCGTGAAGCATAACTTTGTGAATGGTAAATGGTCGAATGCACAGCAGGAGCGATCGGAGGGCTCCGGGCGCGATCTGGGTGGTCTCTTGCTTGGAAGCATCCCGAGATTAGCCCAAGCATCGAAGTAGCCGCGCGATGTTAATGATGATGAAGATGACGATGAGCCAGACAATGATTACAGACGGACCCATGCGTGTGTATCAAGTCGTCGTCGACGCATTGCCTCGATTATTCTCCCCGGGTTTTGATAACATTGGACAACCTTTCTCGTGCCAGAGACAAGAGATTCGTTGGAACTATGATGGTTATGTAGCTCGAAACAAGATAATTACCTTCCATCAGGAGGGGGAAAATACGAAACCTTTCAGAAGGACGCCGTTCTTGCTAATTCTACGATTGAATGCGTGCTCCCGAAATTATCCCGACAACGGTGTTCAACGGTATCGGTTCGTCAATATATCAAATTTCCTTCCCATTTATCTGGTGAGATCTGGTGAGCCTTCCATTACATTGCTGCCTAACCTCGAAACGGTATCTAGGCCATTGCGCTTCAAGGAACAAGCTGGCAAATAGAGCGCATCACAAACAATGGTTTATCTCGTCTAGTACTTTGAAAAGATAATGGATTTTAATGATTCAGCGTGTTGGCTGGATGGCTTAAGGATGTGATGAAAATGGTAGCATGCTTCGAGTCTGGAGCAATATTTCACTTACATCAACCCACCTCGAGACATGATTTATTACTGACACATTCAATAATCTATTCTTCGATCGGGGGAAACCCCCTGTACCAGCTGCAAGTACTCTAGGTTTCTTACCAAAATATTCAATATTCAAATTTTCGGATGCACATGATAAAGCAGAATTCCCATCGCTGCAAGATAAACACCACTCCAAACCCGGTGGGCGGGTTTGAGTACTCAAAGTGTTGTTTCCAGCTCACAAAAATCCCTCCCAATTTCTGCAAGCAAGTGCCTCATCGATGGCAACCGGGACGATCAATTTTCCCGACGTCACATCGTCGCAATATTTTATGTGTGCTGCCCCGGGTACTTTATGTTGTTTACGTTCCAATTTTTTGTATTGGTTCCTCTGCAAATGCATGTCTGTTGCAGCAGCAAACAACAATTAATCATGCGCTATGGCTATTCGGTTGGAGTCTGAATGGTCGAGGGATGTGCCCGATGCTGCTAAAACAATCCCAGGATGAATCGGAAAGCAAGAAGAATGGTCTAGAAGGAAGTCTCAGATCAGCTCGGAAGCGGGACAAATAGCATCCGTTTAAGTCCTTGTTTTGTTTTTGCGAACATTTAAGTTCTACTCTTTCGTCTTCCACCCCAAATCACAGTCTCTTGGTAGATGGGCAAAGAATTCATTTCGACCTTTGCATATCAAATTCTTCCCGTTTGAATTCTCGGCCCTCGGGAAGGCGAGCTTACCGGCCAACAAGAATTAAAGTGAAAATATGTGCTTCATACGAGCTGCGACTAGTGATGGCATAGAATTGCATCAAGGAACGTTCCTTCAATCCGGAAGGAATCAGCATCAGGTTCGTCCTTCTTGTTTTGCCATTGCTTTTGCTGCTACCATCCATCCCGAAAGAATGCACAGCAAGAGAGCAATTTGATCCGACCTCCTGCCATTAAAATGTCACCGCATGTCCGGTACGGGGCGGAAGCATCCTCATCCGCATACAGCGAGCTGCATCTAATGGGCGTAAGGGAAACGAAAAAGGACATGGATAGCACAACACGGACGGAGCTACAGAGAGCAAAGTGTAACGGAAAACATGTGTCCAGCGGGTGGGAATATGTTTCATCGATGAAAAATAAATGCAGGAAAGGACATAACACCACCACCAAACCTTGGCAATCCCTTCGGAAAGTCCCCACCGGGAAGGTGGAAACTGAAGGAAAAACAATAAAATTTTCTAATTAATTGTATCTGCTTGATTGGGCCCGGGGTTGTGCTGTGGGAATTGATCCCAGTTTGCCTTCGAGTGTGTGGCCTGGTTCCAACTTGGAAGCGGAATCCAAAACTGACGACAGTTAGGAAGCGCAACTTTGAAGGTAACCGCTTTTTTCCTGTATCCTTTTTTGTTGTTGTCGGAACATGATGCTGAAGATAAGAAAATACAATCTCCGCCTCTTGTTTCGGGATGAAGTTAAAGGACACACTTTAAGGAACTGACACACCGGTAGCTGGTCCGCCCGGTCCGGCAATACTCGCTATCACGATGGGCACGATAGTCCCACCGGGCACATATCGCTATCATTTTTGCTGGCAAACGACCTTCATAACAGACCCACCGGATGAACTCACGAGGAATCACGTACGCGCGTACGGGCAACCTTAATAGCTACTTGGACCGCTACCCTGGCCAGTACAGTGAGAGAATGAGAGCACCCGTGAGAAAAAAAGGATCATGCATCCAAAATCAAAGGTTCCGACAGTAAAATCTTATAAATTATTACGATCGCAATTTATGTGCGTTCCCAAAAAAAAGACGAGAAGAAAAGCTCTCGTACTCGGTGGTCGGTTCTGTTTATCCTTTACGAATCCTTTCCTTCGTACTCCAACAAAAAAAGGACGACCTGGTTATATTTTTACTAACCGAGGAAGAAGAGCGAATGGGTTGGTTTCATATGGTGTAGTAAAGTAAGAAGAAAAACATAGTTTTGGTTGAAGGTGCGCTTAGGAGATTGAAAAATTAAAGGATTATTGAAGAGACTCGGTCTGACATTGTTAGGAAGGAAGGATATATGTACTTTATAAGGATATATAGGGGAGATAATGGCGCGAGTCTTCATATGGCAGGGCCGGAGTTCAAATCCCATCCGGACTGTTCCCCCGTAGTGAGGGCTGACTATCCAACTACGTGGTAAAAATTAAGTCTAGTAATGGCAGGCATGACCTAAGAGGTCGTTAAGCCATGTACTGAAAAACCCACTCTTTTGATATATTTCTGAATAATGTTATTAAACATCTAAAGTCAAATGCAATAAGGTTAATTGAATAACCTCGTTCTGGTTCATCCCATAAACCTCATGCACATCAAACGTTACTTCAACTCTCAACTCAACTCCGTGCTCCTGGAAATGGTGCGAAGCGATCAATGTCCTCTTGGGTCAATATTTGCATTCCACCAGACGTCACCATGCCATGCATCCCTCCACTTGCCGTACATTGACATGTGATTCACGTTCAAAGGACAACGACATACTGCTACAGCACACAATACAACAAAAAAACAAAAACAATAGGGAAGTAATTTCTATTATTCAATTTATTACCTTGAACATAACCGTGGCCCCGGAAAACTCTATTCTCTCTCTCTCTATGTTTTATTTTCCTGGTTGATATTTTTATGCTCACACACCGAGCCCCACCATGGAAACCGGGAGCACTTGTACCAGATTCTACACTATTGACACACAACCATCCATGGCGACAACTCCCTATCGATAGCTATTTATAAACGGACAAAACCCCCCCCACTCTGTCAACATTCACCTTTTCCAGTTAGTTGCTCATTTCGAGGAAGAAAATTGCATCGAAAAACTAAATGTGTCAGTTTTTCTTCTAATAAAATAGAAACAGAAATAATCAATATTCGACCGAAGTACGGTGTAGTTGGGAGTAGCGTTGGATAGGAAAAAAACTCGATTAGATCAAATATTTGATGAATCCTTGGCAGAGCAGAATGAGGAAGAAGCTGGCACCAAGATGGTTGTCCTTTTCCCATTCGCTTTTGGGCTACTTATTTTACGCTTGTTTAAGGAGACAGTTTTTTTCCTTTCCAACAGGATTCCTTCTATCCACTGTAAAACCCGAAACGAAAAGAATGTAGCAAAATTTTGTGTTCACCTTTTCTCTGGCGTTCCTGCCTGCAGCTAAATGCGTGTGCCTGGCAGCAGATCCAATCGGGCGTAAAAATGCATTCGCCAGTGAAGAATCTTTCCTCTTCGATCCTTTTGACAGTATCCGTTGAAGCAACAGCAAAAAAAATCACCAATAATAGGCACTCTGCATCGTAGAAGGTTTGGGTGTATCGGTTGGTAGTGCTTCCCGAAGAAAAATCACCTATTTTCTCTCCTAGCATTGATCTTCTTTTTTTGCGCTGTTGGATAAAACATATTTCTACCCGTGTCCTTTACCTGGCAACAGCAAGTCGAATAGAGAAATTTCATGCTAGTATGTGTGTGTACGAAACGGTTTCGTTTCAAAACTGATTGAATTATGGGACATGAGACATGGCAACTTTCATCCAACCAGTTCTTTTTCTGCTCGATGTTTTTTTAGAAGCTTACGGAGCTTGAGGCTTTAAGATTAGTTTAGATTTGTTGAAGATGTGTTTTTCTTTACTTCTTTATGCTTTTAACCACATGAATCAGCAGAACTATCGTTTGATCTTCAGTAAGACAACTGTTAACAAATGTAAAGCAATGTATATTTACTTGTGAAAATCATGGAAAACACTCCAAAAAGGAACCAATGTTCCCATGAAAACTAAATTAAAACCATGTTAATTGATCGTTTACCAAGGATACCTGTTGGAGGATCGGCCCTCAAGCGACAAAACAGGCAGAGCTATCGCATCGCTTCCCCTCAAATCAATTCCGTATCGAATCGCCAAAGTGCTCCCGTTAGAACGAGCAGTTAGAATTTCATTGGTGGAAAATCACCACGGGAAGGAAGAAAAAAAAATTAGAAATCTAACGCTTGCCGGTAACCCGCACTCGGACATGCTTATTAGAGAACAGAACCCACGACACTTGATTCGTTGCCGCCCGCGAGCAAGCTTTTGATCGATGGAAGACACTCGCATCCAGTGCACGATTTACATGATTTTCTTCCATTTTTGAGAATCTCACATTTCAAACGCATTTTGCCGCCATCATCAAAGCACCGATGATACTTTTTCTCACCAGCCGAAGATTCTGTTTGATCGTGACTCGTGCGTTTCCTCGCAAGGATCAATATTTAAACAGGACGCAACACGTGGCAGAGAGTGACAGAGCTGTTCGCCAGAAAAATCGCATGCAAACATTGACATTTTCAAAAACGCATTGCACACGCGGGTGCTTTTTCGGGCGAACCACTTCGCCGTGAGTGTGTCTGCTGTCACCAGCAGCGGGAGAAGTGTTTAGTGAAACTCCGGTTCAAACGAAATCAAAACAAACGATAATCCGAAATGTTGGAGGACTTTGGTGGAAGAGAAGCTCGTTGCAGCAGATCGAAGAGCTTCTCGGGCGATACGGGCGAATGATCTCGAAGAAGAAGGCCTTGAGAGAGACGGAGAGAAAAACTTCGAACTGAGGCAAAGAAAAATCGGTAGCAGCTGCCGTTTGGGATCATCTGTTGCTGTTGAACATTTTGTTACTTTACATTCACCCGTAGGCGAGGAGCAAGCTTTGCTGCATAGGCGTCGCCCTGCTGCTCTTGCTGTGTTTTGGTCCTTTTTTTGTCCTCGAAAGCAAAAACCCGTCCTCCACTCAAGAAGAAGCTAGAGCAGATACAGCGCGAAAGGAGTTCTTTAATGTGTGTTGTTTCATGATTGAAAATATAGAGAACCAAATCTTCAAGGAAAGGACTAAAGAAGGAATCCTATAACTGCGCCATATGGTCGCTGCTATCGTGTTACCTTTTTAACGAGGATAGATCAACACAAGGCAATAATTTTGATTTAGTTAGAGCAAAAACGTCTTAACTAAACATGTGGTTATTGGGTCTAATGCAGTAAGTAATTAAAGTTCCTATGCTTCAACTATTTTTTTTTACCAAATTTTTATTTTCGTTTTAATTTAATTACTAAACATAAAGCTAGCGACTGATCTCAGATTATTACAAAAGTAATAAAAGCATAGGCAAACGATTCGAATGCTATTATTCGCGTATTAACATCAGGATACATGGAGCAGTGACATAGCATCGTACTATATCGTTGGGACTGTAACACCCAACGCCAAGGTTCAAATCTCATATCCACGCAGCAACCAAGCGACGAAATAAGCTCTTAAAAGCCCTTTCACTGGATCCAAAAGGAAGAGGATAAGAGCGAAAGAAGCGTAAGAGACCACCGGGGGGGGATAAGAAGCAGAATGGTCTCCTCTGTATCAAGCTCACAATTATTCCAGTTTCCAGTTTCTTATTCTAAATCTATTCCACATACAAAGTGTTAAGTAGTTACATGCCACTGTATTTTTCCTCTTCACTACATTCATCTAACGAATTGCTTAGTTTTTTCCTTCTCGCTTCCTTTCATCGATCTTTTTAAAGCCTAAATCAACCCAAATGTGCAAAAGCAGAAAAGGAAAATCAACAGTAATTCGTAACAAAAAAGATACATAAACAACTTCATCCAACCATATCCACAAAGCTCTACATTCGAGGCCCGTCCGATTTCCTTACATTTCGTTTAAATTTTCGTTCTATAGAAAAAGGGAACAACTACAACGAAACAAACGTCGAAAGCCCCTTATGCAAAAAGCAGCTTTTGCCACCGTTCTACGCCGTGCAGTCAGTCAGGTTCATCCTTCCGGATTATTATTCACCATTCAGCGGCGAAAGATTGCAAATGTGTGCAAATAGGAAAGGGAGCAAAGCAACACCACAGCGCTTTGAGTTTGATGCATCACAAGTTACTCAACAGGATTTACTGGGTAAGGCGATGCAACAATCATCCTCTCGTTCACCAGCCTGATAGACCGATGATGGATTGTATTGTCAAGGATTTGGAAGTTTCTTTGCATAGAGTAAATACTGCATAAGCTTACGGCTCGGGGTTTGACAAAAATGTCTACACAATAGAGCTACGAACCATTTTCCTTTTCGTGATCTTCATATTGTCACCGAAAGAAATTGTGAAGCGAAAGGCGGACTTACAACACAACATAAAAATGCCATTTTCAAGTCTATTAAAAGTGAAAGAAAAACATATTTACATCCACAACTTCAAAAAAAAAAAAATCCGAACAGAAGAAAACATCCTTCAAACATGCGATCTGATTACGGTTCACGCTGTTTGCTGGTGGCGAAGAAACTGTGCAGCGCACCTGGCTCGTGCGATTGAAGACTTTACTCGAAATCTCCGCAATCAAAAGTCCTGAACCGGCAACCTGAACCGGCTTTTGATGCCGAGCACCTGCTCGTGGCTGCTTTGCTCTTCTGCGCTGCTCGAAAGCTCCACTCAAAATGCAATCTCGCATGCTTGCGCGAAAAAAAAGCGAGGGAAGTACAAAAATAAAACCTTTGCCTTCGGGAGAAGCAAACTTTGACTCTCGCTTGGTTTTGGTGTGGTGTAGTTGTCGTTTTCAAAATCCCAGCCCACCAATAAACGATAAGAAAGTCTTGGAAAAGGGGTATAGGAATTGTAGTTTTCACAGTCTTAAGTAGTGATGTACCTTAAACACATTTTCACCGTTCGATTCGGAATTGTTTCTTCGGATGCTGTGTTTCAATGTTACTGACTCTTCACAATAACCTCCCACAGGAGAACCGTCGCCAATGGAAATTTGTTGTCAATATTTCATGCGTTCGTGCAACACCTGGCCACATCAGCGCGCTGTACACGCACAACGGGAAAGAAATCAAAAGTAATGCCGTATGGGCCGTGTGCGAAGGAGCTGTAGTACATCAAGCAAGCTTCTCCTTCCTTACTCACTCTTCCTTCGCCAAAAAATGGTAATTATGTAAGCGATCGTCGGAGGGCAATCAGCGATCGATCGTTCGATCGAGTTAAAAACCAGCACTCGTCGCTCCAGACGGGCAGATGTTTGCCGCGACTTGTTTTTTCGGATACTCGCTTGGCTTTCACCCCCCTATTTCGGCTTGACGATGCGTTACCTGAAGCGTTCGGACCAACGAAACTTTGCTATCCTCTGTTTGGCCAGTCTGACCAGCGAAAATAAAAACAGGACCCTCTAATTTGTACCACGCTTTACTTTACCTTGGGGGGATATCTCAAGGTGCTGTGCTGCCGCCCAATGTTTTTTAACTTTAAAGACACAAGACAGCTTTTGCTCCGGCAACATAATCCGATTCCAGTCACGATTATCTGGAAAAGGATTTTTTTTTTCGGGGAGGGGGGACCTAACCTTAAAAATCGACGACCGGTGCGAGTTGTAGTACACCTTTTCTCGAGGAGCAAACGCCAGGTGATGAACGATCATGGTGGGTTTAAGTTTATGGCTTCCCGCTCCTGCTTCACAGGACCTTCTGGAAGGATTCTTCGGTGCTGCGGCTTAAAATTTGATACGCATATTTTGTTTTTCGGAACGCTCTTCATTTACATCGAAGAATGTCCTGAGGGGATGGGGGTTCGGGTCCGGCGTTGAAAGAGTTATGCAAATTATCTAACAGCTTAAAATCGGTATCCTTAAGTCGACCATCTGGTATGACATCGGTTCGTATTTCATAAACTTTGTTGGTTTTGTTGATGGACGATTGAAAGAAAGATTAAGACTCCCTCGTGGCACAATTCCCCGGTGGCATTGATCAGAAAACTGTTTGGACTGGAAGAAAGTGATAATTGATACCTAAGGTATTATTTCATACTACTGCAAGTTGCAAATTGATTGTCCACGAATATGGGTTGGAGATGAAAAACAGTTGACAGAGAAGGAGTTTTTAAAGTTCAATGTATGGCAAAGGATTATCCAGATATTTTTACAAACAAAAATATATGGAAACGGTAGCTTATGACAACTGCATCCGTTGATATCAGAAAATTATAAAAATAAGCGGAAAATTAAGGACTTCTCTAATAATTTTTCGTTTCAATATCGTTACTTAGCGATTAAGAACGATAAGCAATAAACACCAAGATCAGGGCCGTTCAGTCAAGATAGATAGTTCCTTACAGATGCTCTACTAATTGTGTCAAATTATCTGCTTATATTATGATATCATCTGAGAACATAGTCCATTATGTACACATAATATCGAATAGCTGTTTGAAACCCCTTCCAAATCGTCTCCAGGACTGACTATCCAGCTATCGGTACAATCCAGTCACCGAAATCCAGAAAAGGCAGGCCAAGATCTTTAGAGGTTATAGAGCTAAGCAAGAAGAACAAGAAGCTCATTTTTTCTAACTACAACCAATATCTACCATTTCTGGCTTCCTTGACAGGATTTTTAATTTAAGTTTGTCCTGCAGATATTGGAAAAACTTAATTTAGCGATATTCAAAAAGCAATTAAAAACTGGGTTCATATACGTTTAGGCAAGTTAGATACATCCTCAAGGGCGGCCCGGTCTTCACACGGCAGGACCGGGGTTCAAATCCCACCTGAGCCGTTCTTCCATAGTGACAACTGACTAGCCAACTATGCGGTATCGAGGTAAGTCAAGTAAGCCACAAATGGCAGGCATAACCTTTAAGAGGAAGTTAGGCCAAAAAAGAAAAAGAGATACTTCCTTAAAGCTGCTGTATTAATTATGTCAAATTATCTGCTTCCATTCTGATATCATCTGCAACCGCTGCCCTAAATATTGTGGCATTCTTCAATAAACTGAAGCTAATCATGTATCCGATCATTCGCTCTCCTCCTCAAATATTACTGTTCTTGTGAAATCATCCTAAAAGCCCTGAATTTCTATAAACTTTTTTTTTCCTAAAATTCAAAATAAATATTTAGCCCACATTCAATAAAATAAATTAAGCGCAAAAACAAGACAGTTGCACCACACCCGGCTTTGGTCCATTACCACCATCTCTGGCCGCACAAAAGCAAAAGGGTGACATTTTAAAAGCTTCCCGCCATATTCAACCCTAATTTACATATAACCTACCGAAAAGTGACCGACATAAATAATTCGTGGGCTGTGAGCAGCTAGCTGATTATTCTATTTAGTTCTCTCTATCGCTCGTCTTTTCCTGCCTCCACAAACTCGGCCATTAAATCTCTACCCGACAATTGGTGCTGTGACTAATTGATCACAAACTATTAACACACACTGTGCCGGGCGGCATTCGTTTTGAGACTAAACTAAAACTAACTCACCACCATTCCGGATTTCCGGAGCATCGCTACTGACACGGCTAAAATCAGTGCCTAGCTTCTGTACGGATGAAGCACACAGTGAGCCGGAAGTGAGGCTGCGCTGTTAAACTACGGTGTGTCAAATGTTGTCCCCATGGTAGTGATATTACGGTTGGTGGTTGGATGCTGTGTTTTGAAAATGAAGCTTATTCTCTGCACCTCCTCCCAAGCTTAACGACGTGATGACGGAGCGATATTCGGATTTTTATTAAAAACAGCTGCCATCTGCTGGTTTGGGTTTTTTTTTGGGAATCGCGCCCCCGCGGATGGCGTCAAAAGTGATTCGGTTTTTAGTTTTAATTGCATCACGCACATACGCATCTTCAAGCTCGAGCAATCAAATGTTCTCCCGATCGGATGGGATCGATTAGGCTGGCAAATAAACGAGATACAATCGATCAAGAGTGTGTTAAAAAGAATTAAAAAAAAACCCAACCTCAAAAACCTAGAGTGTGGGTGCAAAGTGAATACGAATGCGTAGAGGAAGGCGTGGAACGAAAAACTGCAGCTGCCACTTTCATCCGGATAGCCACAGGAGAGAGAGAAGAAAAAAAACGAGACTTGAAAAGAAAAACGCATAATCCAATGCTCCTGATGCTTGGGCCGAAGGGTCTAAGGAACAAGAAGAGTGTGAAGCATATTACTTACTTATTCAGGATGAACCTGTCAAGCAGTGCGGGGCGAGAAAACAGGGTCCAAATCGTGATCGGATGGACGACCTTTTGCTCACACTGGGTCCATCATTGTCCCTCTTACACAGATGCACTTTCTGGTGCCAAGGGAAGAGAACAGCGGATTTCGGCAGGAGTGTATCGGAATGGTTGGTACAGGAAGGAAAACGAGCAGAAGATTCTTAACGTAAATCCATCCTTCGCTAGAACAATTCCTCCACATGCGGTCTCAAAAGCAAACGAAAACTGTTAGGCACACTTTTTTGGAAGATGAAGCGCAAAGGAAAGGGCCGAAAAAACAACGCCAGGTGCCACAAGATGGACAGTTTATGGTCCTTTTTTAACAACTTCGACATGCAGAGAGTTTGCGGCTTTTGGGATAAGGTCCAGGGCACAACTGAGATGTGATTTGTATTTAAAGGATCGATTGGATGTCTTTGAAAAAATGATTTAGAATAATATTTTTACACATCTTTCAACCAAGACACATTAAAAATATAACTTATTATGTTAACAACATTCAGCTGAGCTTAAAATAAACGAGCCAGCCCAACGTGAACCTTATCATTTGACACCCAATACATTAACGCCTCTTCCGAATAGCGCCCCAACTGGCATCGAACACGCAACGCGACCAAACCTTGCCCGATCAATTATGCAAATGATGTATTAGGAAGTTGACGAAACGGCAAAATTGACAGCTCGCGGACCGATTTACCATGTGTCACACGTCTTCAAACTGTACGCCAAAACCGTGCAAAGGGAACAGTTCCCGCTTCGATTCCAATGCCAACCGTCGAATGCATCGTGCAGAGCAAAACATTGCAAATTATGTTTAATGACGTCCAATCAACGGTGTAGATGAACGGGTAGATGGTGCCCTTCAGCTTTTTTTGTTCGTTCCTTTTTGCCAGGGAGGAGTCTTCATTTCGGCTCAGAGGCGGATGTTGAGCAGCAGGTGAGTGCAACACTTTTCTAACGATTGGCCGCCGTAGGATAAGTGTGGAAAGGCATTAACCGATGCAACGGATCTGTTTCGTTGCTGGACAGAGGACAGGTGCGTACCTTGATGAGAAGGACCGTCCAGCGGTTTAAACTTCTTAAGGGCGCGCCGAATGAACTTGAACTACGAAGGTAGATGATGGATTGTCTTGCCATCGCTCGCAAAACGGATGATAAAAATGCTTCTGAATTCAAATAAATTATTTTACTAGCAAATTTATATCCTGGATTAAAAAAAACAATAGATATAGATAGTTGATTTTGTAAAACATTTCTGTGAGGCAAAACTAACTTATGCTGTTGAAATTTGAATGAAAGGAGAAAAAAAATGAAAGGAGAACTTCTCTCGAACGCCACTAGCGCCATCTATACAGCGGCGAAGCAAAGCTAGGTGTTGTTGTACGAGCTTTCACGGGTTGAAAGCTTCCAAGGCTGGAGAGAACCGGTTCGAAGCTTTCCGCTATTGAACCGGTTAGTCAGCTGTTTTGCTCTGTTTTGGTGCTGTTTTCATATGTGTTGTTATGTTTGTTTCGCTTAACTGATTTAATAGTGCTATTTTATGTAATTTTTCGTTTTCTATTAAGTTTTATGTAATTTATTTCCTCTTTTAGGTGTTTTTTGTTAAAAAATTTCTAAACTGCTACTAAATATACACTCGTTTTAAAGGTTTCAACCTTGATTAGATTGTGTCACGCATAAATCAGCTAAGGATAATTCAAGATATTAATAGCAAAATACAAGGCTTGACAGTCCTTTAAACACAGACAATAGTTGTAGATCCAAGCAGCAGATTGTACAGAAGGTAAAACTTCTCTCCAGTTGTCACCCGACCCGGCATTAAGATTGAAGGTAAACCGGAACGAGGTTTCGCATGCAAAAACACAAACTACAATCGCTTGAGAAAGAGTGGCTTTATTCGCGGAATCACGAAGAAAGAAGAAACCAAACGACGCACGAAGACACGTTTCGGTGTCAGTAGTGAGAGCTTTACCGTGCTGCACACACCAGGCAAGAGGGTTTGTTTCGTAATCGAGCTAACAACACACCCCATACAACCACAGCCCATCAGACGGTGCATCAGCGCTGCATCAGACGCAGCGTCATGCAAATGACCGAAGAGAGTCGATGATGATGACCGGGGCGTCAATAAGCGCCGAGAAAACAAGGCCAGATACAAAACCGCCGGCAACCGGGCAATGGCAAAGCAGCAAAACGAGCCACCAAGAGGCAAATTGTTTTTCCTTTCGAACCGTGTTCCGTTCCGATGATATCATAAATGGCACACTTATGCTTGTTTTGCTCCTTTGCTGCCCTCGCCGTGCGACCGGGAGGCATCTCTCTGTCCATTTAACCAATCCCGACGAGAGCCTGACTGGCCAGATAACATTGAATCGGTTGCGATGCTACTGCAGGGCGTATGATGGTTGGATGAAGGAAAAATTGCCGATGAAGAAAGAAGAGCCGCAAACATGCATGAGTGTAGGCCGAACAACAGGTCTCGAACACACGATGCACGTTTAATATGGTATCATCATTTGCATACCGTGCGTATGGGCGAAGAAAACTAACGGAAAGCGGCTCTTCAGTTTTCCAGTGAATCGGAAAATTACTCTCACTTGGAAAACTCGGCTTCCTACACAGCTGGAGCCGGTGGTGGCGGCTGATCGAAGCGTTTAGTTGCGTAAGTTTGAACAATCAATGTTTCTCACTCATTGGGTGGGGGGTGGCTATTACGTTGCGTATCGCTTGTGGAGAAAGAAGGTAGTGGTGGGTGAAGCGGAGACAAAACAAAACAAAGCATAATGGTAAGTATTTGGGGCAATTTTCTTCTTTTTTTGCAAACACAACAATACTATCGTAGCGATAAAGTGGCCTAGATGTTAGATAAGGCCGGTTACAGTTGGTGGAAAAGCGAGTAAATGAACTTTTAAATGTGGTTCATGATGGGTGGCGTAGTTGATGGCACATTTCTTTGACCATTAGGAAACTGTCGTGAGAAAATTGTTGTTTCGTAAAATGTGTTTGAAATTAATTTAAATTTGTTTCTATTTTAACGAAGTTTGGTAATTATGTTTGTTTATAGAGATTGCTGCAAAGCTTGGGTTTATTACATTTTTATTGCAAATTTGAGATAAATTGTAAGCTAAAGAAATATTTGAGAGGGATTTATTCACTAGAAAACACTCAAGGAGATCGAAAATCTTGTCAGAAATCCTTTATAGGATCTTATAGCATCAAAGGATTTCTACGAAATAGTTCTTAGATAAGACGGCCGTCCAACAATTAAAAAATGCCGCTTGTGATGTAAAATTTACCTCTCAGAGCGATCAGGTGGTCTTGGAGATAGAAGCTTTTACTGAGTTTGTTTTACTCAGTAGTACCGGACATCGAATTTCTTCCCTATAACCAGGACAAACTTTTTAGCTATGGGTGTAGCCAAATCAAGGAGGCCAGAAATGGAAAGCCTAGATCTCGCCATGTTGTAGAGCCTAGGCTCTAGAAAAATTAAATTAAAACCTATCATTAGTCCTTTGGTCAAGGCCAAATTCTCTAAGAATCACATGGATGGAAAACATAAAGTTTTGACCCAAACATATGTGACCTACTTACAACATATATGGCAGTTCAGTCCTTCATCCGTAACCTACAACTTGATGTGGTGATCCGGATGTAAATTATAATACGTAAATGACAGTTGATATCTGGAGAAGTAACGCGAAAGTCGAAAGATTCAATCAAGCTTACGGTGTCTTGTTGCGAAAGTAATTGAGATCAGATATAAACGCGACAGCCGTTATAACCTGGCATTCGCGGTCTTGGCCTTCTAGACGCTCGTTTGCCTATCAATTATCCGTATTAAGACGTATTAAAGCCATTACTCCAGCCTAACTTTAGCCTACCATCACTCCTCTGCCTATTTAGATGTCCTAACAAGACTTTGCGTTACGGTTGGGCCGTTCGGTGCCATTCTTATGACATAACCAACCCATTTTTCTGGTGAGTTTGATTTGGAGGGTGTCCGAGTGCTGTGATATATATATTCTATACAATCCCAGCTTCGATCGATAAACGGGGATCAATAAATGTATTTAGCTTTGAATCCCCCGTAGTGAGGACTAACTATCCAATTATCAATAAGGTATCAATAAGTCTAGTAGGCCAAAACTGGCAGGCATGACCTAAGAGGTCGTTATGCCAAAAATTAAGAATAAGCTATGAATGGATATGATATGGTTAGATTCGGAAACATTAACAAAATCGTTATAATGTGAAGAATTAATAATTAGAACGATGCACCTAGTAGAACTCCAATTTTTCTATT
This sequence comes from Anopheles stephensi, assembly GCF_013141755.1. NCBI lineage: Eukaryota > Metazoa > Arthropoda > Insecta > Diptera > Culicidae > Anopheles > Anopheles stephensi. Next base: position 18,450,800 of record NC_050202.1, on the reverse strand, counting down.
ACGCAAAAACAAGCTATTATCATATCGGTATGTATGTATATCTCTCATTAGAGTCTCTTCGTTTAATTCTCCAACCCGCTAAACACGATCTCCAATGCAAGCCAATCATTTTCTAAGCAATCTTCTTCCAATACTTCCGTCGTTAAATGACCAGCAAGCGAGCGGGCGAGCACGCGCTCATTTCGTTTTCTCGTTTATGCTGCTTCCTCGACGAAAACTGAAATCGAACATCATCGAATATAAAATCGATCGATAAATGTTTGATTGCCATTAAAACCACCGCCCGAAAGTGAGTCGGGTGAGTGTTGTGTTCGCCCGGTTCACTCTACGATTCGATTACCTCTTCTTCTTGCCTCTGCTGGCCAACATAATTTAAGCACCATCGCGCTTCTTCGCAAGCAAAAAAAAGTAAACATTCCGAATGGTTCATCATTAAAGCTGAGCGCTGGTGTTTAACTTCCGCAACCGCAGATTTTGCTCGATTGCAAATTCGCTAATCACTCCCCCCCCTAAATCGACAACCATGTCGAAGGAACCTTCAAATTTTTCAGACGGAAAACGAAACGACTAAAGCCCACCCGTGCTTCTTCTTGACAAAAAAAAAAAAAAATTATCCACAGACTTGAAACAGGTGGGGATATATTGGAGCCCATCGTAGCCTCGGTAAGTAAAATCAATCACGGCTAATTGGTCTTCCTTCGCGTTCGCCCTCGAACGGTGCAACTTTGTTGTGAGCACATCATTTTTGACCTTAATTTTGGCAGACGGACTCGTGTTTCTTCTGCACCTGCTTGAACACACTACCTCCGGCTTTTTTTTTTTTGTTGGCCGAAGGTTCAAGCTCAACGGTGAACGATCGAACATAACCTTCCCAAAAAAACTTGTGGCAGCCGAGCTTGGACATGAAAAACTCTCCGTTTTTGTTGTGAAAACTGACCACGCTTTTCCACGTGGAAAAATTCGTGCGTGACGCGGGTGATGGCTTCGTCTCAGTCGGGCAGTAGGTTTATTTTCGTTCGACCGAAGATCCTCATTTTGACGCTCCTCGCCTGCTCAGTCGTTGAAGTCTTTCTCGGTTGAAACTTTTGGCGCGAACGGTTAGACGCAAAATAAAGCTTTAAACGGGGTTTTTTGTTTTGTTTCTCGTACCCGTCAAATCTTTCGCGTTAAGGCCACTTTCTTTCCCTGCATGACGCTCGTGATTTGGGCTCGTCTATGTTGGGCGGTATTTTTGAGCTTCCTGCCCATCATCATCATCCCGTACGGCACAACACACGAAAAATGGGGGAGCCAGTGCTAAAGAAAGGGAAAAATCAATTTGAACACCAAGGCACACGAAATTGAGCAAAAGTTTAAGCTGCATCCATTAGAAACATAGCAAAAACATGATTTCGGAGGGGAAAAGAAAAACATAAAACACGCTGTGTGGAACAACCTACTGTTCCATAGCCCCCGCTTGTTCGGTTGCGGCTCATCGAGCACACAAACACAAACGCGGTAAAGAGAGTTTTCATTTTCAAACATAATCTGTTCAAATGCTCATCCATGCTCGGGTTTTAGCTCTTTTTTGTTGTTGTTAAGCTGCCACTCCACCTGCAGTTTGAATTTTGGTTTCGCTTTCGACTTTGCTTACAAGATGTGCCGCCAATTCATTTTGAAAAACCGATGGACGAGAAAGAGAAAAAAAAAACAGGCCCCAAACGACGAACCTGCTTTTTCACACAACCACCAACGGCTTATTTATTCCTCCGGATGAGCTGAAGGAAAATTGTTGCGATTTTCTACGTTTTTTTTTCTTTCTAGCGACCGGCATCCACTGGAGGTGGATCGTTCAGGGCGTGGATCTGTGGAGCTGAGAAAAACGGATACCACACCTCCCAGCGAGTTTTGGCATTTATTTAGTATGCACCACGCTTGTTCTTTTTTTTTTTGTTTCCGATCACTTTCGGTTAAAGCGCATTCCGGCAGCTCGGTGGGTGGGATCCACCATGGGCGAAAGTGAAATTTTAGCCCCAACACATGTGCGCGAAGCCGATCAGAGAATCTTTCATCCCATCGGAAACATAATCCGCAACATGGGTCCATCCTCTGCGGAAAATGGCAAAACGATAAATCGTTTATGCGGGTTTGTCTTTTCAATAATGATAACGGGCTTTTGCGGGCTGCTCGTGAGCAGTAGGCCAAAATTTGAATGTCAAATTTGGCATCAAACGAAATTGTTGGCCGAAAGTTCCCGGAAAAAAAATTACCATTTATCATCGGGCTGTTAATGGAAATATTATGGCTGTTAACGGGGTGAAGCTATTAAAAAGGAACCTGTCTGTCCGTTATTTGTTTCTGCCCTAGAAAAGGGAAAGTCTGCCGCTCCATCGTCCAGGTTCGTCTCCAATTCTCTTCCCACAGGGCGTACATACCTGCGCACAATGGTAAATAAGAGAAAGGGACAAGAATTTAGTTAACGATTCTTTTCAACCTGCAGTGCGTCCTCCTCGCTAGAGAAACAGCTTGGTAGCTTTTTCTCCCGCCCATTTTAACAATTATCACCTAAAGAAGCGCTTTTAAGCAATTGTAATTTTTCGCACCACTACCACATAACCTTCAAATCACTACAATTTGGCTTCGTGAAAAAGGGCGTTTGAAGGAAGGAAGGAAGGGAGGAGGGTACGCGAAAAGAAAGAGCGATTGAGGCCAACCATACAATTAGCACTATTTCTCCCGGTAGGTGACGACGGTGGCTGTGGCTTTGTGCGAACGCACGCTTCATTATCACACACCTCATAGGCACACTGACAGATCACTTCACGCTGTCGATCTGTAGGGGGCTGAGAGTGTGTGTGTGAATTATCGCTTATGGTTCCGTCTCGGTGGATGGTTTTGGGTTGAATAAATTGCCGTCCCGCGCATCGCGCCCCACCAGAAGTTTCTTCGTCACGATCGTGATAGCTGAGGTAGAGTAAGAAGCTACAGCGGTATGCAAATGAAGGCATTACCATCATTCGGAGGCCGCAGAGCATTGGCGAAGAATGCCATTTTGCAAATCGACACCAAATGAGTGGTTAAACCATGGAACCTGCCATGAGCTACCGGGAGCTTGGAGTACCGTAATCATGATTGGGTTAGCTGTGTAATATCCAGCATCATCTCCATCGTAAGAGTTTCATCCTTTTGGATGGGGTTGGAAATAAATAGCGCAAGAGCTACCGTGCTGACCGAGGCAGGTTGGTCAAGCAAAATGTTGGAAGGAAGCAGGACTATGTATAGATGCACCGACACCGATTAGATGGTTGGTAATGGTGAAATGTAGACGTCATCGGAGGTACCTTTCGCGTGGATAATAAGGTAAGGAACGTTCACACGTGCTTCATACCACGATAGCAAACTACTGTCCAATTAAAGGTAAACGCTACTGCACGATGGAATGCACTGCATTCATGCAGACCACGGTAAAGGTTGGGCCTTGTTGGAAGCGTCTAAGAGAGAAGCTCATTTAGCTTTCAACACCGAGTGAGTATTCACTTATATTCTTCTTTCACCTCGAAAGATAATTGTAAGTATTAAAGCTAATCGATATTTTCAATAAAAGCCCTAGCCCATCTTTACCAGGAAGACGATAAAGGCTTATCTTGGAGAATACGTTCTACAAGGGTAGGGTTTTGTATGTACTTAAGATAAACAAAACTATCATGTTTAATTTCAGAATATGGAAAATAGGAACACTTGGCAGTGTTGTAATGGTCACACATGGAAGGTTACCTCCTGCTGATAGAGCACACGCCATACGTTCTTTCCGGTCCAGTTGAAATGTATTACAGTCGAAGAACTTTGCCCTTAATTTGAACTTTAGTTGGTCAAAGCGTTCCGAGAAGGTTAAAAACCTTCCCGAAGGCATCATTCTACCCCCTTTATTTAATCTTATCCGGACAGTAGATTTACACGTTCTAGAAACATTAATCAATATCGTCATGCTGATGATATAGACATAGGTTTTGGTCTCTTCTTTTCTTAGTAGAACCTTGATACTATTTGCACTTTGGAACTCTAAAGAAACCTCAACCTAAGAGCGGAAAGAGCTGCCGCTCGGGGCCTCGTCGGTTAGAGGGGGCCTCTTCGGCGAGGGAACTCCTGTTGTTTCCCTCTAATATAATAATTAGAGGGACTGCCTTCACTGCCATTCCGCATGGGGCCTCCAAATATCTTGACCAACCCCTGGCTGGATCAACTGCGCAACTTGAATATGTACTAAACCGTGAAGGGCTATAGGGTCCACGAAATTGAAATTTGAATGCTATTTGCAGAATTGATCTCACTATGGCAATTATTCACCAGAGCTCTAGCTCTTGTAGAATTTTTTGGCAGGTAGGTTGTACGTAAGCTGTTAAATAAGTCTCTAGAACAAGGAAGCAAAACTATTGTGATGAGTGATTTTACACTCAGTTCTTCATAGCAATCCCAATTAGGATCGCTTAAGAAAAATTAGCTACTCATTTTGTGTTGTTCGTCTCTTCCAATATCCTCTAGACACAAATTGAGCTGCTAAATATTCGTAAGCTTGATTTAACACCAGAACCTTGTCCAATGTCTTAATATCGAAATGGATCGGAAAATTCCCTGCATCATCACCGGTATTGATTGTGGTAAGTGTGGTAAGTTACGCTCGTCGTAGTTCTTACCCGCTTCTGCTGCGGTTGGAACGTGTACACGCTTGACTTATGTCGACACGTTTCCATTGTGAATCTTCATCATCTTTCGCAGCACCAAGAGACTTGTGTGTGTGTGAGTGTGTGTTTTTTTTCAAGGTAAATAATCAAGCAAGCGAAAACCCTACCTCGATATACCAGCGTACAAAACACACAACTGATGAGTCACGCAAACGGCCAATATGTGAACGTTGCACGTCTCGTTCGTGTGTGCAGCTGGCTGGACGAGAGCGCACTTGGCTAGCGTCCGAGCAAGTCACTATCGTTGCTTAATGGATTGTGGCGACCGTAAAACACTATCGGGCCACTTTTGGAAACTGTCTTTGCTCGGAAACGCGCCCTTGTCCTTTCCGGAGGCTCGTCGATTTAATTGAATTCGCTACTGTTCATAATTTTTGGACGGATGATGGCGAGCAGATTGGCTTCGCTTTGCGTAATTTAAAGCTGCAGATGAGAGACGTCCATTTGGCGATGACGTTAAACTTGACCTCCATGTACACCTGTTTGTCGTAGTGCTGTGATGCGAAACAGCAAGCAATGAAAGTGAAACATAAAAAAGCATCAAGATATACCGAAAGACTAAATACTAATTAGGCACGACAAAAACAAATCCTTTAATTAGCATGGCATCAATGTAGAAACAGAGTGTCGCAAAGGATGTAGCCTTCGCATGAGATGTTTATAGGTTACGAAACCCGAGTCTTGGCCTTATGCCAAATAAATTTTTATAAAATTTTTAACTTGTACTTGTATCCGAGGCTCAAAGCGAAATGATATGCTAGTAATAAAATTTACTTTTTCCCAACGGCAAACATTCTCGAACGGCTCTTTACTTTATCGCTTCAATCGTAAATAATTAACAGGGAGGACCGTTCCTGCAGGGCCACGAATGGAACCTGACCCACTAGCGGCTGGACGTGTCCTTCTAGCCGGCCATTTAAAACGTGCAGACAGTAGAATGCTTTATCACCATGCCCTTCCGTCGCAGTACTTAATTCCAGCAATAGTTATCAAGGTTATCGCTCGGTACCTTCATTAACCAGGACACACGCGCCATGAACTTCGTCAAGCTCTTTCACACCTTTCACGACCGAAATCCAATCGGACGCTTGAGATGCTCACGATTCTGGCTGACTTCTTTCGCAGCGTGTTGTAGCGACGGTCCCGCTGTTGATAAAAGGAGGCGTGAATGTCAATGTCACGTTCGAGTTCATTACAGGCTGGCACGGCACAGGGAGCCAAGGCACTATTTGTACACGGTGTCTATGTATCGATTGGTGTGACGTGATAATTTTCACGTTTCTTAAGCAAATTGTGTACCGAGCGGAACGAGAGCCGGTGTCCCTTTTTTTCGAGAAGCAAAAGAAGTTAACATACATACGAAAAGAGGGCTAAAATATATCCTTCTCTCCAGCTACAAGCTCCATTGCCAACGCTTAATTGTTGAAGCTCGTAGCTTGGTTGTGGCGCTCGATAAGGTCCCTGGGCACTGCAATTTATAGTCCAATCAATAAAGCGAAAGTGAATCGTTCGATCTGCAGTGTACGCCTTTTTCGAAACCGTAAACTCAAAACCGTACTATTGATCTTGATGTATAGCCAACAAGGAGTGAACCATTGTGTGGTAAGCTTCGATCCATGTTTGACAACGATTCTGATGGATGGCTTGCCTTTTTTTTTTTTTTAGTTGTACCAATCATCTCCAGTTGCTTGCAATTCTCCCTCCTCGCGGTCTTGGTCCAAATCTGTGTAAACAAACCATTTGACACCACCCCCAAACTGTCGTGCTCTGACACTGACACTTGGACGACCGCGTTGGAAACATGGCGTACCTACCGGGATCTATCGCGATTGACGCTTGAAGTACACACGCACACGGTACGTGTAGATCCCACACTGGCCAACCTGGGCAACAATGCTAAACCCACTCATAACACATCACCTCCGTGTAGCAGGAGGTGTCTTGATATTTCTTCCACACCCGATCGAATATAAGCTGCTAGCGTGTGTTCTGTACACCGGGGCACATACATTTCTAGGGCGGTAACGCGTCCTTCGTAAAGTGAGGGAATCCACCCGGGGGTGGGAGAACAATAATTAATTCTCGGTCGTGCTCGGTATGTTCCGTCCCCTAGACTGACTCGACCTTCCCCGTTCCCCGAATCCGGTTAGGAGACTTGGTTTGCCACTTGGTGTGACCTTTACCAATTACCTCCAAGTTCGTGAGCGTCTGCGCTTTTCGATCTAGAGACGACGGTGGTGGTTCCTAGTGCCAGCAGGAAGCTGGCCCAAACAATAAAACGATACACATCGAGTGATAAATAGAGCTGGATGTTGATGGATGAATGGAGAGTTCCAAGGAGTTAAAACCAATGCAAGGAACTTTTAAGGTTCGAAGCTAGATGGGTGGACGTAGAATATTGCCATACGGAGCTTCAGCTAATAAACCGTCCACCATGATGTTCCTGATGAATGGAACAGATCAATCTAGCAACTAAAAATTTATATGTGAAGTTCTCGCCCATCGGCCGATTTCAAGTCATCATTCAAAACTAGAACTACCGGTTGTTGCGGTGTGCACTTTATTGATGTGGATGCTTTTGTACCACCACAAAGCAACGTCGGTACACTCGTCATATCGCGCTTTACAGCCACGTTCATCCCCAACCCCCCCATTATCAAGGTGATCACGAGGGAGATCGTGAGAAATGTACGATTTTATGACTGGTTATTTTTAGTGTCCGGGAGCTACAACCATACCCCTCCGCAACTTAGGGAAAACCAGCTTCACGAAGGGCTGGTTACATTGCACGCAAATGCAACACAGCACAGTACACTCACCACACCGCAGGTAGAACCCCAGCTGCAACACGACGAGAGCGTGCAACTATGGCGAGTTCTCGAGATGGAGTAGCCTAGCAGTTTTCGAAAGGTAGGTAGCGCTACTCCGCGTCCGCAGGGGGTCAGGCTGGCTGTGGTTTTATTACCAAACACACGTACCTACCGAAGCGAACTGCAACTTGAGAAGGCACACGAGCAAATCGAACGTTGGAAATAATAGCCACAGGTTTTAGGACAAGACTTCCTTTGGCCTTTGCCAGTGCTGGTCGCCGTCAGGTTGGTTTGCAGCAGGTTACGAAATAAATTCTTTCTCCACTGTGTGTGTGTGTGTGTGTGTGCTCAGCCTGAAACCTTATTTCCATAACGATTCCAATCGGTCCTAATCCTAATTCCTAATCTATCAACTTCACTGAGCTTAGCAAAAACCCTCCTGAGTATAACTGCTCCATTGGAAGTCCCGAGCCGTGTAATTAACTATGATCAGGGAATCAAAGATCATTTCAAATGACAACATACGTGTGGGAATAAAGTTTCACTGGGTGTTCCAGCATTCTCAAAAAAACTATTGGAGACACACATACGTTAATGCACCACACAACAGGATTAGCACCGCCGGAAAGGTCAGCTCGTGAACGTAACGTGAAACGGAAATGTGTAAATTCGTGTGTGTGTGTGTGTGTGTGTGTGTGTGTGTGTGTGTGTGTGTGTGTGTGTTTGATTGTCGATAGTCATGCCTCCCGGACACAGATCGATTTGTTCTTCGTCCATCACAATGGTCGGAGGGTTTCTATTGATTTCTTTTTTCTAGGACTGATGTGCTGTGTTGTCCTAATTGCTCACAGTTTTTGTTTGCCCAACGATTCTCAAGGATGTGACTATGTTGTTTGTTTTACTGTCTATGGCAGCATCAAACAGCCGCAAGAGAGTTACGAAGTCTATTCGTAAGATTTACTAGCTTTGCACCACAGTGGGTCCAGTGACAAAGAAGCCGTTGCTAGTCATTCCCGCCATCGTAAGGCCATCGTAACAGCCGTCGGTGTCCAACATCTTCGAAATCTAATAAAGATGTTGCTAGAACTCCCTATTAACACCATCCAACCGCGATTGTGCGTTGATGACTTCTTCGATCGGCAAGCATTCGATTTCTCACGCTGATGACAAAATCGAGACCGAGACACACATCTGCCACCTGCTGCGGTTTATCTGCGGCAAAGATGACCCAACGCGCTTCCCATCGCACCGGAGCAGTTAATGGTGTCCTAATGGTGTAAACTAATCTTTACCGAATCTTTCCACCCAAAAAAAAGCACATCTCAAATCGTTTGTTTCGCGATGAACGACCCGTCGTGCATGGTATGCACTTTGCTCCTCTGGTTGCCTCCAATTTGCTTTGCCTCTATTTCAATCGGTTTTAAATCTCTCTTGGGCTCGACTCTGACCGGTAGGTTGGGCGATTTACATAATCGACACAAATGGCCCAATCTTAGATGGAAGCGGGTCACAAAAAAAAACAACGGGAACTACTACTCACATTTATCATCGATCTGGGTACCCCCGTGCGTTCGCCCTTTACCCTTTACACTCTCTCACATTAGTCGTGCTAATGAAAAAGAAACAGATCTATGGCGGAGATTCGCCCAGCATACGCACTTGTGCGCCTTGCACTTTCTGTTACGCGATAGGCTTTACATTAATTTTCCCACGAATTTAATGATAGTTTTTTTCTCTCTGACAACTTGCTGCGAGGAGGGGGGGGGGGAACTCTCTTCATGGAAGGTTTATTTTATGTTTCACAAATTAAAAGCAAACAAAACTTGTCAACCCGCTGCTGCGTATACGGGCGCGGGAAGCTGAGAAGCTTGAGAAAAATGCTAATCGCGCTCGTTTCAAGTGCGATGCAACTCTCATCTCCCCCCCTCCGCAGACTAAGCGATGATGTAAAGCCATTTGTTGTGCCAATGGGGATTAGATTTATTTTTGCGATAAAGCAGAACGCATAAAAAGTGTCTACTTTCGCTGTCTTTAGCTGGGAGGCGAGAGTAAATTATAATCTTAATAATGGTGTTGTTACACAAAAGATGGGGTTTCTTAATTAAAAGAATTTGTGCATTTTTTAGTTAAAAGTGACATCTAATGGGTGGAGGTTTTTTACTTATCGTTATCGCTTATCGAGCTCATCAAGGTTTGTGGAGAGAGAGAGAGTTGAATTTACCTGGAAATATAACGATAGATAAAAGTTTTATTAAAACGGTTTATACTTCAACGAATGCGTAATGAACCTAATAAATCGCTTGGTCTAATTTAAGTGCATTTGTAAGGTCCTCCCAAAAACCGTCAAGCTCTCACGTCCCACAATCCTAGAACTGTGCAGTATTAGAATCTCACCTGACGATAGTCGCGTGATGGCTGGTGTGCGTTTCCGTTTCCTTCTTTCGCCCCGAGTAGCTCACCACAGTGATCTGTCTCGTCTGTGTCCGCACAACTCGTCTCACACGGCTCCGGCCATCACCCACCAGCACTATCGTGCGCTTCTTACTGCTACCTCCACTCGCATTGCTACCACTTCCGGCCGCTGTCGTATCGCTCAGTATACTAGCCGACCCGGACGTATGATGCTGGTGATTATTGTTACTATCACCACCTCCACTCAGCGCACTACTTCCACTCCCACTGATCAGACTACTCTTTTCCGAACCTCGACTACCAGCACCAATATTCAAACTGTCCAGTTTGTCACTCAGATCGAAGTATCCACCACTACCACCAGTGCCGCTACCACCACCCGAAAGTAGATGGTGCGGGAAAAACTTGTGATACTTCTCCGACGAGGACGAACCACCAATATTGCCCACCGAACCACCGAACGCGTTCTGGTACTTTAGCTTCTCCCCATCACTGTGCTGAAGGTGGTGATGTCGCGGGGACGATCTTGACTTTCGTTCCCGCTCTGCGCCCCCTTGATGATGGTGATGGGGGGAGGGTGAGTGGTAGTGGCGGTGATGCGGCGACTTGTAATGATGGTGATGATGGTGGTGGTGATGATGATGTCCGTGCTGATGAGTGTCCCCGCCGCGTGGGTACAGCTCCGAGTCGAGCATGATTTTTGGTGGTTTAGCTTGGTCTCCGGTCGGCAGGGATCGGAGCGGATGTTCCGCACTAGGGCGGTCCCTCTAGGGTCGCCAATGTGGGCCTCTGTGTATCGCGTCAGGGGTGGGCCCAAAATACGCCGGAAGCGTTACAACTCTGCTCCCTCGCGAGCTAATGAACGCGTTGAGTCGGCACACAGCACGCGCGTACTTGACCCCGGGGCGAGTTTAGGTTGCGGGCAGACTCTCAGACCCTTACGAGCACGCGCAGGACCACCGGCGATGGTAATTGTGCCAGCTTGATACCCATCGGGTTCACTTTCTCCACAAGATTTGGAAAACAATCAGCTAAGGCCACAGTGATATTTCGTCGTCTAGGTTCCGTTGATAAGACCGAGAGCTTTGGTTGATGAGGAACACACAGGCACACACTGATAAGTTCAATATTTTTCGTTGTTCGCTTATTATTCAGTTCGTTTCATAAATTCGAAGTTGCGTATTCTTCTTTGCTTCACCTTAGTTTGCACTTTTCGTTGTGGAAAATACTGTAAATTGGGAATACACATCTTGGTTATACTTCAAGCTACATATGTTCCAACTTCGTCGAGAACTTCCAGAAATATTCTACAAGTGTCTGAAGATGTGTGAGCACGTTCATTCCACCAGCTATCTTACTGACGCGTCTTAAAACCTATCAAGTTGTCATACACTTGCTGCTGCTGCTGCTGACTCAATCAACTCAAGCTGGAAACATTTCAGACACTCAAACTACCACCGTCCTAAATCCTCGGAATTGCGTAGGACTTTAGGTGAATTTGTTTGTACATGTAACGTAAACGGCCCGAGCACAAGAGCAAACAAGCGCGGGTGGACAAGAGACTCTTGCTCCCGACTAACAATCCCGTACGACGCCCCTGAGAAAGACTACGATATTCTTAACCACTTGGAATAATTATTAAATCACCCCAATGCCCGGGGTGTCCCTCAACCGTTCGGTTCCGTATTATTCGTCACCACTTTGGTGGTTGAAGTTTGAAGAATTAAGAATTTATTCGCGCAACAACTGCCCAATTTCCGCTACAAGTCATCAGCAACTTCGCCGGTACTTGTTGCCACCGGTGGGTGGTGCTAAAAATATTTCCTGACGAGACGTGGAATGTGACTTCTTTCCACTGTCATCCACTGTGTAGGAGCGAGCTGAATATTCACAGCATTAAACGCGCTCCAATACAAAGTTGAGCAGAGTTATCATTACTTTCCGCCGTATTGATCGATGTCTAGCGGTTGTGTATTGGGCGTGGAAAGGCGTTCTAGTCCAGAGCCACTGAGCAACGCTAGAAGGCGTTCTAGTCCAATTAGAATATGCGCGTGGCGGGCGAACGTGCGAACGGTGGCTAATTTCACAATCAACACATCGTCATAACGGAGCACGACTGCACGGGGCTTCTACAACGACGATAATCAGGGCATGAAATGCCTATGCAGAAAACATGGCGGCATGTGCAGTTGCCGTTTTCTCACCGGGACCTAGAAGTGAATTGTTCTCCAATCCGGAATAACTGCATCTGCTGCTGGCGCTTGCGTGCCCATTGATATTGCGCAAGAGAAAACTGTTTTAAATGTTTTTTTTTCACCCCTCTTGCTAGCCAACGCACGCTGGAAGATTATAGGGTAGCTTCCTACACTCAATTTCCTTATTAAGGCCCGGTGCAGCTCGGTTGCATTACTGCTGGCAGCGAAGCTGGATACGGTTTGTCGGGAGAATGCAATTACAGTAAAATAAATACGCCGATGTTTGTTGTCGGGTTGGATTAAACATCCAGTTACGTTAGCTGAGCGATTGGAATATTGAATTCGAGTTCCAATCGCCACTAATGGACTATACTCCACACTGTCAATATGGTGTAGGTAGTCAGTAAAGGTAGATGAAACAAGCGAATTCAAACCGAAGCATTTAAAGCTTAATTCAACCGCTGTAGATCTCGCGTCACCGATTAGATAGCTGATTGTTTAATCGTGATGCTGTTTCGGGGAAGACACGACATGAGGACGTACAACAATGGCGGTGGTGTCGCACCGCCTGTCGGATAGATGGGAAATTATTTGCTGCCGAAGGACACCCACGGACAGTTTTAATAATCCAATCGTATTATGCAACGGCCAAGAGTCACCGATCCATTAGGGAGAAGGCAGGCCATCACCCCACTACACGTTGTATAATACGCGGTGCCTCGCATCTTGAAGACGACGGCAAAACAAATGACAAGACGGGGTACAAATTTTATGGACACAGCTTTAGAGTTCAAGGGGACAATTATTATGGTGGCCGTTTTGCAACCGCAAAGGCCTCAACGGCGTGCGGGTGATGAAATAGCTGGCAGGAGAAAGAAAACCAACTGTCAAAACATGTAGGATTACTTATTTTATTATCCAGAGAACTCAGTACTCTTCAGTTCTACATTTCTTCAAGTTTTGATCTTCAATATCTTATACTTCGTGTTTTTGCCATCAGGTGGCTCTCATCAACTCTCATCAGGAGCTGGTTGTCAAATGTCAAACTATGGGTACTTAATTTCTAAATGTCATTCGTTTTCATTTCAAACCGCACAGTGATTCCTCTGTCACGGAACTCACGAAATTCAACAAAAGTGGCCCTAATCCAGTCGAAGCAATCCCTCTGCGTAACAGCATAGTCTGCTTCCTTCTAGTAAATTTGGACCATTTTCGGTAAATGGAACCGGTTGCATTAGGAGGAGGTTGTTTAGTGTCAAAACCTACATCCCACCGAAACTATTCCATCCTCCAGACGTCCTCCTACACAACTTTGGCCATGAAAATCTTTGAGAATTAATCAAACGACCAGTGTTGCGACCAAGAGCGAAGCACGACTCCAACTAATCTCTGTTATGAAACTCTAACGGACCAATAAGCCGCTAGGAAGGAAATCGAAAGTGATTTTTTCCCTCAGTTCCGATACAGCTGGCGCCCGTTTTCCAATAATTGCCAATCGCAGGAGGTATTTCGAGACTTAATGATGACACTACGCTGATTTAGAGGTTTTTTTTATCGGTTAAAGGAGTTTTTTTAGATAAAAAAGAACTCCATTGTAGAGTGTTCCGGTACCCCGGCAAACATCTCTTGCCGTGCATCCAATACACGCGTCATAATGATGATTGATTGATTGAATGATGCCGGCGCACACGTACGGCGCTTTTGATCTCATGGATTTTTTGTTGTTGTTGCTGCCATCGCTTTTCTATCTCCAAAGTCCGAATTGTGACGATAAAATCATGTGCGTGTGTGGGTATTTTCTATTTCCTCGCTCATTTCTAATGCTGTCGCCGTTGGATCGGTTGGCTAATTAAATGACATATCGGCGTTGACGGGTGAGTTAAGGTCATCGTTCGGTACGATATGTGTGTGCGCTCGATGACACTGCCAGCAAGCATAAGCAGGGGAAAGTGTGACCAAACTCTAATGTGCCTGCACCGATGCTCTGTTGCCCGTTGCGTTGTTGGACACGTTGTCGCCCTTTTTTCCCCCAGGAGGAAAGCGATAAGTAGGAAGAAACACTTGAGGCTTTAAATACGCGTACACACACACACACACACACACACACACACACACACACACACACACACACACCAACAAAGAGTGTGATGACTTTATGGAATGCATTTCAATGCGCAAATCGTCACCAGGTTTGTTCGGTTGTAGTACAATTTACAGCCTGCGAGCCCTTGAGTAAACATTCCACCCTGGCTGCCCGAATCGCCCGAAGTCGTTAAGAAGGAAACGTGGTTAAGCGTACCACTTCCACGCCGAGAGCTTGGTGAGTCGATGTACTCGCAGCGCTGCTTTTTAATTACCTCCTCACCAGCGGGTTGACACTTTGAGGGCGCGCGCGCGCTCGCACTCACAAGTTTCATGATTATGAGAATGGATAGTGTCCAAAACCACTCTCCACTGAAGCTCTACCGAAGAAGCTCCAGGAAATGCTTGGAAAGTTTCTAAGCAAAAGCAGTCGCTGTTGTTGTCGGACTAAATGGAAAGTGAAAAAAGGCAGGATATTACCACTTGCCGAATAGGGAGTGCGTGATCTTCGAAAAAAGGGCCGTATTGGCCACGCATCGTACGCACCGAGTGAAAGCTTGGCTCGCGCTCAAAAAAAAAAAAAAATCGAGCAATTGAGCGTCGATTCATCATTGCCCTTCAATTTTGAAAAATCGTTTAACACGGCACACAAAATAGTCTTTCAGGCAAGGTTTTTGTGTGAAACGCTTCGAGAGGGTTTCATTATTACTGAATGTGTATGATCTTGTGCCGAGAAGCTCGTTACAAAGGTATAATTCTGTACAAGGGTGCAATGCAAATTGGCGTATTTTGGGATGTAAATGCGCTATTGAAGCGCATACCACCAGAGCGACAAACCTATGCAATTATGAAGATGAACACATCAACCCTACAAATCAGTCAGTGACTTTTTCTTGGGATGGGCCTGAGTAGGCGTCCCTAGCTTCCCAAGAACCGCAGCTGCCTTCGCTGGCAATCCCCCGCAGCCAGATTCCCGGATGCGCCACCATCTGACACAAAATTAGTCGCGTGGGCTGTCGTTTATTGGAGGTAATTCTGTTTTCCCATCAACCCGAAACGGCTACGCATCGATCAACGGCGATCGGTGATAAAACAAAAACCTTCGCATTGAAACATTGTTTCACATGATGTCTTCTGAATGGTTTCTATGGAAAAAAGGGTTGCGCTACGAAAATTAGTCCACTCCCAATCGAACGCCCACCGCGTGCTGTTGGGTGCTTGGGTTCGTTCTTTCGCTCAGTCACACATTTTATTGCTTTCCATTGAGGGATGGGAGGTTGCGTGGGATTTTTAAGTTCCTCCTCGTCAGTTTTCTCAATTCTCCCAATTAAAGCTCATCAAAGCGCTGAGAATGCGACGCTCCTGCGACTAACTTTCTTCATAATTAACAAACTGTAGCTTCCTGAACGATCGATCGGTGTGGTGGTGTTGAACAAGTGATTTCAATGGTTCAAACCGAACGAACCTCTCCTCCGGCGAGACATCGTCCCTAATATGGCGCAAAGCTTCGTTTTTTGTTTGCGTATAATCTCCCCCAAAATTCTTCGTATCCCGCAACGATGTCCGTGTTGTTACCGTTGCCCGCTTGTTGGCAGTTGGTTCATCCCTATATGGATTTGCAAGAGCTACAAGAGTAACGGGGATTCGTAAGCTCACCGGATATGTGGGCTTTCGGTACGAACCGGAGAATCAAAGTCCCAATAATCGGTCGTCCACTCTGCTAGGTGCGACACGAAACTGAAGCGAATGTGAAACGCCCGCGCAGGACATTCGTACGGGAGATCTCGCGACCTTGATAGAACAGGTTTCAAGTGCGGTTTTTTCTGTGTTGTTGTGCGTGTGTTTGCAACCCATTTCTGTGGTGTTGACGATGGTGAAGAAGTGTTTGAAAATCGACGCTGGAAGCTATAATTTGTGATTGTTAGTTGTTGGTCGAACATCGCGAAAGTTGCTCTGAGATATTGGGATTTTGAAGCAATATTTCACGATTGGTGAGAATATAGGTTATGACCGAATTCGAATGGATATCTCCCCAAAACCAAAGCGCCTGTCAAGCGAACGAGACTTAAAAAACTAAGGTTCCTCTCCAAAACAAAATGAAGCCTTCCTACTAGTCTTCCTGCGTAACAGCCACATAACGCCACTTTGCATGCACTCAAAAGCCAATGGTGCGTGCAATGAGGGCCGGCCACCGACCACTTCACTTCTGGTCAGTCGAAAACCTTAGATCGGGAACATCATTTACAACGTCAACCGCAGCAACAACAAAAAAAGAGTGGAACGAATTGGCTTCCCTAGTATCCCAACAACCAAGGGTGTGGTTGTGCCATGTGCCTTGATTTTTGAGCGCTACAATTTTGAGGTTATGTCTGTCACTGGGTCTACCATCATCAGAAGTATAGCACGGCCGCACAATGGTAGAAATCGTGACGGTAATTGAACAACTTCGGTATTGCACTGGCGTGCACGAACACAAATTCAAGCAACGACGCGTTGCACCATTGTTGGGACAAGAATGATAAAAATGCCTACCGATGGTTTTTTTTTTAAAGTTTTGTTGCAGTCTGGCACGCATACGCGCTTTCTGGGTTACAAACAGCCCGATGTAACCGTCAGCATTCCGACGGCAAAGGTATGGAGGTATGGTATGGGTTGAAATATTTAGGACGATTTAGGGAGGTAACTTTGTTGAAGTTGAAGACAAAAACAACCTTTAAAATAGCGAACTAGATACTTTGTGTTGGACTTTGTCTAAGTGCGTGATGATATGAGTGTAGGCAAAAAAAGTTGCTGATGTTTAGGCAACAACTTGGTTATTTAAGAGCCATTTGAAAAATTCATCCAAAACAGCCTTCTGTTAAGCATTTCCTCTTCCAAGAGCGTCGTTTAGACATTTAGAAGAGATATTCAATTTCTGCACATTACTTGAATACACAAATAGCCCCGCTTTTGAAAAATGGTCACTTCCTTTACAACCCTGCAACGAACCCACAAAAAATGGAACCCCTCCCAGCACGAACTAACTAGCGATCAATTTCCTTTTTCCTCTCAAAGGAACGGCGATCCTCTGTGGGAAAGCAACAGTTTCGACAAGCAAATTTCCGTTCGCATGACCGCAAAACGTCCGGTAAATCACAATATCGCATCACCCATGTGACCAACGCGGCTCACCACGGAGGGTCAACGAAAGGCAGCGTCGGCAGACAATCCGTACCAACTGCAACTGCAGCAACAGAGCTCACCAACGCTCAATATGCAGCTTAACGTGCCGAAATCGGTAGCAAAAGCTTCCCGGACGGATGAGCATGCAGCAGCACGAACTTTAGGGTACATTTTTTCGCCAGTTCGCTCGTCTGGCAGAATTCATTCCACGCCATTGCGGGCCTCTCAATTACTTATAATTGACCAATCGTTCCCACCGGCAAACGAAAATGGTTCGTTAGCTGCGGTTGATTAATTTCGCGCGGAATGAGAGTGCCTTCTTGCCAGTGAGAAGGTGGCGAAGGAGAATGACTGATGAAAGGAACTGTTGAGCGGGGGGTAACAAAAAGAAGCTATAGACTATGGCACCTCGTCCAGCAAGTTGATTGTTTTTTTTTTCTTTGCAAACTCGAACACCAAATATTGGAGTCAAGGAATGTTTGGTAAATGATAGGAAAACCCCCCGAAAGAGCTCACAAATTGGATCGAAACCTGCCAACTTGCCAAAATGTGGTCGGCAGACTGTCGGATGAAAGGATAGCTACAGTGACAGCTGCTCCGGTGACCGATCACACCAAACACCGGAAGTTGACTACAGAGAGAAGGGAGGGTTGGAATTGATTTCTTATGCTTTTCCATTGTGTCTCCTCACGCCCGACGAGTATTGCTTCATCAGTTTTTCCTCTTTATAGGACTTTGAAAGAAAAAAAAACCCACAAGTACTTCTTAATACGAACTTCATGAAAAGTTCAAATCACTGAAGTTCACACGATCGTGCGTGCCAAATTGCGCTTCTTTTGCCTTTCTTTCTCACACAGGCGCGTTTAAATGACCGAGACTCTAAAGGTTAGAGCAAGGTTCAATCATGGGTGGCGACGGCATCATCGTCTCTCGCTCCGCCGTGCCATACTTTAGCGGTCAAACCTAGCCATCGTGATGGATTGGATTGGTCGTGAAAAAAAGGGAAAGTTCGCACAGGTACGCTATTATTATGCAAATTTCTACCAACGAGCGGGCGCGAGAGTCGTGAAGGGTGATTTGTCGTGAGAAAAGCGCTACCCCGCCATTGACATGCACTTTTTCTTGATGCTTTCCTTGCGGTGCTGGGAAGAAAATCGCACATTTTTCATGGCATGAGAGTTTTGGAATTTTGCGTTTTCGGGACAGAAGACATCTAAAAAGATGTGAGTATATTCTAAAAAAAGCAAATATAACTTAAGAAAGAGCAAGATCTTCTTTGTTTCTTCTATTCAGACAAATAAATTCAAACACAAATTGCATACATTTGTTCCGTCCAACGCACGACCCTGTTCTGCCTAGCGCTCCCCTACTCCGAGTGTGTGCCATCATCCCAATGAAATAATGCTAGCCATATTTATGGTGCATTAATACATAAATATGAGCTTTTGCATTCCTAATTGTACGCTCACGAACACCTTCCTGTGGGTCGACTGTCTGTAGGAGGAACATTGGCAAGCCGTTTTTTTACTCAGGCACACCAGATGGACAGAAGTTGAAGATAGCCATAAGGTAGAGCCATTTCGTTACGACTTAAATCGAAATATTATTCTAATGTTTATGTTAGCAGCTGACCGCGCGTTCCTTGCTCTAATGTTTGATGGCGAGATGATGATGGCTCGGATGGCTTTGCTCCGTTGTCTCTCGGGGTAGGAGTTTTGCTTTTAGTTTTGCAGACCGAACAACCTGTTTCAACGGTGAAGGTCAGAAAAAAAACTCAAACAGATCGCGCCTTCCGTTCGATTCACTTGAGTGCATGCCGAAGACAGTGACAAGATTTTTATTGTAGCTAGGTTTTTTTTTAATTTATTTTTTACTTTGTGTGCACAACGGCGTGGTGTGCATTTTTTTATTGTTTAAAATTTATTGAACACACAAGCAACAAAAAACGTTTGTTTGTTTTTGAAGGGTAAAACGCTTGTCGCGAATTTTATGGTTGCGTTTTTGCGGTATGTTTACTTGTTTTTGCAGAGCAAATTATGAGGCCATACGCTAGAGAGCGGCAAAAACCTTTTTTGGAGGTATGTAGCAAATTGAAATTTGGCACAACACGTACTCAATTCTATTAGTGTTAAACGAGCAAAAAAAAGCGCCAAATATGCGTATTTTTTACAATAGGTGCACATTCTTTGGGTAACATCGGCAATGCTTTGAAGGTACTAGAAACTGTTTGCAGTAAAGTAGTTAGAAGAACCGCAGGGGCAGTCCGATCCCGTCCGATCCCCAGTCGGCGCCGGTCTTCATACGGCAGGACCGAGGATCAAATCCCATCCAGTACACCTCTCCGCACGTAGGATTGACTCTTTCAGTAAGTTATTAAATTGGTCGCATTTTGTCTCTGACTTGCACAAGAGTGCTGTAGAATCATGCGTCTATGGAACATGTCAGAATAATATTTTCCATCAATCAAAACTCCCAAAAAATGCAATAACGCGTTGAAATAGTCTATTTTATACCTTAAAAAATCAAAATTTCGGTGCACTTGTCAGTTTTATCATCAAAACCATGTATTTCTCCGATTAGAGGAAATTGATTGACTTGATTTTTTAGAGTGTGAGTAAACTTCGGTTATATGGGGTGGCGGAGGCGATAGCGGCGTTGGTCCTCACATGGCAGGACCGGGGATGAAATCCCAGCCAAGACTGTCGCCCTGTACGAACACCAGCAACGTGTAAAATCAAGTCAGAGAAAGCTATAAAAGACTGTCCATTTTTTTAAGAAAGTTTAAGAAAATTTCAGTTTTTATTACTATTAACAAAAAAGTTTAATTGTTTTAAGGTTTGACTAAATTATAGAAGAACGTAAAAGTATTAATTTAAACATCAGCAGAATATTGTATCGATATTGACTAACATATTGAAATTCTATGAGCTTCCAAAGTTGCTGGCCTCCCCGTCTAGCTCGGTTGCCTGTAAAATTATGAGCTTTTAGTTTAACCCTTAACATGGTTAAAGTTTACTACTTAAATAGGCATACAACACTGTTACCCTTTACTTTTTAACACGCTCCTCCAGCGGTGCAACACCGAACAACCGTTGCATTTGTTATGCCACCGAAGTAACAATCTATTTTCACTCCTTCTTGACATAACTCCACACCACTTGACAGCAGCCCTAGCTTGTCTCTGTCAACAACAAAAAAGGGAAGAAGCTACCCTTTCTCCCTCCAGAAGGTACCTCCTCGCTTAAAATAATGCGACGTGTTGTTGTATAAGAAAATGGAAAGTTCCCTTCGGCGCGTCAAGAAAAATAATCTCCACAAACACCCCATGTGTGTGTTCCACGGTCGATAGGAAAATCGCATCCCTTGGTTTTGGTTTACTTCGCCGGCGCATTCCCTGGGCCGTTTAAATCGCACCACGGCTTAACCACCCCGCAGCGAAAGCACCGAAACGAAAGGATTATCTGATCTACATACGCAATCACAAACAGTTCGCGCGTCAAGTGATCTGCCTAAACATCTCAATTATTTTGTCATTACACGCCAACCACCTCCCGATCGGGACTGCTGCTGATGGAGGCTTTTACTTTTCTACTTTCTGCAAAACGAAAGCGATTTCCTCGTAGCGTTATATCATTCGTAGCGTTCGGGGGGGAAGCAACAGGCATCCAAATGTGTGTCGGTGTTTGATAATAGTAATTGCTGATGATTGTGTTTGAATGTAACTCACCGAGCAAGCAGGGTGGGCAATTTTCGATAAGAGCCTACCATTTATTTTGTGTTAACAAAACCCCGACTTTAAAGTGATATGATTTAGTACAAAAAGCCCAAACACGATTTGACTGGGTTCGAAATAACTGACAAGACCAGAAGACATTAGCCACCCGGTCTCGATCGAGCTAGGGTTAGGATGAAATTAAATTAAACCACTTCTTACTTTTGGGCTGAAACCTAAATTGAATACAAATTACGACCGGAAAGAGAGAATGGCCCTTTCGAAAGGGACACCTCCACCAACTGTCCATCTAATTGCAACAGGGGAGCAAAACCGATTTGATTGGATGACAGTTTAACGATCGACCGAAGCGCAGATAATTGCAATCCCGTACACAACCGATTCGTTGTCATTGGTTAGTAACAAGCACAAATACAGCTTCCGGAAATTGTACAATATGGGCCGCCCACCGGAAGGGTATAATTTGGGCACGCGAAAGAAAGCGTGTAATGAATGGGTGGAACCAAACCGGCAACGACATCTTCGGCTACCGTTCGACAGTGATTTGATACGCAGCATTAAATGTGGATCCCGGTTATTGAAACAGGAAATGGATTCGGTTGTCAGCCGAAGGGGGGAGAGAAAATCAGCCGAAAAACCTCCCGCGAACACTTTCTGCTCTAATTGCGACAATTTTCCGCTAGCAAATGTTCTAGCAGGGTGCTGCTTTTTGTTTTCGTTTTGTCCCCAAAAACGGAATTTGAAGCTGATGGACGGTTTGGTGTCTTTACGGACACGGTGGATGATTGAATAAATGGACACAAAGTGGTTGATAGGAAGAAAAACACAAGTAGATGCCTTCTACTAAAGCAAGGAAAAAGAAAATACTTTTCCAACGCATGAATTCACCCATCAACACTGACCCAGCTACGCCAATCTTCCGGCAATTAATTCGTGTTTTATTTTAATTTTATTCTACACATCTACCTCGCTCCCAAAATCGGGTTTGTTTCTTTCTTCTCTGTAACAAGCTTACTTTATGTCTCCTCAACAACTATTTCCCCAAAATATGAAAGCGTTTCACACCCTTTTAGAGGATTGTTTTGGTAAGGGTCAATTATGTTAACAATGCTCCCGCCGGACAACGGTTCACTTGTTGAACGGTGACGGGTCTCATAATTATGCGGAACAAATGGACGTTACCCGACGTGACGTCGGCTGACGAGCTATAGGCTGTACGAGACGACATTTCCATAAAGGTAACAGCGCGCATAACAATTGGAAACAAGAACCGAACAATGACACTAAAAAATCAATATTTTTTGGAGACTGATAGAGCACCTGGAAAACATTGTGAAACTCCATTGTTGGGTTGGGTTTGATAAATCTAAAGTTGCGATAATTTTAAACGACATTATGTAGACTGTGAATTGACTCAGATTTATAGAAATAAGTGCTATAGAAAAGTAATTAAAATAGAGTTACTAATATTTACATTAACATCGGGGTTCGTCGCTTGCAATCTTTCGATTTGACATTAAATTTTCCCTTCGTGCTATCTCCTCTAACCGAAGCCCTACCCGGTGGCGCTTCGGTAACATCCGAGCTCTACAACATTTTAATTATCGCCACAGAACGTGACTTTCATAATGACAGCTTGAGGCATCGTTTCCTCCACCAGAGGCAGTGGGTACAATGGTGCAACGTGCTGATCAAATCGATGGAATGCTACCACCTGCAATCTCGTACAGCGTGTGCCACCACAAGAGCAGCGGATAGATGACTTTTCGATTGAAAACAGCACGTTTGTGAGTCCCTTTGCCAATCGCTTCAATACACAATCGAGGTCACTGTGCCAGTGACACGACGGTTTCTTTGGGACTTAATCATCAAGAAGCCAAATGCTTACTTTTTCCTTCTTAATGCTAGATAAATCTCCTATCCGCTGGACAGTTTATGTTTTCGGTCCTACGATCAAGAGGATGCATTCATTAAACGAAACGGAATAGGCTACAGCAGGTGGTGGCATGCCTGCATCTATCGCTTTATAACTTATCTCTCTCCCGATACCGGTGGACGGTGGATAAGATGAGTTTGAAAGTGACGATTGCTTTGCATAATGCTTATAGCGAAGGGTTGTGCACCTTGATAATGGTGACAACACGATCACGGTAATCAAACTGCTGCCGATGCTAATGATGGTCTGCGTCCCATCAAACATCGACAGGATGATGATGAAACCTGTCTGGCACCCTGTTTGCTAATAGCTGTGTGTGAAGACATGTAATTTAATGCGCGAGAAATAGTGTATCATCAAAGGGGTGGCAAACGTTCACGCCTTTAGGGGAGAGAATTGACAAGATAAAATGGTGTGAGTTTAAAGAATTGCTCACATTTTTCTGATGCTAGAGATGGCTCTGGAACCTCTGGGGCTAGAGAGAACCAGTTCTTCCTTAAGTCAATCCTGATCCTGTTCAAACTTAAGTCAAACAAACGGTTCCTTGTTTTAGGGCTCCTTTAACCAGCAGAAGCTCGCCAAAGAATCATGCAAAGCGAAAACGAACTGCAAACCAAAACAATGGTGGCTACAATAGCAGCAGTTCTAAGAAACGGTCATTGAGGACACCCAAAACTTCCTCTACCGGAGTCAAAAGTCAGCACCGACAACATAGATGTTCAGTTACTCGAATCTCCTCCGCTTTAAACCTCTGTCGCGACTTTAGAAACCGGGACTGTGGGGAACATTTACAGTCCAAGAGCTCACATCAGCCTCTAAGGCATGGACTCTCTTTCAAACTCACACAACCCTTCGAGATAGTCGCATTCGGCAGGAAGATCTTCAGGAAAGCGTTGACGCCGTATGTGTAGAAGGAAAATGAAGGAGTTAATACAGTTATAAGCTCTTTTGGCTGTACGATTATCTTGCTATGCAGCGAATAAGACCCGCCGAATCCGGTAGGTTGATCATGTCAAAAGAATGACACCGGACGACCTAACACATTTGGCGTAGGTTCTAACTGAGATGGATTGATGCAGTTGATGAACTCTCCAGCGTGGCTAAATTCGCAAATTCATTGATTTAAACTTTTCTTAAACTTCTTGCCAACGAAAAAAAAAGATGGCCATGCTTACACAACACAACCACTACAATCAACATTCTCCATTTCCTCGTTGTCCATACTTCACCCCGTATCGTGTTCACTTCCCAAAAGCATAAACACGTACCAGCAAAAGCTAAAGCACCGCGCACAGCCACACGTGTGTGGGATTGATTAGTTTCACTTCCGTGGAACGTGTCCATATGCAAAAGAAGCAAAACCGTGCTTGATGATGTTGTTGTTTTTTCTTCCCTGAACTCCAGCGACAATAGAGTCGTACTGTGCCCTCCTATGTCTCCTCCTACACAACAATCTACTCAGCGAAAATGGTGATGAAGAAAGAAATTGCTTCACTACGTTTCTGCCTCTTCCTCGCGGGTGCACACTCACGTGGAGGAGGAGGAGGTTTGGCTGTACAAAAGCATTCACATGTGCAGGCTTCATTTCGCTTCACCGCAGCGCACAACAACAATCTTCTTGGATCGGTTAATCCAAGGAAATATTATGCCCCGTCACCTACACGAATTTTATGCTTTGAGTTGTTGGCGATGTGTACGGGGGGCCAGGCCAATACGTTCACACTGTCATTTTTCTAGCTACAACGCTAGTCGCCCAGAGTACGCGCGGATTATGAGTAGTTGTGGTTACTTGCTGTTTGTGTTTGTAAGATTGTCCCATTACTTTCAGCATACAAATGCTTCATTAGACATCCGGAGATCGGATGTATGTGGTTGTGGTTCGTCCCACACGCACGCTTGCAGCGGAAACGTCACGGGGTTACGCCGCGGAACAATTCATTCATCATTATTCCAGTACAGTGGACATCTTACCGAAGAGGCTAGAGTGTTCATTGGAACCACACACACACACACACACACACACACACACACACACACACACACACACACACACACACACACACACACACACACACACACACACACATGCATGGGTGCATTGGTATGCATCATGGTTGACCTGTGTGCATGTACTTTTTTCCCCAAACTGCATCACTATTGTAATGAAAACTTCAATTCTACTATGCCCATTTTCCTCTGTTTCAATTTTCCGTCCGTCCGAGCATTAGCACCATTTCCTTCTGTTCATTTTCATTTTCCACTCTCTCCATCACTCTTTAGCTCTCCTTCGCTTTTTGCATATTCAACTCTATCATCGTTTCAGTACACCCTCGCACCTCGTCGTTGCTTTGTTTGGATAGAGTTGGGACACATCAGGCACAGCAGAGGTAGCAAACGTTTGACGCAATCAACCCACCACCCCCAAATGTTGGGGGTGGCATACTGACCGACCGATGCGCATGCATTTATGTATGTGTACCTGTTGTTGTCCGCCTGCCTGTCCGATCGTTAGCGTGCTGTGGAGAACCATTGTTTGATAAAAGCGCCGAATACGAACAGCCGGAAGCCGTATCCAAGCCAAGAGTGTCGTCATGTTTGGCAGCTTTTGGCAGAGGTTTGGAAGCGTTTTGGACGCTACCGGGAAGGGAATGGGTGCGATTATGCGAACCGCTTTTCATCAACGCAATATAGCATATCGTTGCACAGATAAAGATTATGCAACATCGGCGGGTTTTATAAAAAAATATTGCTCATAAACGTTACTTGTTGGATAAAATCGTTACTCTAATCCGGGTTGGCTTACATGCGGATTTTATTCTGTTCAAAACTTGATTTTGCTAAATTATTTAAATATCTCATAATGAAACTGGTTTAGAATAAAATATCATACCTTATATATCTAACTTCTCTAGAGAGGATAGACGATAGGGTAAGATCTTCATATTATAAGCCTATCTTAATTAGGATCAAATCCTCAACAGCTGACACAACTTCACCAACCTAACATGAAGACTTCTCAGATCTCCGATAACTTTGCTTTGCATGCAGCAGCATCTTCCGCTACAATCACTGTGTGATAAGCATGCAACAACACCTACCGCACACGGAAGTACAACCCAAATCACACGGAGATCTGCTTCCGCACGCTACCCAACAACACCCCAACGTATGTAATTTACGATGGCTTCAAACTTCCCAGATATTCTCCGGTGCTATTCTCCAAACACCAAAGATTCCTTCCAACGAGCACGCTGAAGTCATCAAACTCCGACCGAACGACATCGACCGCATAAATGTAAATTGAATTCGTGCCGTTTCATTAACGTGCATTCGAAGGTGATCTGGTTCAACCTCGCACGTACTTGCGCCCGCGAACGTCCCAGATGCGAACGTGTGTTGATCGTGAATATATATATATTTTCGCCAGCAAATGCCATGGCAACACCACGCGAGGGCATTGACTGGTGTTTCCAAGGGAAGCAAACAGCGGAACCCAGTGCCCTTAATGCCCCAAACACCTACCCACCGCGACGTGCGCTTTATTCGCTGTGATGATTATATGCACCTGATAGTGTTTGATTTTCCTCCATTTCCTTGATCGCTCGTAAAATGCAGTTTAATAAGGGGTCTGGTAGCTGTGAAAATCGCACCTTCGTACGGTTAAAAATATTATCAATCAATGGTACAGTCAGTCCAGTGCAGTAAGCGCGGGCACCAGTGCTCGATTGGCCTACTGGCAATGACCAACAAATGGTTGTGGCCCACTTGATCATGTAACCATAGGCACTGCTAACCCAACCCTTTGGGATGCGAAAAAGAAAAACCGAAGAAATGATGCCTTAAATATAATTTTTCCATTAGCTCACATCATCACCGTTCTTCGGCCTTCTGTTTGACGGTTTGTTTTGGAGCTCATCATCATCATCTTCTTTGCCGACCCAGTCATTATTAAGGTATCATTACACCGTCTCCGTTCTTCAGCGGGCAAAACAAAGAAGCTCGTTGTCGAATTGACTTTGCATGCCCTCGTGGGGAGCTTTCAAATTTGCACCGACAATCAATTTTTGCCATCAGCCGGTTGGTGGTTGTTACGACGTTGTGGTGAGCAGAGACCAAGCCAAAACGGTGCACATATGCATCTGTATCGGTAGCACAGTCGAAAACGATCCATCTTTTACATTGCGGAGATGGAAACACAATAATTCAATCAATCGTACGTCCGTTGCTTTTGGGCCATGCAATTCAGCCCGTCTTCGAGGCGTTATGCAACTATCTCGATCTTCGTAGACCAAACAATACACCATCGCAATCGCCCCTTGGTCTCATGTTTCCACGATCATCGGATGGTGTTTCGATCGCTGTGGCCCATTTATGGCAATGTGATGATTTCGAGGGATCGTCTGTGGTGGTCGTGGTTGGGCTAAAAAATATTGTCCAATTTTGGTCACTACGTGCAGATGGGGCAAAGATGAGAAGATTAGAGAGACGGGTGATAGAAAACCCGCTTCGGCGCTACCAACTGTCACAACATACGAAGCGTTGGATACCCCTAGCGGTCAACCTACAGCGACAGGGAGGATACATAAACAAGCAGATTAAACTCCCATAACACTTAATTACCGTACTTGGCACAGCGAACCACAGTTACCATAACCGTGATGGTTGGAACGCACCCGCTGAGCTGCTTACTCCTGGTCACGGCACCAACGAACCCGCAATTAAGCGGTCTTAACGCCACACAAAATAAGGCCCTCTCTGTGGTGAGTATCCGAAGCATAGACCACGGTATGGCAACGGAACTGCTGCTTTGACCCTTCCGGAAAACAACATGGAATGGACACAGGCACACAAAACGTCGAAGTCAACCAACCGTACCAAGCTCCATACGGCTGGACGGCTTGGGACGCGTGTCTATCACCAGAACGGAAAGCAAACCGGAATGATGATCTTCCGGGAACGTTGGACGCCACAAAAACCCGACAACCCTCGGGATACAATGCTAACGGCTGACCAACCATGTCCGAAATGATAAATAAAACTCACCTACGAACGTAGGGAGAACTCTCCTTGAAGTTGGCTCACAAGAACTCTCTTCAATAGCTCGGTTCTTTCGCTTTTGTTCTGTAAAAGGGTTTGCGCCGGATGTGTGGCACGCTTCAGCAACGGTTTGGCATGACTCATCAAAGGTAGTTGTTCCTCTTGGTAAACATTGAACATGCTATAAGTAAGTAAGTACGTTAAACCAAACCCGACCGAAGATAGTTACGATGAAAGGCGAAGAACGACGCATTCAATGATAATGATAGTTGTAGGCAGAACCGTTGGCAGGACTCGCAAGCGTAAGTGAGCAATTGTTACTTCGAAGAGGATTAAGCGAAAAGTGGTCTTACAAATGACGGGGCCCTTTTTTGAAGAAGATATAGCACATCTAGCACAGACGTTAACCATTCGTGCAATGACTGGGTGAAATGGTGAACCGATTCCACCATGGAATGCTTCAATTTATGGCACGCTGGATTAGACTTTATTACGAACGAAGGGCAATCAAATTTATCATTATGAGGGGTCTTTCTTTAGAGCTCCGCTCATAATTGTACTTATTTACTGTTGGTGCTTATGGGACTTGAAGCCGCTTAGAAAGTATAATTAGAACCGTAACCGGGTAGAACAGATAGGGCGCTCGCTATCACGTGTAGAATTCTTGTGAAAGATGTTATCAATCGCTCTATTCAGACATAGTAGTACATACGAAATTCTTGAGATTACTTTGATGAGGAGTAGAATGAACCCAGATTTTCATTAAAACAATGATTGTTAGTCGAAATGTCCAGAACAGAGGGGAGTCTCTGAGCCCTATTTATATGCCCCTACTTTATGACTCAATTTATCCAATTCAAGCGTCCATATATCTACGGACACCGAGTGCAGCGAGAAACTTTACGGGCGACAAACTCACCACCACTATCCTCATATGACGCAGAGAAAGCCGCTACACTTACGTCAGCAACTGACACTAATAGAAGCGTCACAGATCCGGGCGCTAAAACCGTTCCCTGTTTTTGAATCGCCGCTTTACGCTCGTAAACAGCAGCTGCAGCCTAAGGTCTTACCGGGCAACCACTCACCGTACGGACATATTTTTATTTTCCCGATTCGGAGTGCTCCCGGCGTCGTAAAAATCTCGCTTCGATTGCCAGAAAGCGCGAAAATTACATCCATGACAGACGAACGAGTTGGCAAAACCCAATGTACGCTCTCTCTAATGGAAAAGTGTTGAGGATTTAAATTATCCACACGTTAGCGATACAGGAAGTTATTCCCGGTGGGCTAATGCTTGCGAGGGAATACTGCGCTATCCATACGCACAGCTATTGCGATCGAGAGAATGGAAGGTTTACGGAATTGCGTGTCGCGACATTGTTGAGTCGGTTTCGTGTTCGAATTATACATTCACCCCGGGGTGATCAAACGGGATGATGATGCCGCCGCCGCCATGATGACATGGATCGGGTGAGCTGAGGCGAGAGAAGTTCCGATTAAGCTAATTGAAAACAATCATCCATCAACTCAAACCAATTGTGAGTCAGATCGTGTCAGGGCCACGAGGACGACGGCCAGGCGGGGTAGATGCGCAATGTGCGCTTAACTTGTTTCTATTTTTGTGCTCTCCTACTAGGCTTGGAACAACACACCAAACACTCTCTCGCTATGGACAATTCGTCCAAGGGTTCCTCGGTACCTCGAATTGCGTGGTTGCAATGGTCCATCGATACAGGGTCTCTCATGCCGGCCAACGGACGACTAGCTCCAGAAAGTGGGACGTCCCACTCTCGCGTAAATCTGGTTCTAGTTCAGGGTAGCGCACCAGGCGAACCAGGCGGTGGGATGCACACAACTCTGGTCACGGAATGCATTAGCTGGTGCTGGAGGATTCTTTGCCGCATCAAGGCCACACGATTGTGCACCTTCCCTTCGCCAGCATAGAACCGGAATTGGACGCCACTTTCGCCCTTTCGCCGGAATTGGAATCGGGACCCTTTATCTGCTGGACTTCTGGAGATCCCGACGGCGAAGTAGATATATAGGTCACCTGGTTTGCGTGTTTGGTTTCATTTCTCGCCGTACTCGTGCAGCAAAAGCCTGGATACTCCGCGAGCTCGCTTAATGAAAGTTCATTGAGATCTGGTTAGGTCCACACGGGTGGCATCAAGCTACAATAAGTGGGCGATGAATCCTCGGTTTCAAAGCGGGCACGATTGAAACAACCATTAAGAGGCATCAATCGTATCTAGGTCCCTTATCAGCCACAAATCCAACATCATCTTGAATCTCTCGACGTGAGTAAGTTATTCATGGGACAACGAACCCGGACTCATCCCAAAATTTTCCGATTGCATATTAATTACGGTTAAAATCTCATTCCATTCCACCTTTCCGCCGCTCGTGCGCCGACACATTATTTATTGTCGTTTGCTCATCGCACCACAAACCAGTCCGCGGGCAAAAGATGTCCCCAGGGTGGAATATTAATTGATGGGTGATTCGTTTCTATACCAAACAAAAAATCAACAATACAAAAGAGGTGTTCAGCTGGAGAAAAAAAAAACAGACTGTGATTTAGTTTCATCGCAATAGCATTCCACAGCACTAACAACACCAAAGCTGGCGCGCTCGGTAAGATTAATCGGGCCGGCTATTTGTCGGTAGGAAAGTGAAACAACTAGCCGTACCCCCCGAGCCCGAAAACAGTGTCGACTTTCGCCTTTCGCCCAGAAATTTTGAGATGGGGTACGGTAGGAATCCGCCGGTTAGATTTGACAGATTAATTGAAATTTCTGTTCCGGACCATCAAAACCCGAACAACAGCGAAGCGTTACGGATCTTGTGCGGAAGCTGCACCTCGAGAGCACCGTCTTCAAGTGACGACCCTGGCGCTGTTGGGTCTTGGGTGCTGAGAATGATGAGAAATTATGCCACTTTGCTCTTCCCTTTTCCATCCGCGCTTTCGATCAAGCCGATCGTCGCTGGTCGAGCACAGGAAGAGAGTAAAAGTGAGAAAAACACCTTCAAAGAGGGAAGAAAGAGCCGCACCACCGCAAAGCGCGAACACCGAAATCAGAGTTCTAAAAGTGCAATCAAAGGAAAGGAAACACTACACCACACCATAAAGGGGAGCTATTCCTCGCCTCGTAATACTCTCATTCTCTCCTGGGAGCCTTCTGCGGTTAACAGCCAACGCATTAGCGCAACATATATCACCCGGACCGGATGCAGTTAAGTTTGCACTTAGTGAGGCTTTAAGATCACTTACGGGAATGGAAGAAGGGGTAGCCAAGAGAGCACTGGCTGACTGTACTGTGGAGTTGCGCCAGCCCGCCGTCGTTCAAGATGCTCGAGATAGGATCTTTACGAAACACTGTCCCAAAAAGACATCAAGGTCCGGGGAGAAGGAAAGTATGGAATTAATAATGAGCAACATTGGTACGTAATGTTCTTTTACATCCAGATATCATCAATGTTGTGAAAGGGAAAGTTTTTTTTTGTTTTGTTTCGGGAATGCGGTGAGGTTTTCGGTAATTGGCAGAATTGTGAAATGTGTATTCATGAAGTACCAGACTTGCATATAACAGGATGTTGGCCAGGAAGAAGGTTAAATTGAAAAATTTTGCTTCAAGATAAGGCTCCTGAAAAAGTGGAGCCTTATCGAAACAGTTATACCCCAATTAAATCAAAATCCCGTCAAAACTAACATCAGGAACTGTGCCACACAAGTACCAAACAGGGCAAGCAAAAATCACTCAAGTGGCACTAACAAGCTATTGTAACTGTTACATTTCTAACAATTGTAAATCAAACATTAATTAGCTCGAACGATCGTCGTCAACTTTAATTTTGCAAAATCTGATCAAATCAATTTTCTTCTTCCGTTTTTCGTCTGATCTTCTCAGAATTTTGTGACGCTTTAATTCCTGCAGCGCCAATTTTACTACACCCGTAGAATTAAGCGTTTGCTACGGAAAACCAAACCATAAACCGGAAGAAACTGTCAAGCTGGCCGCCGCATGCGCATATGCGAAGAGTCACGCCATTCGGGCTGACAATGAGCGATGATGGATCAAGCCAGTTATAATTAAGGTTTTGTGCGAAATTAGCCAGCTTAACGCACAACGGCGTAAATGTGTGCGTTTCGGAGTTTTATTGGTGATGCTTTGCCTTGGATATATACCTTGGGTACGCACGGAACGATCTTGCTGATTGCCGATTCTGATCACGTTGTTCCGTTGCGTGCTTCAGGTCGGTGAGACATGTCAATGATGTTTGCCCGATGGCGGCGGTGGGGATTTCCGCGGTCGGCATACGATTGATCCTGACCTGTGTGCCGAGGAGACGATAGACTTCCGACGAGGGGACGAGCTCAAAATGCGAATTGAAGTGTCACGAAATATAGAACTTCAATAAACAATAGCTATGAGCTCAGGAAGAACCTAGTGGACATTGCTCATACAAATAGTTCAGTTAATAATTTATGAACTATTATTGTTCCCCGCACAATAGCATCATCTTACAAGTATCTCATACTACGTGCCGGCCAGCGCAAACATACCGTTTACATGCCAAGCAGCTGTGAGCACAAAACTTCATTAGTCATCGAAGCTAATAACTTGCTCCACACACCACTGCTAGAAAGCAGAACGTAAACAGTGCACAGTGTGACAACAGCAGAGACTTCCATTCGGTTTACGTCACCCCCGTCACAGCAACTGACACGGCGACGGTTCAGGTTCCGGCGTCCCGATAAGGTCAGATGAGTCCCGAGCAGCAACACGTGACACACATTCGATTCTGACCAGTGGGGAAATCCCGCGAAACTTCTCGACTCTGTCTACCAACAGCCTGCTTTTTACCCTTTCGGGTTGGGATAAATGATCTTATTGGTAAACAATGATCGTGTGCTTTTTTGGTGGATCGGTTTCGCTGTATGTATGTAATGCGAGAACGATACGAATACAAACATTGGCAGCGGTTCTCTTCACTCAGAACGGTTCGCATTTCATGGATGTAGGGCCTCCAGAGCAAAAGGGCGAGTTCAAAGACCTAGCTAGTGACGCCGTTTCCGATTGCCCTTCGAAGGTAAACTAGCCTAGCTCACATTATGTCCCTGTTTTTTCCCTTATGGAAACGAAGTACAAGGCGATTAAGGTTACACGATCACCGTCGTGCACCAACGCAAACTTCACGCGATCGCGCAAACACACACACAGGAATCAGCGAGTTGTACGAGAGAGTTGTTTTCGTTCGACATCGCGTCGCGCATTGAAAGAATTATTGGAAGAGAGATTGGGAGACAGCAAAAACTGGGTTCCAAACCGGGACACTCCGGGCCGTCTGGATTCAGGGTCGCTACAAGGGAAACATTGTAGATGAGATGTTTTTATTTTGCAGCGCAAAACCACAACATCCTTTTACTACAACTGTCAGCTGAGCTGAGTAGGATTTATGGCGTCATGCTACACTCCATCCCAAACCGGTCCAACCAGGCGGGAGATGGTTTTCTCCGTCTCGCTTGGTGAGTGGTAGTTTTTGGAGGGTGTAGTAACTAACTAACTTCTGGAGGCGTCTGGGAGTGAATCATCGCACCCGCACATTTTGCAGAACCGAAACAAACCAATCTTAGACGCTAGCCACACGTTGACGTTCTTTGCAGTTCCCTTGGGCTATTAATTTTACCCAGGTTTGTGAATGGGAAAGCGGACTAACCACATTAATCGTGAAGTTAAAACCAAGTAGGAGCAGATATTCACTTTCTTCCGCCAAATAAGCCGTCTGAGATGAGTTAGAAATGTAGATTTTAATAATGATCAAAACATATTTAACGTCAATTCTTATCCACGCGCCGATCGATTGACGTAAATGGGATACCAGCCAAGGAACCATCAACAGAATCAATTATGCCTGTTTTTTTAACGACACAACCGACCCAAAACAATATTATTTTCCCATTAAGGGCTCACTTAATGAGCCGTTTCAAGTTTACACTCCAGCTGTGCAGTTGGTACGCTTCAAGGGTTTTTGGTTGCCTTATTGAATTGTATGTTCTGATGACCGTGATTTCTGTGGCGGAGCTTTACAACAGGGACGCTTGGAGACTCATGAGCTTCAGCTGGAGAAAGGAAACGCAGATGCTTTTTGCGTATGCACATCACACGCGTATCCGAACTAGAATACATTATCGCATGCGGGAAAGCGGGTCAGCATAAAACTCATGCTCTGTTTGAGCTGGGAATGGGCAGCAAA
Source organism: Anopheles stephensi (assembly GCF_013141755.1). Lineage (NCBI taxonomy): Eukaryota > Metazoa > Arthropoda > Insecta > Diptera > Culicidae > Anopheles > Anopheles stephensi. The sequence goes on along the minus strand of NC_050202.1, from coordinate 18,416,457 downwards.
ATCCTAGACATTTCGAGTTGAATATCTGGACCTTGGACAGACTTGGTCAGTGCGAATCAATAAAAAAGTGCATTTAACTTTGTAGACAAATGATATAAAAGCCTTAAACAAGCTCATTGCAAATCTTGTATTGCCGTTTTGTTACTCTTGCCGAATAACATCAGTTAGTTTTGCAATTTTAAGCTCCACTTAAAACATCTGCGAATAAAATGCGAAATAGCTGATCCAATTAAATGAATCGAGTTTGAGCCTCACTCCGGTTGCAAAATGTTTTGCAACCGTAAGACTTCAACCAACAGCACAGGTCACATCACAAGCACGGTAGCACCGAGCACACAGAAAGACCTCCGAAATGGCGAAAAAAAAGGGAAAACAACATTTCTCCCGGTCCACCCCACCCCAAAGCCGAGGCCAATGCATCCGAGACACACAACACACAGTGGCAGCACGCTAAAAACTTCCAACTTAAAAAACACAGCCGGTAAACACATAAAGCAAACGGTACATTTCAAATAAATTGTGCTAATGTGTGCGGGTTTCTGGCTGTCGCTTCTTCAAAACTGCCAAGCCCTGAAGATTAGCCTGAAGCAGCCTCGGACCTGGCCGGAGCACACAAAGCAAGCGGAGGTCATGAGTAGTCTTTATTTCTCACACACTCCCGACGCCACCACACATTTGGCAAGTTTTGTTCCCCGTTTGGCTTAAGGGAAAACCCTCCCCGTAAGCGTAATGCATTTTGTGCTAAAGCTCCAGCAACTGCTCCACCCGCGGACGGCTTTCTCTGCACAAGGTGCTGACACGACAAGTGACGGAAGTGAAGTTGTGGCTTGAATCCGCACACTTTTCATGGTCGAAAGGAGGGAGGTTTTCCCGTTCGCCAACGACACACCTGAGGGTTTTCCGCTACCAGAATTCGCTACACGAGAAAATCTGTCAAACGCCTTCTAATCTGATATGTGTGTTTGTTTGGGGGAAAATGGTAAAACTTTTCCATTGCTTCCGCCGCTTACGATCGGTGGCATTTCCCAGCACAACAAAACGTTAACTATCTTTCCGTTCCAGCGCTGTTGGGTGTCATTTTGAGGTTGATTTGTTTCCAGCTGATGACGGGTTCTGTGCTTCACACTACATGTTTTTCTCTCGCATATTTCGTTTCCATCTCAACTACTTTTCCCTTCACTCACTGCTCACACATCATCACACACACAGAGTCGCACGCGCGGCCACATTAATTTCATGCAAATACAGGCAAGAAACTAGCACACGTTCACTGCAACTGCGGTCCGGGCGCACTCATCAGGCGCAGCAGTTGCGTTTGCACATTGCGGATGCACATTGGCGCGCGCACACACACACCGGAGATCTATCGCACCAACACTGATTATTCAAATGCCATTGGGGCAAGGTGGGCATTAAAGCGTGTTGTAGGCGTGGGGGCTGGCACCGTGTAGGTTTTGAGGTCTTCAAAACGAGACGGACGGTTTTTTTATGCTGTTGCTTCAGGTAGCTGCCTTACTATGGGTTATATTAACTTGGTTGCAAACATTTTTTTGAAATGTTCACAGCGCAGCACAAACACACTGAGACGGACACACTTTTGATGCAGAGATGCAGTACGTTTCTTAAGACTTCAGATAACTGGTGGATGCAACCTCTTGCTTGATACACTCAACAACGGAACGTTATGTTCTTCTCCACACGTTTATGCTACTGTTTTATCGCTTTCCACCACAACAGCCACACCTTTAATCTAACAGCCCATCCTTGCCCCTCAGGACATTTATCGACGGCTTAATAATATAAGGCGTACACAACTCTTGACACCTCTCATATTCGCTCCATACCTTCGTGCACTAATTTTCCACCGGCATTCGTTGTAGCATACACAAGCACACACAAAAAAAAAACAGGTGAAGATAAATGAAAACTGCCTCACGCACTAAAACCGGCCCCCCCTAAGGGCTACAAACACTTCGACAACCACCACTACCAACACCAACAGTAGCAGCGAAAAAAAAAATTGCAAAAACTCGCGCACCAATTATCAACTTTCGATGATGCACATCGCACTAACAATTATTACACGCACACATGTACACCTTTCGCTACGGGCTGTAATTCAGCCCGTTTTATGTTTTCGTTCCGATTTCCCGATCCCGAATAAAAATCGCGTCGCGCCAACTAAAGGAAGTGTGTGATCGCGAGATAGCTCAAAAATACACACAACAAACGTGTCGTTTAGCGAAACATATAGCTCGAATCGTACAGCAAAAGCTCCGCCAACGTTTTTTGGGCACACGCAATCGAAAATTTCAATTAGCAAACACCGACCGACCGGCACTACTGGCACGAATATACCGGGAATACTACACTGCTAGTGACACGCGTTGTTCACTAGTTCGGAAAATGTCGGGGGATGCGTTGTTCACACCGCGTTTAAAATATTTTCACAACAGCAACAAAAAACGGTAACACAAACGGGATCGTGCTGCTTCCTCCGGCCGGTAACCACCCAGTTCGCCAATTAATTAGTCGCAACACAGCTAATCTGACCTGGCAGGGTGAACCAAGGAAGATTGAACGTCCCTGGGCAGGTTGAAGTCCGGAGCGATAAGAGACGTAAGTAATAATACCGAAAGGAAAACGATATCGCGATCGCGACTAGGTACGCGCGCGCTCGAATAGCTCGGCGTAAACGGAGATAGCGGTTCGTGTTTTTCGGTCTGTACGGTGGCGTACGTAAAGTCGAACTAAACGTGCGAACGCGTTACCGCTGAGCGCAAAGCGTTACCACCACCGGGAGGAAGGGGGGAGTTTAAACGTAACGCTACCCTCTCTAGGGTAGCGGCTCTCTCAGAAAACGAATGGAAAACGCTCTCTCATTATGCACAAAACCACAAAGCGAAGCGAGTACGAAAGACTGCAACTTTCCAGAGAGTGAGAGAGCCGCTGTGTTTTCTCCCGCCGATTTGTGATGCATCTCCGCAGCTACTCGACGACGGACGTTTCCCGGTTGAGCGATTTTGTCCCGGGTGTCGTATTTCTTGGCCCGCGGGATGTGATGAAAATTTATAAGGGCTTCCACTTCCCTTCCGTGGGTTGTTGTTTTTTTTATTGTCACTTCAAACGGGAAATGAGCGGGTAGAAAGAAGTGGCGTTGACAAAAGAGGCGAGAGACGCTGAAGTTCCGGCCGCCATAAGCAATATGGCAAATAGGGGAACAATTACACTGTAGCTGCTTTGTTGAAGGAACGGGGTTCTAGTATTGGTACATGGTTGAGAAAGGAATCAAAAATGCGCTATTAAATAGCGAAAGTGTAGCCGAAGAATCGAGAGAGAAAGAAAGAGAGAGTGAGAGAGACATAAACGAAAGACTTCAACGAAAAGCGACGAACCCTAACATGAAATTATAATGAATTTAAAACAATATTTTAAGGCATCATTTATTAATGAGAAAATTCAAGAAAAATAGCGTAAAACAAGAGAAAAAATGTTTAAAGCTCTTATCCCGTTATTCATCAACAATAAACGTTATCCTTAATTTTCCACGCTCGAGTTTTCTGCCCAACCGCGCTTTATTCAGCTCTGCCCGTTGGACGTACATCCAGACAAGAAGGTCAACAGAAACGTAATGGAAAACGATGTGCAGCAGCAAACCAAATGAGCTAACATAAGTACGCAAAAAAAAACGCTGCTCCATCCTCTACAGCGTTCACTTTGCCAAGCCGCGGCTTTGTTTACTCTTCTTTCGTTTCTGTCTATGTTGACACATTGCACAATGGAGTATTGCACTTGGGTTGAGACAAGGGGGGGGGGGAGGGGTCGCCGAAGCAGGTCAGTGCAACCGAAGGCTGCACACAATGGATTTATGCTGCAGCATGAGCAACCATAACTGTGCGCCATCGTTAATCATGTTATTTCTTTCGCTGCATGAACCATTTTCACTGCCGCAGCGACACGCGGAAGCAGGAAGCTTAATCGAACTCCCCATAATTAGCCACCGAACGAGCAAAAAAACAAACCTTCACTCTGTTCACAGTTTGATCTTCTAGCCGCGAAAAAACCCTTCCGAAGCAACGACCTTATAACAATTGATTGCGTGCGGCAATGGCGATGATGCTGCTCTCTCATGGGACGATTTGATGATGTACGGAAAACGGGCGTTGAGGGCTGCACAATTGCAGCGATCAGTTATGCGAATGCATACAACTATAAGCTTAGCTTGCACATTATTGATAATAAAAGCGTGGCGAAGAAGAAAGGAAGCATCAAAACCCGCCCACAGGGGCTAAATGATATACATAAAGCTTTGTGCTGAGAAGAAGAGGGCTTTTGTCATAGTTGACCTAAAGGGTCACGTTTTTAAGTGCGTTTTTGTCTGTGAGAAAGCAAAAAGCACAAAACTGTGTCTAGGAAGTAAGCGTTCAGGAGAGTGGTTGCCACTTGGGGCACGTCCAGCGTTAGAAGCAGTTACACCGAGTTGTGATACTTTGATACCACGATTGGCAGGGCCGAAGTCACTCGAGCTTTTGTTCTCCCATGGGGTGACTCATTAGCTTTCCTTACTACGCATCACAACGATCATCAGCGACGTCTGGAGAACACACTTACATCATAATGCTTTAGAAAACAATATTCTCAACACGATTCTAACAGCATCGGGACAAGCCTTCCGTTTTTCCACCATTACTAATCGCCGCCTCACGAACACTTGAACAGCGCTCGGACCATTGAGATTGTATTGCTCAAGTCGGGCGTCTTTGCAGCGTGCCAATGATAAAGCAAACAAAGCGTACGACCGCTTCAGCTAAACAAATCAGCAAACTTTGTATATATCCACGAGAAGCCTCTAAAGTTGACACAATCAACAAGAGGAGCAAGTCCGTTTTTTTTCTCATCTATATTATTCCCCAGCCTGGGTACGAGCTTCTACGGGGATCGTTTTGAGTGTCATCCATTCAAATTTTGTGACTGACGTAAGCGATTGTCTCAACAACAAAAAAAAAAACCCCTGCAGAAAACCGCAAAATGCTGCAGAGAAAAGAATAATACCTGATCCGGGTTTAGTGTTTGTGCAAATATTATACACACACCACTCTGCGCTGTTTTAATGGTGAATCTTTGATGCTTTTTACTTCATTCTCTCACCCTTTTCCATTTGAATGTGTCGAGCATGTTTTCTTTATTTAGACACTGTATTGTAACAAATATTGGCGACCTTCGTCGGCCGAGACATCCCCTTGTCCCGGGGTAATCCTTGACCGAATCGGGACGCTGATTGCTTTTGCTGCATTTCATCACCCTGTTCCAGTGTCCAAAAATGTGACGAACGAATGTGATTGCAAAACATTCCACCTTTCCGGTGGTGGTGTTGGTGGTGTTGTGCCCGGTTACGAACGGTCGATAAAATTCGTGACCAAACCGTGCCTGAGCGGTCGTCCTGAACGCGCTGAACGGATTTCTGCTGTTTGTTTTCGATAGCTCTGATTCATGGTTTTAGTGGCCACGATTTCGTTTCGGTCACCTGCTAGTGTATGCAAATGATGGCAGTGTTCTAGGTGTGCAAAAAGTTTGAATAGCTTTGTCCCGGATCGAAATCCAAATTTGTTTAGCATAATTTTTTTTAAAGATATTGCAAGAAGTGATTTTTTTATGAAAGTTTTATAATAAATTATTTAAAAAAACTTATTTGGTAACCAGTGTTAATTTTAATTTTAAGTGTTTTTTCTTCCTTGGTACTAAAACCTCTTGAGGTTTCGGCCTGCCATTTCTGGCTTTCTGCGACTTAATTTTACCAGTAGTAAAGTAGTCAGCCCGACGTACGGGCTTATATTTTTTACATAAGTCAGAAAATTTGCTCAAAATATACCCAAACTAGACCACTGCTGTTGAAAAACATTTCAAGGAAAAAAATATTATTTTGCTGAAATACAATTGAAATTAATTTTCAATTGTATTTATTTTGGTGGACCAAGCAGCTTTTTTGTATACCTAATACGAAGTGTATAAGCCGATTGCTGCAATGATTTTTACGCTTTGTTTGCGCACCTAACCGTAGTCACACGCTGAGCGCATGTAAACCTAAACTCCATAAAAGGGGGTTTCAACTACTCCGGCCGCCCGGAATGGAATGAATGGCTCGAGCGTAAACCGAACCACACGCATCGTACCACACGACCCCGTCCACCTTTGCAGGATCATGTCAAGATCATCACGAAGTGGTTCACCCGTGGCACACTGATTGACCCCTTGGCTTTTGTTCGGCTCCAAGCCCAAAATCAAAGTAAACATACGTCAAACTCATCAAAGTCCCTGTGCTAGGCTCTGGAGTAAAATGAACTCACTAGGGTTTGAAAAATGAACTCACGGCACCTGCCGTTTGATTATGTCACGAAAGCTCCAGCACCACCACCAATCCAAACACCAACTGTTAAAACCGCTTGAACCACCGCTTTTACGCGCCATTCTTCGTGATTTCGCGACGTTCAGGTGGTGAGGCTCTTCGCCACATTGCACGTACCGATTAGCGAAGGTCTCACACTATTTGCACTGGACTTTCGGTAGCGCGGCGATGATGGCACCCTGGTGCGCGAGGTGTGTGCAACGTTAGCGGCGAAATTCAAAAACACCGCTAGAAGCCACCAACCAACCGTTGTTACGTATGCACCTTAAAAATGGGCCAACTGGGGGGGGGGGGGGGGGGAGAAGAAGGCCTCCGTTCCGTTTCGTGATTATCACACGTATCTATCAGGCACCGAAGCTCGTGGCGGGTTCGGTGGTCCAGTTTCAATTCTATCGCTAACGAAACGCACTTAATTGGACGATGAGTACGGGCACGTGGTACTGGTGGTACTCCCGGAAAGCCACATTTCTTCCTTATCGAACTGGGCCGCTCGGTACGTTACGCAGCTATTTCGGTGGGGAAATATAAAACCATACTGACCGTTTGATGGACTTGCGATTGTGAAAAGAAGAAAAAAAACCGGGCACTGTTGTAGTGAAAGTGAAACACCACCAATTAGGTGCCAAACTTAGCTTATGTTCTAGTGTTGCTGCAAATTAGTTTTTTGTGCTGTAATCGATCGTTATGGTGGTGTTTCGATTGTAAAAAATATCCGTGAGGACTTACGTTGCGAGTGATTAGACCAAGCGATTGGAAGCAATGAAAATGAAGACGACTTTTACCTGTAAATAAAAAAGAGAAATTAATGTTAGGAATTGATGTAAAAAGTAACTATTTGTATAAGTACAACGGAGAGAAGCTTCATATTGCTACAGGGTTTTCGAGATGAGCTAGCAAGGTTCGAGCAATCCCTGCACTCTGTCAAAACTTTGGTGCCCGAGGTCTTCACCCGACAGGACCGGATATTGAATTCCCGGGTCGTCTCTCCTCACGCAGAATTGATACTCGTCAAGTCAAGGAAGCCAGAAATGGCAGGCCAAGACTTCATGAGGTTACTAGCCTTTATGAGGAAGAATTTAATTTTTATCCAATACTTTTTTCCCAAAACCAAGAGTCCGTGTAGTTGCTTCAGGGACTGGCTAACAGTTCATTCGAAGCCTTGTGCCTAAGCAATTATGATCCTCTTAAACTTCATTTCCATATCACTAATATTTCTTGATCATTATAACGTTGTTTTTGATTCGCAAATCATCAATCAATAAGAAAGCCCGCTAATTAAAGCATAAAATATTCAACATCTCACTCTCCAATTTCTCCCTCTTCCAAGCGGATAAATGACACACCATCGTCGCATAACCTGAACCCGTCCGTCACATAACAGGCTTACTGGTAACCTTCACGAAACCAACCTCAAACTCCAAACATTGGTGGCATTCGCAAGCCGCACATACATCAATCGCACACTCCGACATGCGACATGCTCGCGTCCAGGTTGATAAGTTGAGAGAGCACACACCACACCACAGACAAACACAAAACCGGAAAGTAAAAGTTGCCCTTCCCCGGTACGCACACTTCCTTCCCAAACTCCAGCTTTACTATGGGAATATTGGGCTTTGCTAGCTTCTGCTGACGACCGGTTCCGGTGCCCTTTTTGTGGCGCGCAAAAGGTATAAAGGCACCCCCGAAAATGTTCCGATCCGATTCGCTGCATAATAATTCCACGAAAACGTGCCGATCGATCGGGATTGTTGATTGCGCAACAGACACGGATGGTGTCCGGTGAAAATGACATCAAGGAGAAGAAGCAGTTCGAGATGGAGTGCGTTCCTTCTCCAGCAAGGAGTCTGTCAAGTTGTGGAGACCTTTCGACGACTTTCCGTGATCGATACCACCCTGGAAGCTTGTATGGAACAGTCCCTGCTGTTTTGTTGAAGTTATGAGAGCTTTCTTATCAATTCGCCCGGTCGGTCGGTGTGCGTGCTGTTTGGCAACATGTAGCATGTCCAGGCCACTTTCCACAACCAGGAAGTGTGCCGGGCTTGCTAGTGTGTGATATGCGAATGCCAACCGAGGGAAGAAGAAATGACCTACCTGGTGGTGGTGCGCGATTATGTGCCACGATAGCTGCTACAAATATATAACGCTAGCCATAACCTTTGCCGGACGGTCGCTTACCATATCTTAATCGGGCTCGTACAGGGAAGCGTTGTGTGTTGCATTTTAAAAGCCACACCAAACCACACAAAATTCACAATAAAACACGTTACCCTGTTTTGTCAACGGCCGTTTTCGCCTTGCAGACGACGAGAGCCGCGGGCACGTGCACGAGAGAAGCCGATTTATATAAATTTATCACGTTTGCTGCATTATACTTTCATAATCGTTTAGCCGGCTCACAAACTTTGTGAGCGAGGCGCTATTGTTGTAATTTTATGTGGGACGATCAAACACACAAGTGAAGCTTGAACTGAAATCAAAAGTAATGAGCGATCAGTTTCAATCAACAAGCTTGCAAAAGGATTTATGATTTGATTTTGATGGATTGAGCTTGAATTTTTGTTTCGGCAACCTCGTTCCACACAGCTATACTTTAATCGAATTGAAACCTAAAAAGACGCACACTGTATTACAGCTCTTGTCATATCGGGTACGAGGACCAACAAAAATCAATTACACTTTGTAATGGTATCGTGAGACCGACCCTGCGGTTTAAAAAACGCCACCCAACCGGAACGATGGACGGTTCGCGTTTCGATTGAACCGTTTCGATAAGTTTCGTATTGTAAAGTTTAAACTGTTGGACGGATTTATTCGACATAGATCAAACCTGTACACACACATATACACCTGTACGTCTGTGCAGCATTTATGTGCATCGAACCGATTATTCGATCAGTGTTTTTTTCCCACCGCATAATTAATAGTTATGCAGCATTGAGCGCTTTCCACGTGAGCTGCGCATACAGTGGTGGACAACACATTTGCTACCCGTTAAAATAAAGGGTTTGCTGCTAGACAAATAATCTCAATTTCGAGATTTTTAATTTTTCTGTTATTTATTTAATTGATATAATCGTATATTTCTTAATCATTAAAAAAATATTATCAATTAAAGTCATAAACAAGTGCTTGCAACAAAGTAAAATGCTTAAATACTAAGCGACCTGACCATATAATGATCTGATATCTCGATCCATATAATGACACTGTTGAGTCTTTGAGGAGAATGTTTCAAAAGGATAGCAGAATATTTAGCCCCATTGTGGAGCTTTGGAACCATATAAACGAATTTACACTAACTGGAGATTTACAATGCAACTATGGAATCTTAAACAATTTGCATGGTAGCCGAGTTTTTGGTTCAATCCCGCTTAACTATAACTTGAGAAATGTTAACAATTGTATGTTGTTTGGGCGGTCCGGCAGCCGATGCGGCAAGGACCGGGGTTCAAATCGCATCTGGACCGCTTCCCTGTACGTAGGGCTGACTAATCAGGATCAAAATCCTGTAAAACGTTGTTATTTATTGTTATTTTATTGTTGTTCGATATAATCTGCATATGTTTTAGCCAATACTGTACGCCTGATATATGATGCTAGAGGACAAACAAAACTAGACTATTTGGAGCATGTATAAGAGCTCGGGCCGCGACCGTGGCCGAAAAAACACTCATCTTCTCATCATGTTTTCAAAACCCTTTCCCTTCTCCTACCGAACTACCGAACATCAGTTTCACTCACAAGATGAGTATTTAAAATGAGGATGATGCGCATGCTGTCCAACAAACGAAAAATTATGATGATGCTGCGCGCTGAGAGATGAGCGCAGGGTGGTATAAAAATGAAAACAATACCGATTAGATGCTCCCGGCGCACGGCGACGAAGCATGAAATCGAAAGCATGCACATTTCCATCAAAACATTTACTAGCCTTCGCCCGATTTCCCTCGATTTTTCGGACGATTCGGTTGTTTAACACTAGCCAGGTAAACAACATGCTCACGCATAAATCAATTGAACTCTTCTTGCAGCCAAGCAGCAACGAGTTCCTCCACCGATCCGGCTCAATCGATCGCTCGATACCTTCACGGCTGCGAAGCACATTAGCCATGACACGACCCTTCCGAAGGAATGGTTGTGGTTTCGATTTCAGCCACAGTGGCCATGCGATGTGCGGTTTTAGCTTGCTATTGTAATCAAACGAACGCTCATATTTGTGCTCGAATTTGTGTCGCTCGACGAACGGTTTTGCATGAACAAGGGGAAAATAACCTTCAAGCGCACCCGTCAAACCTTCCCTTGACTTTGTTGTCGAAAATTGGTCAACCATGATGGGCGGCCAGTCCGGACAGCGGGGACAACGAGGGGCAAACATCTTAACGCGATGTAACGCACGTGAAAAAAAACGTTCGACCAACGTACACACAACACGGCGACAATGACGACGTTGTCCATCATCCGGCCATCCGGGGGATTGACGCGGTTTAAAACGGAAATTGCATTAAAACGGTGTCAAGACAGCGCTCGCGCGTTAATAATCGCAACATGAGGGGAGAGAGATAGAGAGGAGATGGAGGAAGAACAACAAAAGAAACGAAACTGACACCGTTTGACGGTTAACGGAGGACCAATTTCCAACACCGCACCGGCACAAGCATACGGGCCCTAGGATGACGAATGTGAACGAAAGATTTAAACGAAGTGCATCTCGGCGGCAAGCGACGAACCTCGCCATAAAATCACTTAGTGGCGTTGCAGCACTTAGAACATTGCAAACAAGAACAAGCAACCACCGTCGGACCATTTATAGTAAAATAAGGTAATGATGGGAACCGTTTGTGAATGAAGATACTGGAAGGAGACACCGGGTGGTAAATGGCACCCGGGCGACAATCAACGCTCATTTCCCGTCAAACAAACGTTCGGTTAGTTTGCTTAATTACTATGCCCTTGACATAACAAGAAAAATTGATTGAAACTAGCAGAATGACCCTCGGCAATACGTTTAATTGCCAGTCCTGTGACTTCCAAAAAGTGGACCTTAGTTCCGGTCTAATATTTTACGTTGACAGAAAATGACGAACGACAACTTAATAAATCTTGTCTCCCACTGGCTCGTTCGATCAATCTCATATTTTATAAACCAACAACACTTATGAAATCACCAACACGCGGACCGGCCATTAACCTTCGACGTAATGCATCATCCTTAAACCCCCTTGAGATGCACATTACGAGTTTTCTCCTTGCACACGCTTTGCTCGAATCATCAATTCGAAACACTTTATTGGTTAGCATTTGTGGTGAGGCGCAAGTGTCGACGGTGTTTAACAAAATTAGCTTCAAGCACCCCACAACACCAGCATCAACCCCGAACGGTGGTGGAACAATTTACCGGGTCCAAAAATAAACTTTTTCCAGCCATTGGTCCAAAACCCAACCGCCGCAATTTCGGCCGTGAGCTCGAGCAAAATCGGATCAAGTGAAACACATTCATCAGCGCACACTCGCAAAGACAAGGAAGGGCAAAAATCTAATTTACTGCCCGACTGACTGCCGAGATCTTACTTTCTACGTACAAGGAGGGATACGTTTGTGCCAAACGAATTTGCCATGACGAAAGTAAAAACCCGAATCATGGAAAAATATCTCCTACCAATGGGGACTCCACCCCTGCTCGAAAGCGCACAATAGTTCTATTTGCGTCTGTGTCGTTATTTTTGGATCACTCGGTACTGTGTGTGTGTTGCGCATTTTCACGGTTTGTTGAAACAGAGAGCGTCACCGCGAGGGTCTCCACAAAGCAGGGCCCCAACTGCGTGTACAAACTGCTGCTGCTGCTGCTGCTGCAAAAATTTTGAAACAAAACTGACGCTTGTTACAGTGCGCGTTGGAGCAATTCTATTGTGTTCGGGGGCACTCTCTGTTTTAACGGGAAACCGTTTCTTCAGCCCCAAAAACGACGCTCTGGCTAAAAATTCGTACTGAAAGTAGGCTCCTACTCGGTATCTCGGTCCCGCGCCCGATCCAAGCGAAGGAGGAACACGTTTGAAAACGAAGCCCTTTTGTGTGTTGGCCGAGCTCTGCTCCAAAAGCACAAGCTTGGTAAATTAATTTTCACTTTTAATTTCTGCCATGTTTTACTTTCTGTCTCTCAGCTTCTATCTTGATGCCTTTGGTCTGCCTTTGGAGCAGTTTCGAGGTAAGAAGGAAGTACGTACCGATGTTCGCCTCCAGTTAGTCGATTTAATTCGAAAACAAGCCGCACCGATTGTCTCTTTCGCTTTCGATTGAAGTCTTTCTAAGCGGCTCCCAAGTTGGGTAAAGGAGGACCACTTTACAACGATGCAGTTTCGGTCGAAAGTAAAGCTAAGCTCTATTTAATCCATCTGTCATTTGGTGCGCCGGCAGGATAGAATTAAAATGTGCAGGTGAAAGTCAATCTAGAGCGAGCGGTCGGGAGGGTGAACTTCGGTTTTATTGAAGAGAAAATCGAGAATTTCTTCCCTAGTTTGGTGGGGCTTTGTTTTAGAAAGTGAAGTGTTAGTAATGTTGTTCGATTGTACGATGGATTCATTGGGCGTCCTATAATAATATCTTCAATGTTCAAATCAAACTGTCAAGGGGAAATTCCGAAGACTTAGATATCCAAGAGAAAATTATAAATAAACGCTTTTAAAGGCACACAATTCGCACTTCATTTAAGCCCAAAAAAACCTATGGCAGATATTGATTTGTGGTAGAAAGTTTGCCAACAGCCAACAGTTGGCCGGCATACATTTCGGTGGTGGTGGTAGTAATGTTGGGCGCGTCAATAAATTTGTCATGCCCTCGGCACTGCCGACCGAGTGAAATGCGATATTTCTTATGAGACATTATGAGGCACGGGCACGATCGTGCAATAAATCTACCACACCTCCACACGTACCGCCCGGCATCTCTGCACTACCGAACGCCACACCGCCTTTTGGAAACATAAGCCTTCTCCGAGCGAGTGGAGAAGCCAGATATTAGCCTTAAAAAGGGCTTCAGATTATTGGCTAACGTGAGGCTAACACTCGCGCGCCACCGGATCGGATCCTCAAGGCTCGAGAAGCTCAGCTCTAGCCCCGGCATATTGTGCAAAATCTCTCTTCTCCCTTGGTTTGCAGGGCCACCTTCAATCCGATGCAGAGGGCACCACCTATCGTGATGTTTCGAGACCACCCTTATATTTTTTGAACTGGTGGAACGATTTATCGATCACCATCAGCAGCGGAAAAACAAAAACCAGCCCACGTGCGCCACCAGAATGCAATTACTCACGATTAGATCACTTTCGCGGTCGTGCTTTTCTGCAGCCAGTCTTCTCGAATGGGGGTTTTGCTTAGAAGGTTTCCTACTGTCATCAGGGCGGGAGGTTATCCGGTAATCGTAGAAAATCGCAAAACCGCACGCTGGTTGCCCTCTTGCCTAATTGACATGTCGCGAGTGTGCGTTTAGGATTTCTTCCAGTAGCACACCAAGAAGCATTAGGCAAGGAAAAGAAGCCCTTCTTCGTATGGTAGCGAAAGGGATCAATTGCAACATTTAACCACCCGAACCGCATCTTCCACGGCGATATCCTATCAAATGGGGCATCTCATCTGGCATCGGGTGCGAATTGATGTAATAGCTCTTACAAGTCTTCGTAAACATCGATCGTTTGGTTCGTGTTCGAAAATTTTAAATGGAGATTTATATCCTGCAAATTGCATACTTTTAGGCGTATAAAAATTTGTTCTCTACCAGTTTTAACGATTGATACGACTAATTGAGATAAGCCCGTTGAAATCTATATCCTGTTACAGCAAAACAGTGAGATTTGGTGAGCTTGATAGAAATGTTGCCTTCAATACTGAGCAGCTCAGCATAAACTACACTGACGGCATCATAATTTTTGCGATCAAATTCACACAAATTTGTCACAAAGCCATAAAAAACTGGAAGCTGAAAATCGAAACCCGGAAACTCGTTCAGGCTCGTTAACAAATTCCCGCTACATCTGTTCGGTGGTACATTAGCATGATCAGCCGACCGGGATAAATCGATCTTCGTGAAGATGACAACCACCACGAGAGCGAACAAGATGCTAGTGATTAGTATTATGATCATGATGATGATGATGAACCCCGAAATTTAGTGCCACCGAAAGAAAGTGACATGCATGCGCGACATACCATGTGGCGAAAGGAATGAAACTACGGAGCAATGTCCGGATGCGAAACCTTCGCTCTCGCTTCAAATATCTTAGACGACATCACGACTTGCTGTACGAAACGTATAATCAACGGTCCACCGATCCAGTTTGAATGTTCGATTTCGATTTTCATCTGTGGCACATTTTCTTTTCGAGAGTAAAAATCGAACAATGTCTAATGCGGGAACAACCCCCATCGTCTAAAGCATTTTCCGATTTGGTTCGATTGTTCGCTGATTAGTAGGCAGGCGACAGTTTTCTCTCTCTCGCTCTGCATAGCTCTGCTAGTCGCTTACCATTTCTTAACGAAACGTGTGTATGTGCGCCCCGTTTTCTACATCATTTCGTTTATCATTACCCGAGAAGGTCGTTATGGTTATGCGAGCGGCAGAAAGAGTGATGCTTTCTCCTTTGAATAACAACAAAACTCCCTTTTTGATCGCTTCATTTCAGCCGGGCACAGTTTTGCCTCGATGTCTCTCCATGATATGTATGTATCATCGCATGACGAGATTTCAAATCTACACCGGTGCCTTTTTTTTCTTCCGCCTCAACTCTCCTTCCCCACCCTGCCCTGGTAATTGTTTGCCGATCGGTTATTGTTATTGAAATGACAAAATGGAAAGCACAGTCACTGGCAGTCGAGGCAAATATGATCGGTGAAACATGACAGTTCCTGCCGGAAATGAAGTTTCTGCCATCGGCTTTCTTTCTTTTTCATCCCGACCCCGAACAAGAGGTGCATTTGCTTATGCAGATTTGTGAGGTGAAAGAATCGTTAGCTGCTGCATATAATGGCTCGGATCGATGATTATTTGCCGTACAAAACTGTCATTAGCCAGCTGCATTGATGGGAGTTTGCGAGCTGTGATTTGCGACCCGGAACGAAACGGGAAACCGATCGCTGATTAACTGATTCGATTAGTGTGGAAAGGATACATTTATGGGATGGAGGGATTGTGGGTTCTTTTTTTTTGTGAGCACTAGAGCCTTATGCGGACTTGCTTTACTTGCTTGACTTCCTGGACGTAAATTAGCCATAACTCGCTCGTCAACTCTTTATACTGGGAACGCAATGACTTCAATTGTGGAGAAGATTTAGAAGATAGATCATGGAAAATATAATTTGAATTTTAAAAATGGCAACGCAGAGGTGATATTTTCGGAAGATGTCACTTGTGACATTACTGATGAAATGGTAATTGAATCCAGAACGAACTCTGGGACACGATCCTTAATCGGAACTTCCAAAACTCGGTCCTAAATTGGGGATCAATCGCCCTTTGAGTCTGATCCGCGATTGATATTCCGGAATTCGAATCTGGATAGGGATTTAGGGGGTGGTTTGGTGAACGAGGCGATAACACCGCTGGTATTCACACGGCAGGACCGGGATTCAAATCACATCTAGACCGCCTCCTCGTACGTACGACTGACTACTTCACTACGGGTAAAATTCAAGAAAACCAGAAATGGCAGGCCGAGACTTCTCAAGGTTGTAGTGCCAAGGAAGAGGAAGAAGAAGGGATTTAGATCCGCATTGAGATTATCGGTGCAAGGAATTGGTTATAAAAAATAATCGAGAGGTCGGTCAAAACTTAGAATATACCACAGATTCGAAGGATCCGAAGAAGCCCTCCAACTACTTCGGGTTTACTTTCTATTCTTATGTCCTATCAATATCCCGTAGTGCTCGATCAGACCTCAAAAAAGACAAGATGTCCCACCTTTGATGTATATATTGGTCGCCAAAGTTTCGAAAAAGTTGTAAGTGTTGCTGACACCACACATTGAATTGTTTGATCTCTTGTTCGATGCTTGACCGAGCACCGACTAATATCAGTCAGAAAGTGAGTTTATTCCAACCAAAATAATAAAAAAAATGTTTCATTTTGTCCAATAATTAAATAGATGTTCTTTTTAAGCTATTTATTTGGTTCTAAACCAAAAGAAGATGTCACCGTTGAAATTACGTGTTTATGTTATGAGAAAACCTATTTCATCTCTTGATTGGTATTTCAAAAGCCAATCATCAAAATGAAGAACCAATTAACACCCAAATAGCCTTTCAATCAAGTTGATCTTTGTAAGCTTCTTCAAACATTGCAACCACCGGCAAGCAAGTGACAGGTGAGTTAATTTATTTTTAACTTGCTCCCATTCGCCAAAGTGCTGCTCGCGGTCAATGATCCAATTCAGTTCAAGATGTGTGTAATATGCACAGCCACCTTCAGTCAGGCCCGGTCCCGATTGAGTGAGATGATTGTTTCTATTTTTCTTCCTCTTCTTCATCATCAGATTGACTCACACAGATCCCAGGGAAAGTGGGAGTGAGCGGGTATGGTGTGCCGATGCTCACACTTTACACCGAGCATAATCCAATTTGGAATATGTCATAATTTACGTAACGATCGAAAGCTGGACGGATTTGTCAGGCGTCCGAGATCCGAGTGCCGAAATGAAGCTAAAGCTCACTGAGTTACAATGCGCAACCGGGGTAAAACCGAACCACAGAAGCTCACTGCACCGACCGAGCAGCGAGCCGCGTAACTCTGATCGACGACGATTTTTTCCCCCTGGTTGGATGTTAATTTGTGTCACCAGGAGGAGGAGGAGGAGAAAAAATCCGTCCCACTAACCAGCCAAAAATCACAAGGGAATAATAAAGCGGTAATGAAGAGAGTTTGGCAAGCGCACAGTTTTTAATTGTGTGAGAGTGAACAAACAAAAAATGGACAGTGCAAAGCGCCCCCGTGCTTTGCGTGAACAACCTTTCACGAAAGAACGAATTTACTTTCACATAATTTCCTTAAGCGAAAACAAAAAAAATGCAAACGATAAAAACCAATCACCCGATAAGATCCTAAAACAATAACACTAAACCATAACCAAATTAGGCGAAATGTTTTGTAATTGTGCTCCGCAAACTGAGCAGCGTTTAAAACATAAAACATTCGCATAACGATTTGAACGCTGTGCGGCAGCCGCCGGAGGTTGGTTGCAGGACGGGGGGGTGTTAAGGTGGTTGTCGTAATGATCACCCAACGCCACACAGCGAATGTAAACGGGTGCTGTTTACACCAGCTCGGTGCGCGACCTTCTTTTCTGCCCAACGTGCGTCGTTAAACGATTAAAGTGCACTTTAGATTTGCACGCGTTCGGAAGCGACGAACCCCGCGCATGTAGATATCGTTGGACCAACCGTTCTCACATCATATCGCGCTACGCCTGATAATGAAATAATGCAATTCACCACCACGACCACCTCAAACCAACTAGCGCCATTCCAAAGGTGGGCAATTCTTGCAGCAAGTGGTTGGCGCTTCAAGTTCCAATCGACTAGCTCCAGAGCTACCAATCTGGTGCGCCCGGGCAGGTAATCTTGCGTTATTCAACCAACTTTAGATCGGATACCTTTTTTCTTTTTTGTTTGAGCCGATCGGGTTGCATTGGTTTGCCTTAAGGGCTGTTGTGGAATCGATCTTGTAGCTGCGGCCAGGCAAAAGGGTCCTCTCACCACTACCAGTTTTTGTTTCAACGCACACGCGCTCCAGTTTTTATCGAAATGACCTCTCGGAAAGGGTTAACCCTGTGGCTACCAGCTCCATATGGGCATGTGTGTGTGAGTGTGCGTGTGTGTGGGAAACACAACATGGTCTTAACTTACCTTGCCCCGCGCTTGTTCCGGCGGTTAATTAGTCGGCGCAGAATAAATCGTCACCCTGCGTTGGTGTGTTGAGCAATTATGGAACGTGTTAGTGTGTATCGCGGGGCGATAGGCTCCAGGCACCAATGTAAAGGGTGATGGCGAGAAGTCATTTTGCTCGTGGGACGATAATATTTATAATATGTAGAACCCGTTCGATAGACTGCTTGTCTTCGGTGAGTAACCTGTAGCTTCGCTTTATTGGAATTCAATCATAATTTGAAAATAAAAATCGAGGCTAAAGAGATATCTAAAAACAGTGTAGCTCAATTCGTTGATACACTCGTAAAACTATTAAGACAAATTAAAGTAATAATTTTTTGATTATATTGTGCTATAATTTATAAATATGCATTCATGAAGACTAAAAACTTTACATCCGTACGAACTTCATCAGAGAGATCTCTACAATACGCCTCCAAGTATGCAATTCGCGGCACAAAAATTCTATGTTAAAAACTGAACACATTTTTATCGAAGCATTTTGGGCAATTTTTTGGTGCAGATGTTATGTGAATCTCTTCTAGTACATTCCAATTCCAATTGCAAAACATTTTCAAACTTGTAGCTCATTAAGTCGTACGATCGAAACAATCAACGCTCGCAAGGAGAAGAAAAAAAATCAATTTCCCATCATGACGATCACACGAGCTCAAGAACAAGCACACCTGATGAATCAACTCGTGATGTAACATCACGCTGGTGGCAAGTCCAAACCTGGCGACACATTATATTCACCACATCGAGCAGGCATACACATACGCACATCTGTCTACATAAAAGCCTTCCCTCCACCGTGGGGTGGTTAGTGAATGTGCATTACAGAGCTTTTGATTAATTTCGGCTGATGGCAATCTCGGCGGTCGACTTTAAGTTAAATTGAATCGACACAACATTGAACCTTCCTTGACTCGTCGGCTCAATCAAGCTGTGCCGAAGGAGAAAAAAAGAAGGTAAACGATCGTTAAAGGGCAGACACACTTGTCCATGTGGGACATTCCACGCCGGTACGCTTCTTCCAACGTGAGGTTTGAAGATACGGACCAAAGGTTTTGCAGCCAAACCGACCGACAGCTAGCTGAGTGACGAATGTTAGCACCGCATGAAGAAATACTCACGCGGATTATGTTGATCTTCTTTCGGTGTGATGATGATGATGATTTTGTGGAACCGAGCCAATTGGGCATGGACGTAACCTCGTGCCATCATGAGCAGTGCAATGGTGTGTGGAGCTGTGTCCACCTCGAGGGACAGGTTGCCATATACGTGAGCGAAAAATAGCTGATTGCGCGCTTTACAAGCCACAGGTAGGCTTGCTTTGGCTTTGCGCGTTTCCATTTGGTCAGGCAAGGTCGAGCTGAGATTCGCATGTTAGTAGTTGCTTGGATCAGCTGCAAGCCGGTCAACAAGCCAGCGAGCCCCGAACCGTTTCGTGGCCTACATACGTATATGTTTTCGTTCGGATATCAGTAAGCTGATGCATGAGCAGTGTAAGCCTTCCCCTGTGCCCGTCGCGACAACTCGCACCTCGAAGCTTCTTTGACGCGACAATAAATTCTGCTTCGTTTCGGTTGCCCCAGCTAAAAGATCGTTTCAACCATTTTTGGGCAATGCCTTAACAACTATTTCGAATGCCCAAAAATATTGAGATTATTCCGAAGGGATTTTCAAGAGACTTATGTTGAACGTAACGGCGCTACAGCAATATGACCTAAAGAGCACATAATCCTCCCTTTGAAGGTCGGCGTGTATAATAAAACTTAACATTTCCGGAAAAGGAGTTTGTTTTTAATTAGTCTGAAGAGGTTTCGGAAGATTTTTCTGTTTTTTTTTTACAATTCATATTTTTTAATGAAATACTGCAAACAGCTTTCAAATATGCTCCACATAAGGTAAGCGTTTTTAATTTATCAAAGACACTCACCATCATCGTTGTCGAAACGCTTCGGCTTACCTAGAGGGCGCTTGTGTGTCGAGGCGAGTCCATCAAGCGTTTCATCGAAAACAAACTGCTCACCTCAAGTCGAGTAGTTGAAGTGCTCGAATGCTTTGATGCACGTTAAAGATGGCAGCACCGTAGGGAAGCGTTAAGCGTTATGCGTTATGCGTTAGTTTTAGGAACAGTTGGTGAATCTTACTGCTGTTCCAATCAAAATTGTCTTTGTTGTATTAGGTTATTTCGTGACAAATTATTACAAACGTATTATGTACTAAATTTGATATTTTGACAATTAATTTATGAAATCAACAAAGTTTTAACTAACGAAACATGAGTTTTTAAGTCAATTATTAAATATTTGAATGGTCAATACCATCCTGTTTAAAGCAGTGGACAAAAGCATTAGAAAATTGCGAACTAAAAACAACTGTTAATGTTCCAGGAAATGAACAATGCTCCCGGAATCCATAAACGCCAGAAAATGTTATTCTAAAATGAAATATTACACCAATGCTTGGATAACCACATTGCCTTGGGAAAATTTCGAACAAAGCGTTCTACCAAAACAATCACCATTTGTCTGCACCATCCATCAGCGCTCAGGCGGCACCACCGTCATCGGCGAGACAATGGTTCTGCCGCATTCTGCCGTTAAACTGCGCTAGAACTAAGCCACACTCAATCAATCCAATAGCAAAACAAGCATTCCGGAATTGTCATCATTTATGCATTTTTATAGCATCATCGCCATCATCCGCAACAACTGGTGGATGAATTCATAAAATAAAAAAAGCTATTCTTCCTCCTTCTGTAGAAACTAGCACCCTGGTGGTGTCTGGGGGCTAGCACGTTACAACAACGACAGAATTACTGGTGCTTATGTTTTCCTCGAGTGGCAACAATGTTAAAACGATTCCGACAAGGAACAATTTTATTAGTCATATTTTTATGACCCGGTATCCTCCTCCCTTCACGAGGTTCCTTGGTGGTGGTGAAGAACTTTGGACCGCAGTAAAGGCGCAAAGAATAAAACTACCAACACATTGTGTGGTGGCACTAGTGATACTTCCATTGGGGTAGATGAAAGGAACAGCCAGTAAAACCATGCACCATTTCACCTTCGATGGCGTTTGAAAGGTTAAATCATCACTTTATGCATGATTGTTCATGTGATAAAACACTCTCTGCGCGTCAACTAATACGCCCGCGTTGACAGAAACGTACGTGAAAGATTACCAACGAATAAACGTCAAATATAGCTAAAAGCTGCTCTTTGTTGTTAAAGATGGATAGAGGAAAGAATTTACCACACCCCAGGGGAGGAGTCGTCAGATATTCGGCTCGGCAGCGTTCCCGAAACGTTTCAGCCAGATTCACGAATTTAGGACACGGCACAAACACCACCCCCAGAGTTTGGACGATATCCCTACGAATGCGGTCACAACCGCAAACTTAAACACATGACGAGATGCACTCTTCCCGTTGCTCCGAAGCGCGCGATGATCTCGTCTTGCAGCAGCAGTGTATGTTTGGGAGGGATCGTCGGCCCTCAATAAAAATAAGAAACAAGAAAAACTCGATGTCTACGGGTCGTTTCGCCTGCCCGCCTGAGCACATCCAAGATCCCCCGGTGCAAGAAACGAACCAGACGTTCGATGCGTGGGCGTTAGACGATATTTTTTTCTCAAAGCTCCTCGTCCCCGCCAGTCGATCTTCTCCGAGGTCTTGAAGTCTCGCGATCGAGCAAATGCTTTGCATGTCGGACAACAGATATCCCCAATATATTTTACAGAATTAAGAAAAAAAACTCACACTCCCTCAGAAACACGCGACGCCGCGAATGCTTTCTACAGGGAAGTGTTTTTAACTTCTTGTGGCGGGATCCCGCCGGAACGGAAAAGATTAATACGGTGGCTGTGAATTTGTGATTATTTTACCGCACAGCAAGGGATTGCCCCCCCAATTTGTTACCGTTGACTTGGGCCGCGGATGAGAGAAGGATGCAGTTATTTGTCTGTATCAAATTCAAATTATCTTAATGGCCGTACCATACCGGGTTGTCTGGCCGGTTGTAAGAACGATGGCTGTCAGGCAAATTGCATTCATTGCCAAAAAAATGCAAACACAATAACTCACTTCAAGAGGGTAACAGACGGGCACGAGCACGTCAGCTCATTATAACACCAAATTTAATGGGGTAATTCTGTGTCGCAAGCAGTTGGGAGCGAAATTAAAATCAGAAGTCATTCGGAAGGAGCAACATTCGGTAGATAAGAGTCAAAACACGCGTCACTCTGGGCGAGTAGAACTGATGAGTAATCGTAAACATATACCTTCCACATGTGGGGACACTCCGAAGATAAGAAGAGTTTCGATTGAGTCACATTGACGAAGAGCAGTGATGGACAGCAAGAAATTAAGGTCCTCCTTTTATCACTAACTAATCATACGCATCCACATTTCAAGAGCTCACTATACCACATTCAGCGATTCCTCCACCAAGCCCTTTCGTTCCATTTCATCAAGATGGAACCAGTGATGGGACGGGAGCGATATCTAAACCCCAATGGAACAGACAAACTCTTGCAGAAGAATATTGGGGCCAACTTGTGTATCAGCTGATCTTGCCCACTGCTGCTGCTGCTGCTGTCGACATTAGATGAAGTTCCATCTGGGAGAACCCTCCAACCGAGCGCTCGCTACCGGCAAACCGCCGGGGCAAGTGTTTGTGTGTTTTTCTTTCTCTTCCATAAATAAATTCACTTTCCAAGAGGCCTCCTGCTTCTCGTGTCGTTTGCCTGACGTTTGGTTCTGATGATGAGTCCCAAGAGATTCGCCTTGAACGAAAACTGTGTCTTCGGATGAGGTTGACGAGAAAAAAAACACGACCACCAGGAAAGTGATGCGCCACCATCGCTAAAGGTTATGTTTATCTTAGACTTCTAACCCAACGGAACCATCCATCTATCCGTCCAAATTGTGCCAGCATTAGCATAATAGCAGCCCAGAGCGGGCTGAGGCCGCCTGCTAGTGTCGCGCGCTTGAAGCAATTGGAGACGCGAGACCCAGAACGACACTTTAATTGACTGTCGATTACGGGTGCGGAATCTGAAACACACACCACCGCTTCTAAATCGTCCAAACTTACGACTAGGGCGAATTTCATTCTAGAATTGGTCAAACTTAGCATGTCTAGCGGGAAATTGGTTCTAATCGACGAATGTTGCACATTGAAGAATATTCAAATTAATTTTATTCCATTTGCCGTCACAAGCTTTCGTCCATTTCCAACAGAACCAAACATACGCTACATCTATTCTGTCTGCTCCTATATCTGCTCAAGCCGCGCGAATAAAACCGCTTTTTGCCTCGTTTCGTTGCAGGTGCTTTAGAACCTCGAGGTCTATAAACCGTCACAAATTCACCACTCTTTTAGCAGCGAGTTTTTCTTTCTGTCGTACTGGCAGCAACAGCAGCATAAAAGTGTTTCAATTATTCCAAGCACGTGCTCATTTTCACTCGACAACTGTTACGTCGGTTTGCCGGTTGTTTGTGACATCTCCTTCCATAGGTCGTTGTGCCTTTTTCGTCAGCTGGCACGAGTGAAAATTAGTTTAAGTGATTTGAAATGTTCAATGCAGCGTTAATTTGTTGAATTTGTTATTGAAAAAAGAAACTTCCGGAAAATGCGCCCGGAAGAACAAACAGATGAGCTAAAAACAAAACAAAGAACTGACCATCCCTCGCCTTGTGCAATTGCCGGAGGACACGCGATCCTGCACCGGGAGCGAAAATTGGGGCATTAATCGATAATTCAACCTATTCTTAGTTTCGTTGTTACATCACATTACGGGGGCTTGGGCTTGGTATTTCACTATTTATTTGTATTTGTGCCAAGATCCTTTTATGAAAAGCTTATAAGTATGAAATAGAGATTTGATAAAAATAATTACATCATAGTTATCAGAAAAACGCCATTCATTGTTCACATTGATCAAGGTCATTCCAACCAACATTCCAACCTAACCTAAGAAAAATCTTTTTTTTTGTCCATTTCTTCCAAACTCATAAACTGGATGGATGAATAGAACCGAACACACAAAAGAAACCCTGATCAGCCGCTTTTTTCCATTCGACCGTGAAATACAATCAATTTCATCTCAGACATTTGTACGGCGAGCATATTGATTCTAACCGGCACCGGCGTAATAACCTCTTCTGGACTAATTTCACTTTCATTCTTTTATCCATTAACGCAACAAAAAAGAACACAGCAACCACTTCACAATCCTCTGCTAATCATTCACACTCACTGCTTCAGGTGTAAGGGACGCAGAACTCCACGTTGGGACTTACTTTGCCCGTGGTGTTTAATGCTGCTTTCATTACAAAATTGTCCTATAGCCTTCATAAAATGGTTTGAATCAACAAGAGGTTTAGTGCTTCCTTTCCATTCGTCGTGAAGTACGGACGCTCGGAAGGGCTTTTCTCTTCTTGCGAGGAGCTTCTTCACGTAGCACCGCTCTAAGCAACAAAAAAGGGCCTCTCGCGTCTCGAATCATCCTGCTTCCAATGGGAAGGTGATTTCATCAACGTTTATTGCTTTGGTTTAGTTAGTTTTGCTTGCTTTGTTGTGGTAGCCGTCGGGGCTTTTTGTTTTTTTGTTTTGGGATGCGGCTGCAAAACTGATTCTAAATATTATACCAATCTCGAGTAGGGGAAACCCACACAGCAAGAGAAGCTTTTTTTTCTGTGCCAAACCAGAGTTTTTTTTGTCATGTCTTGCTATGTGGCTTGGAATTATCTCACCCATCGAAAGGTGGAGGTGAAGAAAATCTTGCGGAAATTTAATTTTGCCCCACTTCTCGGAAGACCCAAACATCGGACCGGTTGGGTGCCCGCGAAGCATAGCTACGAATTCTATAGCTCGGAAAGGAACGCGCAAAAAATACATTTAGCATGGGTTTTTTGTTGCCGGCATTCTCTGGCACAGAATTACCTGAATCAACCAATTTTCATACCACTTCAGCTGCTCGGCTTGTTTCTTCCCATCAGTGTGTTAGCAGCCGACCGGCATCAAATAAGCAGCGCTTTTAACCAAGCGATTCACCACAGATAAATGTACGTTCATTTTTATCAATTTCGGTAACGACTCAACGATTGATTTGCGAGAGAAGGAAGGGAGTCCTTCAAGAACTGGATTCATACCACTTTACTTCAGCATGATCAAAGCGCGAGAGAGAGATACGACGCGCAAGGGTTCGCCCGACCACAGTGTTAGTAGTGTCGGGACCGGGGCGATAGGCTCACTTAATTTGAATACACGCTTTATTTATATTGGAAGCCACCGGCGGAATACACAATCACGGTGGTCGTCGCAGTTTGTTGCAATACTGGCTTGGCGGTCGGTTTGCCATTTGGCACCCGGTGCTGTTTATTGATTGAATCGAGAGGAAGCTAGCGAGCCTGGCGGGAAGGAGGGCACCAGTGTTTTACGCCACCTCCGACGAGATCAGAGATCAACTCACCCAAGAAGATACGTTCGTGCGGAGGGGCAGAAGCAACCCAAAACAACGCACGAGACGATGTGTCGTAGAGGAGTCGACAGTGTGGAGATAACGAATTCTGGTGCTCATCAAGTATTCCATAGCGGAGACGCACGCAACGTTTGTCTCTGCACGGTGGAAAGCCCTTATGGTCGGGGCTCGTGCGGTCACAGTTGGTAGCACACGGTTTGATGTATTAACCATACAGACGAATTTGTTATACATTGCCTTCATTAGATAGTTGTCTCGTAGAAAAGACAGCATTCACTGCACAAACGAACAGCAAAAGTGGCTAGGAGAGTAACTCCGGCCACTGTGACCTTGACCGACCAGTTTCTTATCAGGAAGTACAGAAAACTTGAAGCTCCTTCCTGCAAGCCGGGGTTTCCACGTAACCGTAAGTAGCTGATCCGGATCTTGTTCTCAATGTTCAAATGTTTCAATTACAAACCGCTCTTAACCATTCACCTCCGACTGGCACTGAGTGGTGGTTCTGACAAGATGCCTCAAGAGAGCAGCGATCCCCGTTACACCGTACTCCATTAAGAGCCTTCCTACTTGAGATTTATCTGCAGCAGAAAACGTGCGCTCACCTGAAACGAATCGAGAAAGACGAAATAGAAATGTTAGTGGTTGTGAAAAATAGCAAAGCAAAGGGCTCTGAGGTAAACCACAATCGATCTCATCGATGCTGTCGTTTTTATGTTCGCCCATTGTGCCCATTTTTCAACTCCCTGCATTGACGCTCAGCCATCCTTAAACCCAGGTGCGAACCTCCATGTATTGCACACACACACACACACTAAAAAACCTCAACCACTTGATTAGACATTCCAGGCACACGGTTCGCTTTATGCTTTTTGCACGATAAGTCCCACTCCACCCAACAAACGGTGGATACACGTACCACCCGTCAAGACAAACATATTTCTGGTACGCGACATCGATACCGAGATGAAAGCATGGTGCCAAAGCACCTACGCCATGATCTGCATGATGTATAGCCGGGAATGGAGTAATTTTCTCGAGAATTGGTTTGCATTCTTCGACCTCCTCCACTACCAGGTTCCCTCGAAGAAGCGAGGAACCCGAAGTAGAAGCGAAATTTTTGCTCACGCAATCGGATGATTTGAGAGTGATTTATAAGCGAGAAGGTTAACCACGGGCATGACTTTATGGGGTGATAATGCTTAGGACCACGCAAAAGATGGCGATACGAAGTCGCCAACGAAAGCAGTAGAAAGGTGCTATAAAATTTGATTATTTCATCGCATTAGGCACACCAATAAACTATTAAACAAATAGAATAAGTTTAGTTGGGAAGCAAAGACCGCTTAAACTTTGGTGCGTCATCTCCTACCATCGTCAGTACGTAAAATCGTTGTATCTTATCCAAGAAACCAATCGCTTATCAATTCTCCATCGTCCAAGAGACCTACTACCTACTCCAAACAGTGTACACGTCGAGGGACGCGTTCCTTTTTACATTTGCGAATCCAATTTTTCAGCACAATTTAAGGTCCAATCCATGTGTTGAGAATAAATTTAAAGCGCCCTATGCTTTTTTTTCCTGCCCTGCAGCGATACTGCATTGCTGTTTTGCTACCCTTCTGCTCGCCGATAAGTTCAGTGGCTCTTTCTTCTTCTGCCCAGAGCTGCCACTCGTACGGAACGATACCGATTATTTTTACGACGTACTCGTTTTTGCAGACCACAAGAGCAGAAGGCATAAATTATGCTGCTGCCCAAGTGGGATTATCGGAACGGGGTCCGATCCGCGCCCAGCACCGCCGACACACGACCGTACCAATTTGCGCAAGGTAGCGTGGCACAGCACACGTGCTAAAAATGCGCCTGCCGGACACACTGCTGGGCGAAGGTTTCGGATCGTTACTCGTTTCGGAATCGGAAGCATAGATTAAGCGAAGCCTCTGTGAGCCTGGTGGCAAGGAAGTGTGAAACACACACACCAGCGTTGGGTGGCAATCAATTTGTGGTGCTAGGTGGTGCACAGTTCAGACGGATTCACTTGACTGATTTGCGCCCAAAAGGTAATAAGGAACGATTTTTAAATAATTCATCATCTTTAAGGGACCAATCCGTTTAAAGCCCTCGGCGAGTGAGCGGTCGCAGCGCAATCCGCGCAGAAAATTATCCACTAATTAAATTTTTACAAACAGCACTATGAGACGCTCACACCTGGTAGATGTAATGAGTCTGGGGGCCGTAATATAATCATGACATTAATTAAACCTTGCTTATGCTTCAAAGGTTTTATGAAATACGTATAAAAGTGTGTAAAAAAGCTCGTGTCTATAATGTGCTATTAAATACAGTGTAAAATCAGCGAAAGAACTCCTAAAACGCTACGCTAGGGGATTTTTATAGCAAGTGATTTACTTTTATTGCAAATGTCCACTAAAAGGGAACTAATTGTTTACAGCCATTTGTAAAATTGTAGTCGAGTCATTAAGGTCTAAAACTTATTATCTCCGATTTCCAACCACTTAAATAAAAAGCAAACCCTTACCAGGGCAATCTGTGTCAGCAGATTGCGTGTTCGATAACTAATGGCGTCCTATCGGTGCATCGAGTGAAGTTGCAAGAACCTGTATACTAAAATCACACGTACATCAAGAATGCATCAAGTCTGCACCAACCAGCTGCAGACATCGTGATAAACTGGCTACCGTAGAAAAGTGAAAGCGTCACAATCAAACTCAAGCTCGCCTGCTCGCCTAGGTGCCAATCGGGTGACAATGATTATTGCAAGGAGCGGTGCGTTTCTATCAAAACGCAAGCGAGGGGAACGCAGCCTCATCGAGGCCACAAGTTTCACTTCAGCGAGCCGGTTCTCGGTGACTTCATCCGTGCCCGATGACTAGACGCTTAGAATTACCCGTTTCTACTCACCGACCACAATTATCTCCTTATCGGCTCCAGCTCCGAACTGGAGCAGCGGCACAGCGAGTGAGAGTCCTTCACTGGATACTCGGCCAATAGAATAGAATGGGTCATGCGACTTTGATCGCTTTTTAACTGTCGGCGATAAACATCACTAAAAAGCGGCGACTGCCTCTCACTGGTATAATGGTGACGTGACCAGGATGCAGAAAAAATTGCATTTATCTGACGCTTCGTATTTTGCGTTGCGTGTTGCTTATCGCGTTCGGGGTGGTTTGTTGTATTTTCTACCGTGTGCTCTCCGGAGGGTAAGCGTAATTAACAGCTTGCAACTATATAATTCATGCATGGGGCCTTAACTTACGCCAGCTAAGTAATTAATCCGTATTTATTAACAGCAACGTTTTGCACACCATAGTGCCTATCCCAGTGTTGGTAATGTTTCGTAGCACTCCATAAATATTCTTCTCTCCAACTTCGATTGCGCCGACATGGCGCTGCTGTGATTCACACGGTTTGCAAAGTTTTCGCGACAACTTAAATAATTTTTCCTCATACTTCTTTTCATTTGTTTTTCTTTCGACGAGGACGCTAGCGATAAATTACCGGCATTTGTTTAGAAGGGTATGCGAGCCATCACCAATAGCAAACTGCAACACAGTCTTTCCTGAGGACAATACACAAAAGCACTGGTAGCTACTCCCCAAACCGTCCCCCAAAAGCACACTGTTGGGTGTCCTAGTTTTCCTACCGACAATAGGGAGCTGCAGAGGAGCAAACTTTTCAACCGACGACACAGAAGAATGGAAAATTTTACAATTTGGTGGAGTGAGTTTTGGTAGAATGTTTTGTCTTTTGGGGAAACAATAAATCATTCTGCGCCATCGTTGGGAACCGAGAATGCAATGGGGGTGAGTGTGTACACGCTAGTGTCAAAGACCCTACCAGACTCCCGGACTCAGTAAATCTGAGGTTTGTCCTTTTTGAAGCTATTGTCCCTCGAGGGAAGTCAATGTATGTGTACCCATTCCTGTGTGAAAGTATACTGACAAGATACATTCTGGGGGTGGAGTAGTGTGTACGTCACACCCAGCACTTCACACTTTGCTGCAGCCAACTGTCACTTCGTTGCATCCGCAAACGTCGACGAGACACAATGCCATCATTGTACCGTACTCCGGCCGGCAGTCATTCGCTCCACTTTGAATGACGGTTTACAACTTATCAGGTTTGGTTTCCAGTTGGGAGTGCTGCCTTCCGCCTAAATTTATCTTCAGACCAACAGAAATTTAGACATTGTCTACCACTCATTACCAAGTAGAACGAGCTGTGTGTTGAAATGTTGAATTGATTCTCGTACCACCCTGCAACACAAAACTTCAACATCTTAAAGTGATCCTTTAAACGAGTATGACGGAAGTGTGTCAACAATAATCAAATGAACAGCAGCACAACAATACTGTATTATTCAAATTCAAATTCGAACAAAGCATCATTCCAACCCCCAGACAGACCACCCGGTCTAATTCCACCCTAATTGACATCCCGAACTGTCACTTTAAATGTCACTTATCCGTTGATGCCCAGCGGCTAAATCGGTATTATTTGTGTCCGATTTACACCCCGTGACACATTATCCGTCAAATGTCAAGGACGTGTGCTTGACCAAAAAAAAAACTCGGATCTCTTTGTGCACACAGTGCACATAAAAAATAGGAACGGAAATCGAAGCGGATAGATACGATTATCTATTTTTTATTTACCATCGATAAATAACAATTCCAACAGCAAATATTTATAGATGAGAATTGATAACAACCCTGTACCCCGAGGGCGTGGGTTATAGGGATTTTGGGAAACAGAAACAACCTTGCTGCGGCGGCTACTGATGGACGCTCTTCTGGAAGGATGCCAAACGAGGATACAATGGTCTATTTGGGCAAAAATGGACCGGAAATGCTATTAATAAATCATGGAATGGGATTTTTTCTCTATCTCTCTCTCTCTCTTCCTCGAGCTTGCCGGAAGATGCCATCCATAATAGATGGTAAAAGTCGAGTAGTGGGTTTCTCGCCAAAGGGTGACAAAAAGGATCATTTGTTTCGCAGAGTTGTCACATCGTTACTCAAACCAGCTTTATAGTGTAATGAATGATAATGGGGAAGAGTGGAAAGTAGTGATATAATCGTGTTTACGCGTCAATAAATGTCCTGCTTTATTGATGATCTATAGCATCATGGAATCTCCCGTCTGGTCGTGAGTCCATCTCTGGACCTTAATAGTTTTTGGCTAACAATTCTATTCAACTGCGGTGCTTGCGTTATTTTTTTCTTCTTAAGCCCATATTTAACATCAAATCACACTAAACAAATCGTCATAATAATGCAAATGGAAGACAACTTAAATTATCCGCATGAACGACTCTCTGTTTCAATTTCTCTTTGAGTTCCTGTTACTTTTTTCTTGTGTTCAACCCAATTACCGTTAGCCGCCCTTTGATGTTGCGAGCTGCATCGGGCACACGACCTGTTCGTTACCCCTGGTGATAGCATAATTTATGCAGGTGTCTTCAACCTTCAAGACACACCAGGCGACGACCCAGGCCCAGCCTTATCCCTTCATTTCTAATGGGTAGAACTACAATTGTTACGCCCAGTGGTGGTCTTCCGGCGCGTTAGCAATGCAGGCTCTGGATCAACCGAATAAAAGCAACACACGACACATTAATCTACGACGATAAACCTGGTCCTTTTTTTTCGTCAAACGCGCACCAAACATCTTAACCCGGGGGGTCGCCCTAGTGGAGTTCATGGAGACACACCCGGATTTTTGTTGTTGTACGGCTCTCGTCTATTTCGTCTGTCGGAAAATGAGATTTCATGGCGCTTTCGTTCTGATTCGTTCCTGTTGGAGTTGACATTAGGACACACATACACACACTTCAACTCGATTGTTATCGTAAAAGAGACAAAAAATATCACAAAAAAACTCTACCAACAGCTCATGAATTGTGGTCGTTGGGGGGGAAAACCCCCCAACGCACATCTGTTCGGAACAAGGCGGCAAAAAAAAACAACGACAATTTTATCCGTTCCTTATGGAAATCGCGGACTAACACCGTACCGTGCGCGGCAAAACTGCACTTTGATGTGAACCGTAACGCATAGCTGCATAAATAGGAAATAGGAACTCGCACAAAAGGAAAAACTCCGCGTCCCGATGCACCCGATGCGGGGCCGGCGACGGGAAAGTGTTGTTTCATTTCATGCTCGTTGCACAACGGTTAAGCATTGAATGTAAACGAAGATATGTAGGTGGGCTGCTCTACCGGTGCGCGATTGTGCTCCACTTTTTTGGCATTCATTCACGCTCCTCTCCACGGGCCAAACCTGCTCTACCAACCTTATCCTCGGTGCATCGATGCAATTTTCTATTGTTTTATTTGGCCCGCTAGCATCCGATCCGTAGGCCGATGGATGTTTATGGCAGCTCGGCGGTATGCGCAATATCCATCCGAACGCCCACCGTACAAAGGAAAACATTTCCATGCTCACAAAGAAACATCTCAACGGCTGTGACCTTTGGACTGCCAAACCTAACCTTTAAAAGGTCAGCAGTAAGCCACGTAAAAACAACATAAAACCTCTGCCAACTCAGCGTACCAAAATCAGTGGTGAGTCATGTCTGTTACACCCTAAGGGCGTCCTAACCTAATGAGAAGGAGTTTGTGTGTGTTTATCCGACAGTAGCACGACTCCTGCACGCATGGAATTATAACAGGCGAGGACGCACGGTTAGAATTTGCTAAATGCAATCAGTATCCTGATGATAATATAATGTGGTCTTTCGTGGTGGACCGAGGACCGTGCTTTGGGGGATGAATGTTTTCGGTAGGAGTTTTCGAAGCGTTGTAATTGATGAGGGGACAAAAAATCGATATTGTTCTTTTAGGGTTCAAGTTCAGCTGCTGTTTCTCTTCCGAATAAGGACGAACGACCTTAAGCCATCGATTATCGAGAGTCCCCTACCGAATTAATCACTCTGGAAAAGAATGTTTATGTCCTGAAAGATCCGTAGTACGAGATACTATGGAAACGAACATGGTCAAAATGATACTATTTTTTTACTATAAGGATATGAAGATTATGCTATCTCATTCTGCTGATAATTTCTGAGCCATTGTTTAGTTTTCAGTGGACTTTTAACATAGTTCAGTGACTCACCCATCCACAAAATATAGGTCCAGAAAAAAAACTGCAAAAGTCTTCTCATGAAGCATTTATTTTATTTTGCTGCAGATGTTCTGTTGTGACAAGAGAGACCAAATTGGCTTTCCTCCCAAAACAAAAGGACATTTGGGAAACCAAACGCGTGGATATATAAAAATGTCCTCCCCCAACAATTCATTAGAATTCAACCAAAACAATATAAAACCACGTTTTGAGTGTCACCTTAGCTGCCTCTCTCTGTCTCTCCCATTGTTATTGGGGTCGGTTCTGGTTCGTTAAGTAGCGTATGAACTCACTGTGCTCCGTTTCCAGCTGTGCTTCAGTGTTATGATGTGCTTCAGAAGTCATTTGTGGATGTATTTTATGGCAGCCGCATGCAGTTGATGAAGTAAAATAATTCGCCCTATCATTCCACGAAAAATTTACAAAAAAACAACAACCCTAAGCAATCAACACAAGAAACAGGACACACGAACCGGTCGAGTGTAACGGCAAAAAAGAGTCCTTCCGGGAGCCCCCCTAAAGTAGCACCAGGATGCAGCCCTTGACGATTAAACAACACCAACTTCTTTCGATAAATATGAAAAAATGTTCTCTCTGGAACGTGTCATGCATTCAACTCACCGAAAACCAGCACACGCCTGCGCTACTGTTCTGGAATCACTCTCATCATGGCTTTTCGATGACAGAGACACAGGCCAAAACACAGCCCTACCTACCACTTTACTATAAACTGCATCAAATGCAAAAACAAGCAAGACTCATCGAGCCATAACATTTATAGGGTGTATGCGTTTGTCAGAGGGTAAATGTTGAACGTTGCCGAAAACGGCACGCAACTGGGTGGGTCGTGGAGGACGCGGAGTGCACCAGTAAGTTACGGACGGAAATCAACCCCAAAAACCCGGGTGCGCGACATCTAATGCTCGGGAGAACAATCGAGAACCGGGTGAAAATAAAACTTCCAAACGGTGGCGCATTGCCGTCGCCGGCAAGGGATTTTGGTGGGATTTTCTAATGAATATTGCAGGTCAGGTTTTTGTACAGCCCTAGCAAAGTTTGGAGCGCGTAGCATCTCGCCTTCGCATTTGATCAAGAAAACCTGCGCCAGTCGAACGTGCTGAATCAGCAAGAATGTGACTTTTGGGCGTTGAATCAAATATCGCCTTTTTGCCAGCCCTTGAGATCCTCTATGGTCCACCTTGCCCTTAGGTCGACAGCGGACCCTCTAATTATCAACTCAAAGTGTGAGGGACTAAATTTATTCACCCTCCAATAAGTAAACTCATCCGCAGCAAGAGTCCGCAGTACTGCAAAACAGACATAACCTCACAATAACTAGCTTCTCTCATCGAAACATCGTTTAAACAGATGTGAAATCGATTTTCAGAAGGATACCGCCCATTGTATGTGCATTAATATCGTCAGGTCTATTGCAGAGTAGACATTTCACTGGTAAAGCCTTCTCGCACAGACACACACACACACGCACCGACGCACTTCCGACAGCATGCCCGTTTGATTCTATTTCGTGTTCATCGATTTGCATCGAGCTCTGTAGATTAAATACTGTTCATGTGGAGCATAAATTGAAATTTCAATGGACGAACTACACGAACGTTACACAAGGCAGGGCCCCACGAGGAAGGGTCAGATATTCATATCAGATACAGCATGCAATAAATACATTAAATTGATTTTTTATCTGCCATACTGCGAATATCGGCAGGTCCATTCCAATAACCTATGCACGGCTGCACGTCACCAACAGAAGTTCTGAAAATTGAAGTTTAATTCTATTTAAATTAAGAACGCGATAGCGTTTGCCCTTGTCGAACCTAGACGTGAAGCCGAGCTGTACTTGAACCCTATCCCAATCTCAGCTTTACACACGCTTATCAGCAGTTTATCGCCACAATAAAAATATAGCTTTAAAAGATAATGTTGCTACGAAAATAACCATCAAGCAGATAGCGTCCAAAAATGTCCACCGCTTTGAACTTTACCGTTCGCGGCATTTCCAAACTGTGCGCTCGCTTTGAAAAGGGAACATTTTTCATCTCCGCCGAAGCTTCCTTGCTCCACAGCTGAGACTCACGTTTCGGACACGAATTTCCCATTTGTGGGCAGGGTGGGATGATGATGATCTTTATTGGATCAGCTCGCTGCCTGCGCTATCAGAGCTTGGTCGAATGAAGTATTCCTATACGCCCATAGTGGAGATGAGAGCCGAATGCGAGGAAGAAGAAGACAGACATTTTCAAATATTTAAATTTATCATCGCCGTCTAGCACGTAACGGCTTAAAACGGGAGACTCCCACGTGCCGGGCACAGACAGCGCACGAATAAATCACATTTAGTTGATCTATTATTCCATCCGTCCCATCACCATCATCATGCTAGTTCTTTTCGGTTCTCCCAAACAAAAAAAAAAAACCCGCACCATTCCGAAAAATAGACATCATTTTAATGTATTTAGCAACCGTTTGCAGTGGACATTTGTGGGTTTCCCCGGTGGGCTGCAGCGCTTGCTTCGGTATCGCTGGTGAAGACACATAAACCTAATGGACCGAAATGAATGTAATGTCACACCCGGTTCGAGTGACCATTCCCAACACATATACACTCACAAGTACACGCGATATGTTAATTACATTAAGCGCAAACATGCCTCTCTTGAACCCGGCCCATCCGTACCCGGCGACCCCGTGCGGTTTGGGGTCAGATCCCGGCAAGCATTATCCATTTAACAGTTTCTCTCCACTAATTGCCCTCGGTGCTAGCACATCATCATGCGGCTAGGTCTATGCATGTCCATCGTCGAAGCGCCAGACGCCTCACAGCGAGATCATAAAACACGGATTAAAAACAGTGAGCGGGATCTTAACGAATTCAAATGCATCTCGGGTTGAATAATAAAAGACCTGGCGCTGAAGAAAGACCAGATCTTCCCGGGGTTGAGCATCGTCATGGGTTGAGTCTTGAAAGCGAAGCCCGTAAAAGGCCTGTGCCGTGTCGAGTGGAATATCGAGTGCTGATCAATGTCGCTATCCACCACCAACCATTTCCCTTACATAGGACCTGAAACCCGTTTTTCTCCATGGAACCTTCCAACCAAGAATCTCGTAGGAGGTTCTTGGAGCCATCGAGATTAAGGCTCCCAAGGAGCCATTCCCACCAGTTTCAATGCCTGCGGGCTATCGTACCGGCAAGATTTTAGCGCAAACTGAACCATGACTTTGGTAATGAACCTCACCGTCGACGATACTACCGAGCTACGTCACGCATGGTCAAACACTGACGTGTTCTCGAACGCAGTTGCATTACACTGTTTGGCTACTCTGTGAACTCCAAAATACCTCCAGACAAACATCGGCAGCATCGGGTTTTATGCTATGCTTCACTGCAACACAACACATTTGGACGCTGCCGGGCATCAGTAGCATCGGTCCAGCCTGCCGTCGCCAAACGGCAGTAACCTTCGATTCTTGTGTGGGTCGTCTCGTGTTTGACGGAGCGCAAAGTGCACAGCCACTGCAGCAAAAGTGCAAAGTGAGTGAGATTAAATTAAACCACTTCACTGGAGGATCCTCGGCGGTTGGCTCGACCAGTCGCAACGGAACACGGTGTCCAAGTGTCCGAAAGGGAGCAGAAACTTGCCAGAACTCGTGCAGAACTTGGAAGCAGTGGCAGAAAAGCGTTCGGGAGTGTTGGTTCTCGCTTGGCGGACTGAGATTTCGCAAGATTCAATTACTTAATTGACGTATGTTGGGTGATCCCTGGTTGGCTGCGTTTACCTAATCCACCAAGAGGCAACTTAAAGGCAAACAGAAAAAAGTGCTCAAGCAGTTAACAGTTGTACAATTAACAGGAATCAAATAAATTCGTCGCAATTTAATGTACTGGATCGCAATTCACCTTTGAATTGTGCAATCATTGGAAAATTGAATGTACATGTTCGCCGAATGCTCTTCCATCAGAGAAAGTACCCGTCCAATGAATGTCTTAATTTTGTGTTCCTCATGTCATGGGAAGCTGCTACGACTTTTCAAACCCAATCCGTCTTCACCACACTTGTCGGCTACACAGGCATGCATCTTGATCTGTTATCTGAGCCACCAGTGCTAAACTTCCCGCACTGACAGCACACAATTGATATCAATAAAAACACACACACACACACACACACACACACACACACACACACACACAAGCCCATTCCTGAAATCTCGGCAACACTGTGCGTCCTCTCTCCCCGCTTTGTGCGAAATACTTTGCGTCTTCTGATCGAGATTAATGTTGTTATGACGTGCGCTTACATAAAACACTACACCAAACTACCCTTTGTCATTTTGCGTAATACCACGGCGCGTAAGTAAGCGAAACCCTTGCTGCCAAACGCTCCGAAACCACTTGCAAACAATCGCCAACAGTTGAGTGTTGTGTTCCGTACAGCAAAAAAAAAAAAGAGAAGAAGGTTCTTTCTCTCCACCAGCGTCGTCGTGCCCTGATCGGGGCCAAGAAGCTGATGAAACTGTATCCGCAAACAAATTGTTGCAGCAAACGCGTGTGGTTGAGAGCTGGAAAACTGAAACCCTCTTTTGAATGAGGGAGCGTAAGAAGAGCTGTGGTGAAACAAAAAACAAAACATCAACAACACAGAATGAACTGTGCAGCTTGAAGATGGTGGCTTTCGTGCGCTTTTATGGAAGACTACCGTTTAGTAGTGGAGCAGAAATTTGCATTAATTTAGCCTAGCGGACCCCACCGGCTTCCGGTTACTTTCGGTTTCAGACACCGAGGGCGTCTCGGGTGTTTATTTGTTTCACAATTTGTTTCTCGTCCAACTCGACCAGTGACAACTGTAGCACTGATTTGGAACGGGGTGTTACCCACTAGCCCGGATGTTGTACATTTCAATTCTGCGTCCAACACCGAAGAGGACACCGTCTCGTATCGATCCCGGTCAATGTCCCGCACAGGGGCGAGGGTATGCTAGCTGCGTGTGTGGGTTGACCATGGATTATTAGACGGTGTCAAAGTCAAGAACTCAAGGACCACCCCACCCGAATGCAGCAACGCCCGGCGAAGATAATAATTCTACAAGCACAGCAAACTGGCCAGCGAGTCTCGCACGCCTATGGTGGCGTACCCGTTGAAACACGCCGGCTCCAAAAATAGTCGTTATTTTCCCGTACGTCTGTCATTATTTAATCGAGTTGAATGTTCTTGATAAGCATTCCGTATCCGCTACGTTCCGGCGACGCCTTGCATGCGCCCGGGGTTTCATTTGCCGGTTAGTGGTTAGGCTTTTCGTGGCGGCGGAGCATTCGAGCTAATTTCCTCACCTTATCGGGTCCGTTTTATTCTCGGGACGGGACGCTGTCTGGAGGAGCTCGTTATCGGTGAGTTAACAGCATTTTCAGATGTCGACCTACTAGGATGACAACGCCGGTAATGTACCAGCCACAGCAGAGATAGCGAGGAAATTGAGCTGCCTAAACATACAGTATGCTGTACGATCTGAAGATAACGCTAACAGGGAGTGCCAGTGGATGAACGCCACACCA
Source organism: Anopheles stephensi (assembly GCF_013141755.1). Taxonomy (NCBI): domain Eukaryota; kingdom Metazoa; phylum Arthropoda; class Insecta; order Diptera; family Culicidae; genus Anopheles; species Anopheles stephensi. Next base: position 18,377,938 of record NC_050202.1, on the reverse strand, counting down.
TACAGACAAGACACTGAAACTGTCATTCTCGTATACGTATCTGTGATGCAGCGTACAATTTATTTTAACAAGTCCGTTCTCCGTGCACGAGTCTGATAAGCTTGTTAATTTATTATCAGCTCTGGGGGAATGGCTGGATCGCACTTGAAGCGCAGTATTAAATTGAATAATAAGCCGCAAAATTAAATGTCACCCATCGGGCGGCAGAATTATAATTAAAAATACGATGATTTTCAGGTGATTGAAAATTAATAACTGACATACTATGGAGATCAAGCCTACTTTCAACCGAGGGGCTTTATGTGGGCAATGACACCGTTACCGGTCTTGGTCTATATACCCGTTGCCTGTCTGTGGTTTTATGTTCATTCGCATCGTTGGATAAGAACGAGCATATTTATCTGTCGGTTGTTCGTCTGTTCCAACGATAAGACGTTGTAAGAATAAATATTGGAACTCTTTGCCCAGAACAAATATCCAACTTATGTAGTTGCTTGAACAATGGTACTTTCTGTCGTATTGGAGGCAGCCCTTAAGATACATAAAACATTTCAAACTATTTCCAAGCAACTGAAACTGTTCACCACAAACAATGAAACTCGTGAGTTCTTCAAACAAGCTTGCTGAAGACCTCCCTTTGCAGATACTCTCAAGAACCTGCCCACCGTCGGCTGTCATCATTCGGTGAGGCGAAAATCGTGACACACGATAAATGTATCAAGTTACACCATGATTAACCCGTTATAAAGTCCAATCTTGACGCGTTTCGCTGTGTTCTCATTCATCGGCGTTTTAAATCTCCATTGCCTGTTGCTCCAAATCTCGGCGACGACGCGCCCACAATAAACACAAGAACTGTACAAGAAAGCGCTCCAGAACTGGTCAGAACGAAGTGGAACAGCGTCGGCAGAAGAAACCGCGAGACAACTACACACACACACTCACACACACTCCCGGCAATTGCTTCATTAATAAAACAAACCTCACCCATTCAGCGAATATGCGGAACGGATTGGAGGCGCTTGTAAGGCTCGCTTCCCTTTTTTTTTTTTCTTCCACTTCGAGAGTGTCTTGGGTGGTTGAGAGTTTACGCGGTGGTTAAATAATGACTTCGCTTCTAGCTAGGCTCTTTGCACGGGGGGAAAGCGTAACCAGTGGTGATGGAATAATTAAGGCATAATTTCTCATCCAAAGCACTCCATCAGCGCCATACAAAACATAAAAAATCCCGGCGCGGATGAAGGAAACCCTCAGGAGGCAGCGAATCCAGCGCGTGTGTTTGCTATTCAGTAGCTTGATGTGCTCATTTTTTCCTTAATGTAATAAACAGTCCGAAAACGAGTTGAAGTTGCGGGGAAGGAGATGCCAATTCTTCCAAGGATACTGAGCGCCGTACGTTTGTCTAGACACGTGGGACTTTCCGCAGCAGTGAAAACGCTTCCCTACCGGCAGCAGTTTGTAACATTAATTTTCACTAATTTTCCCAAGTGGCTCCAGGGAAGAAACGATACCACACAACCATCAAAGTCAGAGAACCGAGTAACATTCCTCTGGGGAAAAAGGCAAGTATTTTTGTGGTATTTAAAGTGAAGAAGAAAAAACCAGCCTCACAAAATCGTTTCTTTCCGTTTTAACAGTCTATCTACAGCGAAACAAGCTTGCCGACTGAGTGAATGCTGGTACAAGCTGTGAATAAGATCATACCGTGAGCTTCTGCTTACATCAACATTAAGAATATACCCTTTAGAAAGGTAGACCATTCACTGGAGGGTAAAAAAATGTTCCTCCGAGAAATATCTGGATGGAAGTAGGGGATCTTTTTATGCTCATTCCACACTCATTACCTTCAAGAAAAAGCAAAAAACAAAAGCTGGTGTAAATGGAGCATTTTTTGCTAAAAAGCTCTCAAACAAAAAAGAAAAAAACCTTCCTCCACATGAATTACGGAAAAGATGCAATTATAAAAGAATGTGAAATAGGAACACATTCGTATGCATGAGCGGTAGAACATTTGCCACATCGTACAGGTTCGCAATAAATACAAATGCATTCAAATAAACGAGGAAACACATTCAAACACTGGTCGCAGGCCATTGTTGACTTGGAAAAATAAACTTTGCTAATTATGCAATTTCCATTCATATGCGGGCAGGCTCCTATTGGTTGTGGGATGCAATGGGAAACATGCTACAAGACATAACAGTTTCAACCTCAACAAAAAGCCAGATCTTGTTACCAAGAAGAGCGGACCAGAAAGATAGCGAGAATTCTACAAATACTAGCATCACCATGGCTCGCAACATTATTCATCCACTGCACAATGTGATCAGTGGTCTTTCAGCTGCAAATATTCAAGCAATTTGCGTCTTCCGTCTTGTGTTGATTTATATTGATCTTCCTGAAGCGCCCGGATAGCACTGCAATCGCTCGCTCACAAAGTTCCATAAACTCAACAGCTTATAACCCGAACAGCACTTTAATGGCTCCCAACCGACCATGAAGGTTAGCTTCGCAATATTTCAACACGCTTAAAACACCATCCACCGTCACTACCCACCTGCAACGACATCGGTACCGTTCCGGTAACATCATCACTGTTTGCTCTCTCACGCAAGATAGTTTAGTAGATGCTGGTGATAGAGAAGACTCCAGTCTGTTGTCCGGTTGGGAGTGTCACTTCAGCTTGTCTCAATCAACTCGTCACGTTGTTTACATACACTGGAGAGATTTTACCTTTTTTTGCGTGCCTCTACTGCATTTAAGTACCTTTTAATCCCTAACACGCACACACACACACACATAAACACACGAACGAGTCTTCCTTGTCACATTCATCCGCAAACACTCATCAGCAGGAGGGAAGGTTCGTTCCGTTCCAGCTTAGTCGATTAAGTCCGTATGCACTGGTGGACTTCATCATCGGGTTCAATATCGATTCGGTTTCATTACTTTTTAATATCGCTCGCTTGCAGCCAGTGGCAACGCACCATCGCGTCGGATCATCCCGATGACCAAAAACTGCTGCCCGACAGACACGGCACCGGCACACCGAGGGCGATAGCGAAAACTAATCATACTGCCGATGAACGCCAAACGCCTGAAGCTGACCAAAGCCGACAAATCCGCATCGAGTGGGAGTACACCGTCAACTTCGTCAACGGGACACGGTTGTAAGTGAGTGTCTATCCGCAAGAGACCGGATCCACAGGATTGGCAATGACTAGTTTCATCTCCGGTTGAGGTCCGTGGGTTCAATAGCCTCGCCCATCACCCGCACGCCCCGCTCCATACACGGTGGTTTTCGAGCAAACAGTGCGCTAGCGCCCAACACGGCACAGCACGCGGCCACTTACTTTCTCGTGCGCAAAAAGGCGTCCGACCAAAAACAGTCATCCCAACCTGTCGATCCGGCCAGAAGTTTCACTAATTGATTTTTATACACGTCCCCGCACGTTTGTGTGTACGCTTCAAATCAAAACGATGATTTGATTAACGCACGTGGGACGTCAGAATCGCAAGGGAGCGGACACAACTCGTCACTTAGCAGCTCTACTTGAACATTGGATTATTGTGTAGCGTTTATTATATTATAAAAGTTTTACCATAACGAACTTCACTACTATCAAGAATTTTCACCAATAGCAACAGAAACCATCACATCACTAGTGTTCGCAACGCAAACTATCCCGAAAGCCGTTCAGCGCGTTCAGTCAGTCACTAACGGACACTTGCCTACTACTGGCAAGTTGCAGCTGTCATCGAACCAGAAACTGCCAACCTCCAATCTGCATTTCACACAGAACCGCTGCCTTTTTTTCTTGATCATTCCTTTTTATTCTCCCCACGGTGCACTTTCAATCCACACTCTCGTGCACTGCAGGGGAAAAAAAGTGCATCGCGCCACTACAACAATATCACCCGGGGTCGGGCCTTCCATATTTCTCTCCGGGTCTCGGCCGGTGCTTGCCATTTCGCAAAAAAAAGCTCTCGCATTTTCTCTCATCACCCAATTTGGCATCCAATCCTCGGGGTTTTGCGATCACGTACAGAACGTGTGTGTGTGTGGTGGCGCGACAGCATGGCTGGCTAGAAGCTGACGCTAGCTAGTTCCTCTTCATCCGGGACCGACCTCAGAATCAGCCTACTTGCCACCGTGCCTGCTCTACCGGGTAGATAGGCAGGCTGGCCCCGGCAGTGCACACCGGACTTGGGCGCACGAACTCAAACTATGTCACTTCCTGGGTGGACAGGAAAGAAAAACGAAATAAAAGCCCCCCCCCCCCCCCCCCCCTGCAAACGGTTCCACACAGCGCTACTACGACGGTGGGCTCTCGGTCGGTCTGGTGGGTCGATTGCATCGATCTACTTTAGCACCGGTGTGAGCATTCGGCCGATCGAGGCATAGTTGCGTGTGTAGATTTGTGTATGAAAGTTCCCACTGTGTTTACTTAAAAACCCCACCCGTGTGCTAGAGCGCCCATCCGCACAATCGATTGTCTGCGGCATATCCGACGAGCAGTGCTGGCGTCCGGACCCACCGGGTGCGGTGTACGAATATTGTTGTACTAACCTAGATACTGTGTCACTCCATTCTTCACCGGCAAGGTAAACTGGCTGATCGGGTATGGTAAAATGGTCTAACCGTAGCTTTCCCAGAACAGATAGGAGAACCATTACGTCAACTCTTTTGCCTAGAACTGTTGAGATGTTCTTATGTCTGGAGTTCGATCCAACTTTTAACTTAACTTCAATTCACTTATCCATATCGCATGCTACTTGGTCTCCTAAAGAACCCAGAGCCAAACATTACCAAACTAAATCGACCAATACCCGATTGTGTAACTGGTGGCCAACTTCCGCGTCCTGAATCGAACTTTTCGTCCTAGAAATCTACTTATTCCGCTACATTCGCATTCGCTTTACACCATTCCCGAGGGGTGTTCTCCGTGACGTAACTTGTGTTTTATTGCCAAACTTGCTCCGATGTACCGTACAATTGCACACCGAAAAGTTGATCGTTTTATACCAAACAGTGTGTGTTTCGTAAATAGAAAAATCCTATTCGCTCCACTATTGCTCGAGATTCGATGGCCCGTAAGTCGTAAGCCTTAAAGCATAGGTAACGAGTCGGTGCTACCTGTGAGGGGAATACAAAAAAAAATCGCTCCACGTCTCAGAAGGAAGTTGGACCATTATTACATCTTTGCCGGCGCACAGTTTGCATAGAAGCGTGAATAGAGCAAAAGGCGACGACGACGACGACGAAAGAAAAGTGCTCTGAATTGACTTCCGTCACTACCAGACGACGAGCTGTAATCGTTTCCGATTACACGCTTCCAACTTTCACCTACCAGAATCCCTGGTACCAGAGGCTGGGCGCGAGAAGCAACAAAAAAAACATGTCTGTTTTCGGAGAACTTTTATTTGTGCCGGGACATTTGAAACTGTCACGTGCATTATGGATGGCGCGGGGATACATTTCTGCGGGAATGTTATTGCGTGTACCGAAGCCGTAAAACCGTTTAGGAGCGTTTAGGGAAAACATTTCACGAGAAGAAAGCATTTTTCTGGAGCACATTTATGAAATAATCTTCTTAATCATTTTCCTGGTAGTTTTCTGATATTGAGCATGTCAGGCGAGGGTCTCGGAAGTTTAAGAAGGTTTTCATTTATAGCATAATACTAGTGGGCGTCTAAGCATTATGGCTTGCTATATCTACCAAATACCAAAAAAAAAAAGACAGTTTAGACACTTTTCCAATGAAATTAATCATAACTCTTACAAACGAGCACAATGAATAACTCATAAAGGCGGCCTTCCTGACAACGGATTGTGTCCTTTCTCTGATTTAATGACGGGAAAGGTCGAACACATTCATCGATGCAAAAAGGTCATATAAAAATATTATATTAAACCCTTTTCTGAAGCGCTCCCAACCCTCGGCACAGATTGCATTTATAAAGCAGGTCCTTCCGTTATTCGGAGCGTCCTTTTTAAGACTCCCCCCCGGTTACAGAAAAAGCGAACAACGACATCGATAATGACCTTTTTCCTACTTTTGCTAAAAGGAGCAAAAAGGCAACCAAAACAAAAAAAACAGAAAATCCACCGGAAAGTTGTATAACTTTCGCTCACTTTCTCCTATGGCCGATGGTGTACTCCCCCGGATTCTTAGTCTCCATCGCTTGCGAAACAGACCAACCTAGAAGGTGAAGACTGTGAGTGAGTGGCCGGCATATTGATAAGCTCCCGTGTACTCTCCTAGTTTGCTCATTTGCGCTGCATTCTCTGCACCCCTTTGTACACACCCCCCTTATCACCACCCTTACCCCCCCGTTAGAAAGAGATCTGGTTTTCGACAAATTACCCCACGCTGGTTGCATCCGGCAGCCGGGAATTGAGCGCTTCTGCGCACTGATGAGCTCCGGACGAAACTTGCCCCGCTCGTACACGGCTGGCAAAAAAGTAGAAACAAACATCCCACATCCCTAGGAAACCGGTCTGGAGAGTGTTTTGAAAATGAAAACAAACTCACCATCCCTCCAGCGAACGGGGCCGGGATGTACAACGACGACGCCCTGTGAGAAATTTGTGCTCCACCAGGCACAACCTGCATCATTATTACGCGATTTGCACGAGGATGTTTGTGCGTAAGTAGACAGGTTCACCATCTTCCACGGGCAACAGTTTCATTAAATTAATCCTAATGTCTCGTAAGAAAAGGGAAAGCCATACTCCATTAGTGCACGAATTCTGTCGGCGCAAGGCTAATGCTTCCAGGAAAATAAATTCCTATTTAAGGCTACAATATCCAACTTTCTACCAACACTGTCTGTACACAACACCTCAACAGTTTGCTGATGGATGCTACCGCCTGTTGCGTCGCTTTTGTCGGGGAAAATCCCACGGTGCGAGAGATGCAATGCCTCATCATAATGAGCCTTCTGCGTGGGAGTTTCACTCTCCTAAAAGGACACTCATCGGTCGCCCACCCGGGAAGGCGAAAGAGAACATAGCCTGAGCCTCGTTTTTTTTTCTTTTCTTTCGTAGACTTTCTGGTGCTGGCTCGTTACAATTACATTACAGGTCTCGCACCATAACACACCCCATTAAATCCCACGACGGTGCATAATTTGAAGGAACAGGACAGCGGTTGCAATTTTTTGTTTTGTACTGCGCTCAGAGTAGCAAAATATATTACAAAAACACATCGACAAGATAAAATCAGTGCGTGGTCGTTGGAAAATCGATACGGCGTAGGGTGTGGGAAAACATGCGGGGCGTCGTTTCATATTTTACGAGCCCTTCGGTTTTGGTAGTCTCACATGGTGTGTTAAAAACGGTATGCTTTTTAAAAAACTTGTCCTCGGGGAGCTTCAAAATGTCATCGAAGCTGTAACTGTTCCTCGCAAGAGTGGATTGCTAATGAACTGGTATGGAAGATACAGAAACTTTTCCTACGAGTTACGTGTCTTATCAAGCTTATCTCTTGCTATCACTGCCGGTGATCAACCAGTTGCGCAGTAGCGGCAAAAGTCTAGAGAACTGTAAAAGTTAAAAAAATGCTCATAAAACCTAACACCGTGTGCTCCACAAACGCACCATGCTTACACCTCGTGTAATTTATACCGCACAGTAAACACGGTTCTCCGAAAATAGATCCAAACAAAGTACCGCACGAGATTTATCGACCATCTCTCTCTCTGCAGGCCAACCGGGCGTCTAGATTTCCTTTGAGAGTTCTCCGGAAGGCAGAACTATTAACCCACATAAGTTCAAACTAAGCGCTACTTCCTCGCCCCAGCGAGACTATTGGGCTGGGTAGAGGATGAAATGAAAAATCAATACGTGACTTTCTTCCTCAAACAATTTGCTTGAGTAACGAAACAATGGTATTCTTCATAAACTTTAATAATTTTATTTTGTTTAAATGTAATTAGCTGTTTACTGATTTTTTGCTTTTTATTAAAAATTTTGGTAGATATTATCTTACTATTGACTGTAAACGTTAGTCGATAACCACTGATTTTACTAATTGCATACTTTCAGGCGAATAGTACCTACATATCAGTCTATCATGCAGCATAATTAAGTCTACTTTCATTTTTGGGGGTTTACATATACCGTATCCCGTTTCAATGTCAGTTTTCAAGTTCTTCATTTCTCTAGGGGTCATTTGGCATTGCATTTCCCAGTGCTACACCACACACTAGCGGTAACATTTACGATAATGACTCATACAAAAAAAAACCTGGAAAACGATTCAAAACCCATCACCATGCACCACTAGAAGCCATACAATACAATGGCAAACCGTCCACGGCGAACCTACAATCACAGCAAACAAACTGGCTTCAGAAGTGAGGTAAACCTTTGGAGGTAAACTCCCTAATGGTATTGTTGGTGGTAGTATGCCGCGAGTGGCGCACACGATATCACCACGGTCGACAAAAGGTCTCGGACAGTCTAAGCCCGGGATTGGGCGTGTGACATTCCATGCGGACGATGCGGACTGACTGACTGACAATGACCGCCAACCAGAGTCCAAACCCAACCCCTTCCCCATGTAGCTGGCTGGTGGAAGCCTAACCACCCTACCCTGTCTGTTAAAGCTATGATGCATTCTGTTCAGGGGCGGGCTGTCTAGTGCGTGGTGACTCTTGAATGCTCAACTACATCTGCATTAACAACGGCATGATTATGTAAAATATGTTCGTACATCATTCCATCATTTTCCAGTAAATTGTCCCGCACATTCTTCACCGCTTATCTCTCGAAGCTCGAGCACGGAGATCTTCGGGACGAGCTTCTTAAGAATGGGAATTGGAAACAGCAGAACACACCCATTTAAAGCTTTTAACGTTGATTTATGATATGAATGTTTTCTGCTGCTATCTCCAATCTCATGTAAAGGGAGAACGTTATTAGCCTTGCTCAATTGGCATTACTTGCATACGTTCAGTCAGTTGAAGAGTAATAGAAAATACATTATCTTCAGTTACAAGAAAATTGATACCACACATACAGAGAAGTAATAATAAGTTGTGAATGCTTTCAGATTAAATCCTCACTATGGAAAACGAACTATCCAATTCAATAGTATAACACAAGAAAAAGGGGTCAAGGACCCAATTTTAAACACAAAACCTTATTGTTCATCGCTATGTACGCGTATATGCTATTCCCGCATCAACTGAGCTACAACTTCAACAAACGTCCAAAATAAAAATCATACCATCCACACCACAACATGGGGGAGGAAAATTGCGACACAGCACCAAAATTGCTCACATACGGGACAGAATTAAGGACAAAGCGATTATTCCGGTACCGGTTGGATGAGCTCAGATTTGGATACAGTCGCTGTACGGAACCCCAACTTAATACTCCTTTTTTCGCCTGTGTGTTACCGGTGATGTAGACACATTCATCTCTCGCCCTATAGTCTGGCAGCACTCACCTGTGAAGGAGAAACGAAGGAAGGAAGGAAGTTAGTAAACGGTGCACATGCTCATTACGACAAGTTTCATTTTGTAGATAATTTTCGAAAATCAATGACCATATGGGTGACACACACACACACGAAAGGGAAGGTACGAAAATTGGATTTAAATTTGAGTACAGTTTTGATGGGTGTTCAGTAGCAGATAATAAATACAGACAGGTTGAAGTGCAAATGGTTTCATCAAGTTACGAAATAGCTTAATGGGGGAGTAGCTACATTTGAGCTAAAATCTAGTGTACTGTTCGGAGAAATTCTGAGCTGAACTGAGCCATTTTCAACTAGTCCATTTCTTCTTCCTTGGAACTATACTCTTTTGGCTTTCTGTGACTTGATTGTACCTGTAGCTGGATAGTCAGTCGTGCGTACGGCGAGGCGAACACCGGTTCAAATCCGGGATCTACATCAGCAGAAATAAAATACTCTACTTTCTTACTTACTTATGCGGGGCTACAACCGCTTCACGGTCTTGGCCTGCTTCAACAATCTTCTATACCGCTCACGTTCCAGCACCTTCGTCTACCAATCAGCTATTCTGGCCGTTCTGGCAAACGCATCAACACCATCACTCCATCTCAGTTTGGGCCTACAACGCCTCCTCTGTCCGTGTGGACGGCCTAATAGGACTTTACGGACTGGGTCGTCCGGTGTCATTCTCATGACGTGATCAGCCCTCCGGAGCCTGGCGAGTCTAATTCGCTGCACGATGGTGAGATTATCGTACAGCTCGAAGAGCTCGTCGTTATAGCGGCTGCTTCATTGTCCTTCCTTAAATACGGGGCCAAAAACCCGTTTCGACCAAAAACCTTCGAAGGTGTGGTCACCCATCCGAACATTAGTGTTTGTAAGAAGGGCCGAAAAATACTCTACGCCGTACAATAATTTTGATCAAAACCTAAAGAACAATTTCAACTAAAACCTTCAAAACATTCATCAACACACATATTAGATTAAATATTCATGAAATTTGTCTCCAATTAATATTTATGGAAATAATCTTACAGCAAATTTACTTTTTGCCTTGAACATCCTTACACTGTCTTCTGGACTTTTTCAAGGAACACTTCGTATCATAAACTCGTATCCTCAGACGTAAGCTACCACCATGTACTTTCAATTATGGTTGACATCATATTTTAACGACAAAATATGGCCACTGTGTTTCAATGTCCAATTTCTACTGTACGCTGCACGGATACACAGCATTCAGCATGTCCGCCTTTTTCACGAGAACTTTCTCTCGATGGTCCTTTTTACTTCATCGTTCACGCTTTTCGCCTCATCCCGTTGAGCTATGCTGATGCACAACGGATGCACACACTAGTTTCCGCCAATGCATACTCAACTCCGGCAGGATGCTCTTTTGCTCGTACGTTCCCATCCATCGGCTACGTGAAATAAAAACATTCGCACAGAACCCAAAAGACTCCATCCATTCCATAAATCGATACAAATTCAATCGAGCAACGGGTTTTTCCGTCCATTCACAGAGACTCAGCGTCAACTCGCGCACGTTCATCCGATCCGATTCCGAGCGATTTCGATAAAGCACCATTAGGAACAGGCTTCAGCAGCTCAGCGATAAGAACTACCGGAATCATGTATCCTTCTTTTTTTGTTCGCTCCATTCCAGCGGAAGCGGATGTGCAGAGGAGTGGTTGTTTTAGCGATAGCGTTCCAGGGCTGCTTCTCGGTAGATCCATCGGTGGATATCAGTTTACCGAAGGGATTCAAGTGAACTAGTAAATGGAATTGGATGGAACTATGTGGCGAATCGAAAACCGTGTATCGGATGATGTTAAATGTAGTAAAAACGGTGGTAAACGATATTGTTATCGTACGATCCTGTTGGTCTCGCTCGTCGGGAGCTTTAACGGTTGAAGTTAGACAGTAAAATAAATTCTGGGACAATGTTCCAACAATTATTTTGCTGTAGTTATTTCCAATTTCCTGATCTCTTGATTCTTGAATCATCGATTTTTTGCTTGATTTTAGCATTTAATCCGCACAATCAAATCCGCCATATTTTCGAAGGTATTTTAATTTCTCGTCTATTGGTCCTCCCATTAAGATAGATTTAAATCAAAACAGCCTGAACCCTAATTGATGCATAAAAATTGTACACAAACCTTGTATTGCTACAACTCAAACAAGAAAATGAGCTCAACAGCACCATGCGAAAGAGCACACCAAGCACACCACCAAAGACCGAAAGACCCACTCGTTAATCGGGGTCGCTCTCGACATCGTACCCAGAGCCACGTTCTTTCCCTCATTCCCGGCTGCTTCCCGCGCAGTTGGAGAAGAGGTCAAGCCATCATAATTCACCGTCATATTTTCCCGGATCATCCCGGCTCCCTTGTCGTCGGTGTGTCTGTTGCTGATATTCATGCTTTATGTTCGCATGCTGGCCACGACGCTCGGACGCGTTCCCGAAACAATGCCCGAGAAGTGGTGGTGGTGGTGGTGGCTGTGGAAAGCGCACTGCAATCGAGTTAATGCTTTCACGATACTGAGCGAGCGTCCACTCCACCACATCTTTGGCGGTGAAAAGGCGTGAAAAGCGCCACTTTCTGTCGGCACAATCTTTGCTACTCCAGCCAGTGGTTCGTGCTGGAATTTCAAGCACAGCAAACGAGTGTGCTGCTCTAGACATTATAACAAACGCCCGCCCGCCAGCCACGCACAGCAAATCTCGCACCATCGCGTCTGGAGCACGCATTGAATGCAATTTATGTGTTTCAATCATAAGTCAGCAATTTATGGATGATTTGGATCATAATTTATTGGAAATTATACGCTTGCTCTTCAGTGGTACCGCTGCAAAGTACGAAAGCGATCTATCGTTTCAAGTGGCAGTCGCATTCTTGGGTGAGATAGAGACCGAGGTGTAGAGCGTTTTATTTTCAACCAAATTTGAAACATTGAAACCGTCACGGTAATTTACGATTGATGGCAAATTCGTAAGACATTATGCTTGGAGCTGATGCTAGTAATCGGTCTTACCAGCAAATGAGGTACAAATCACGAATAAATGATTGATAGTATGGATCGGATGAGCATAATGAAGTGTATGTTCTGCTTGTTCCCACATGTCGCACGGTAAACTCCCCTGCAAAAACACCAAGATAAGAACGCCTGACACAGCGGCATGGCTTGTGATTAGATAACGCGCCACCGATAAGCTTGATAAGCTGCTGAGATTGTACCCATAGAGAAGAACATAGCTTAGTATGATCTTGGTAGACTACGCTCAAGGTTAAATCGTTATCGTTTTACTTCCGAAAATCAACAGTCACCATCACTTGAGGAAGGTATTTGGAAAGCATCGACCATAGCACATTCGACGTAAATTGGATAACTTCCTACATTGAATACTTCGATAGAATAACCAGCTTTCCGATTCTGCCTACCAACAATGTATGAGCTTCAGCACGTTCGTGATAACAGAACCTCTCCAAAAGCAAACCAAATTAGCTGCTTCGGCAGTGGGCAAACTTATTAGCAGATCCGGAAACTTATTAGCTTCTTGTGAGCAAGAAAGCCCACTCACACACACACACACATAAACTTCCGCACCAATCGGCGGAGATGTTTTGTTTGAAGAAAATTTGTGCGGCAAGCTCGTTCACAAACATTGGAACATTTGGGCCGTAAATTAATATCACCTACGCCGCTCGAATTTGATGTCCAAAAGGTAGCGCGGGAGTACCTAGTTAGAGGCATACAGGCAGCTCAACCCCGCTCGGAGCTTTCAATTTCTTTTGCGACCCACACCACCGAGAACGGAAACGTGTTTTCTTTGCTGCTCTCAAAACAAACAACCATGCACACGTGAAATATCGCGTTTGGGAGGCTTCGCGAGGTATTGCTTCAGGTGGATGATACCGTGTACTCCAATTGAACGAAAACAACAATGGCACAGGGGAATTGCGGGAACGGAGGAGCGCGTGTACAGTGTTGTGAACGATCTAAACAAAGTCCTTTTGCACAGGAAGCCGAATCCTTCCAGTCGTCCGTTGGGAATGATTATGGGCTGCTCAGAATGATATCGAGGAGCAAACCTGAATGCCACAGAGCACAGTAGCACGGTTCAACAAGGAAGAAATATAAGCAAGGAAAATATTTTGACACAGCCATAATGTAGGACAGTACTTTAAGTTTGAATTTATTGAGTATGATTTTAATTTAGAAGTTATACAGACACCCAGCGTAGAATGGAAGGAAAATCTGTATAAAATATCTTTTGAATAGTGTTGTTTGAGTTTTACTTTATTTAATGAAGGACTGTATAGATCTCATAATACTAACAGGCCATAGAACACAAAGGGACTCACATACAGGGACTGACAAACATAGAGGGACTGGCAAGATTATAGAGATGCTAGAGATGTACTCCTAAAGTGATTTAGTAGAAATAAGCATTAAAACAAACAGTAACAATTTTTAGCTATTTTAGGCTTCATTCATCATTCAGCAACTCTTAATAATTTTTTTTAGACAATTCTTTTCATGGTCTGTATACGTATCTTTTACATGTTAATTAATTTCCCGTCTCTGAATGCCCTCTAAACATCTCTTCTCCAACTTCAAAATAAAGGATTTTTATAACTCCACCAAACAAAAATGACACAATAAAAGATGACAGTGCTACGCTTCATTTCACGACGACGAAAGTTCCTTTGTTTCCCCTTTTTGACACCCGCAAAACTCAAACATCCGAAACCCGTGTCGAAAACGATGTCACACAAAGGGAGCAGAATCGTTACTTGAAGAAAAGAAATGAAAAAGGCTCTGGATGACTTATTGGATAGCGTTAATCAAACGGTTTATTGTTCGCCCCTAAAAGTACCGGAGTCTGGGGGACAAAGATATGAATTTTCAATTTGAAACATAAACAGCGCTTCCCTTGACAAACGCTATTATTTACCTTCCAACCAGTTCGAGTTCGCTCCGTATAGACGAACGATACCCGCAAAGTGACAGTTATGAACTTTTACTTTACGGTCTCTCGCGATTGACGTTTGGTTTGTGGAATGGCAATTTTGCTCCAACCATTTTTGGCATTGATACATGTGCATTGTGTTACGTTTAATTGACTTTACATGTGCAGTGTAGCAGTCCAGCGTGCGTCAAGTTTGACGGGTGAACAAAAAAAAGAACGATGTATTCTAGAGCAATGTCATATAAATGAGGTATCGCGCGTTGTAAATGGAAACGCAACGGAACACCTTGAACATAATGCACTCACAAGATTTCAGCATAATAGCTCATAAATAAAATGAAATTCTTCTTCCTGTCTCCCCTTTTCTCGAATTTCTCTCTCTCTCTCTCTCTCTTCGTGCCCGCATCCTTTGTATCATGAAGAAGGAAAAAAGAATAATGCAATTGAGTGGTGTAACATCTTGAACCGTACCGTGGTAACACCTTCATTAAGTGTATGTGTGTGTGTGTGCGAAACAGAGAGCGAAAGAGCGGCAGCTGCAGCTTCTGATGCAGCAGTTTGCAGTTGCAAGCAGCACGATGACGCCGATCTTGTACATCGAGAGTCCACTTCAACGCCACCATAAGAATGATACGAACGCGAAACTCACTTGATGATAAAAGCCATCGGAGGACCAGCTGCAAAACTGCGGCGTGCGTACGCGATGCGTTTCGAGTGCCAACCGAGCGCATTCTACCCGCTCATTTGGTGGTGGCGGTTTTGCAGATTCCTTTCCCTACAATTTCTTAAGTCTTTCTTCTTTCGGGGTTGGAAAAGTACGCCCTTGGTACGCAATACGGCATGGTGTAATTGTGCTCGAATAACGATCTAAAGGTGAGGCCTGAAACTTAAGGCATCCAATCTCCATTTCAAATTTGCGATAAAATAGATCCATTTTCGAAACTTATCCCATCTACCATCGGTCTTACTGGAACGAAGGTTTCTTGACTCCCGATGGAGAAACATTACTTCACTAGACGTTTACCAACTCATGTGCTTTCATTCCCAATTTGGATGCTACTGGTTGCAAAACTTGAACACGTTGGAAGGCCCAAACTATCTCGAAGCATAACATAATTGCCCTAAAGTTGGGCTAATGCAGGCCCATTTTCAGTTGCGCTGACTAGTGGTGCTGCCATACCTTAACGGTCCGAAGTTTTAAATGCTGTGTCTTATGGTCTTGTTGCAAGCAAGAAGAAAGACTACGATGTGCGAAACCTTTATGGAACGTTGTAAAGTATTTCTTCTTTTTAGTGTGGCACGACCCACAGTAAAAGACACTCGCTCTCTCTGCACAGTTGAAATTTTAGGCCAGATGCCTCTCCCATTTGGCCATCGATGAGGCGTAGTGCTCACCTGGAATTTGTGTTTCTTTTAAGCAGAACTCCACTTTTGGGTTTGAACCGAGATAGTGAACTTGCGCAGGAATGCGTACCACATTCAACACTTTCCTCCTTTAACGTGGCAAAGTATACACAGCGGACAAAACCAGCGCAAAAAAACACATCACCGCTGTTGAAAACTTTGCTACAAAGCCTCTGGAGCACACACTTCTACGATGTTGCGTCACAGTCATGTACTCCAACATGCCGTTTCCCTATGAGTCACTAATGATGTGCATCAGGCTCACAACTATTACCCGCCAAGGGACTCGCAAAGAAACTATATCTCCCGCGGTTGAGACACAAATTGGAGTTTTCAATTAATTTTAATTGCTCCATGTAGTGGAAAAACCACGCTACCCTAACTCGACACTCGAATCTTCAACAAAGTTCGGGATGGGGGGAGCCAGCGTTGGTTGAAGCACTTGGTGTACACATTTCCAGCGGGAAATCTAAGACAACACCTCAGACAAACCTGCACTGGTTCCTTGGTGCTAAGGTAAAAGAAATCGTCCAACAGTTCGCAACATCAGTATTGTCTGTCTGTAAGCGGATGTTTGCTACTCCGTTCATTTGCAAATCCTTTACTGAGGTCTATAATTAATGTCTATTTTTATCCTTCTCGGAAACTGATACAAGAGAGTACTTGTCAGCTTACCACAGTTGGTAAAGGAAATCGGAAACGTACTTCAAACGTCCTATTTAGATCAAGTCACAATTGAGATATTCAGAATGAACTTCAGCCAAAACCAAAACGATCACAATTAGACGAACTTCAACAACGACAACTGTCGCTGTCTTTGATCAATCTACCATTGCTATCTAAAAATTGACTCAGATTAACGACCTCAAAGACAATGCCGACAAAGAATTTTGAACGCCGCTTCTATTACCTCCCCGTCACGCACATGAACAATCGCGGGGCGAACATATAATTTGCTGTCTAATCCAATAAATTGTAGAGCTTCCGTGCTACATACTTACGCTTACACTACATCACCATCAAACTATTGTCGTTGGGTTTGAGTTATTTATTGAAGTTGCAAGAAAAACATTGAATATCTCCGATTAATTGCAACCGCATGACGATACACAGAGCTACAAACATTTTCAACCAACTGACAGCAAACAAACAAAAAATAACTCATCACTCGCAAACGATGCGGAGAAGCAAAAACTTCCCATCCACACCAGCTGGAAGTGCTTAACATCATGCCACATCGAGCACAGGCCAAGTTGACAAATGCAAATGCTTGTGTCCCCCCAAAACTTCCTTCTGACAGCATGTGACAGCTTCATTTCGCTAACCCAGGGTGCTAACAAGTCACCAAATGGAATTTCGCATTCGCCCCATCGTCTTCTTTGAAGGTGGCTAACATGGTGGCTACCAGCTATTTTTTTTTCGAGCAAAGATTTTGCTAATGCTAAGCTGCCAGCCAGGGCTTTAGGATATATCCTAGGTGGGGACAACACTGCGTCCTCTGCCCTACGTTCAGTTTTATTTGTTTTGATTACACCACAAGCAAATTTGAAAAAGCAGCACAAAAAGCCCGCCTTTCATCACAAAGTGAAGGCGTCTTTGTTTACACTGAACATCATCATCAGCAAAAACCCGCAGAGTGTCATATTTTTAGGTACCTCCCACCATCAACTGTGTGAGTATTTTTTCTGCTTCATAATAACAGTTGAATTGGAAGGGATTTTCTTGGAATTTCATTAAAAAAAAAACGCGCAGATCTCTGCCCAGCTTCCAACGCGCAAACCTAACTCCCCACGAGATTTGCACACACTTTCGTCAATGAGCAGTCAAACAAAAACACCGTATGATCTCATGAATCCTAGCGAGAAAGGTAAACAATTGGCAGCAATTTTTGCACGGTGTTCGATAAATGCTTTGCGTAACATAGCAAAAAAAAAAACATCAACTGCACTGCAGTCGTTACGCGTCAGCCTTCACGAAGGAATCTTCTAGTTTGGCTTCATATATTTGCGGTAGCACATTACCCGATCAGTGAGTGAGTGCGGATAGAAAACGAAAACCTCAAAACAAAACCTCCGTAAAACTAATAGCGATGGCAAATGCTGCGGCGTTTAGACATGCTCACCAGTACCGATATTTGGAATTTTTCATTTTTTTTTCGCAGTGGTTTCGACGAAGAAATGGAGAAATAAAACACTGAGCAAATCGGACTCGGTTTTTGCTCGACGAAATAGCGAACCCTCCCTGCATAGTGGGTGCAGAAATGGGGGAGCAAAAACTGTACTGTTGTCGTCTCCTCGCCACGATCGGCAAATCACGATGGGGGTTGGTTGGGTGGAGTATTTGATTTTCTCCAAATGTACCGCGCGTCAATGGAAAAGCAAATATTTGTGCATTTCAATTATCGTAGTCTCAAAGCGGTTAACCGCGACCATATGTTAAGCGGTTGCGGCGGCTGTTGCGCGAGTGAATAATACTTTCTATCTTTAGGTGCCAGCTAGTCGGTTAAAAAACAAAGCGAATCTCATGAACAACATTTATAGCAGTATATGGAATTAATAACCTGTGCTAAGGGCAAAAAAGGGAAATACGTTTTGTGCTTATTATTTTCAATCATAATTTGTCAGTTGTTTCAACACAGCATATAAAAGGCCTTACATGTTTAAGTAAAAAGTAGCACGTAGCCAAGAAATTAATTAAGCGGATCAAAAACACATAAAACATAATAAAATAACATGAACATTAATGAACATTTCGGCAATACGGCTTCGAGCCATAGTACTAAAAATATAAAATAAATAAATAAATGAACATTTCCTCACTTTAATCATCCATTTCTGTTACGATCCTTCAACTGTTTTCAGTCTCAATCAGTGTTTTGTAAAGTTAAGTAACTTATGTATGATCTAAGTTATTTTTTTAATTTTTATTTTTAACTTAACAATAATTTACCCATCTTCCTCTTATTTTGAGACTAAAAAAAAGAATTACATTAAAGGTACATTTCCTATAATTTTTACACTGTAGTCGCGAATGGTCCAAGTGTGCCTTTTATGAATTCCTGTACTTGATCGATGCCATAGCTGAACTGTAAATATTGCGTACTATTACTTATATACTACTCTTAAATCATATTAAATTTTATTTTGGGTCTTTGAGTGTACATGTATGACATACACTGTAATATTTTACTTGCCATATATTTATCATAAAAAATAGATAAATTTGCAATATAAAATAAGAAAATTATCTCCCGAACAGGACAAAGCTTCAAGAACACTTTTAAATGCAAATTAAATACCCGAAATCTAAAATTAGACTAATAAATAAATTATAAAATTACCTTCGATTGCTGAAATCTAGCACCTGTTTCCAAATCCCACCGTCAAATCATCAACAGTGTGTAAAGCTTCCGCGAAATCAACATCATAAACGAAACTCAAGGCGATCTTCGCAGGCTATAAAATTCATTAGCAAACAACACTTATTCTTTGCTCGTTTTCCTCTTCAACCATAGTGTTTCCACACACGCACGCACCGACTTATTGCCCCATTGCCAATAATGTGACGAAAAGCAAAACAATCGAACGAGAGCTGCGTCCAACGCAACCGTCCTACGATTTGACCGCGAAGAAGCATCCACCAAAGGGGCCCGGTCCAGCAAACGGCTCACAGTTTAATTCAATTTACATCCAACCTGGGGCCTTTTGTTTTCTTTCGGCAACACCCGAACCGGGATACTAACGCTTCATAATGAAGCCTTCCGCAATGTCCACGATGAACAGAGACACAGAGAGAGAAAAAAAAGGTCCCAGTGAATCGAGCTCTGGCGGATCTATGGTTAATTTATTAAATTACGGTTCGGCACGATCGGTTCGTTGGGTGCACAATAATGAACCTCCTCTCGTTGACTCTTTGGACGCTTCGCATATTGCCCCACATACTACACAGCTGCATCATTAATAGTATCATCAGCAGCGTTATCCTCATCAATACGACACGGTCGAGAGTTGTGAGGAAGAAAATTTGGAAACCTTGTGGGTGTGCGAGAGTCGATTGCAAACAATAAACACGTCCAAAGGACGACCGTGACACATTTGAGCGAAATCGTTTCCTCCCACAGTGCTGCATCGGTGGTTTGTCCTCCGAGAAGCGTTAAGTTTCTTCCCCCATTCGGTACCGGATATCCCAAGGATGACTCCCCATCACAAGGAGAATCTTTATGTGTAGACTTGGTTTTTTGGAGGTGAGGATTTCCCTTTTTTGTACTAGGATTCGTTCAACAGCAACACCGCGCCGGTTTGTTGGATCATATGAATCCTCACCGTGAAGCCTCGGAATGTCTCCAATAGCGCGCACACGTGGGTTGTGTTTGATTTGTTAATTAAGTATCTACTCTAAACTGCGCCATGCATTCTCAACTGGGTGCAGTTTGTCTTATAAGTCTGAAACGCACTGCTAAACTTGCCACAGTAAACGCCACTTGGTCGGCAACACCTTACCTGTTTGAAATTTGAGCCTCCTTACACCTTCGATGGAGTTACTCTCCAAGAAACACTGAAGGACAAGTGCCACTGCTCGCGAGTTAACTTTACGTTTCGGAGTAAGAGCGCACTCCCACGCGCGACTGGATGATTGACCACAGCGCTCCCCAGTTATCGGGGCTTCCCTTGCCACTTCACCCACTGGCGGGTACAAAAAATACTCCGGTGTGAGGCCCCGCTGGTGGACGGAACCGTAAATTGGTTGCAGTTGAAAAATATCGAATTTTATACACCTACAGACCCATTTGTCTATCATCGGCGCCCACCTTCATCTCGTGCCATTCGACCATCAAACGCTGTGCACACGCTAAATGAGTCGAAAAATTCGTCCATTTCGGAACAGGTTTTGTTCGCTTCAGCTCAAATCTTGGTCCAATACATGATTGGGATTTGGATTGCATTTCATTTCCTTCCCAAATGCAAACGGCACGGACAGTAGGAAAGCCGCTGACAAGATTATGTTATAAATGCGAATGCTGATTTTCGGCGGCGGCAGCTTTTTTTTGATTGGCGTATAATTTTTCGATCAAATATACATTCTCGGGCGTATTTCGGCAATCGACCTATGGCGCTCGTTGGGGATGCGATGTAGGATGCATACGGGTAACAATCGAATTTCGAAATGGATGAGCTTGAAGTTTATTTTGTAGTTTTGAGGGAGCAGATTTGTACATTCTATAAAAACGCTTCAAAAACTCCAATGAAATACCTACGCTCTATGTAAGTTGAACACATTTTTTTAATATCATTCAAAGCAGCAGGCAGGTGCAAAGCAACACTCACCACCCAGAGGTCCAGCGAAACAGGTTCTGGCGCAAAGCTGTCACGAGAAAGTCCAAACACCGTACTCATCTCGCGACAGCATGCGCGTACACATTAATGCGCAACTCCACTGTCCCCAGTTTCAAAACGTCCGCACACCAGCAGCTTCCAAAAACCGGATGGCGAAAATACATGGATGCCATTTCATTGCTACCGATCAGAAGCCAGTTTCGGAGGGGTGTTTTCAACCCCATCACCCAACCAAAAAAAAACCGCCAAGAGCAAAATGGGATGAAATGATCGATCATGACGATGATGTTGGTTAAATTAATACCCGCAAAAGATGCGAAGTTGACCAGCAACCATCCGCGCCCTATACAAGCCGGACAGCTGCTCGCCGAGTGAAAACAAATTACGGCTACACTCGAAGCTTGCAAGCTTGATTCCGCAAGCGAGCTCAGTGCACATTGATATCTGGTCAAATTGTAATTGCTTTGGGTATCTTCGTGTATCGGCAGGTGCTGAAAGTATGAAATTAATTATGGCGTGCGTCCGCAAAAGTTGGGGAGCATAATTAAATTTCATAAACATTTGCATAATTTCATAATAATTGCTCAGATCATTCAGGTATTTATTTTATATTTTTATGATTTTGCTTATCTCTGAACATTGCTGATTGAAATAAAATTCAATTTATGGTTGCTTTGCAGTTTTTATTAATTTTTAATTAAGGGGTCCAAATCCTATCCCCACCAATCCAATCCCAACTTTCCTACTGGTAAAATCAAGTCTCAGAAAGCCAGAAATGGCAAGCCGAGATCTCATGCGGTTGTAGCGTCAGGGAAGAAGAATAAGTTTTTTATATAATAAATTGTTTATAATAAATTCAATAAATCTTAAAATCAACTCACTGTTAATGAAAATTTTGTTTTATTCAAAATAAATAATAATAAGTTCTAAGCTAAAGAATACAATCTTGATTTTCTTTATTCAACAAGGACGGCCACGCAAATCTAATTAAATTGGTTAAATATAAAATTAGTTGAACCCACTGTTACGCTTATGCATACGCCTATCACGTAACTTGCCTTATGTCTGTCTTCTTACGGTAGCATCGTGTCTGGCCTGAATATCCAGAGGGTCATGTGTAATCTACTGATGGAAGTCAGTAATGGACGGCCAAGATCACTTGAAGTTGTACTGTCAAAGGAGATGAAGCAGGTTACTTGTGTCTACAAAATTCTTTGTGCCTACCGCAATGACTTGCGATTTGTAGTGTTCTAGTGCGATGAACAGGTTAAAAGAAGAATTATTTAAAACTAAAATTAAAGTTGGAAAACAAATAATGTAAATAGCCGCCACACGCTACAGCAGCAATAATTTATCTGCCCAAGTCTTCTATAACCTCAAGTTCTCGGTCCAACAAATATTCAGAACATTTTTCTTCTTCTTGGCACTTGGACCTCTTAGGTCATGCATTTCTGGATCACTTGACTATTGAAACCTCGTAGTTGGATAGTCAGTCCTCACTGCGTGGGGACGGTCCGGTTGGCACCTGGCCCCAGGACCTGCTGAGTGAAGACCAGCGCCGCTGTCATCACTACTAATGGACCGCTTCAGAACATTTCAATAAGTTAATAGAAACTTGCATTGAATTAACATTACCTATACTATTACTACCCGTAAAGAATATTGAGGATTTTGTAACGTAAAAGTTCTTTTGTATAAAGAATTCAAAGTTCAAGTTCAAGGTCAGTTTTATACGTGAGCAATCATGTTTCCCTATCTCAAATACTGTAACCTCACGGCTCTCTCGACCAGGGCAAAAATCAGTAACACATGTTCCTCTAAACGGCGACACAACTCATCATCTCCTCTTACGATTCGCGAATTAAAAACCCCCGTTACCACTGACTGGAAGGATGACAATCCAGACGAGTGCACCCAGATGAGACGCTATTCACAAATCGCACAAAACGGAACCAATTGCTTATGCGAACACTTCGTGGGAATTGCCTCCGTCACGGCACGACATGACACGACATAGTAGCGACATTGTAGCAGGTTTAATGTAATCCACATTGATGCTCGATACCAGCCTTTAAGCGGATACGAATATTCAACACACTCGTTTGCCTCTCGCACCCACTGGCATGATCTCCATACCCATTTCAGTGACTTTTCATTTCGCACAACCCAGCTCATCTTCCGTTGACACCTTTCGTGTGTCATCTGGTGCAAAGGGCCAGCCGCCAAACAGTTGCGCCACCCCTTTTGCGATGGACTTCATTTGAATAAACACACGACCGCTGTTAAAACACCATTTGTTTAGCATTTTAGTAACTAATTAAGCAGCAGCGAAATGTAAATGTTTCACACTTTTGGGCCACATCGTCGTGGTGAATGAGAGCCTCCCTCCAGTACGAACAGTAGCCCAGAAAAGCTTGAGAAAGGGCGAATAGTTAAACACAAGAATTGTGTAGCTCTTGAAGCTTTGTTTGGTACAGAGGCATTTCTTTCATCCTCTTGCTAAGGGCAATAACTTGTCAGATAGTTGGTGCATAGTTAATCAACAAACCTTCCACCAGAAACCGGACCCACAATCTGGATCGTCCCTCCTCAATGGAAAAAGGGTTGCCTGAATGAATATTCAGAACTTTAAGATATTGTTTTGTGTTGCTTCTAATTGCGAACGGCGTTCTCATTCGAAGCTTGCGTATCGTTTGCTGAAGCCAAATAAGCCCTCCCTTGCAACAGCAACCCAAGCTAGGCTTAATTCTCGCTACCCATAAACAATAACGACAACGAATCCTTCGGCCTTTCCTTTTATCGCGAATCTTGAGGCTTGAGAGTTCTCTTCTGTATGCTCAGCTACTCAGCTTGGATTTATTTTGTGGAGCAAAAGACATCTTTCCTGGCCGGGTTTACAGCATTCAAGGCTTTTTTTCACTCCCATAAAAAACAGTACAACAGCGCCTCCTATTGTCCAGATTCATCCCCGCGGAAGGAAAGTAAAAATTGAAGAAAAATTAATTACAAAAGCTTCCCCTTACTTTCCCCACGGTACAGCCTCACATAGGAAGCCTTTCGGAGGAACACCCGAAACATGGCGGCTCTGAAGCCGCCGGTAGCAAGCAGTTTATCTAGGCACAGACAGCCAGACACGGAAGCCACATTCAAGAATGGAAGCAAGCACAACAACGATAACGAACGAAAAAAAAAAATGCAATGCAGCATCACGTTTCGGAGCTACTTGCTCGTTTGCATGAGCTGCTAGAGGTAAAGATGCACAAGATGCAGTCACAGCACACTCACTCAACTGCTCTTGCACGCCCTTCGGGGTCGTGCCTGTCAGCTCCGGTTCGGCGCTTCTTTGATGCTCACGGGACGGAGGCAGAAAAAAAAGTCTTCTTTTCTTCAGGAGCAAAAAAAAAATACGCTGCATAAAGCATCCCAAGAAACACTCTCCGGGCGAGCTTAGTCGGCTCTAACGAACCCCTTTTTCTGAAGATGGTCTATCTAGGTGGTGTTGATATTTCAGCTCGTCGACCAGTCGCTTCTTACGCACGGTGGGAAAAACAAGGACGAGAGGAAAAGCACGACACAGTGCACCTTGCTTCATAGACTTAATCGCACTCGAGAGATCATTGCACCGCATTTGTTACGGTCGTGGTTAGGGGAAAAATGGTAACACTAGACACGGTTAAAATGAAGTTTTCATAACGAACCGATGGTGATAAAACACGCGCAAAGTGGATACTTCAGTCATACACACGACCACACGACGCAAAGCCTACAACGAGTTTTATCAATTTTCATACTCTACTAGCGCGCACAGAGCAGAAAGGATTGCCTTCCACTCAAACGTGCCCATATCGATAGCAATTGATCAGAAACAAATCGTGTGGAAAACTGTTCAATCGACCGTTTCAATCCGTGTGGTTTTAAATAAAAACACGTCTAACCCTATCCGCTTGCGGGCTGTGTTATCGGCTGCCAATTATAAAACTGTATCGATTGCAGATGAAATGCACCACAAAAAAAACTGGATATACTCAATGAAAAAGGATAAAAAATGCATTTCCACAATTTCCTCAGATGGATCAGTTTCCCATTCTTTCCCCACCCTCTGAAAACCGAAATAAATAATCCAACAACACAAACACATAACTACACGCGAGGAAAAAATGGGTCAATCTGGCCCGGTGGTCGTGAACTCATTAGGCTTTTGCTCCACTGCTCGCCATTTGCTCGTTTGCGAAGAATAGGAAAACACTTCCCAGAACCACAAAACAAAAAACAGAAAAATCATAACTCCAAGCAGTGGTCAAAACGGCGGCAGCAGCAGTTTTACTGGCCAGCATAAAAATAATCATAAAAATGCACCACGGCAGGCGCACTAGGCTTCATCACGAACTGATCCCACCACCAAAAAACAACAACATTAATGCCCGCGGTTTGGAGGCAATTAAGCGTGGGAGCACCCCGGGTTGAATCTCTCATCGGATATAAATATGTTCCGATCGAGAGGGAGAGAAAAGGAAAAAAAGCACACACACGCACCGAAGAGGGAGATTAAATTTCGATATAAACGGATGACCGCATCGATGTCTCCACCCTGCAACGCTAACCGCACCGCACAGACGACAACAACCGAGGTGAAAAAACAGAGGTTTTTCCAACCCTTTTTTTCTGCGCCCTCAGTCCCAGCCCACTAGGTCCGCTCGGAAGGCTGGTTTTCCACCCATCAGCAGTCTACGGCGGCGGCGGATGGCGAATTGAAATTCGATCGCGAGCCTACTAACTACAATTGATGGCGTCCTATTGGGCGACCAGATATATATGCGATATTTTTATGTCCGCACAAGATGCCTCCATGATGGCCGTCACCACCGACCGTGTTACCAACAGATTCTCCTTTTGCTAACGACATTCGGTTGCGACGCGGTAGATATAAAAATAACAATTCGAGTGTTAGGTTAGATAGTTTTTTTTTCTTCCTGAGCTTAGGTTTCATTTTTCCAGCCGACATCATTTCCCAACTGTCTCGGGGGTAGCATATCATTTTTTTTCTGTGGTCATCATACATGTGGATGACAAATTTAATGACCATCGCTAACGAGTTCGTCTTCGGTTGGAAGGAAAAGCGTTTCGGGCGCATGCATGGACTGGAGGGACCCACTCAGCTGACACACAAAATGATTCGTACTGTGAGCGCGGCGGTTCGGCGATAGTGTCTGCTGATGGGTTCTGTTTGTTCTACATGTGCGTCAGACGACACACGACATGCCCCCACTACGGTACACTGCTAGCCCATCTTTAGACATGCTAGCTGTCTGCGAGACAGACGGACATGGATACATTTCCGTATGTGGAGCACACGCGGGAAGAGCATCACTTATCCCTCGGCATAGATGCAGACGGTCCGATAAGCGGATCAGTGAGAAATGAACACGATGGATTAAGCAGGAGGTCATTGAACGGGCTAGAAACGGAACTCGAACTCATCGTCACCGGAGCGAACGTGACCAAAACAATAACTTTAATCCGCCTGCTGCTATCAGTCATCCCGGAGTGACAAATGTTCTAACAATCGTCACACAACAATGGACAAAGTTTTCCACTTTGTCAAAAAGGCCACAAAAGGAAAAGGTCTGGATGAAGAAGTTGGTCGATGGTTTCCTTGTTAGTCGTCCAAGAGGCAAGTTATCGTAGGTCCAGGAGCATCGGATGTCTGGATATCCTCCATGGCTGGAATTTTGAAGCCCTTTCGCTCACAGCTCGTGGATAAAATCCCGAAGAAAAATTGTAAGTCTCGAGACGCATCTCAAACTAAAGGCTTAATCGAACCGTACCCTTTAAGTCAACACTGGAGGTGAAAGTTTGGACACCCTCACACGAAGCATTGATGTTCCCGGGGTCGTCGGAATATCCGTGCGCTTGAAAGGCTTGAAAATCCATTCCCTCGTACAACACATTAGACGCGCTTCAAACCATGTCACCTTCGGCTTAAATACCGTTGGAAACGCTTTTACCCATGCACATCACACAGCGCCAGAACAAGCGTTGTGTCATTACGAAACTAGTGCTGCTCGCTCTTCATGGACCACGTCTCTGCAAACAAGAAACGAACGCACAGTATCCCAGCATACCCGAGATGTTTTGCAGCTTTTTCCCTGGTGAATGTCAGTACTCTTTAGCCGCACGAGAACCTCTCGTACAATCTCTGCCGTAGGCATGTAGATTTACCTACGTGTCTTCGGGACAACCTCATTGCTAGTCTCTCTTCTATAAGGGCGTAGCAACCACCCGTGTATGGGTGTTCTGAAGGTGCATTTCCTTTTTTCTTCCTATCCATGAATGAACGAAACATAAACGTTGTATTATCAGAATTCACTAGAACCAGCAATGTCTGACCAACATTTCATCGCATGCAAATGTTTCTCTGTAGTGCGATTCATTAATAGCAAAACATACACACATACACTCTTTGTCTCCCCCATGAAACCGGTGTCTCCTTCAACGAAACATCGGCTAACAGGACTTCAGTGAAGGCTCTTAGCCCGGGCTTTATCAAACGGGTAGGAAGGAAAGTGACAAGCAGCAGCATGTCACCCGTAGGCGAGGTATTATCATCGTCTTCCTTCCCGAACGCTCCATCCCCACTATCATACTCCAAACTTCAAGCCTGAAGGTTAAAAGCTTCTCCGATTGTATGCTGCTGCTACGCCTGTTTTGTTTCAGATAGAGCGACAAACAGGCTTTCCAAAGTGCTGAAAATCTGCCTACTTTTGACTTTCTGTTCGCCACTGTTCTCTACTCTACGGCGTGTGGGAGCACTTGGAAAGGGATTTCATTGTAAAAATATTTTTCCATTGTCCCTACCTTCCTTCGCATCTTCAGATTCATCCGGAGGGAGTCTATACATTTAAGGACGGGAAGCAAAGCTCTTTCATCCTTGCCAGGGAGCCAACAACAGGAACTAGCATTTCGCGGAAAAATGTGACCGTACGCTGGGAAGATTAAATATGGCGCTCGGTATATTGCGAAATCTTCTGCCCCAGAGGCAGTTTCCTCCGAAAAGCCGATAAGGAAGTATTATTTTTAATTAAATTCCTTCCCCCGAGAAGTTGTCGACGCTTCACGCAAAATTTAGCATAAAGTTACTCACATAATGACTTACTAATTCTGTTCACAATTTCACTTTCAACTTGGTGTTTGCTGTGGTTGTTTGCATACCTGAAAATATAAAGAAAACAGTATAATTTATTATTGGTTTTATTACATTGTTCGTAGATTAAAAAACAAGCGCCTCAAGCCGCTTATTGAGCAATAAAAATCACATAATTTAATCAAAGCATATTAGCTAATCCCTTGCCGGAGATAAGTCGTGGATTGAGCATGATGTTTGGAAGACCTGCAAAAGGCATTGAACGCATCATCGATAAAAATCCTACGCAAATACCTAACTCTTCTTTGACGTTGAGCTCTTCACCAGAACGTACGAAGAAGGGAATAAGCCCTTCACACACGGGACACGCCACCACACTCTAGCTCCAATTCGTCGAGCCCTCCCACGTGTCCACGCCGCCGTACCTTATGCTTTGCCGGGAGATGAAATCAAAATTGATTATAAATCCACATATCCATTTTTCAAACTCTCACTACCGCCCGCCACGGAGCGGTTCAATGTCAAGGCGCCGAGTAGAGGAGTGCCAAAAGCGAATGCAAATGAGACATACATCCCCATGCATCGCGTGCCATCTCGTTCCGGCATCGCACCGGCAAACGCTAATCGATCGCGACACACAGAGGCAACCGGCCAATTTTTTTTTGTTCTTCAAAAGCCAACTCCAACCCGACCGTGCGATATACGAGATCGAAAACGACGACGGCCAGGCAAGCGCAACATCGTGTCTTCGGGCCACCGTGGAGATGTTATATTTATACGCGGCTTGTCTCCAATAGCGAAGGTGGTGCTGTTGCCGGTTCTGCTCAGCCGAAGCTGGAACAAACAATGTTTAACAAAACTGACACATGCCATACACGGTACAGCGAGGACTCGCCATGCAAAGAAAAACTACAAAGCCAAACACACCATCCACACGCCATATAGCGCCGAGATAATCCACTTGTATCGACAATTTAATCACGCCAACCTGGCGACCAGGTTCTTGAAGATGCCGAACGGCGGTTGATGGCGGTTACTGTTAACGGCCATTCCGTGGATAGACTGTTCAAATGACATCGATTAGCAAATCTCGGTACCATCATCGTCAGGCACCCCATACAGGGCTTCACACGCACCAACGAATTACACTCATTTAATAGGCCGCAAGTACCGGCCCGTCAAGCGTCATTAATCATTACACATTGTTGGGCGCCGACAAGGTCAACTGCTTCGTTACGTCCGACGAGACCACCGATCCGTGGGGCGCACCGTGATGGGACGATGGGCTGTCAGTGTTCCCGTGCCAATGTTCACAGATTCATTAATCTCCTCGACCTGTGTGGCGCGACCTGACGGACAAAACCGGCAGCCCGGGTTGGCCGTTTGACATATTACGCGTAGATTTAATGTAAGTTTCGATAAAATTACCACTAATCCGCTAGAGCGCGACCTGGGGGCTGGAGCGTAGAGAATGTTTCGCGCCGCACTTGTCACAAGAATCGCTAGCACACAAGTCGACTCGACTGCACGCTCTTCTGCATCCAATTTTCCAATGACAATACTGGCGACTGAGGCGCCACAGCATTAGCATCGCTCGCGTCCAGCGCCAGTCAGCTAAACTAATCAGCTGGATATAAATTATATTGCAACGCATTCTGTTGACAGCAACCGTTCGCTCGAACCTGAATAGTGGTTGTCAGTGTAGATTGTCACGCTAGCTCAGAACCATTAAAAACGCTACCGCCTCGATATCATCCGCAAAACGATGTTGTTGTGCAATCCACAGTTCTCGTTCCGAACACGTACAGCATCGATCGGGTTTGGGTGCGCTATCCGGGGTTCCTGCATGTGATGGACGTGACTGACGTGCGCTTGACAGCAGGTGACGGAACAGCTACTATCCGAAACACGCCTTCTCGCTGTGCTTGTGTATGTGTGTGTATTGGATTCGCTTGCATTCTGTAGGCATTTCAAGTAATACGATAAACACCATGTTCGGGTAAGATGGGTGCTAGAAATTGTTGGTTTTCGTACCGACAGTGTGGCATCTTCGGGCAAACAAAACCCTAAGCTGTCAAGGTTCTGTGTGAGGTGCGGGTTTGCATCACATCTGGTTCTATTTTCTTAGATTTCTAGTTAAACAAGATTGATACATGGAAACTATGTCAGTGAATAAAATCGGAGACTGCAAATCAATGAAGAGTACTGTTAGTAAGGATTGTTGGATGTCTACGATGCGTTCACCAAGAAATAGCTTGAACCAAAAGCTGACCAATATTCTACATTTTAGGAACAATCGATGCTCCGTTGCTGCTTGTGAAGATCAATCCTCTCTCAGTTCCTAGCTTGACATCTCAACAACATAGAATGCTCCATATAACTAGACATCGCAACTATACGAAACAAATGCTCCTGTAAGTCTAATAAAAATGAAGTGACTTAAGCTAGATAAGGACTTAGAAAAAAAAAGTTTATTGAGGAAGTGACATCGAAAATAAAGAATACATTTTTATTTCTTCCAACCACAAAACAATGTAGTTTCTTTATCATGAGTATAAAATGAAACATTTTTACAGCCAACAGAAAGCATCGGCTCTAAGTATCAGTTACGATTTTATTACCCTAGCTATTATACTTCTCGGCTTCAGGGATTTGCGTAAATTAGACTAACGATAGATTGCCATGGCGCAACCGTATCGGAACCGAACAGGTGAACGAACATATTTTGCGCGTGTCTAGCGGCTCGGCTTTGGCACAAATTTATTGCACAAACCGCACACACACATACACAGTGGGTCCATATCACACAAATCATAATCCATGCATGCCATTATCCCAATAAGGTAAACATCGGCCAACGATACCCAGTCGACTAGTCAGCACTAGATCATCATGCGCCCATTCCAAGGTTCAGGGCATTCAGCGTGAGCTCTACACTACAAGCATTCGTGAAACCCCTTGTTGCAGATAACGCTCGTGCAGAGACGGCGAGACTTGGCGTAATAGCTTTACAATCGCTTGAACACAACGTAGCGCCAGACTGCACATGGAGGCGAGGCAAGATATTATGCGGATTGCCTCGGATACGGACGAAAACTGGCAAAACTTTATCTACATTCGCGTTTTCAGCACGTTCACTTTCCTACGCTTCTATTGTCCCGCGCACACTCTCCAACGCCAACAATTTGGGAACTCATTGCTGACCAGCTGATTGGGTCCGAGTGTGTACGCTGCTTATCAATCGAGTTTCGCAGCGTTTGTTTGAGATTTTAATAGCAAACATACGTAAGCCGATTATTGCTTATTATTTGGAGCGTACTACTGTACGCGTTGCGTTCGTGTAATGAATTTAATGATTCATGGAATACGTTCCGCGGGATGATATCATCGAACGGAAATATTTCGTCCAGATTTTTGTCCAGCTTTTGGCCGGCTTTAGCTGCTTAATTTCTTGAAATAAACCTATCCCAGCGGTACGGCCAACAAACAACAGACGTATACATGGAATGTCGGTCAGCATCCGGAGGCAACAGCTCTCGCTCGTTGCCAGTACATTCCTTCCGACCTTCAAGCACAGCCGCCTAGATCGACCTTGACACGGTGTCTAGTTTACGGCCTTCGAAATACCAAATAGTTGTCCAAAAAAAGAAAAACAATCCTAGCTCCGGAAATGGCTACCCACCGTAGTCATCATCGCACGCTGTGATCCTTCGTTTGCTCTCTGCCGGTATGTTTGCTTTACCCATTAGAATGGTAAGACTTTCCAATACCTTTCCACCTTGTGTCGGTGGGGACTACATTTTGCTACCGAGAGCAAAACAATCCCATACGTGTGTGTTACACAGCATGAGGTCCCAATGCCTTCAAGCTCTCAGCTGCTCGGATGACATAAGAAGAAAACAAAAACACACACACCGAGGACGCACCCGCGTATTGGTCGATGTTGATCTATTGGGTCGAGAAATCATACCCAGTGTGTCTAATAAAAAAAAAACCCCTCGTACGTTCACTTCACGGGAGAGAAGAGTTCCCAGCCAGACCTCCGCACAGACATGCACGATCGCTGAAGCCAACTGAAGCACGCGCCAACGCCACCCAAGGCAACCATGATCATTTAGCGAACATTCCCTATATGGTAGTGACGACAATCGAGGACTTCCCCCTTTACTGCGGCATTTGCAGATCATTAGTTTTGACGTTTCATAAATTGCACACGATCGGCCGAATGTGCTCCACAAAGTGAAGTTCGGCCACAACAGTTCTCGTCTGCTCCCAAAAATAGACGACGACGGGCAGAACCGCACGGTTTGGAGCAGCGAAAGCAAGATTTAGGTTAGGGATGTCTTGGGGAAGTTTATGCATCAGTACGGCCCATCTCGGCCGAGTTGTGTGTTTTCCAAAAAATTGGTTCTGGAATCACGTCTATCCACGAAAAACCTCAGACGATGCATTGCCCGTGCTGTTGCCGTTCTAGACACAGCAAAATTAGTCGTTTATTTTTGGGACTCATCTTGTCTGCATCATTTCCCAGCGATAGACGGTTGGAGGGCCCGAGAATGCATTTCTTCCGTGCCGAGTGTGTGTGTGTGTGCGTCGAGAAGCAATTACCACACACCACGCACACTCGCTCTTCTTCGGTGAAGATAAATGAGAATCGCTTTAGCAAACAATCTGACACGAAATCTTAAAGATGGACTCTGTATAAATATTGTAAGTGGTGTTCCTTTCGAATTGACTCTTCGGTAGAGGAGAGGAAGCAAATCACGGAATAAACAACACGGTTTCATTTCGCGCCACTCCTTTCTGGCAAATGTCTCTACTTCGCCCCGAACCAGTTCCATCATCTGATGGAAAAGGAAGAAAAAAATATATATATATGAAGAATAATGCATTCCTGGGTAGGATCCGGTTTGAAGCGAGCGATGCTGGTGATGAGCACTGTGCACAAGATCACTTCAGGCACTTCCTCCTAATGCATCGATGTTTAGATTTATGATCTGGGTTATGGCGCCCCCTTCACTTGGGAGAACACTTCAAAGGTTGAATTTTTCCATGAGAATACTCTTCCAAAAATAGCGTTATACTTTCTGCCACATGTCGAGTGTTGAGAATATATCTCAAATAATTTGGGTAAAGGACAAGTATTTTTTTATACTTACTTACTCAACCAGACATTTAATACTTAAAAGAAAAATTCATTAAAGTAAAACAGATTTCATCAATTACATAAAGCAAAGAAGACCAACGTCTAGCTAATGCAATGAACGAATATAACCTTTTTCTTCCGACATGTTTCCAACCCTGTATTCAGCACTCCGAAAATTCATCAATTCTTACAAAGAAATTGATTTTCCTTCCTTAAGGCTTGACGAAAAGTAAAAACCCGGGCCGAACGGGAGGAAAATGGAAAAATCATTCCATTGAAACCGATTCACCCTTAGCTACCGGCGGGTCCTCATCACGAGCTGAGGATGATTGAATTTTGCTCGTTTTAGCCATTAGTTCTGGGACTGACTTACCCCTATTAAGATTACCTCCCAGCTTTTCCATTCCTGCCGTCTACATCCACCAACTCGTCGACTGCTATTTTTCATCGCTTTCATGCTACTAACGCCGCACAATAACTTTCGCTTTCCGTCCAAAAACTTTAACAGCGTGTAAAGATAGTTTTAAATAGTGCAACGGACGCCAACCATCATCATCGCCACTACTGTTGGGTGGTGGTGGTGGCGAAAAAAAGCAAAATATTTAATCAAACCGAAAAATGTGCTCATCATCATGCTCTGGTGTGATTTGAAAAATGGAAAACTTCTCTTAAGAGAAAAGCGATTCATTCAAGCGATCGTGGGCCTCTGTTGAATCGTGACGGAGAAGAGCTACCAACTATCATTTTCAACCAGAGTGACGGCGTAAATAAACAGCCCATTCTTCTGCTAAGTTCAGTGATATTGAATTGGGAAAAAAGCGATCGACAAGCGTACAGCAGCGAACCGAACATGTTAATGCACTTTTCAACCATCGGGGACGGACGCAAAGCAATCGATTTCGCATGTCGCTGGTACCCGGTAGCAATGTGATCGATGAGGCACGAATAAATGATCGAAAAATAATGAACTATGGTTTAGTAAAAGTTTTTCTTCTCAATAAGTTTTCCTGATAGACTTTTCTACAAAAAAATATTAGGATAAAGTAGACAATATAAATATGAAGTGGAGAATATTTTATAAGTTCAATCAATGCCGGTCATAACAAAGTCTTTATGATTCTAAGAAATTTCAGACTTTAAAATCTAAATATTGGAAAATTATAACTTTTAATTAGGTGGTCCTCATTGATTAAAAATCCCCCTCGAAGGTACTTCGTAGCCTCTGTTTCTGGCTTTCTTCCATTTTACAAAGCTTTTCAACGGTTTGATGTAACACAGTAAAGCACATCGATCCGATCACGTCAATAAAAGGCATCATATGATTGATTCAACATCGCTCAACATGACGAGTTTTTCTTTTTACGATCCTTCAGCGCTTCTATTCCTCGTTAGCATGCTATCCTACACATATTTCACCATCAGTTTAATTAGATTTCAAATAAAAATTACACAAGCTTGATACGAGACGCACCAGACTGATCATCAGACCATGTGCGCTGATTTTCCAACCGTCCCAATTCCGGATCCCGAATGTACGCAAATCAGATCGTATCAACATGATGTTGTTTTCGTTGTAGTGAAAGTGGTACTGATAAACGGTGCCCCAACAACACACAAGGTGATAATTAATTCATCCAGCAGCACAACACGTGCGATCGAGTGGAAAATCAAAATGAATGAATCATGCACTTTTTTCTCGATTTTCCTTTTCAATCAATCAACTGGCGCTCGATGCCGGGGTTTTTTATGAGAAAAGCTTTGCAAGCGGCTGATTGAAGCTGCGAACAACAGTTGCTGCTGGGTGGCAATAAACGTGGCAAGCGATAATAATTAATCGAACCCCTCTTTTATTATGTCGATCAAACGAGATGAGCTGTTTTAAAAATAGCTCACTTTTGTAAAGGCTCATTACCCGAAACGGGTGCGATTTGGCAGTACACACACACCTGATTGTAGCGGCCACTCAAACGTGTCGTAAAACCTTTGTCAAATGAGCTTCGTTCGGGCGCTTTAAATTAGGTCAAGCGGAAAGAGTTGTTAGGATATTTTAAATCAAAACTAATCGAGAGCTTTAGGTACTTTGGAAGTGTCTAGTTGAATACATCTATTTCTCGCTTTTTGGTGTAAGGTTCAATAAGGTTATCTCGATCTTGATGAGATATAGACTTAGTACTAGCTTACTAGATTGATGAGACCGAAAAGTGGAATAGTCGGATATTGCTATAGGGGAACGAATTAATGGGAATTTGATGCCAGTCTTGTCGCGTGTTAAATTGTAGTCTCCTTTGTTTCTTGAATGCATAGTCCAATTAAACTAGACCAGAGTCCAGAAGGAGCGGTGGCCCAGTGCTAGAGGCTAAAACGGCGCCGATCTTCATACGGCAGGGCCAGGGTTCAAATCCCAACCGGGCCGTTCCCCCGTAGAGAGTACTCACTGTCGTATCATTACGTCTAGTAAGCCAGAAATGGCAGGCATAACCTTAAGAGATCGTTAGGCCAAGAAGAGAGAGAGAGAAAGAAAGAGAGAGTTCATGTACACTTCATCTCCAGCTTAGTCCAGAAAAGCCTAGAACATTACTAGTTCATCTCGTGAACCCTGAAAATTATTTTGTATTTTGATATCATCTTAACCTCAAAATTCAACTAAACCAATTTTAAGTTACTGCAAGCAAATATTAGCTTTTTTCGCAAAAAGTAGCGTTTTCTTATTATAATTTTAAAGAGAGTATAATTACGTTAAAAACCATCAAAATATTCTATTTCTTATTGAAGATCTAATTTCAGGACAGCCTCGCCCAGGATTCATAACTCATCCTAAACAAGCCCAGTACAAACGTAACACTTCAGTGCGGTGAGAAAGTAACGCACAAAACCAACAACGGCTGCAAGATAATTAAGAAGCCACAAACACAAATAACCATCATATGCAGCAAAAATTAAAACCAAAAGAAAGGAACACAGGAAAATGCTGAAGCCGAACCCTTCACTCACAATTTTTAACCACAAAGCAAATGATCCAACCATCTGGTGTCCAAACGTTGCGCCACCGTGTCCCTTTTTTCTCGTCTTGGGTCCCATGTGCGGAAGTACAAAACCTTAACTTCCCCACAGTCGAATCGGCGCTCCTGTTTAGTCCTCGGTTCCATTAGACAAATTCCAATATATACTTCCCAAACGAGGGACGCAAATTTCAATATCTTTGTATTTTAGTGTGAACCTCCTCGTTACTCTTCTTCGAGGGTCATAGGAAAATCGAAGTTACCCCGACCAGCAGCGGTGGTGTGAACCTAACAAGACATATTTAGCCGACCAAGCGACAGTTAATTAAAATAGCAGCTTTGCGACCCACTGCCCGCCCACAGTAAGAGGGATAGCGAAAGAGAAAGAGAGAAGAAGGCTTTCCAATTCTAAACACACAACCCAGAAGGATGCCTCTTCAAATACATTCTGTTCCTTTCCCTGGGGCCATGAACCAGCGGCGGTTAGTGTTGCTGATGAAGCCGTTGATCTTCAGCGCCGTCATCGCCGTGACCTCCTCAAAGATAATCTTTGACTTCTATTTTTACGCCCGTCGCTGTAGTGGCGCGGCGCTCGTCCGAATGTATGTATTTATGCTCGCCTCCCCCCAGCATGGCTAAATCTTGATCAAAAACTCATGCTTGGGATCAGGGAGTTCGACGGTCACATACAAGAGGCAGCTCTACATCGTTTTCTTTTAACACACGGACAAAAAAAAGTGTTTAAAAGAGATGTGTGTGTTTTTGTTTCTGTCCTCACAAAACAACACTTCCCAGATGAAGGTAAATCTGATAACGGAAAACCAGCATGACCATGGGTCTTCGCTTTTACTGTTGGCCGCAAGTGATGTGTTTCAATTACGCAATAATAAAACCAAGGGACGTACTTTTATTTAGATTAATTCTTATGTATTAAATATATGACCCAGTTTTGTGCTACCATCTTATCGTGCAGCACCGGCAAGAACGAACACAGTAAACATCCTTCGCCATATGGGACAGTAAATGTACACCATTAATCTCCGTTAATTACTTATCGCCAGCTTTAAAGAAAACGACACTACTTTATATCGCCGCACAGTGGTACGAGACTCGCCGGGTAATTAAACGTACTTCCCAGCAACAGTGCGCGGCAAAAAATCAGGTAATTCCAGCCAGCACCGGAACGGAAACAAAAATAAAACACACGGAGAACAACTCGTGTGCGTGAGTGTCATGAGGTCGCGCAAAGGGAGTGTGGTGTGTGGCGTTGAGATTTGTGCTCGCCACCGGAACTTCACCGGAACACTGCCAAACAGTGCCAGGCGTGTTGGAGGAAGCAGAGACAGCGAGAGAATCACAATTGATGACCAGCCACCCGTACAATCGTAAAAAAAAACGCTCCATCCAACACACACACACACATCGGTCGGGCTACAGACAATCATTAGCTAGATCAACACCAACCTAACCAACCTTTTCCCTTCACCCAGAGAGACCAGAGACCGCCCCTCTCGTTTGGGATGGATGTGGGACGTACACAGAAGATCATCTGGGGCAAGATAGCACCACCATTTGGGGCCACCATAAAACAACGAGCAAGTGACAGCAAGAAGCTAACGCCCCGCACATCTAACGGGGTAACGCGATGGTCTTCCGCGCCCCTGTGTTGGTAAAGACTGCACACCGGTACCGGAAACGGTTCGTCAATGAGAAAGAAAACGGAAGATAGAACGGAAGACCGGATGACCTGCTAAACGGGTGCAACCCGGGGCCGGATGAGCTGAACAGGCAATAACGCAACTGGACATTGAGAAATCGGAGCCACGGACAACATACGGAGGAGGTGGCCGTTTATTTCTGGAACGGCATTGAAGTGTTTTCCTTCGGAACTTTATTGAGCGCCGATCGGGCTCATCGATGGGGACTGCCTTCCGGAGCAGTGGTTTGTGGCATGATGGGTTGGGTCAGTCTGTCATAATTGTAAGGAGTCTTTGCGTGTGTGGGAAGCTAAAAGGTTCAGTTCTACTTGGGTGCTGGAAAATCAGGAAGACACCATATGCGATTACGCTGATGACAGCTGTGTAAGGATATGTAACTGACAGGTTACAGACAACGCGTTCTCTTCCTTCTGAGGACATTGGATGCAGGATGTGCAATCGGTCTGTACTGTTCTGCGTTCATGAAGAAATCGAATGTGCCTTTCTTCCAACAGAACTAGGTCATCTAGAATTTCAGTTTACGATAGGGATTCCTTTATCTACTTAAAAAGATTCACTTCGAGGGTATAGGTTACTACAAGTTTACACCATAGTTTAAACAATCTTGAATACATAACCCAAAAACTATCTTCTCTATTCTTTTTCATGAAAATCTTCGTCTTAATATTACAGAACTGAATACTTATTTGGTAGGTGCTAGACCCGTCGATTCCAGCTTCCTAAATAGCTGGATAGTCAATTCCTGCGTACGGAAAACGATCAAGATAGGATTCGAGCACGGTCTTCATGAGTTGGCGATCGGTACTGAAAAATTTTAGGCAGTCGAGCCACTCAAAAAATGCATTAGTTCAATTAAACAAATATTACATTTCGAGTGTAGCTCCTTAATTGGACAAGAGATGTGAGTGCCAACAGAAGGCTCATTTGTACTCTGCACGCTTCCACCAGTTCTGGACAACATTGTTACAGGTGTTCCATCATGACCCCTAACATAAACTAACCTCCAAAAGCATCATCCTATTTGCAGCTACCACCCACTCTTCCAAAATGGATCACTACTATCCATTTCTCGCTCGGGGAATGTCAGTACCCAGCGGATCTATCGTTTTTATTGACGCCTTCGTCATCGTACGCCCACGACAGCAACACTACCAACGGTTGACTTTGAATTTCGACGAGACGACACACAACATTGAACCGGTCGAACGAGCAGAAAAGTAACAACCGGCATAAGGGTGACACGGAGAGTCGGATCGATAGTAAACTGATTGAAGTGCGATCAAATTTCCGTGCACCGTGCGCTTTACTCCATCTGCTGCTTCACGACGACGTCGTGCAATAAAACCATTTTTGGCAACCAGCCTCACTCAGCCAACTCGCGGTACCACCAAGCAGAACGGTACGATAGCTTTCCAAGTGTGAATTGTCAACTTCTTTTATGGTGCCGGTTCGTTCTACCGGCAGCAAAGTCATCGAATACGGTGATCGATCTAATTTATTTTTGATGGAAGAGCAGCAATTATTGGCTCGTTTCGGTGGGTGGCAGAAAGCTTTTTGGGGAACGACAAATACCGAGAGAAACAGAGATGGATTTAGTTCAATACATATCCATTTATTTTGATTGCTACTCTCGAACGCCGAATTGTAATGAAATCGAAGCATTTAATTGACTGCGTCGTGGGTATGGTTAGATTGTTTCGCTGTGATTTAAAACCATTTTTATACACGATGCACTAAAACAATTAAGAAGTGCAGTGTTTATGAGTTTTGTTTCCTTGTGGAAAGATGCAGGATGCACAATGTAATGCTTTGTGTGTAGAGAATGGATGCATCAAATTACAAGCCTATCATAAAAAAATCTTAAGTTAAACACATGTATGTCGTAAAATGAAGTCATTTTTTAATGGCTGTGTTGCAGGGAGAAATTAAATATATTATTTTACAGCATGTTATAAATTATTTTTACAGCTACAGTATATCATTATAAATAATGGTGGAAAAAATTACCGGTTTAACAGAGAATATATTTTTACAAATATTGACAATAAACACAGCAAAGATTAATCCACAGATTTTTGTGGAACATCCAGCAAAATGCCACTGACACAGCTGCGCCAAATATTCAATTATGACTATTCGATTATTCACTAGAAAATATTACATGCCACAGATACGCAAGTTGAAGAGCCAGTAAAAGGATTAATCCAGAATATCAAATGAGCAGTAAGCAATACTTGACCACCTCCATAGATCAGTCCACAATAAGAATAACTAGCCGGGCAAAGTGCTTTCGGAAGAATAGCAGCATATACACGTGCAGTTTCCAGAAATACTTGGCCATCAGATGGTTTGATCAATATTAAATGCATTCTTAAACATTTTGACTGGACTGTAAGCAGTGATGCTTTTATCCTACAAAGAAGCAGTTTTCATTCCTCAAGTACCTATGATTTCTTCCGACATTATGTTTTATATTGGACATGGCCAAAGGGGAGCCATTACTTTGTATTTACTTAGAAACAATTGCTTGAATCTCTTTGAAGTTCTAGACGCTAATGGGAAATTAGCGAATGACCTGAAGTCCGACCCTTCTAAGGTTAAATGTCAGAAATGATACACATAGAAGTTAAGATTCGCGCAAAGAGCCTGGCTCCCAACCGGTCATACTACAGCCTGGAGAGGTCCACTGTAAATATGGACGAAGCTGAGGCTTTACGGAACATTTAAACAACCTCGCCTAGCCATAAGCCTCGTAGAGATGGAATATGTCCAAATCTGACGAATCTCTCTAAGCTGCTTTCGAGAGGATGATGCTTGGAAGAACTTTCGGCCACATAAACAAGGAAGTACAATGAAGGGGAGCTCTGATAATGATGAGCTCTACAAGCTGTACGGTCATCTCATCATTATGCATTGAATTAGATTCGGCAGACTCTGTTGGGCCTGGGCATGTCATGAGAATAGCACCGGACGACCCAACCCGAAAAGTCTTTTAAGGTCGCCCAGGAATACCAAAATGATGATGGCGTTTATGTATACACCAGAATGGAAATCACTAATGCACAGAGCATTCCTGACCATTGGAACTGGCCGATTGTAGTTGCCCCCGAAATTATGCTGCGTGGTACTGTGACCGGATTAAACCAGATGGCAAGTAACTAATATATGATATTATTATAGTCTATCCTCAGCCACCAACCTGTGTTCCGGTAGCCGCTTCAGCTCTGCCATGTCGAGTTCGAGCCGCAAATTCGCCACCTCGCACAGCAACCGATCCCGATCGGCCGTCACTTCCTTCAGCTTTTCCCGCAACCAGTGGTTTTCCATCTCCAGCTCCTGGGGCGACACGTACTCGCCACCGGGCGGTGCCGGTTGCACCTCCGACTGCATCGTCGAATGTTGCATCGAGTGGGCCGACAGGGAGGTAACCAACTGTACTGCCGGGTTGATAGCTTCCACGAGGTTGCTTAGGTTGGCCGCCGCATCGCACGGTGATGTTGCCGATTGTATACCATTCGCGGACTGGGTCGGTGGTGGTGCCAACGGGGACGACACTACGGGGGCCGGACCCACACACTCACTGTCGCACATTGTTGCGAGTGGAAGGCTTTTCTTTCAGCTCACTGACACTGCTACACGCACGCTTTCGATTCACTTTTCCCTATTCGCGCGGGAATAGGGCGAAAAGGATCGGGGAAAAACGCAGAGCAAGAACTTCGATCGATCAAACTAGGCAGATCCCTAGCGGGCTCTTTCCTAACACCGCACGGAACTGCACTTCACTTTGAGAATGAGGACCCGAAAAAATCACGTGTGCTGCACTTTGCACATCTTTCACCGAACCACAAACACACTACTGCTGCTGCTCTCTTTCTCTCGATTAGCCTAACTTTCTGGCACAGATAACGCTCACCTTGCAGATTTATGCAGACCCACCACACACATATTCATATGCTCCAGCTGTTGCACTCGATTCGGTTTTGAGCGGGAGAGCATAGGATGGTTTCGGATGGATGCAATTTTTTCGGGGATGCACCCGGGATGCAGAAATATTAACCGAAAGTGGGCAAAGTAAAACCACGCACGCACTTACACGCACACACACACACACACTTGTATACACTCACGCGGCGTTGTTTTGCACGAAACCGGATTCGTAGTTGCCTCCGAGGAAACCGACCCTTGCTGCAGCAGAAGGGTTGAGCTGCACCCTGTTTTACCGCTCCACCACAGAAGAAAAGGGATTCAAACACACACACGCACACACAGACACTTTTATGCTGGTTCTTCCGGGTATTTGCACACGGTGAAAAACCAAAAACCCTGGCCAAAACGCGCTCAGGGATGGTCGCGTCGTCTTCGCACCAAAAACCTGCCTGCAGCAGTAGGCTGGGTAGAAATTTTATGCTACCCACCTTCTGTCAAGGTGATTCACATTTTGGCTGGTATAAACGAAAACAAAGCAACCCGGTGCGGTAGAGGGCATTCTCTTCCCGATTCTGCACAAACCGGACACACACACTCACACCTCTACGCGGCTTATCGGATGGAAAAATACACTTTTTAAACTGTTTTATCGGTGGTTTCCAGCTCCAGGTGCAAGTTGCATGCTTTGGGTCGAATAAATTGCGTACATTGTGTATTGTTTGGACACCACAGAAACAGCTCGGCACACACCACTTAAGAAGCCGCTAACGCTTACGCGCGCCAAACAAACCGCTCACTGTGTGTAGTTTTTTTCTTTCTTTCAGCTGTTCTAGTGTTGCGGAAGATGGGTCTCTGGAACTCTGGTCGTTTCGGGTGAGTAAAA
The DNA here is from genome assembly GCF_013141755.1 of Anopheles stephensi. NCBI lineage: Eukaryota > Metazoa > Arthropoda > Insecta > Diptera > Culicidae > Anopheles > Anopheles stephensi. The sequence continues at coordinate 18,334,939 of NC_050202.1, read as the reverse complement.
CAGCGACGCACTAAGAACGATAATTATGATAATCGATACGGCAGAAAGCGCCTGTTTAAACACGTTGCCACCTATTTATCGTTTACACCGTATTATAAGCTGGATTGTTATTTTCTTCTCAACGCAGGACGGCACACGCACACGTCTTGCCCGTTTCGCGTTTTGAACTAACAGTGTGTATGTAAAGGGTGCAGGCAGCAACCGACATTCGAGCGAGAGAGAGCTATCCGAAACTGGAAAAGGATGGAAGTGGCCGAAGTTTGACAGCGGTGGTACACGAAGCGTTGACAGTTGCGAGGGATGGAAATTTTGACCGCATAACGGTCGTTCGGGTTATTAGAACTAGCCAGTAAAATCTGTACTTATTGTAAGAATCTCTTATATTTTGGTGGATTAATTAAGCTTAAATGCAAGTTTATTAAATAAGTCAGCAAAACAATAGCACCACAAGAGAAAAACAATGGAGAAACAACCATGGAAAATTTTAGTACTTAGACTTCCACATCCCACTGTGCATTTTAATCAACGTTCAATTGACGTTTCGATGTTTGTTTACCAACAATGCAGCGGCAGCCAGGCAAAAATTAATCTCCAGCTCGAAATGGATAAAACTCGGCGAAAAGTAGAGAATATTTGTCGTTTTTGTTTAAGTGAAGATGGAAAGCATCTATCTGCTGCTTTAGAATTACTAAACGATTCACTTTCTGTTGAAGATATCGAACGATTCACCGGCATTAAGGTATGTAGGAAGGTGTTGCTCTTTGTGTCCTCTAGTCATCGCCATGCTTTCTCCCCTTGCAGATGCAGCCAAATGAATGCATTGCTTACGTTATTTGTGATGATTGCCGCGAAAAACTAAGCAATTCGATTGCCTTCCGTACGCTTTGTATAGAAAACGATGCTCTGTTTAGACAACTGTTTGCCTTGCATGAATCTTGCGCGAAATCGTGTTCTGCAGCCTTTCAAAGTGATATTAACATTGAAATATTAGACTCAGTTGATCCTGACGAAAACAGGCTCCCGCATGTAGAATACGTGTTGCAGGAAAGTACGTTGAACGATGTTGATGCGGCTGACGAAGACTATGACCTCACATCGAACAGCTCACTAGAGGAGCATGGAAAATGTTGCAACTCGAAACTCGGACGCCATTTGCCTGATGATGAGCTAGATAACCTAGAGGATTGTGTGGAGGATGTAGAAAAGAACGTAACCACAAATCAGCCAACGTCTTCAAAAGCACAACGAATGATAACACATAGCCAGGAAAGGAAGTTTAGCTGCCCGCACTGTTCGCTTCAAACCACGCTCAAATCAAACTTACACCATCACATTCAAAATGTACATTTTAAGAACGCGTCCAAAACATGTTCCTTGTGTGGCGAAACATTCTCTTCCTACTACGCATACAAATACCACAGGGTAAGTTGGACGAATGCTACACAGTACAAAGTCATTTAAATTGTTTCCCCTTTTAGGCCTCACAGCACGGAAATCGAGAGTGCGAGACGGAGTGCAATATCTGCTCCAAAAAGTTTGCCAACATTGCTTCCTACAACATACATTATGGACGCTTTCATGCCACTAGCGACCAAAAGAACCGTCCTAAAACGAGAAAGAAGCAACTGTGCGACGAATGCGGCATTATGGTCACTCAACTTTCCACCCACAGCTTAACACACAGCCAGGAGAAACACCTGGCATGTCCACACTGTCCCATTAAGATGGCAGACAAGGGAAACCTCTCGCGGCACATCCAGGCGGTGCATCTGAAGAAGGTCGTGAGAAGCTGTGAAACGTGTGCCAAAGAATTTCTGCACGTTAACCTCTACAAATATCATATGGTAACAGCGTACAGAAGCGATGTTAGTACACACCTAATTTCATTTTAACACTCTTTCTTCTACACCTTTCAGCTTTCGGTGCACGGCATTGGCAAAACGTTCGATTGTGATGTATGTGCGAAGAAGTTTAAAACGCTGGCTGGACTGAAAATTCATAAAATCTCACTGCACAGCAATGAAAAGCGATTCGGGTGCGGTACGTGCGGTATGATGTTTAAAGTAAAGTGAGTAGATCGAACACTGTTTCGCAGTTGACAACGAATAATACAACAGTTCCGCTTACTTTACAGACATACGCTACGAACACACGAAAAGCGTGTACACTCTGCGGAGAAACCGTTCGCTTGCAGTCAGTGTCCAAAGCGTTTTAAAAGTCCGTACGGCAAAAAGTCGCACGAACTCACACACAGTGGAATAGTATTTGCATGTACGTTGTGTGAAAAATCGTACCGGTACAAATCGTTGCTGCAAACGCACATGAAAAAGCAACACTCCAGCATTGAGGAAATAAATATGGAGCACTGAAGGATGATTTTTTTTATCGCGTTATTTTAATTCGTAAAATGAAACGATCACTAAAATGTACAACGGTCGAAATTTAATTGAAATTTTTGTGCGATGTAATAACCTTGTCATTGGAAGGTATACACCTTTGTATAGCAACCGCGGTCGAGGCGCCCCGTTTTGACATTTTGCGATACAATAACAAAAGCTATCGTAAACAAACGTCTGCTTCCGTACGAAATGGATGAATTTCGACGCGAAATAAACAGCGTTTGTAGGCTGTGTTTGTGCGATAACGAAGATATTTTATTTCCAGCTACCAAAATCATCGATACCACACTAACCGTAGAGCATATCGAACAATTAGTAGGAGTACAGGTGAGTTGCTGTGGCACGGGATTGACCTGGACCAACTGCTACGATTCGCATTCAGTTCTGATGTTCTGATCGCGGTATCTATTTTACAGCTTGCTGAAAACCAAATCAAACGCTATGCTCTGTGCATCGATTGTAACCACAAAATGCGTAAATTCAACGCGTATCGAATTTCGTGTCTGGACAATGATGTACGGTTTCGACAGCTGTTTGCGGAGACCGTTGTCGAAGCGGATTCATCTCACGAGGCGTACACAGAATCTGTAACAAATCAATTGATCAATGATAGTTGTGATAATGCCAACGATGAAAATGAACCGCCGGAAAATGACGAAACGATAGATGTGCAAGAAGAAATTTATGAAATCGATGAAAGCATTGACATAGAGGCAAGCTTTATCGACAACGATATGCTCGAAGAAAACTCGAATGATAATGAATCTTCATCCCGTAGTGAAGAGTGGCCTAACAACAATCGTGAAAGTACAATCTCTACAACTGATGGAAACAGCACTACCACTGAAAGTGCTGCGTTGAGCACGGAAATGACAAAGGATAAGGAGCTTTGTACGCTGTGCGGAAAGTTGGTAGCCTCGGTAGCACACCACATGGAGACGCATACGAAGGAACTAAAATTTGCCTGCCAGTACTGTGGTAAGAAGTGGAGCCGCAAAGCGTACCTGAACCAGCACATACAAGGCGTTCACCTTAAAAAGGTCGTAAAGTCTTGCGAACAATGCAACCGAGGATTCAGCTACATGGAATCCTATACGGCGCATATGGTAAGTATTGCAACAGAAGCGTTTAGGTTGTCTGATTTGATAACGAAATTAAATCTTTTTTCTCAGCGAGCACAACATGGCGTCGGGGAATCGTTCGAATGTAAAATATGCAATTTAAAGTTTCGCCACATAGGCGGCTTACGAGGCCACTGGAATCGAAAGCACAATCCGGCGACCAACTGTGAATGTTCGATTTGTGGGATGAAGTTTCAAGACAAGTAAGTTATAGCATTCGCGATGTGTCGTTTCGTGGGACTTATCCAGGAATACTCTATTACAGACGCGGCCTAAAAGAGCATCATCGTGTACATTCGAACGAGAAACCGTACGCCTGCAGGTACTGCCCTAAACAATTCAAACGCTCCACGCATCGGAAGGCACACGAACTGATTCATCAAGGTGTTAAATTTCCTTGCACGGTGTGCGAAAAAGTCTACTCATATAAGACCCTGCTGAATTTGCACATGAGAAAATTCCATACACCGGATGAAGATATGGAAAATGCAGAAAATGATTAATGATACAGAGGAAAGAAAAAACAATCGAAATAAAAAAAAAAACAAAGGTTGAATGAGATTCTTCCCTACAGCATCAGTGCAAGCAAGATCAGGAGTAATTTCGGCGAAGCACGGGAGAAAGGCGATTCGGCGATGTATGTAGAACTAGTTGTGGGAATTCAGATACGTCCATTATGACCATGTTGATCGTAGCATAGCATTGGAGGGTTCATAGAACGTATTTTGACTTTGTTTTAACTTGGCGATAGGAAAACATATTTTACACTGTTGCTACATCATGCGCTACAGCAAATTGCGAATATGTGTAGCGATACGCACCTGTTGCATGCAGAGCGATCTACTTCTTGGAGTAGGTAGATAGGTTTTTACACAATATATCCTTCACAATTTTACTAATGAAATGGAAATTGCAATTTAATGTTGAAGAAAAAACAGAACATTCAAATTACAAATTTCAAATTCATGCTAAGTCAGCACATAATGTCTTTTCGTGATTTGAATACCGTGTAAACGCAGCATAACATCGACGCGTTCTGTCAAACTGTGCTTGTTGTTTGTTGACAATTTGTTTCAGTCCAGCTTGTGCTGATAACAAATGCAGAAGTTTTCTGCAGCTCTGCGAAATGGCGAGCGTTTTGCGTGATCCTACTAGCGTGTGCAGGTTTTGTTTAAATAATGAAGGTGTTCTGCTTGCCGTATCAAGCGTCCTACATGCAGCACTCACTGTCGAAAGCATAGAGCAATTCACTGGAATACAGGTACGCGATTGATGCTTCCCGCCGATTTGTAGAACCGTTCTCTGGTATAGACAGTGTGTTGTTGCTATTTTCAGATTTGCGAAGCAACAAACCCGTGTTGCATGGTTTGTAAGGATTGCCATTGGAAGCTAGAGTCGTTTAGCCGGTATCGTCGCATCTGCCTTAATAATGACGCTCGCTTTAGAGCACTCTTTCCGATGCTATTCGACAAAGCGATCGGAGATGCTTGTGCTGCGGATGAATTTAACATAGAATACGTATACAACGATGAAGAAGTTCAGTCCAGTGAAGCTCTCGATCACAGTTACTGCATTGATGTGCAGGAAAAACCTACGATAGATTCCTACGACGATCCGAAAGACATCTATGTGGAGTATGAAGAACTTACGGAACAGAGCGAAAACCCCGAGACCATCGAGGGTATGGTGGAGCAAGAAATTGAGTACAACGCTTCAGCCAATCTTTCGGTGGCCATTAAAACCGAACCGAACATTGCAGCCGAAGAAAGTGCTGCTCAATATTTGAATCAGGAAGAAATCTTCGTAACAATCAAGGAAGAATCGCAAGAGCACAAGTTTGCTGTAGTAGAAGAAAGTCTGCAGCTGGATGAGATCAATGAAGAAACCGGAGCGATACCAAACGTTACCCCAAACGTTACAGAAAACGATGTGCCAAAAACGAAACAAACGAAAGCCGTTAAGCAGAGCGGTGAGAAAAAAATCAGCAAAACGCACCTGTGCTACATTTGTGGCAAATTGGTTCACCACCTACCAGATCACATGCTAGCACATACGAAGGGACCGCGAGCGTTTCCGTGCGACCGCTGTCCCTTCGTATCGTCGCGCAAATCGAACCTTAAACTGCACATCGACAATGTGCATTTGAAAAAGGTCGTGAGACGGTGTGAAAAATGTGATCGAAACTTTAGCTACGTAGATTCGTACAACGCACACATGGTTCGTATGGCGGTTAGGTGAAATGCGAACGGTTTAATGCATTTAATCGATTGTGCAATTGTACTTTTAGCGCGCAAAACATAACTTCGGGGAGCAGTTTGTGTGCAAAATATGTTCCATGACGTTTCGCCATCGAAGCGGCTTGAATGGTCACATGAACCGGAAGCACAACGAAGACAGCAACTGCACGTGTCCGGTGTGTGGTTTCGTTTCTCAGGACAAGTAAGCAGTATACGCGGATAAATACGCCCTTGCGTTTGCATTAATCTCACCTAATTATCACACCTATTTTCTGCAGGAAGGGATTAAAGGATCATAGCAGAGTACATTCCAACGAGAAGCCCTTCGTTTGCAACTACTGCCCGAAAGCATTCAAAAGTCCGTACGCGCGGAGATCCCATCAATACATACATGAGGGTGTTGTATTCCCATGCACGGTGTGTGAAAAGTTTTATCGATACAAATCGCAGCTAATTGAGCACACGAAAAAGGTGCATGGTCAGCAAAGGAAGAAAATGGGCGAAAATACGAGCTAACCGTATGGGTGCGTGGGGCGTTCTGGCAGCGGGAGACTTTGAAAGGGAACCGCCAAAGCTTAGGAAAATATTTTGTTTTATTAATAAGCCAAGAAAAAAAAATGCTCAGCAGAAAACAAACCCGTTGATTGCGTTACTTCATAAAGCGTTGTTAAAATTTAAATAAAGCAAGAAAAAAAAAAGAAATTCAAATGTTAGGTGTAACGTATAATCACTGCTTAATGTTGGGGTTGTTTGAAAATAACCTGCGTTTTGACAGTTCGAAGAACAACACAAAAATGTAAACAAAACAGTGACGCGCGAGCAATGGAACACATTTTTAGTGAAATAAGTGGAATTTGTCGGCTTTGCTTATGCGAGGGAGATGAAATTCTGCTTCCTGCGTGTAAAATACTCGACTTCCCTTCGGCTGTTGAAGATGTGGAACGATGTACCGGTGTACGAGTCAGTACTAGAACCCTGCCTGCTTCGAGATGCCAAGCTAAAACTTTCGGTTCTTTTGCAGATAATGGAAGCTCGGGACATACCGTACAGCATTTGTGAAGATTGCAATTGCAAGCTGAAAGATTTTGCTACGTTTCGTAAGGTTTGTCTAACCAACGATGAAATATTTAGAAAGTTGTTCCCAATGGTGTTTGAGGACGGCGCTGAGCCTGACCACCAGGATGGAAGCTTCACACAACCGGGCAGGTACGAGCTAGATGAGAAACAGCAGGAAATTTCTGACCACAGCGGGTATGTTGCATCGTATGAGAGTCCATCGTTGGAAAGTTTTGTGCAGAAAATCGAGTATCTAGAGAATGATGATGATTTATCGGACTGTACTGGTGGTGAGCACAGTTCAAAGCTTGAAGGTGAACTAGAGATTGACGAGAAACTGGAGGACGGGAACCGTCGACTTTCAGCATGTGTAAAAGATGATTCTGACCAAGAAAATGAACAGCAGCTACCATCCAAATATGAGGTTCATCCTCAAGATGCTTTACCTTATTCTATACAAAGAGCGAACCATGACAATACACCCAATTCAGCACAGCATGATGGTAACATTCAATCCGGTAATAAGGCCAGCAGAAAGCGGCTATGCCCAATCTGTGGCAAACTGGTGTACGACATTTCCGACCACAAACTATCACACACAAACGAGAAAAAGTATGCTTGTCCGCACTGTTCCATGGCTTACAGTCGTAAAGCATATTTGAAGATTCACATCCAATCCGTACACCAGAAAAAGGTGGTCAAAACGTGTGATATATGCAATCAGGATTTCGCGTACAAAACTGGTTACGACGCACATATGGTTTGTATGGGGGAAACGTTGCATTCATTTAAGCACGCTTTGGTGTACCAATATTGTTAATTATTTGTGTTACAGCGAGCACGACACAACATCGGGAAATGGTACGAATGTAAGCCATGCAACATGAAATTCCGCCATCCGGGAGGACTGCGAAACCACAACAATCGTAAGCACAATGAGGGCAGTAATTGCGAGTGTCCCGTGTGCGGGTTGAAGTTTCTAGACAAGTAAGCTACCTGTTATCGTATTTGTAGATTACAGATTTCGATTTAACATGGTTTAATTTTACAGAATGGGATTGCGGAATCATAGCCGGGTGCACTCGAGCGAGAAAATGTTTGCCTGCAAGTATTGCTCGAAACGTTTCCGCAGTCCTAATGCTCACAGAGGCCATGAGTTAACCCATCTGGGTGTAACCTTCCGGTGTCCTCACTGTCCCAAGTCGTATCGGTACAAGCAAAACCTTAAGATACATTTGGCGAAACATAACGAGAAAGAGAATGTTTAGCTAATCGTGGATTGGCTCGATGCGGATCTTCGATACATTTTAATTTAAGTATTAATGCTTATTTTAACGATAAACAAATAAATTCAAAAGAATTTACGGTTAAATGATTAAAATTCGCATTTTCAATTCGCTGCGTCTTCGTAACGGCTGATTCAAAATATGCGTCCCATCAGAACTGTCAAAATGCCATAAAACGGTTTGACGTAAGCATCAGCGCTTGAGCAATAAACAAAAACCACGGTTGTTTACAAACAAACAAAATTTCGATGCGGAATGGCGAGTTTTTCACGCGAAATAAATAACGTTTGTCGGCTTTGCTTGGACGAAAATGAAGCTGCTCTGTTGCCCACATCCAAAGTCATCAATTCCACGTTGACCGTTGACAACATTGAGCGATTTACCGGGATTCGAGTAAGTGCTAAGGTGTTGCCACTATGCGTTTGGGGGCTAGCTTCTCGCTCCAAACATAATTCTATTTGCTTCCTGTTTTTACAGGTTCTCGAGGAAAACGTTTCCTACGTTATTTGCCAAAACTGTCACAATAAGTTGCGAAAGTTTGCCGCGTACCGTGCTTTCTGTATGAACAATGATGTACGGTTTCGGGAGCTGTATCTAGCGATCGGTGAACATGTGTCCAAAGATCACAAAGCGACACAGGAAACACCTGCCGTACAGCCAGCAGAAGTTTCTTGTTCTGCCAAGGAGCAGTGCGAAAATGAGAACGATTTCACAATCATGTACGTAGAATCAACGTTCGATGATCATGTAGTGGAAGTTGATGGCGCAAAAGTGAACGAACATGACGACGAGCCCGATGAGGATGTTGTTGAAATTATTGTACAAACCGATTCGCAAAGCTACCACACCAAACGGGAACGGTCCCAAACGTCAGATTCGGAAAGGGACTCACAAAACGACGAACCGGAAGAAAGCGATTCCGAAGAAAACGACAAGAAAAGCATCCGGAAGCAGCTTGAACCACGCACCGCACTAAGACAGCAACCGGAACAGAATGAGAAAAATGTATCGTCAGATAGTCAACGGAGAGGTGATGGGGCGGCTAGAAAATACGAGCGAAAACAACAGTTTTCCAAGTCATCAACGATCCACAAGCAGCTGTGCTCGATTTGTGGCAAACTGGTGCAGTACCTGCCGGATCATATTGTGTCGCACACGAAAGAGCAAAAGTATTCCTGCGAGCACTGTCCGATGACTTGCAGTCGAAAATCTTATCTGAAACTGCACGTGGAAGCTGTCCACATGAAGAAGGTGGTAAAATCGTGCAAAATATGTAACCGAGATTTTACCCACATAACGGGCTATACGGCACACATGGTTTGTATTTGTGTATTTTGAGTTACTTGCGAGGCTTCGTTAACGGAAAGTCTTCTTTTTTTCTAGCGAGCTCAACATAACGTTGGGGATTGGTACGAGTGTACAATATGTAACCAGAAGTTTCGCCATCCGGGAGGTTTGAGGGGCCACAACAATCGGAAGCATAATGCCGACAGCAACTGTGAATGTCCGATATGTGGAATGAAGTTTCAAGACAAGTGCGAATCGATTTATCTTGGAAAACATGCAAAAAGCACCATTAACTAATCGATTTTCTCTCCTTGGCAGAAAAGGGCTAAAGGATCACAGCAGAGTGCATTCGAACGAGAAGCCGTTTGCCTGCAGCTTTTGTCCAAAACGATTTAAAAGTCCCAACGCTCACCGCACGCATATGCTGATCCACAAAGGTGTCGTTTTCTCGTGCACGTTGTGCGAAAAAACGTATCGCTACAAATCGCTGCTGAATACGCACATGAAAAAGTTCCATGCGCCAGAAAGTTTGCAAAGCGAAGAATTGAATTAAGAAGAGTCATTGACCCCCCCCCCCCCCCCCGCTTCATAACGAATGCAACCGGTTCCAGTAATTTTGAGTCGTTTTGTGGGAGGTTTATTTCGATAAAATTTATATCAAGAGCTAATTGCATCGTTACCTATATAAAGTAGGTATTTTTTTGTGTTTTTTTTTTATCCACAATTTCCTATTCGTTGGAATTTAGGTCAACATTAATAATGATTATGTTAAAATGAAATTGAAAAATATCATCCCATGATTTTGTTATAATTTTTGTGAAAAATAGATTCGATTTCGAACCTATACTTGCTCAGCAGCTGGTGGTTTATAGCATTCGTCCGTTGAAACGCAGCTTAAGGTAGTAATTTGACATTTACTCCTTTGCTGTGACAGCTCGCCAAAGAACGACAACAAATGGTGTTGGTAAACAAATCCGCAGGCTTGCACTGGCGATGGCGAGCAGCATTACAATAAATAGCATTTGTCGGCTCTGTTTGTGCGAGGACGATGATGTTTTATACTCCTTATCGTGTTTAATTGATTCTACATTGACGGAACAGAATGTAGAACTGTTTACCGGCCTCCAGGTAAGTTGCCCCAGGAGTTCCTAGTGATAGTTCCGTCCATAACACCTCCGCCTGTGCTTTCTTTACAGCTGTTCCGCGAACAAAACGTATCCTACGCGGTCTGTGTCGATTGCGGCAATAAGCTGAAAAAGTGCGCCGCATTTCGTAGTTTGTGTTTGACCAATGATGCGCTATTTAGGCAACTGTTTTCAGTGCTTGTTGAGAGCAAAGAGAAGGAGAACGGTAGCGAAAGCGAGGAAACGGCGGTGGAACAGTGCGAATCTACGGCAGAACATGAGATAGTTGATATGCAAGCAATTATCAAACAAGAATGCCGTAAAGATGGCACGCAAACCATTGTTGAGTTTGTAGGTGAAGCTCTGAACGACGATGTGGACACGGATAGTGAAACCGATTGGGCGGATGAAGCGGAGTGCAACAGCGGACCGGAGCAGGACATACTGGCGAGCAGTTTGCCCGCATCAGCAAACCTTCATCAGCAGGAGAAAATATCAGCTCCCAAATCCACCAACAAAATCGCACCGAAACGACCAGCGAGAGTTTCCGGGCGCAAGTTGTCGGAAAACAAATCCAGCATCAGTACCGTTACCCGTTCCGGGCGTAGCTATCGGCGCTGTGATACCTGCGGGAAGATGGTATCGGATCTGAAGAGCCATCAACTTCGGCACACGAAAGAGAAGCGGTTCGCCTGCACGTACTGTCCACTGAAGATGGCTTTCCGGTCCAATTTGAAAATTCACATCAAGGCGGTCCATTTGAAGGAAATTAGCAAAACGTGTGAACTGTGCGGACAAGGGTTCGTTAATTACAATTCGTACAAAAACCACATGGTGAGCATTCGGGAACGGTTCGGTTAAGCTAACCACCTTACCTTATCCTCTCGCTCTCTCTTTCTTGTTGTCCTTTCTTTGCAGGCCTCTCAACACGGGAAGGGTGAATATAGTTGCGATACGTGTTCGAAAAAGTTTACACACATGCGGACGTACAACAGCCACGTCCGGCGGTACCACAATACGGAGCGGAAGAAAAAGAAGGTGAAACAGCTGTGTGGCACATGTGGCGCTATGGTGACTAACATCGCGACGCACATGCAAACGCACACGCAGGAGAAAAAGTTCACCTGTCCGTACTGTCCGATCGAGATGGTGGATCGGACCAACCTGACGCGCCACGTGCAGTCCGTACACTTGCAGCGGGAAGTGAAATCGTGCGATATATGCAACATAGGCTTCAAGTATCCTAGCTCACACCGATCTCATATGGTGAGCTGGGAAGATAAGCACATCAGGGTGATGTTCGATTTAAAAATCTTTTTGTGAAATATTTGCAGCTCCGGGTGCATGGTATCGGCGACACGTTCGACTGTAATATATGCCAGAAAAAGTTCAACCATCGAAGCGGGCTACGAAGCCACCAGGCACGGGTACATAGCAATGAGCGGAAGTTTGAATGTGAAACGTGCGGCAAGCAGTTTAAGGTGAAGTAAGTATCGCTCCAAAAATATCCAAAAACAGCGCAAGAAGATCTTCTAACACGGGGTGCACTTGTTTTGCAGGGCAAGTCTCGTTAAGCATCAGCTGGTCCATTCCACCGAACAACCTTACGCGTGCAATCAATGCCCGAAACGGTTCAAAAGCAGACACGGGCGAAATTCACACCAGCTAACGCACAGTGGCATCGTTTTCCCGTGTCCGCACTGTGACAGGTCGTACCGGTACAAGGACGTGCTTGGTATACACATCCGGCAGAATCATCTGGATATGAAGGGGGATGATTCGTAGCGGGGAAGGGCTAGTAACGCGTTACGTATTCGAGGGACGTTGGCCTCTACCATTTCGGCCCTTCATGACTAGTTGCTACGTACAGGTCTTGTACGCCAATATAACACCACCAGACATGACTACTTACGAAGCTCGTGTCTTCTTTGTTCCGAAATATCACTACAATATCCCGCGAAAAAGCATCATCTTTATGTTGCTTTATGCCGGTACTAACACCAACCGACACAGCTAACATATCGGAAATTAACATGTCCCGAGAGGTTCCCATCTCGGCCTGCGCAGCATGAAGCACAAGGCTGTCATCGTTTCGCAGACGGTTCCCATCTTAAACGGTGCGGTTTAACAATTTAATCAACACGGTAACACCCCACCCCCCCGCGGTACGATTGCAATCCATCCTGCGGGTTAACAGCGATCGAAGTTCCAACTGACGCCGCTAATCGAACCATCCTTCTTCCCAAACGCTTCCCAATCGTGGTACGAAACGAGCCATCGAGCTGCGCGTGATGGCCCATTAAAATCAATCAAAATGAAAGATCGCATATAAAGCAGTAAATTTTGCGATTTAATGGTTGCACGAATGTGCACGACTCGACCGAATGCACTTGCGGGAGGGGGACGGAGGGAGAGAGAGAGAGAGGGAAAAAGACATTTGCATCCGTTTATTGGCCGTTAATGTGTGTTGGCTGGCACATCGATTTGGTGTAAAGGTGTCTGGCTTCTAGAGAACCCCAACCGATTCCCAACTGCCTCGGTGTCAAATTTTGATTTGATTCTTCAGGGCGGACCAACCTGCTGACAAGTGTCCCGGTGAGGAGAAGTAACGAGGCAGCATGCGAAACACAACACATCCCCCATGGTTGGTTGGTGTGTGGTGCAGGTTGCAAAACAAACTTCCAACTAATTACGCCGGTTCGTGAGACTTAAAATCGTCACTCGGTGGGTAGCCTTGCCTGGCAACGGTGCATGATTCCTGATTGACCCGTCAGTAGGGTCTGACTGTTCTTGCTGCACTCGGCACGGCTCGTCCGAAGCTCATAAAGCCTGATCCATAACAGGCCGTACACGGCCATTTAAAAGGTTGACCGCAATCAAGCTTTTGCTGATGTCTTTTGGAAGTCTGCAAAACCCAAAAAACAGAGCACAATTTGGCCGAGACTCTCGTCCAATAATTCTCACACCACTTTACGGGTACGGATAACTGGGGTTGAGTCAGTAATCAATTAGCTGCGCGAGCGAACAAAGTTGCGGGAACAAACGATTCCTAAAGCTATATCTTGCAGATGTCTGCCAGGTACACCTACACAAAAATGTCCCCACGTCCAGAGGAATATTGATGTCGTAAGCTGCGCATCATTAGCTTCCCGAAACAAACAAATCTCTTCCGACGACTTCTATTAGCTCAGATTCGTAGAGTTCCCTGAAAGTCTAAGAAGCGGAGACATCAGGAAAAATGTCTCTGACCGAAGAATATAATTAGGATGTCAGCCGTAGGAATCGTTAATGAGTACGTTGGCCTCAGCTGGAAATTGCAAATTCAAAAGTCGCTCCGTTTCATCGTCAATTAACACATCATGAGCATCGTGAGCAGCTTAAGTTCGCACTCGAATGGGGTGGGCTCGCTTTGTCCGGGGGTCGCCTTGCCTTTGCCTAAAGGATGATACTACTAAATCATCACTAAGTACGCGAATGGGGTGGGAACGCGAGTGTATGGGGTTTAATCTTATTGGCTGGTTCTCTTTTTTTTTCACCCGTACCTGCTGGACGATCATACGGTGCTCCCGGAATTTGTAAAGCTTTCAAACAACACTCAACCAAAAACCAACAAACTTCGTTCGGCAAGGCAGGCAAAAGCCCTGAGCGGACGCCATGCTGTGCGTGCCTTGCTTCCGGGCACATATCCTGGGGTCTGTTGCACCCTCCGCTAGATGCACAATCGAACTCGCAAAGGAATTCTGTCCAAGATCAGCAACGGGCTTCGGTTGGCAAAGATTACGTTACCTTCTTTTTGTTGCGTCCATCTTGTTTTCCTCCTGGTTCTGATTCCGTAGCAAACTGCGAACGAATGCTCGGCGATGATGTGCAGTTGCAATGAATATGCTTTAATATGTATCGTGTGCATCTTGGGAAGCGTTTCCTTTTGCTTCTTCTTGCCTTATTCCTCTGTTGCGTTGTGTGCGCGTAATCGGACTCTCATAAATCTAGATAAAAAATGACATTACACGACACAAGCTTACCGGTGCGCGGGAACCACGGCATTAAGGCGCACGCGTATAATGGGCGAACGCAGGCGAACGGAATCACGATCGATTTCGACGGTGGAATCCTTTCGGTGTTCCCTCTTCTCCTCTCTCTCACCCTCTCTAGGTGGGGTTGACAGAGTCAACACTAATTTTAACACCTTCAGCGGAAGGGTCGGAATGCTCAGCATGGTGATCGTGGCAGCTGGCGTCCTAGGAGTCCTCGCGTTAGAATGGCCCGCGTGCAGGCAACAGAAATCTCTGTTACCGGTTGTCCGCTCATGCCAGGTCCATGATGGTGGGAAATAAATTATGTTTTATGAATTAATGGAAACGTAACGATAGCGCATGCCGCCGTTTCCCGCTTCCCGCTTCGGCGAGCGAGCGATCGGTCGAGCGAGACCAGGAACACTGATTATTAAGATGTATTTTTACCTCCTCGGTACGATAAGAAAAACCCCGCTAGCTGGTGGTTGCTGGCTGTTGTTCGGGTTCGCGATCCCGTGGGGATCGCGAAAGGGCAGCTTGGAAGTTGGTGACAACTGCAGGGTGAATAAATTACGCGTCCTTTTGTGTGGATAAATTATGCTCATTACACGGCGTGTGTAGACGCAGCCGCATGTTCGGGCTGTTTATCTTGCGTGGATCTTCACAGCGCTGCTGTCATCTAGCTCGTTTAGTAGCTGATTTAGTGACGGGTGGAGCAAATGTTGTCGCTCTGTCTCTCTTATTGTTGGTGGAGCGGTGTGAGAACTATTCGGAACATGGGAGTACATTTGTTTGTTTAATTAGCTACCTATGTGGAACATTTCTACAGGTGTTTTGTCCAAGTTTTATTTAACTTCAGTGCGGTCATGACTCCTGCATATTATCAATTCTTACTTCAAAAGTATCTCTAACTCTTAATCAGCTACTTTACTTTTAGTTCTTAATCACCTGATAATATTACCAATTAATTCTGAACCATCTCTGGACCAAAATTGTAGAGAACTCTGGAAGGCTTTTACTAATAAGGCTATTACTAATAAGAAGAATAATTTTTGAATGGAATGGATGGCTGAAAGAGATTAAGAGATCCAGGTTTTTCACACGAAACACAAAATGTCTGAAGACGGTCATTTTGTTAAATTTTCTCATGTAGGTTGAGCGATAATAAACGTTCTCCACTTTAGACACACAATGTTTAAAGGAGGTCCTCAGATCGCCATTGCTCTTCATTTTCTTTGACACTATACAACCTGGAAAGGTCTCGACCTGAAGATCTAGCTTTTAGTGACTTTGTTTTACCCATAGCTGGATAGTTAGTCCTGCGTACGGCGAGACAACAGTCTGGATGGGATTTGATCCCCGGTCATGCCGTGTGAAGACCGACGCCGCTATCGGCCATGCTACCGGTCAGCCCCGGTATACTCGATATTGGAAGTTGTTAGCCGATCTTCTTCTTCTTGTTTGGCCTAGCGACCTCTTGGGTCATGCCTGCCATTTCTGGCTTAATAGACTTAATGATACCACATTATTAGATAGTCAGTCATCACTACGGACAGAATGTTAGCCGATCATTCTGGGTGATGAACTCGGCTACCCGGTCTCTCCCATTCCTTGGCTTTGCGGATGACATCGGCATCATCGGATGGACATCTGTAACGGTGTGCGAGGCGCACATCCGATTAAAGGTTTTGGCCGTGATAGAGCACGACTCGGAAGCAGAGTATTGGTTGACGGCGACGATCTTGAGGTAGTAGAGGAGTTCTGCTACCTTGGCACGATCATAACTTAGGATAACAACGCAAGCAGCGAAATCCGAAGGCGCATTGTTCAGGGGAATCGTGCTTACTACGGGCTCCACAGACTCCTGAGATCCAGAAGGCTCCTGCAACGCCGATGCGGAGGACACCAATGCACTCACCATTTTCGAGCGACGGGTCCTAGGAACTTTTTTTGGCGGTGTGTGCGAACAGGGCGTGTGGAGAAGGTGGATGAACCACGAGCTAGTTGAACTGTTGCCAAAGCTGGAAGGAGACTCATGCACTATCAAAAGTTTGGCACGAGGCGTAGAGGAGCACTGCGAGCTCGTTGGCTGATCAAGTGGAGTCAGAACCGGAGGGAGATCGGATGCCACCGGAAATGGAGGAGTGCAGCCATGGACCGTGTTTCCTGGAAACGGATTGGACACCAAGCCACGTCTTTTAGACGTGCGCCATAAGAGCAGGGCATGAAAAAAGAAGAAGAACTCGACCAAGGCCTGTGTATCGAATAGCCAATTTTGATCAAGATCCTTAAGATCCGGTGATCAAGACCTTCGTTTGGTTTTGATGCCCTGGCTCCTGAGCACTCGGTGCTGAATCCATCAGGGATGTTCTCATTTCTATTCACCATCCTTCATCTGCGTCAGGTTCTTGTTCTGGACACTGGTTGATAACCGGAAACTTACCTCCTTTCAATGTACTTGTCTTTCTCCAGAAGAGACAGGATACTTTACGAGCGAATTGGTTTATATCCAGGGCTCCTGAAATGTCTCATGTTTTACACAGTTGTCGGTTGAAATAAATTGTGAAGTTGCGAACCAGATAATCGTGACTAGTGTATCGAACGCAGGCTTGCCAAATCTAATTGATTTGCCTATACTACAATCGATCCTAGTTTATTTGCTCGCCACACCATTTATTTATTTGTTCTAGCGGTGCTCAACCCGCCCAACTCTTGGACCTAATCTCCGACAGGCTAATTTATGCTTGCCACGTTTCGGGGGTGATCCACTCGCACCTACTCGGCTCGTCGGCTTAAGCGTTTGATTAAGAAGTTTAGTGAAATTTATGGACCAGCGATGCGTTGTCTGTTTGTATTTCCAGTGTCGGCCTGTTGCCTTTCGGTTTACATTCAACAATAGAGTATTATAGCTCCAACTCCAAGAATAAAGACACAATAAAACCGAAGCGCGCTGGACCGAAATCTTGGTGAAGTGGAAATTTATCGCCGAACGAACAGCCATTAATGGTCACCGGTTGATTATCTGTGCCCATTAATAAATTAGACGTCCCCTGTTTCTCCGCCTAGGGCTGCAACATTTGGACGGCACAGCAACCCCTTGCAGCGGCGTTGAGTTGAGTGTCACGCTGTCGGTTGTTGTTGTTCCGCGGCACTGACAACACCTGACTTCTTCGCCATCTTGCGGGGAACGAGCCACGATAAATCATGCATTTTTACGCGCTCATTACCCTCATCTGCGGCCAGCCGCGGGCCTCTCCAGTGAAAGTCATCCGGACTAATCTTGATGGAAGCAATCATCATCATTATGATCCGCAGCCGGGATCTTCAGCTGGACCTCGCACCAGTTTGTCGCTTCCTATCAGATGTCATCCGTTCGGTGGAAGCGTGAAAATTGCTCCAAAATAACGCTAATCCGATCTCAATCTCGGCCGGATTATCAGATGATCCGGTCCGTCCTCGTGCTGATGTGTTAACGGGTGATGTGAAAGGGGTTTTGAACATAGCGAAAAAAAATGGCCAACCACTTCTCTCTCTCTCTATCGGCCAGTGGAAAACCATCAGACGCCACAGACACCCGGCTTACGGCATTCGGCGCAGGATTCCAACCGGCTAACGTACGCTAACGGGCAAATTATGCAAATGTGTGTTCCTCCTCACTTGAGCCCCGTCCGGTGTTGCAGCCGGGAGTCGTGGAAGACAGAACAGTAAAACAGCCACCGAGAGCCATCTTGGTGCGTTTTTTTCAGCATCCGCGAAATTTCTTGTCAAAGTGAAGCAGCGTGAGTGGGACTGTGCTCGCTGCAGCAGCAAGCAAGCATTAGGGCAGGAAATTTATGCCTAAATTAGGGGACATTTGTTTGTGGCCGATTTGCGTTCACTTTTCCCGAGATGTGTGTGTTTTTTTTTTTGTGCTGTTGGTGATGCTGTCCCCGCAAGCCAGCAACTATCAGGTGAGCTAATGTGTGTCGCCCGTCGGATCATTCGTATCGGGATCGATTTCGATGCGTGATGATCCGCTTCCGCCGTGTCGCGGTGGATCGCGTGAAAATTAACTTTTAACACTGGCATCCGAGCGGTCACAGCTCGTTCACACTTCATACGGCGGGTTGTGTTTTGATGCCGCTTTTGAGCATGCGGCGATTTCGGCAAATGTCTGGGCGTTTTTTTTCTGGTACGGAACTTGATGAATCATAGATGCAAGCGTTATTGTACACAGCATATTTGGAAACGTTTTAGGTATTATCGGACACATTTAATTTCCTAGGCCTTCTGTTATTCAGTGGCAGGCTCACGTGAGATCCTCTTAAGTTCTCTACCTTCATGTGTAGGATATATATGTCTTAAGGACTAAGATATTCTAATCATGTTCTATGGGAGCAATGAAACAACTAAACCTTCTTAAGAGTGGGTATAGCAATACTATTCACCCTCGTGCTTGGCACTACAACCTCAAAAGGTCTGGGTCTGCTATCTCTTGCTTCCTCTGACTTGATTTTACCAGCAACTCGATATTCAGTCCTGCATATGGCGAAGCGGTCTGGACGGGATTTAATCCCCGGTGCTGCTGGGTGAAGTTTAGTACTATTAGTTAGAGAAATTATTGGCATTTTTATACCTAAAAATTCTTCTGATGCTATCACTTCGAAAATAGCTACTTAATTCTAGTATTTGTAGGGAATTAGGACTATATTTAGAAGTATTTCTATGATTCTGCCTACTTTGAAGCGATCAGAAGCAAGATCGTCTAGTAGTTTTCTGAATTTTGGTATGATCTATTCTCTCAAAACTACCATACCTAATAGTTTGAGAAGATCCTATCGAAGGAATCCTCGAAATTGCTCACGAGTGAGTGCAGTCATCAATGTGAGCTTGCTCTAAGTTAAACGGGATGGATTTTTTTTTTTTTTTTTTTATGCATAAAGAACGGCCTGGCCGTATTGCTAGGATGGATGTTTTTAAGTGAATACAACAATTGCCCTTGGTTTGGCCGAAGTTGAAGGGTGGATTTAACTATAAGCTTGATCCGGTGCCATTCCAGTGTTAGGTTAGTCAAGTAAATTTAATTTTTGAGGTATTGATGGCTTCTCAATTATTTATGAAAAATTTTCACTCAAAAGTGATCAAAAGACATACTAAAATTTAGCCATACTTTCTAGACTCAGATTATTATACCACTTTTGAAATTCTAGTTTTAAATTAATCCTATATTTAGATTCGCTCTGTATATGCAATTATATCTCCTGAAGATAAATTATGGCTAGACTACGCGTTTTTAAAATAACTCACGCCGAGCGCCCGGCAAAGAAAGCATTAACTTCCATTTCGGAGCATCGTCACTAATCGCTGCCTACTGTCGGCCAATTTATCAGCCGCTGTAACGATTGTGGCTCTTGTTTTCTAGCGCCAACCGTCTTGATTGAGCCATCCCAAACGTCGGCCATGTGGTGTTTCCATCCCATTTTCCACCGGCAGCGGCCTACGGACCGGCACAGCATAACCGCGAACCAAGAAGGTGTCTTATCAGCTGGCTGGAAACGGTGCCCATTATCATCGGACACCGATTGGCGCGGTTCGGAGCGGAACGCACTAACGGTGATGGCTCTATTTCCACCTGGCAGACGGTTGCGACACCAGTGTGTGACACGTCTGTCACACGACATGCAGATTCCACGTTATCGAAAAGACCTTTTAGGCAACCGATCGCGCCTCGAAACACACATTCCGATCGACCGGTGCCGGTGTGGAATCGATCGAGGATCGAGCGGTTGGTGCGCCTACGCTTTCGACGACGCCCAGACCAGCGACACTGCGGACACGATTTGTGAGCTCGTTTTGGAAAACGGTCTATGAGCATTGACCGGTTGCGGATGAAGTGGTCTCGGGCGGAACGAGATGGTACGAACGAGGCGGAACCAGGAGGAGAGCACGATGAGATGAGAGTGTGAATATGCATGAGAAATCTCGTAATTTATGACACATTAAATGTCACCAGGATTGTGTTGGATGTTTGTTATTATTGTTGGGGCAAGACATTGGAAGGCATGGCGGGTAAAGACTGGGTTTAGGGGAAAAGTAGGAACGTTATCAATTTAATTAGGCGGCTTTGGGTGCCTTTGGATCGGTCCCGGTTGAGCATGGCAGAGAAAACACACACACATACAATGGCCGGGCGGAAGATAAAACAAACACCAAATTAGAGACCACGGCAAAACAAGGCAACAACACCGAAATGGGCACGTCTGGGGGGAGACGCAGGAATTATGGGTTTTCCGATTATGGGGTTGCCGGGGGTACCCGAAAACAACACCGAATGCCGCGTGATCCTCAGGGCTAATGCTTATCTATTGAGTAAACTTTAGGATACCGGAGGATTGATCTACAAATTATTGCTCCGCTTCGGGTCGAACGGTGGTTACCGGTGTGATGCTGCCAGGCGAAGAAGTAAAGTTATGTGCCGCTATACAGAAGAACTGTTCTTATCGGTTTTGATGCTAACTGCTTTATTTCGGTGAGCGAGAAGCAGCAGCCTTTTGGGTAAAGCTTAAACACCGTTACAGTAAGGTTTTCTCTTATTCTGTTTAGTTTTTTATAACTTACATATATTTTTAAGTATAGTATAAAGTTATCAATATTTTATTTTTAAACCATGTAGTGGAAGTGAGGCTGAGCACATCCCGGATAAGGTGCCCTTTCACAGTTTGGAGAAGGAAATGTCTCCATACTGATATGAGTTGTATTTTGTTTTGTTATCTAGTTTTTAGCAATACTATACAAAAATTAATAAAAAAAGTTGTGAATGTCAACAAATAAATTAATTATAGAATTTATCTAAAAATGACATAGTGCGTGATAGCTAACAAATTGATATAAACTTTCACCTACTTCACCCATAAGAGTTACTGATATTGATTAAGTTCAATTTATAAATATTGTCTGCATACTGAGGTTCTTTTTACTAAAATTTGTTACTCAAAAAACTAAGAGGTTTTTAATTTCAGTGGTAAAACTAACTTTAAATGAATACAATTAATAAGAAAAGATAAAGGATTTTCCCGATAAGCAGCTTCACATCTGTGGTATATCAGTAGCAGCGTCGGCATTTGACACGGTACAATCAGGAACCAGAACGGTCGGACCAGTGGACTAGGGAATAGCGAGCCTGGTCTTCATACGACAGAACCGGCGATCAAATCCCATCCAAACTGCTTCTCCGTCTGCAGGACTTGTCTGTATTGCCATGGAATCAGAAACCTGAACTGTTGTTCAGATCCAGTTCTCTGATCCTTTAGGATCGTCCGCCATAAGCGCAGTAATCCAGGATCAAATATCAGGAAATTGTCGTCTTAACAGTTCAAAAATCAATACTTTAATACACCAACTTAACTACAAATATGTAAAGACTATGTTGTACTATGTCGTTTAGCGAGGATAATCTGACCCACATAAGATTAGATCTCACGACTTGTTAAAGCCTTGATTAAACGCTTGTTATGTTCTCTTAGAGGAGCGGTCAGGTGGTAGGATACGGCAGGACCGATGTTCAAATCCCATCCGGACCATTCCCCCGTAGTGAGGACTGACTATCCAACTACGTGGTATCATTAAGTCTATTAAGCCAGAAATGGCAGGCATGATCTAAGAGTTAGAGGTCGCTAGGCCAAGAAGAGTGAGAGATGTGCTCTTGATATCTCTAGTCATCTATACTAGTGCAAGGATAGGATAAGGCTTTGGAGATTGAACCTTTTGTAAGATTCAGTTTTTCATTCCCGGGACTACGACATCCCTTTCAGATGATCACTCCGCCCATAGGTTAACCCGCAACTGCTCGTAATTCTATGGACATAAACTAGTAGATCTTCAAAGCAAAGAACGGCATACGATACACTAAGAGCTTAGAGAGGTTCACAGTACAATATTATGATGATAATATCAGGTCGGGTTGTAGAATATGAAGGTCATCACAACATATATAAGAATTTCAAATAATATGTTCAGAGATATTAACACCATTATCAAACATTGCAAACCCGTTAGGATCTGTTCCGTTGACAGCGTACAATCAGGTGAATAATACATTAATCTTACCACGTGCAAAGAATCCGGTTCGAAGCCAAAGAGTCCTACTATAAAACTGAAGCGTATGAATAAAACGACGTGCAAAAAACAACCACCAGCAGAAAGACAGCAGTGTAATGATTATTCGAAAAGGAATGGGGAACAAAAATCACGGAATCACAGCACGACCGAGCGGAACAAACGTGCCGCAACTAATCGATATGAGCTGTGTTGAAAAATATTTTCCCTGATTCCGATTGGATATGATTACACAGATTTAGTGAAATGTTGCACACTCATCTTGCCGATCTCCAACAACGGTTCGGGGCACAAAAAAAGGAGGGAAAGGAGTAAAAGGGAACGCAGCCAGACAGTCCGCGGGGGCGCAATAATGGCATCGCCGATGTGTACGATTGTGTGTGAGCGCGCGCACACTCGTCCGCGCGGCGTAGGAGCTGTAGGAGCGTAGGAGTACGTCCCGACGGTGAGTTTTCGGTAGCGTGTTTTGCGGGAACTTTGCGCAACATTGTGGAATGTTGATTGTAATGGTTGTGCGTGCACCGAAGGAATCCGATGGCGATGGGAGATGCAGGCGCAAGCTCGAAGGCAATTGAAGTTGGTGAATGTCTCCTTAGTGGAGATCGATTATGCAGTGTAGGTGTTGTTGGGTTTAGGGCTCATAGTTGATATAGATGTTTTTACTGGAATGAGTAGTTAAGTAGTGAAATCACTAAAAAGTAAAAACTGTGGAACTGAGTTGGCCGTCAGGATCAGAGACTTGCATCGATCATCATTATCACGCTCATGTATCCGTGATCAGCTTCTCAATGCCTGTAAACCCCGCCGCGGAACGAATGACCCTTGGCTACGGTCTCGAACCCTGATTGCGCAGCTCGTCAGTCGATGCACACGGTTGTCTGTATCACCCATCATGACTCTTGACATGCAGAAAAGGAAGCTCGTGCTCGTGTGGAATACCTCCGTTTGTTTCGATTTTCGACTCATCAAGCGTCAGCCGTTAGGTCACAGGCATTGATCGCACCCAGCGCACCAGTCCAAGGGGCAAGCATGCACATTTCCCGACGGGTGATACTCGATATCTCGCATCACCGTGGAACAATCGTTTGCACAAACTGCACGTACGCTACCCGGCACCGTACAGCCGGTTTCATAAATCAAAACAGGCGTCAGATTTTCACCGAAACCGAACGAAAAGGGTGTTAAAAATGTTAAGCGCAAACATTCTCCACTGTCTGGGATAAAGGGGGGGTTGTGCGGATTGGCAAAAGGGGGTGGGGGCAATAGAAAGGCTCGTTCAGCAATATAGAATAATCGATGCAAAGGGAACCCGCAAGATTTCGCGGTTTTGAAATTTGAACCGCTTCTGGCTTGCTGCCCTGGGTACCGCTCAGCCCGCCAAAAATGATCTCGTCCCTGTTTTTTTTTGTTTGCAACGCTCCCCAAAAAGGACTTTGGTGGGCTTCATTGCCAAAAAAATCCTTCTCCCCAGCCTGCCCCAACTGCCGCAGTTCCGCTTCAGTTCCGTCTTCAGGCCGTCTGTCAGTTTGGAGAGTGAGTGAGGGTCGCCTCCCTTAAAAGTGCCAAAATTAGCGAACGTTGCGCAAGCACATGTTAATGCTGACATTAATTAATCACCGTCGTCCGAAATATGTTTTTTTTCGAACCGAACGCAGGGAAACAGGTGAGCGAGTGTGCAAGTGTCTTTGCTGGAGTTTGGTGGCGTTTTGGCCTGGGGTTGAATTGAATATTGTCGGCAAAGAAAAGAGATATACACAGGGCAAATAACTACCACGTAGTCAGGCCGTTTTAAATATAGCTTTTTTTGTTGTTGTGGACATTCGCCTAAGTAGCTTATTGGACCGGTTCCGATTTCCAGGAAAAAGTTTCAAGTTCAAGATCAGATGTAGTCAATGGAAGAATAGCTTAGAAGAAAGGACGCCGAAGATAGGCTTTTGGTCTTAAATAGGAAATGAAGGTTGCATGACACATGGATTTTGTAAACAAAGGTGTACTAAAAAAGATACACTTGACATTTGACATGACAGCTTTGTTTGGTATGACAGTAACTTACTAACTATCAAAATCTTAGTAGGCAATGAAATCACTAAAGATCAAAATCTTATCTGAGCGGTTTCACTCATGACTATTTTACGTGTAATTTTAATTAAAAATTTAGACCGTAAGACCCCTGATTTAAAAGATTTAATGTACTAAATACCTGCTTATGAGTCACCCTGTGCAAAGCCCTTCCACATCAAACTCTAGACCATATTTGTGATGAAACAAAGACACAACTAGCCTAGACGCAGGGAAACCTGACCCAATTTCGTAGAAACAGGGCACATTTTTTTATCACATTTGAAGTTCATTAACAAAAAAAAAAAAAAGAATTCGAACCACCACCGACTTGTGCTTTGCTGAAACTTTATCCTTCAACAGTTCTGTGGGAACTTCCTTCCTTCTACATAGGGACGATGGTTCGCCGTGACTTTAATGAGCAGCAGCTTGTATTATCCCTGCCCATTTAAAAAAGCGAACCTCGTATCGTAAAACTTCCGTCCGTCCGTGTTTGTGTTGTCCGGTAACGGGCGTGCAGCAAACGTTAATGATTTTGTGCAGCAAATTTGCAAACAACGCGCACGATACGGGCGAAGAAGAAAATGTGTCCATGGCCATACAACACAGTACAGCGTCGGAAGATTCATGGTGATTTGGGATGGCTGTAAAATAATCTCTCCACGGGTAGCCGTGGGCTACAGGCGCTAAAAGAGCAATTTCGTTGGTCAGGCTCTCAGGGAAGAAGTCAACCTTTCAACCTTTTCTTTTCACCTCAACTCACCAAACATTTCATTCGAGAGACGTTCGAGTGTGGGGAAAGGTGAAAGAAGAAAACGCCGGTCCTCTTTCCCTTTTTCGTTCCTGAACACGATTTAAGATTATTAACCACACTAATAGAATTTTTATGAACTCATTAGCCCAGGGTGACGAAGAGGATGGTAAGATAAACTGTTTTACTCACTAGAAAGTTTGACTGGTGATGTGTACACCCGCGTGAAAGAAGAATGGAAGCGAGCCTTGAACGGAGCCGGCCAGTTTTGATTGGATTTTGGAGGTTTCGGTAGTGTTTCCAGCGAAGCTGTCTAGAGCTGGGAGACTGATGAGTTAAGAATTAATGTCTTTTCAGGGTACTAAGAAATGGGTGCGATTTAATTTCACTCACCCGTCGAGTGTGGGAGGGTACGTATGTGCGCACGCATTTTTGTGTGAGCCCGCGCAACTCGCAATGAAACGGAACGCGATCAGGTATCGGACGTGCAAGCGAGCTGGACGACAACAGCAGCAAAAGTAATAATAAAACACCCAAAAGCACAACGGAACGCACCCAGCATCATCGAGCGGCGGTCTGGAGCATAAAACGGAGCGAAGTATAAGTATGTACACACCGGTAAACCTCACCCGAAATGGGCTTAGCGAGCGTGGCACTTTGGGGGTTGGGATTTTATTTTTATTTCTTAATTTTTAATAGTTCTCCTCGTTTCGTCCGACGGTTTCAGGGAGGTGGTGCCGGTTGATGGTGGGCTGGGTTGAGAGGTAGTAGCACTGTCGCTTCTGAAAGCCTGACGATGACCAAATGGGGCGCCTCCATTCGAGGCACACTGGTGACATTCGATTATCGTTGGTCAACAATGAGTCAACAATGAAATTTCTGTAGTTATTGAGTTGTATGAAGTCTTGGAGATTCCGAATGCTGATATAATCATGTGCAACCTGATGTTGCGAGCAATTTCAATTTGATCATTTTTCCTCAAATTTTCCTCTAGCGACACCAGTTTTTGCACAGTAAGACCGCATATTGAGTACTATTCCAACTGCCTGTCCGTACTATCCAGCTTTGGGTTAAAATTATTATTTGAAAGGTCAAAGCCTTTCAAGGTTAGAACGTCAAATAGGAAAAAGAAGAAGAAGAATATGCTTGGGTAAAGAGACCCGGCAAACAATTCGGGTCAGTTTGTAGGTGAGGGGTATGTAGAAATCGTGCGAAAATGGGTGAAACTCGTGGGGGGGCAATCTCGCTCGGGCGAACTAGCTGTTTTGCTCGTTGCAGCGCATGCGCTGTGCTGTCTTTGAATGTGTGCGTGCGTCAAAAGCGAGCAAAACGCCGCTGTGTCAAAAAATGTGTAAACAAACTCAGTTGGAGTTCAAAAAGTAAACATGCGCAATCCGCTTGGTTATGTGCAAAAATTCGTGAAATAATCTAAATATTCTTTATTTTGAACAGATCTTACTTATTACCGATATGTGCAGTGCCGTGGAAAAACAAAAATTGCTTCAAAAAAGCTGTGTGTGTGGCTGATACTCCAGCATCTTCCCATGTGTGTAAACAACGCCAAGAGTATTACTGTTTTGTGATCATCATATTTCATTCGGATTGCACATTACCGGGCAGAAAAAGGTAACGTATTGTTTTCCGTACTACTGTGTTCATAGCAACACCTACTGTTATTTCATTTGCGCTAATATTACACCTTGTTTAACCTATTTTTTCCTACCTCCACCCATAGCTTCAAGCAACCAATTTTGTACAGCATCCGCACGCTGTATGAAGGTGTAAAACAAATTTTCATCTGTAAGATGCTCTTCAAACCTGTCCAGTGACTCTTCGTTGCTTATATATTGCATCGGGATGGTTTGAGCATTGCGTCGCACGCCTTTCATCGGGTGTATTGTGGCCACTACCGCAGCCGTTTGGGCAGTTCGGGCATCCAGTTTTAATAATGAACATTGTGAACAAAAATCGTGCCCAGGACAAGTTCTTTTTGCTTGAATTAACTCTGTGTTCTTATTTACATGAATAGATACGGTGGACGGATGAATGCTGCTTGCTGACGACTGCTCTTCGTGAAATGTTGATCCCGGTGATGAAACACACGGTTCCGGTGTCATGCTTGGTGACGGCTGACGGGATCCTTGATGCACGACAGTCGTTTTTGCCGATCGCGCAACATCATGCGCGCATGAACCAGCAGCTGAAGCAACAGACGATTTCGGCGTCGCACTTGTAGTCGGCTGCGATCCTTGCATTTGTTCGTCAAACGATCCTAACGATCACGGAATGCCATCCACGGATCCAGTCGCACGCACTTGTGGTCAGCTGCGATCCATGCGAACGCTTTAACGACATTGTCGCTAGTGGAACAACACGCACGGAACTAGCAGGCACAAGAATCATCCCACGTATCGCTTTCGTTGAGGGCTGCGATCCTCGCTTTTGTGCCATCGATCCTGCCGGACGCGTAGCGATATCCACGGAACCAGCAGTGAGAGCAGTAGAAGATTCCGACGTTGCAGACGATCCTGCCGGCCGCGGAATGACACGCATGGAACCTGCAGCGGGAACAAATGCCGGTACCGGCGTCGCACAAGTGGACGGCTGCGATCCTCGCTTTTGTTCCACCGATCCTGCCGGTCGCGTAGCGATATCCATGGAACCAGCATCGGGGACAAGAGACGGTTCCGGCGTCGGTCTTGATGACTTTCGCGGTCCAAAAACACGGACGATCGCTCCTGTGGAGCATAACACAGCCGAAGGCAGTTGTTGCAGTGCGAAGGCGCCCTTTCTTTGGTGGTTCCGACATTATATTTTGGCTGAAATAATCAATCGTTTTATTATTTTTTATGTAAGTATGATAATAATTTGATTCATTGTCATGCACTTAATCTTACTTACTTTTATTTATTTATTTTCCAGGTGAAACTGCTGAGTTAAATTTGAATGCTGCACGCTGAGTGTTTATGTTTTCAGCTGTGACTTTGAATAAAGGGTAACAATCACACGCACAATGCCACATTCATGCTAGATGACACGCACACACTGAAAGAAATCGCGGCGAAACAGCCAAGGGGCGAAATGGAAGAAATGGGCGAAAAGCTGTCGAAATTTGAAAATCGTCATAAAACGCGTCTAAGTGATGGCTTTTATGACGGATTTTTGCTTCGGGATTTTTTCCCCATTTCGCTCGATTTCTACATACCCCTGGCCCCAAATCGTGCTAGCCGGGGATTGTTCACATGCCAGGTCATTATTTACTAGGATTGAATCGCTATTCGTGTTTGGACTGGTCCACTGAGTATCAATATCTGATATCAGGATCGGCTTTTGTGGACTTCAGATCTCCATGCAGCGCATTAGATCACACCGGGGATAAGGTGTCCTTGCCTAGTTCAGTGAAGAATTATGTCTAAGATATTATTCCTGGCGGTCGAGACGATAACGGTACTGGTTTTCAAATCGTATCCAGACCGCATCTCCGTACGCAGTACTTACTATCCAGCTACGGGTAAAATCAAGTAGCAGGATGGTAGGCCTGGACCTCTCGAGGTTGCTGTGCAATGGAAGAAGAAAAAAAATTTTCCTTGTAATGAAGCCTAGCATCAGTAAAAATAGGATATTGTCCAAGAAACTACTGAGCGACCTGATCAACAGCTGGATGTTGATTGAAGAATAGGCACGTGATGAAAGTGACACTGAACGATAAGGCTCAGCAATGTGTGAGTACTAAATATGATTAAACTACTAGACAATAGAACATGGTCCCAATAAAATAATACATTGTCTGTTAAAAATGGACTCACAAGATGTAGCATTACAAACAGGCAATTACTTAATAATTTCTAATAAACTAAAGACTTTACAATTTTAATTCAGAGAAGAACATAATAAGATTATCGAAAATAAACATATGAAAATTTAACCAAGTTGAAAATTCCACGCCCAAAGACCGAGATTTTGTCCTTTGCCATATTTCTGACGGTCACGCTGCCATAGTGCCAGCTTCAATCTTGTCATCTCAACACCAATCCCAGGTCACTTTACGTTCCTGTGCACGAGCGCTTGTGTGTGTCTGTGGCTGTGTGTATCGTATTTGGATAGCTCCGATTCCGAACGAGAGCGTAGAAAAGCAAAGCATGGTCCTCCGACACCGTCGGAAGAAGGATCGTAAAAAGTGACCATATTCATTCCGTTTCCACCATGTGGTTACATGCCACATGTTGAACAAGCAATCTTTATCAGCATCTAAATAAGTATAAAAAAAACTCCTTCTCGGAGCCGGACAGGGAATCAAAATGAAGGTGAAGCCAGGATAGAAGCCGTTTGAGCATTCCGAAGAGGTGCCACCAATGCCAAGTGGTGGTGGAGATGAGTTTTTTGTTTTGCTTTTCAAACTGGATCGCGATCGTTTTCCACCGACGGAGTGAAGATGTTTAATTTAAGCGCAGGTAGGAATGTTTCACCACCGTCCCCAGACCGTTCGTTTCGTTTCAATTTCCCCTCCTTGGAAAGGGTGGGTGCTACAAAGTGTCGCACTGCCGATCAAATCCACCCAACGGACGGTTTGATGCTTCACGTTGATCGTTGCGCGTTTGCTAATTTGCGACTCTCGGGCCATAGTTTAATGGTGATTGTTTTCACGACCTCTCTCGCGTTACTCGCGGCGTAAACCGATAGGGCTTTGCGTTGTAGCGCTTTCGGTATTAGGTGTTTTTAATGTGCTTTCCGTGAAACAATCCAGCGCGAGTGAAGCGCTTTAATTTGATTCGATGTTCAAATTAGGCTGCCCTCACTGTTCCCGGCGGAATAACGAGAGACGCTTATTTCCAAGGAACGCTCTCCGTATCGCAACGCTTCATCTTGCTGTCGAACCGACGCACACTGCCGGGTCACCATTTAAAGACGATATTATAAAGGTGTTGAAATTTAACTTCTTAATTATTTATTTCAGATTTATAAGCACACGGCCGGGCGACGGGAAGACAGTTGAACATTAAAACAATTCACGACCTGCTGGGGGGGAAGGCAACGGTGGAAGGGAGGAGACAAATAGCTGCCAACCATCGGCAGCAGCTTCACTGCCACTGGCCCGGCTTAGGGCCACAAGACCAAACCAAATCAACAAATTAAGAAATAAAACAGCCATAATCAGTCTCGGGGTGCCTGGGGTTGTGAGCGAGCGGGTTCGTTGCCGAGCCGCTCGGCCAAGGCTCGTTCCGTCTGCCGTCTGGACGAAAGCGTGCTGTAGCGCAGTTACTGAAAGCTCAACGGTTCTCTTATCTGTTTCTGTTCACCATTTTCGTCGTCGTCGTCGTCGTCGTGTCCTGCCGTCCGCCATGTCCATGTCCCTTCCCTTTCGCTCTCTGGCAGCTTCAGAGGATTCCGGGTATAGTTTAATCTCGGCCAGCAGGGAAAGATTTGCGTGCTCTATTAGACACGAACCCGTTGCTGTGCGAGCCGTTCATCGACGACACAAATCGTTCGGTCCAGATTCTTGGGTCCAGATTCTAGTTGTTTCACAGAATAATTGCTTTATAGCAGGGGTGATTTATACTCTCAATTTAAATGGCTTGGAAAACTATTTCTTATTTCATTACAATTAGCTTACATTAAATATTATTGCAAAGTAAGAAATGGGAGATTTGCTGCAGAAAAAGGATCCAGAGAAAATAAAAAACTCACTAATTAATTTATAAAAACTATTTTGTGATAACAGCGACGAACGACTTTGGCATGTACAAGGACAAACCGTAAAAAAAGATGATACAAGGATAAATTAAATCAAAGAACCAATATGTGGCGGTCCATAGAACCTCTCGAGGTCTTATAGCCATAACATATTTTGAAGACTCTCGGTTTTTGAAAGATTTGAAATGTTCTCTAGCTCCTCAAGTATAGTTCTCCTACAAAATGAGCGGTTAAACGGACCTGAGTCTGTCCAAAGAAAGTTTACACGGTAGGCTACAATGACTTAACCTATGCCTTGAGACATCGTTCATCGTAGTTATTTGCATCCGAAATCTTGTAATGCTGGACTACATTTAAGCCCAATTTTCGATGATCCTTCTCTGATAGGTGAACTAAGCTTTCCAACTCCTAGACTGTCGGACCGTCAGCACCATCTGCTTCTTCTTCTCATTTGGAACTACATACTCAAGAGCTCTTGGCCTGCCAGTTCTGCCTTTGCATGGTTTAATTTTACCCGTAAGCAAGGTTAGTTAGAATCCGGTTAGTCCGGATGGGATTTGATCCTCGGTGCTGCCGTGTGAAGACCGTCGCCGCTATCTCCTTCAGATCAATATTTGGAGCTAGTCTTATGTACGGTTAGGTTTTTTTCTCCTCTGATTTGGTAAAAAAATGATTAAAAAAGGTTCTCCAATAGTTGTTTGACCTACTAATTTCATAGACCACTGAACAGTTATTTAGCTGCCGATCTATTTCTTCGATGAATTTATTGGTACCTTGCTTTGGTCCTTCTTCAGGGATACTTTTTATGAAGCTGATAATTTACTGTGGAATATTTGTACTGTATATGTCCTCGTTTATATATTTTTAACGTATGTTATTGTCATTGTTGCGGGTCGAGTTTTGATCTAAATTTAAAGTTTTTTTCTTGCTCAAGAGAATATAGGATCCTGTACATCCGGATCTGCCGGAATTCAATCTCTCCGAGCTACTGTATCGCAAATATCTTCAAGTGTACTGACAATTTTCCCCATGAAATTTGATGTTTACATTTCTGTAATGATACAATAGACAATGAACCGTTACGTAGCCCTTTAAGTGAGAGGATCATCGCTTGAAAAATAGCTAAAATAAGTGTATATTCAATGTATGCATTAAATCTTCTGAAAAGGAGCTATTGTTGCTAATGTCTCACAATAGTTTGTTTCATTGATGTTTGATTAATACTGTCAATTTGCCTCCAGTAAAAGTATCACAATCTAGAACCAATAAATAAAGCTTGCGATACCTTTCAAGCGTCCTCTTTCTTATTATCCTTTCCAACTGCCTGCTCCAACCGCCAGCCCTGACTGGCGATAAAATCCAATTAATTATCATCCGTGATGGGTACGCGTAATGAGTCGTCGCGCCGTCATCGCCTCCGGGAAAGATGGGAACTCACCCACCGCTCACCATGATCGATCGATCAGCACCCATCATCCTGATCGGTGCGGTGATCGCGTCCAACGCCCCGCTGTCGAATCGTCCTTATCTCGGCCGAGCGCATCAGCGTCCGTTGATGTTTGTTGTTATTAGTTTTCGATTTATTCGGTTTCAACCCCCTGAGCGGTTGGCACCAAGCTGCTGCCAAGGTACCGGGTAGATATCATTCACACAAAGACCGTCTGATAGACGCGATTGATTGGTGAAAATAACTCTGCCTTCTGGGACACGGGGAAGCTGGGCCCGCTGGCAGGAACGGTGAGGTCGAGTGAGAATAGAACTACACCCCATTAATGGCTCGTCAACCGGTGGTAAATTGCTACCACCGTTCGGTACACCCAAAAAATGCTCGCGCGATCACCCGCCGTACCTTTTCAAAAAAGGTGTTCGATTCAATTCTGTAAACTCATCGTGCTCGTTCATCTGATTTTCAGCAATTTTCGTGCATCGGAAACAAGACGCAACGAATCGGTATCGTCTCACTCGTCCGCTCGGCCCACAGGAAAAGCAGCTACGGCTCGAATCGAAATCTTACCAACCGACCCGCACGCACACACACACACACATGCCTCTCTCCTGACCCTTTCCGTAACGTTTCGTGCTTCAACGGGAGCTTTCGTTCGTTGCTTAATCACGCATTGAAATCCATTGTTTCTCGGTCTTGCTCGGTCTCGGGCGTTTCGGGCGCGTTGCGCGGGGCGTTACCTCATCATCATTCATTCTGTTAAATAGGTAATTTTTCTAAATAAAAATTTCACACTATTTAGAACGTAAATTGGGTTGCCGTTGTGTTTGGCTCTTGTTTTGGCGTATTCGTTCGTTCGTTCTGTGTTTTGTTATCCTCTTGTGTTCTTGTCGTTTTGTGTGCGAGCTGAAGCGTAGGGAGCAGACGATCGCGTAACGTAACGTGTCGATCGTAAAGGTGTTAGTCATCGTCTTGTAAACTGTTCCGTTAATCGTGTCATCTGTGTATTGTATTGGAACATGTTTGTAGCTGTGTTTTGTTACGTGGTGTTGTATGTTGACCCAACGCTTCAAGGGAGTTGTTGGAGATGACATTAAATTCTTGTTTAGTGATGAATTAATGTTGCTGAAACGATGATGATATTAGACTTTATCTGAACTCTTTCAGTGAACTGCAAATGGGAAAGTATATCTAATGATAGATTGTATCATTATATTATGTGTGTTATTTCTGTGTTATTAATTTCTGTCTTCACAGGCTTATTTTACCAATATTTAGGATCGTTATTACCTAGAGTAATGTTCGTTTGTATTGCTGAGCTTTTATCTGATGATTGATTCTATTATAAAGATTTGTTTATTTTTTATGTGTTTTTCCATTGTTTTATATTCCTTACTTCTTTTGTTCACTTTATTTATTTTTTATCAGTCTTATGATTTCTATGTTTTATTTATGTTTCTCCAGTAATTTTTATTCATATTTTACTGTTTTAATATATTTTTCTAGTTTAGTTTACATTTCTCATGCAAATAATCTTTCGTATTTGACGATGGCTTTTTGCATTAATGGTAAGCTTTGTTTTCTTGTGTCTTGTTCGTTGCATGTTTAGTTGTTATGATTGTTTGTGTTAACCAGCTTTTAGATTCTCTACTAGGACTTTCATTTAGTGCGCGAACTGACAGTTTGCTCATTGATTGTGTGCATTTCTGCCCTATTTCACATTATTTTTAGCATCATGTCAAGCTCGCAATTTTGTTAGAGTTTATGCTTCTTTACTCCTTGTTTTAATCTGAAAGCTCGTAAATTAAAGACAAAAAATTTATCTATTTTTTGGTAGTTTTATGTAAAGTTACATTAATATACTTTATTGTTTAATGGTTGTCTCACACCTGGATCTCTGTCTGGCTTACAAGACTTAATAATATCATGTAGTTGGATAGTTAGTCCTCACTACGAGGGAAAGGTCTGATTGGGATTTGAAATCTTGTCCTGCCGTGCAAAGACTGGCGCCGTTGACGTCTACAGTACCGGGCCACCCTCGGAATCATCTAATACAAAGATGATGCTGACTTCGTTACAATGTTCTTCATGGAGTAAACACATCAATAAAAATACCTTTACACCTGTACTGCAATACCTTATTTGCATCCTTTTCCATTAGCGGGTATGTGACTTCAACACCCTTCGTTCCAGTCAGCAGTAATAACTTACTCATCTTATCTGACCACCTGAATTGAAAATAATAAAACAGGATATGTAAAGATGTTGACGATAGGCAAACCGATCCCCGCCCGCTGCATCGATGGATCATACTCGAATGCTTAACCCTTAGCTTAGCTAAGCTTGAACGGAAACATGAAATCAGCACCTGTGCTACCGAATGGATCCACCGTTCAACCGGAACATCGGCTCATGTCGGTGGCACACCGTGCGCAACTCATTCTACCTTCGGTGCGGTGTCAGGCGGGATGCAAATCCAATGAGCATTGAATTAAGTAGATAGCTTTAATCGTACAATTTACGCCGCGGAAGTGTGTCGGGCAGCCGAGTGTTGCCGAGATGACATTTTACACCCCCGGTTAGCGACTAATTGGTCGACAGATTGGGCCGTGCGTTCGGATACTTTACGGTGCCACTAGCTCGACGCAAGTAGGTACGCGTATTATTCGCCTATTAACACACGAGATCGGCATGCGTACACCGGTGCGTACAGGGAGTAAAAAATAAGAGAGCGTTGTGCGTGGAATTCATTTACCCAGCCCAGGGGTTGGTGTTGTACGGAGGTCAATGGTTATTTTATGATGATTTGAGTGGCAAATGGTGTAAGAGAGCAATGAAGAGCCGATGTTGATGGTGTCGGGTGATGGTTGTCGAGCCGGCAAGAAGGACAAGCCGCGTTTTTTGCAGCGTTAAGCAACTTTCAAAAAATCTTCGTCTATCTACTCAACCGGTGTACACCCGGCTGTTGAGCCGTGGTCCGATCGGCACGTTCTGTACGGCGAACCAACGGCGTCCACAGCGTCCCGGGGCCCGCACTGATCGATGCGATACGATATTTATCGATTTACACCGATGAATTATGATTAATCAATGATTCGGCAGCTTTCTTCGGTGCGTTGGGTACGTTCCGCCCCCTAACCTACCAGGTGGAGGAGTGGGGGGCGAGAGGATACCCGGAGGGAGGTGGAAATGGGGTGCAAGGAGTCAAGAAAACGAAGGAACCGTGAGGTAGCAGCAATATTTCATGATATTATTGTTACCGATTCGCTACCAAAGCGCAACTCCGGCCGAGTATCTCCAGCTCTCCGGTCTCGGCCTCAGCTAGTAGCGGGGTGGTTGGGTGAGGGAGATAGGAAGCGAGAGGAAAAATATGGGACGAATGGATTTTGATAATTCTCTCACCCATTTTTTGCTTGATCATTTTGGCCCTGGTCGGTGGAGCGATGGTTTCGCGGGTGCGTCTGGCGCAACGATGTTCGCGTGTATGTATTTATGCTGTAAAACCGATTATAAGCATTCATTTGTTAACTGGTGGGTTCGGCTGAAGGTGGAGTGTGAGGACACGGGAGTGTGTTAGGACCTTCAGGTGAGAAGGTTTGATGATGTGCGGTGCTGACAGTAGGGGCTGGTCCGCATCTAGGCGAAGGAACAAAACGATTATTAAGGAAGTCGATTAACTCTCGGCAAATGGGCAATGCGGTTAGGAGCGGTTGATCCAGCAACAGTCGGAGGGAAAAGTGCGAAAACAATCAGATTCCAATCGAGAGGGAGGGTTTGGAAGGTCTGGAGAGAGTTGAGATCAA
This sequence comes from Anopheles stephensi, assembly GCF_013141755.1. Lineage (NCBI taxonomy): Eukaryota > Metazoa > Arthropoda > Insecta > Diptera > Culicidae > Anopheles > Anopheles stephensi. The sequence continues at coordinate 18,298,575 of NC_050202.1, read as the reverse complement.
AAAGGGTGCTAGAACGCGTGGTTGGATGGTGATCATCGTCAATCTGGATGAAAATGACAATAAAAGGTGATGATGGTTGTTGATCGTAAGCAGCTGATACGCTAATGACACACCGAACGGGGGATGTGAAATTGATCGGCTGTTTTGAATAATTCGCTCGCTTTTTTACGCTTCTCGTTTCTTTCCTTGGTGATGCCTGCCGAAATAGCTTGTTGCAAATTATTTATTTAATTTGTACTAACGTACATGCCCCACGACGTTCTATCGTACAAGAAGACACGTTTAACAGGGCTAGACAGTGAGGCATGCACGTTCTTCTCTTTCTTCTTCTTCCTCTTTGGAGTCATGACCTCGAGAGGTGTTGGGCTGCCGTATCGAGCGTTCTGTGACTTCAATTTACCCATAGCTAGATAGTCAGTTCTACGGACGAGTAAGCGGTCTGGATAGAATATGATCCCCGGCCCTGTCTTGTAAAGACCGGCTAACGACTCTGCTCCCGGGCCATCCCAGTGTCGGTGTGATTGTATTGCCGGAGTTCATAATTATTTTTATAGAGATTTTCTTCTACGTATAGGAGTTATCTTGTGTTTACTCTTTCGTTTTTCCTCGTTTGATTTGATGAGATACTTTGGTAAAGTTTCCAGATGACGTCTCTTCTATCTTATTACTAAGTATCCTAGGATTTATATTTGTCCAAGCCTGATTTGTGTGCTCTAGCCTTGCATAATGTATCCTATTGATCGAAGTGTATCCAAGATGACAAGACATAATACGGATTAACTTTCTTCATTTAAAGAGCTTCCTAGTTGGGGTCTTAATGAGAATCTTGATGATACTTCTTGGGATCGTCCGCATATCTCATTATCCGCAAATTCTATCAACAAGACAAACAGACTTCTTGAGACGTCCCTGTTATCCAGAAATCATCTTCAAAAGCCCCTTTTTCGTATTGTTGATGATATCAGAATGAGAAGAAATTACAAGTCTCATTTGTTATATCACACTAGAAACTTATTTGGACTAAGGATTATTTGGACTAAGCATTCTGCCCTTAAAACTCTTCTCTTCTCCCTTAGCACTACAACCTTGAAAGGTCTCGGCCTGCCATTTCTGGTATTCTTTGACTTGGTTTTAACCGTAGCAAAGTAGTCAGCTGAACCCCTGTGCTGCCGTTGCAATCTCAACAGACTTCACTTATTCGGTCAACTGGTGATGTATATTATAGTAAACCAGAATCCATGGACTTTAAGGATTATTTTAACCAACCAACCAACCAACTTCACTAAATTAAGAGCTTCAACAGAACTCTCTCTCTCCCTCTTTTCTCTCTCTCTCTCTCTCTCGTGTGCGCTCTTTCTTTTCTTGGCCTTACGACCTCTCTTAGGTCATGCCTGCCATTTCTGGCTTACTAGACTTAATGATACCACGTAGTGGGATAGTCAGTCCTCACTGGCGCCGTTGTCGCCTCTACCACCAGGCCTAAGGTCTCAAAATTTTTGGTATTTATCTTCATACCTTTAACGACGCTTAAAAGTAGTCTTTAGCTGTCACTTGAAAAGCCTTTCATAGTATTGGTCTTGTGAAACACTAAACTATGACCTATAATGAGCAATGAGTTAAATTCACAGTACAAGACAGTGCAAGTTTTTAAAATGATCCTTTAGTACAAATTTGAAGATCTCTAGTATCAATAGATTTACTAAACTACTAAAAATCTACTGAATATGGTTTTCGAAAGGAAGGAAAATTAAAGACCTTTATATCAGATATCAATAGAAGAGCTCAATGCTTATAGAAGTCAAATCCACTTAATTTAGAGTAAATAATAAAATATTTATGGTGGCTTGCAGAGTCGCACTACACTCGATATTTGATATCAATCGAATAACGTTCAAAATTGAATGCATTTTAATGCACAAACAATTTACGATCGAAGGTACGCAGCCTTTACAGCCAACTCGACGCAAGAGAAGGAAAGTAACAATCCCAATTTTGCGCCAAAATCATGCACTCAAATTAAAACCTCTCTCGGGCTGTAAAGGTTAACCTTAAAAAAGAAGAGAAGCAAACTCGCGCCTCCAAATGGGCATCCAAATGGGCCCGCGTTGTGATTAATTTCTGTGGCTCGTTCTGTTCGTTTCCTCCGTGTTTACGACGCCAGCCAGGACGAACACTTTACGACGCTCTTTTATAACTTAATATGGCCAAATTATAATGTTGCTAGTTTGGGAGTGTTTGATAATCATCGTCGTCAAAGTTTAATTTGTTTGCTCGCCGGGCTTGGCTTGGCCGGGGCACGCACTGGGCACCCCACACCAAGCGGGAGAGAGAGATGCTGTCCGTCCGCACACGATTCTTGCACTTTTTGTCCCTTCTCGGTGAGGTTCATGGGTGGTATCGCGTGCAGGGGGTAACGCTGGGAAAGGGGTGTTGTTCGGTTCCGATCGAAATGATTCGTTGTTTGAGTGAATGGTTTTTATGATGCAAGTGTCATAAAACGTGAGGAACACGAGCGAGTCAATGTAATCGGATCGACCGTTTAATGCGGATGGCCAACGATTCGACGAATGGTGTTTGGTAAGTAAATTTGGAAAATTTTGCAGTATTTTTTTTGTTTGTTCAAAAGTATCTTTCGACTTAAGTGTGTTTGTGTTTTATTTTGTAAATTATAAGCAATACGGCCAGTTGAAAAAAAGTGTCAAAAGTATCTTGATTGCTAATTCTATATAAATTTAAAGGCGATATTTAATGTCACAATCGAATAATTTTTGGAGAACATTATCAATTGCGCTATTATCTTAAGCACAAATGCAATGCTGAATAAAAATAATTGTATTAATTACAGTATATTGATCGCTTTGAGTAGATGTCCTATTTTTGGCAATTAATTACATGAAAACATGTCGTGTCTCAGCATAGCTGTTAAAGAAAGCTTGAGGGTTCCTTAAATAAGGGTTCAGTAATAAGTATTTTTTTCGGTAGAAAAACACTGAACAAAAATACCTCTTTACATTTTCTCTCCGTCCATAGTAACACTGGTGTACGAAAACTTCCCTAAATAAATGTTTTCTGTCGGCTTATTTTAAATATTGAACAACCATGAAGTTCCTTTAACGATCATTTAATTCTTCTTCTTTGCCTAACGACCTCTTGAAGGTAATGGCTGCCAGTTCTGGCTTACTAGACTTATTGATACCGCAGAGTTGGATAGTCAGTCCTCACTGATGGGGGAACGGCCCAGATGAGATTTCAACTCCGGTCCTGCCGTGAGATAAACCGGCGCCGTTGTCGCATAATGAGCTTCGTAAGCTTTGTTGTTCAATTGTAAAGTATTCCGAATTATTAAAAAGTCCCATCTGTTACCATAAGTGAATCAAGCTGGCTCAAAATCCTTGTAATATTTTTTTTTTTTCAAAATTTCCTTAAATTTTCGAAGAATCCGAATTAATTTTATTTATTTACTATCTTCGTTTTATTGATGTTTTAAAATTTAAAATTTGTTTATTTAATACAGGGGTTTTCAGTTGATTAGGCAGTAGCATCCATTTTTATGGCAGGCTTCTTAGTTGAAAAGGCTAACAAAGCTAGTTGATATGGTAAAGACTTCAGATGACAGGGGAATTAAACACCTTTTATTGAAATGCCCTCAGAAGATTTTATTTAGTGCTATATGTAGTCTTTGTTAACAAAGCTAATTTTAATAACTTAATGTTCAATTTCATAAAGTTAAGAAACATAAAAATATTCAATGTACTGTACTTAATACATGGCATTCGTATCCAAATCAATATGGAACCATTTTTGTAAAGCTCGTCTTGTGATTTGTTTTGTACATTTAAATATTAAAACTCCTTTTCTCCTTCGCTCATACTGTTTTCTTAGAGAGTGCACACATCCCTCACTGCAGCCATATCAACACTGATAATATCCACCCAAATGCATCGCTTCCCAAGGAAAGGGCACATTAGGGTGCAGCTACCAAAACTTAGTCACCCAAAACGTTCGTGGACCGCTTCAACCACACGTTAACACCAATCAGACCAATGCGCAAGATAAAGCTACGATGGAAAACTGAAAACAAACCACACATAAAAACGGGACGCATAGGAATGGACAACAAAAAGAAGGTTTTATAGCTTTTTCAACTTGAGAAAGGGTTCGCGCGACAAGGGGAGTAAAACTTTTAAAAAGTAAGCATCGTCGCATCACTTTAACAGTCTCGAGCAAGTAAAAGAAGAAAGGTGTAAACACACACACAAAAAAGCATGATTGGTGTGGTTGTGTGTGTGTGTAAACGATTGTCATACACATTACGGTTACTCGCCTGCGCGATTATTAAGGGGCTGCATAAAACACTAATGGATTAATTTGTTTTACGTTTTGTCGCCTAGCGACGGTTTTTGATACGGACGAAAGAAAAACAAAGATGAAAAGAAGAGAAAAAGAAGCAGAAATATAAGAAAAAAACAGTGTGAAGAGATAAGAGAGAGAAAATGTAAAACCTGCAACTACGAAAGACTTAAACGGTGCGGTAAACGGGTAACGCCAAGATTAGTACTGCTTATTGTGAAGCTCGGAAATAGATCAAGTGGAAAGATGTCGCTGATGAGTTTGGTTTTACAGTTGAAAGTTTTCTGCTCCTCTTTCGCTTTTGTTTCTCTTGCTTCTTTGGCTTTGATATGGTTATTATGATGTTTGCCGTTTATCAAACGTGAAACGGTGTGCTTAAAAAGGCGCACGTGGACATTAAAAACGTGCTAATGACCATCGTTGGGCAAACTGAGCGTTGATGTCTTAATTTGAGTTGCGTTAAAAAACTAAACACCTTTTAATGGCTCCCTGGTTTTTTTTGTTGGTTTAGCTCGCTTGGCAAGAATATCTTCCTCTAGTATTTTGAGGACATTTCAAAGCGATGCCGGTTCCAGCGTCAACCTATATGGACTTCGTGCTGGAATGACTCAAAGCTGACCCATATATGCTTGCGTGTAAGACTGTGCAAGGAAATTCCAACAGAAGGTTCCGCTTGAAGTTGGTGCTTAATCTCCCCACCCCCCCTATACAATCACGGTCATTCTTCCAGTGGGCTTTTTTGCGACCCACAGGTATGGCTGCAGATAATCGAATTAACACCTTCCAGAAGTCAAAAGAGCCACCATCGCGAATACTGAACGAATGCAGTGGAACGGCGGAAAATTGTTTAACATTTTAATAAGATTGTTCGACAGTGAATAAATTTGAATAAGTTTCGGGCCGGCTGTCTCGCTCCGCACCAGCCGTGCGATTGTCAACGCAAAATTAGTTGAATACGTGTGAAAAAGGTGACGAAAATGCATCGCTGCATGCAATGTGGCAATCTTTTACTCGCTCACCGATTAGTAACCGTCGGCCGTCTCCATCTCGTGAACCATTTGAGCGAGACGCATTACGGGTAAAAAATTCGTTACCGCATGCGGTATGTGAGTGTGCGAATGGGTTTTTAATTTGCTGCAAGGTTAACAATTTTAACCGTTCGTTGCTTGTAGAGTGTAACTATATTTTGGGTAGATTTTATCACGTTGTTTGGAGCCGGAGAAACGGATCGGGTTGCTTATCTTGTTCACTGGCAACCCGAACTAATAAGATCCGTAACACCGGGACCAGGGAGCGGTGTCACGCGGGCAGAAGCCTAATAGCCTTCACCTCCAAAACGCTTCATTAGCTTCTGGTCAGGACTAAGGAAAAGGCAAGGCTATCTCCTTCTCTCTCTCCCTCTCTCTCTCTCTCTGTGCATTTCTGTTTTGCATCCCCAAAAACAGTAAAAAAATCGATCTTAACATCCAGCAGCAATCCGAAAGCCTTCAGCACCGATCGGAATCGGTGGGTAATTGGTCTGATTTTTATACTTTTACGAATCGTCAACGCGGTACCATCGTGTCTGGCCCGGTCCAGCATCCACGATTGGAATGCTGACTGTGTTTTTTTGTTGTCGATTTGGTGTGTAAAAATTGAACGGCTCCGGCCATGGTAGAACAACATAAAGTAAAGCAACACGCTGCGACACACATTTGTTCAACCGGTCGGAAAAGGTTGCAGCCGGTTGCAGGGAGTTACGATAAGAGGGAATACATAAAATCAAAAATTAATTCAAACACGTTGAATCGTTCGCTGGCATGCAAGAAGCGTTGACGGGATTGACCTATCTGGGGTATTGTAGCAGTCAAATGGTGTTTTCCATTTCTCTGCTTCGCTTATCAAAGACGGTAGAGTGCAGCTCATTTAACTTGAAGGAAAAGATGTTGATTTTGTTTGGTTTCAAATAATGAAAAATTTTTTTTCCGATGAATAAATGAAAATGTTTCAAAGTTATTTAAGTGATTAAGCTGGAAGTTTAAGTGATTAATTTTAATGCAAAAATATTTTGCTAAAATAAGAAACTTTTTTATAGAAGGGACTAAAGCAAGATTAAATATCTCATAGCACTGGAAGCAAATTTGGGAGACTGTGTCATGGGTTTTTCATCAGAATGTTTTAAGTTATTGTATTTAAAAATTATATAAGACGATATTTATTGTTTTTATGTTACGCACATATTAAATTGCTTATATTTCCTCGTGTTTTCTTTGATGAAAACCAACTAACTTCATATTCTTAGGACTCAATATCAGTCATGGTTAAAATAAGATAGAAACCAGGGACTTGTTGAAACCTCAGTTAGATATTGGATTATATTGTATTCATTACATTTCATTATGTAATGTAATGATTTGCTTATCTGAGAAATTTTGTCGGTCAAATTAGACTTCTATTAAAAAGCGTTAGAAAGTTTACTGTAGAAAATTTAAATACAAGCACTTCTCTACAATCCAGGTGTGGTTAAAAATAAGCAAAGTAAGCGAGTTATGGTAGGTCAAGGCCTCTTGAGATTGTAGAACTAAATACGATGTACCAAATAACTTACGTATTACTATTATTATCATCATATTATTTATAGTATGAACACCTAAGCACTAACACTAATACAAACCAAACAAATAAATGAACGTATTCGCCAAAATCTTCTCCACTCTAAATACCTGTCGCGACGGACGATGCTGCGACTGTACAGAACTTTTATAGTCCCAGTACTCACATACGCCTCTGAGACATGGACTCTGTCCAAAACTGACGTAACCCTCTTAGCCGCGTTCGAGAGGAAGATGCTCAGAAGGATTTTTGGCCCCGTATGTGTGGAAGGACAATGGAGGAGCCGCTACAATGACGAGCTCTACGAGCTGCACGATGATCTTACCATCGTGCAGCGAATTAGACTCCCCAGGCTCTGGTGGGCTGGTCATGTCATGAGAATGACACCGGACGACCCAGCCCGTAAAGTCCTTTTAGGCCGTCCATACGGACAGAGGAGGCGTGGTAGGCCCAAACTGAGATGGAGTGATGGCGTTGATGCGACCGCCAGAACGGCCGGGATAACGGATTGGCAGACGACGGCGTTAAACCGTGATCGAGGATTGTTGCAGTAGGCCAAGACCGCATGTAGCACCTGATAAGTAAGTAAGTATACGTGTCATTGCGGACATTGGCAAATTTACTGCGTAGTTGTCACTTTAAATAAAATCATTTGTAAATGGTGTAAGTGACGAGTTAAACCAATGACTGAAGTTGATAGAGCCAGTCTATGTAAAGGTAGACTTAAATTTCAGACATCAGGGCACAACATCAGCTTTTGCTTAAAAATTATCTTAAATAAGTCAAGAGAATGGTGAAAAATCGATTCAGTATCATAAGTCAAACTGAACCTTATATTATATTCTATAATACTGACCTGTCTACTTACCTCTTTACTTGAATACAAAGCACTACATCGGTCTTGATTGAGGTCTTGTCATGCTCCTACAATCTAATATCCTGTCTGCCTAGCTCACATCCCGGATTTTCTGGTGCATGCATCGGATGCCATCATTTCGTCCCTATTTGGGCCTGCCGAGTGTCCCAAAAAAGACCTAAAAAGACTTTACGAACTTGGTAGACCGGTGATGTTCTCATGACATGATCAGCTTTTCTGAGCCAAGTCTATTCGCTGCACGATGCTGCGATCGTTGTACAGCCATAGAGCTCAACATTTCAGTGTCCTTCTACATAAACGAAGCCTAGAATCTTTCTGACCATTTTTCTCCTGAAAATGACTTACAGGACTAAAATATTTAAATGATGTTGAAAATAAACCTGTGATTATAAGTCTTAACAACGTGAAGTAAGTTTTCCCTCAAAAAGAAACGAATTAATAGAGTTAATAACACTTTAAAACATGTATAATTAAAACAATGCAAACTCCTCTCGAAAGCAAGAATGTAAATCTGAAAGCTTTTATTGAACTACCTTAAAAACCGATATTAAAACTTGATTCCACCCCTCTGTTATCAATCCGACTCACCCACCATAAACGAAGTGAAATAAACGGTCTGGCACATGTTGGGGTTTCGGAAATTTTTGTGTTTTATGGCCGAACATAAACAAAAGCTTAATCAAATAATCAACCTAGCACAGACGATGATAGGGGTTTCCACAGCGTGACCATTCGTTAATATGTCACGAGCGGAAAAGAATGTTTTGTGCCATAAATTACCGCCACCAGGGTCCTCCATGCCCTCACCCGGTTTACGTCTGGCTAACTAATGCCGTTCGCGTATGGTCAGATCAGAGCGCTTCGATGCTGTGCCGGGACGTTGCCAACCCATTAAGCCCGTCAATCCCGATGTATGGCGATGGTGATCGCTTAATAGATTCGAGCCCGAACCGATCCCGGGAGCTAGAAAAAAACCCGCTGCCACTAGTTTGATGATTTCGGAGCATCATCGTCTAACCACGCGTCGTCGGGTTTTGGGACACTTTCTTCCGTGCTGGTGTTGGTCGTTCTGCGCACAAGCATAAGCATAAAATCGTTGCACTGATTGAGAGATTTATCCGAATGTGGAATGTGGAGTGGAGAAGTAGAAGAAGAAGAAGGTCGAAGAAGCTGAAGAAAACGGAACATTCAGATCGGGAATCAGAGATCGTTTATAACACCACTAAAAGGTACCGCTCAGGATCGTTCCGAACTGCTTCGGTGCCATTCGGCACTTCGAGACGCTATTTAATTCAAAATTTATTAACAAATTAGGTGCTCTGTCTCTTGGTCTCCAAATCACACACACACACACATACACACACACATACACAACACACACGCACACTTACAAATGCATTTATCGATCTTTTCAACAACATAATCGAGCAGGTTTGTTTTTATCGTCAAGTTGGCTCTTCTGTTTTTTTTTCTTTACACAATTCTCCTTCCATGTTTCTGGCCCGGTTTTTTGGTGGGCAATGGGCAGGGGCCTTTGAAGCGAGCAGAAGATCAGTGTGATGTGGATCAGCATCAGCGGTATCGAATTCCAAACGATCGGAACGATCGATAATGCACCTACGGGTTGCTGTCGCGGGCCCAAACTTCCCCAACAGGGGAAAACAAAGAGAGAGAGAGACATTATGGAGTTAAAATTTAAATAAATTAGAATAATCGACCGGGCAGATAGTGGAGGCTGCCTTCCACTTTTACGACGCGTTCTGCACGCTAATAACCGAAACGTCGTTTGTTTTTGCCCGTTTGGCCTATCCCCCGCAACTTCCCAACAACCATTGCGAGTTGTGGTGTTGGTTGAAATTTTACATCCATGTATTTTACGATCCGCCCGGTCCGATAAGCGAACTGCAGACCATAAGACTCACTCATTTAGACTCCCGGACCTTTGGCGGGACGGGATGCGAGATGCCCTGGGACATTATGGGCCGATTGTGACGTTCGGGGTGGAATTGATTTTAATTTTTACTGGTTCGCTTTCCGCCGGCAGCATTTTATGGGTGGAAAATGGAGCTTACGGTGGTAGTAAAAATGTGAAATGTGAGACGATGTCACCTGGAACGGGGGCGGAAAAAACTGGCATGTGGCAGAAGTTTCGTTTCGGGTAAGCAGTGGGTTTGCTCTTTCTAGGTGGTAAGTAAATTCTTAACGGTTGCTATTCGATTTTAATATAGCAACTCCATTTCATATCTCAGATATTTTCCGGCGATTAGTGTTATTTGACCCTTGAAATCACTGGCAAGGATACATGAGGTTTTTTGTCCTAGTGTGTGTATTGTGCGGTCCTGGTAGCCATGGAGATAGCAGCACCGTTATTCGCAAGGATGGACCGGGAATCAAATCCCATCCGGACCGGAAACGGCGTTCTGGAAATCTCCCTGTGTGCAGGACTGACTATCCAGGTACGAGTAAAATCAAGTCACACGGAGTCAAAAATGCCTGGCCGACACCCATCGAGGTTGTAGTACCAAAGAAGTAAAATTGGGATATAACGTCTTCTACTGTGCTAAAAACCCTTCTATAGCCATGCCTGTTATCTAATGGATTACTAGACTGATTCATACCACGTAGTTGGACTTACTAATCGCTATAGCCATCAGGTGGCTGTATCGTACTAAGACAGAGTATGTGGCTAAATAGCGAAGACTTCCCAGATTTTATGGAAATTGTTACAGTAATCTCGCTATCAATAACTGGGCCGTATTTATCCAAAAAAATGAAGCATTGGGTTCGTCGACTGTCGAAGAGACTCCCAAGAGATCCAGCAAGCGATTTTTAATATTTGTTATCCAAATTTATAGTAGAGGACCTAGCATATTTAAGAAATCTGGTAATCTGACCTGACCTATCCAAAAAGTCTAAATAAGGTTCAGAAACACCTATTACAGCTTAAACTTTTTTTTAAATGGTGCCTATGGCCAAAGGACCAGCTATTTGTCGTCGTTTCGCTCGGGACCGACTGATATTATTTTTATGGAATATTTCTTGAGCATGCTTTTTGAGGAAAACTAAGCCGGTTGAGTTGAGTTAGTAGACCTAAAAGATTGTTAGGCCTAGAAGAGAGATGGATAGAGAGAGAGAGAGAGAGAGAGAGAGAGATAGAGAGAGAGAGATACCAGTTGCAGTTTTAGTTTATTTTTTGTAACAAACCTGCGCATATTTCAATATTCTGGGGAGATTTTCATCAACACTAGATCTGAATAGCTTTAAATTAGCTCTAAATAAATCAAAATATTAAAGAAGATTAATAAAATTATTCAGTTTTTCACTTGTCTCACGAAGAAATGAGAACTCTGCTTTAGTTTTGTTTATATTTAGTTCTATTTTCAATCACTCGACAATTTTGATTACCAAAAACGAGACCTGTCGGTGCTATAAAAAACAAGGTTTAACAAGCTCTGTAGGACACAATGAAGAGCTTCACGGGCCACATCTGCCCTAAACGGGCCCTCCCCAAGACAATGTAAAAGCTTACCAATTACAAGTTCTGATGACCAGCGAACTATTTAACACCCGTCACACCATCTTCCTCACGCGCACAAACGAGAGGGTCCCAGCCTCGGACCGAATCGATTTCCTTCCCCGTCGACGTTGCGCTGCTTAGCGTTAATTCAATTTCCACCCTTTTGCTACAATTACTACCATACGTACCGTCGAGCGTACTTTGATTTCACCTTTCATCGATTCGTTGCACCCTTTTGCCTCTGGTAAATTGAAAATTAACCTTCCCGTGCGTGAGAACCGTACCCACAGCACGGTTCAGAGCGCTTCAGCGTGGTGGAGCGCTCTCGAGTGGTGGAAAAGAATGAAAGGCGAATCCGAAACCGAGGCGTACTAATTAAAACTGAAAGAACAGAACGAAATTGATTTGCACGAGCTGTTTGGATGGCGAGAGCCTCCAACCTTTTTCACACCCAGAACTACGTCACTGACCACCGGTCAGTCGAATGTCAGTCGATCGGCTGGTGTCACCAGCCAGCAGCGCTACAATTTCACCATTCCGAACCGGAGCGAGCGTTCGAGCGCGCGGGCTTGGTGTGGCTTGACAATCTGGCAGGGCGTTAAACACGACCCATTTTATCCGTGAGTTCAGTCCATGGGAAACGGCCGGCACGCGGTTCACTATGGAGCTTGAACCATGGTACGCCGCGGTGATCAATATTAATTAGCCGTTAGTTCAGGCCCGTACCTATCTAGCCGTCGGCCGGCTAAACGGTGCGACGAATGGTGCAATTTTTCAGCCCTAATCAAGCGTGATTCTGTTAACGATAAGCCTGACCGGTTTCCTTCGCTGGACAGCTAGCGAGGCTGAAAATTGCATTTGTTCGAGGTGAGACGCACGGGACGCTCGGGACGTTATTGGGTGTTGGGTGAGTTTTTCTAAGATGGGCGCCCGACGTGGATTGAGATGGCAATCGAAACAAGGCGAATTGAGATGTAACTGTTGTTGGAAAGAATGGAGCCCGTAATGGACGATTGATAAATGGCGATAACGTATCGTCTCGGTTGGCAGAATGGTTTCCCCATTAACGTCCCATGTTGTCACGATTGTTTGTTTAGGTTAGGATTGAATGAAATGCGAACCAGCTTGAAGACAGTGGATTTTGAGAGAATGAATTAAGGTTTTGGGAGCGATTGGATTGAACGGAAGTAGCACACAAATGTGTGTCAACCATTTAGACAATCAAAAGTAGAGGTTATTGTTTTCAAATTTCGATCATTGCAGGAGTCTTCAGTTGAAAAGACAGAATCATCAATTTTTATTGTAAAGGGTGTAGATGTTACGTCAAAACAGTCAGTTGAGCGATGTGTAAAAAACGGTTGGAAATTCTATCTAATTCTAAATTTGATTAAATATTTTTGTAACCAGTAAACCAGTAAAACATGTCTTGAAATATGATCGTAGCAGATGTTTAATTCAGAAAATTCTAATTGAAGCTAAAAAGTAGATAATAGTTAAAACAGTTGGTAGAGCCTCACTGGTTTCAGCTTTAGTATTAATAGAAGAAGATACACAATCTCAAAAGGTGGATGACGAAATATTAGCTCTTAACGTTTGAAAAATTTCCGTACGAAAATGTTCCACGAACTGTAAACCCGACAAGACTTCAACTTACTGTCTAACTGCTTCTGAGAACGATTACGGCAGGATCGAGAATAACGGATCTTCAAATGGAAGGACCGGGGTACAAATCCTATCCAGAAAGCCTAACCGAACGCTGAGCTTACTACTTTGTTTCGGGTAAAATCTAGTCACAGAAAGCCTGCAATAGCTCGGGTCGAAACCTTTCGAGGTTGTGGTGCCAAGGAAGAAGCAGAAACTCAACTGCTTCGGACGATAATTTGAAGATGATGAGACAGTTGGTCATTTGGTTAATTAACAGATACTTTGAGTCATTAGACTCTTAATAGACATTCGTCTCTTAACTGCCGTTGATGAAAGCCACAGCTGAGTTGAAAATCATGTTTAAAATTGTAAATCAAATCACCAAACCAAGAATTTGTAAAAAAAAAAATTAATTTATTCAAAATTGGAGTTATGTAGCCGTATACAACGTCAAGTCGTCGCATTCAAAATAAAAGCTGGTCCCGCTATATATTTCACCAACTGTCAGAATAGCAGTCTGTCAGAATAATCTCCACCGCAGTCTCAGCTGAGATTATATTCTGAGAAGAAGCATTGTTCATAGATTAAGAGCCATATGAATTTGATTCCTACTTTTCTCTTATTATCAATATTAGAAACCTTTATTAGATCTTGTTCGTTCATTCAATCAATTGCTTCCTATCAGTGCCGTCAAATTATTTTCAAATTACAAGCTATCTACAATAAAACCGATATCAAAATTAGTTTGACTTCCTTTAGGAAATAGAGGTAGTTAATAAGTCGACAATAGCTCTCATTTCGATTTTAAAAAGACAACTGCTTGCCCAAGCTTTCAAACCCACAACCCTTACTGCTCCTCGAGTTAGGCCATATTTTTTGTTATCACATCTTCAAATTAATTCACCCTGAAATTTGGCATAAAGCACACACACACAAACTACTCCACCCCTTGCAAACTGGTTCCAGTCATAAATAGCAAACACAAATTGGCCACTCAAATGCGCAACGGCAAAGAAATGGAAGCGTCTTCCGCTTTTCATTGTTTGATTCGATTATTAAATTAGGCTCTCGAGAAAGACAACCTTCGCGTTGTGGCCCCGCTTATTAATACTACTGGGAAGCAAACCATTCAAAAAGGCGCCACAATCACTTGCGTCCACGAACTTGAAGGGGTTTCAAGAAATTTCAATAAAATAATAGGCTCTTTAGCAAAATGAAACGGGTACAGCAGGTTCATCCATACGACCGTACGGGTGTCCATTTCGATCATCGCAAACGCTTTCAAGTTGATCGATTTTGGCTTACCACTATTTTTATGGCGGTGTAAGGCCATCGACCGAAATCGTCCGTCGAGTCACGATCGGCTTCAGCCCAATAATCGTCCTCCTCTTCGGTTCCATCGCAAGAGAGGTGTCAGTTTTATACTGGGTTCAAAAAACAAATGAACACTTAACCGCCTGGTGTGTCTGGCATGATGTATGGTTAGCAATCACTTCATTTCGGGAATAGTGGGGAGGGGGAGACATGTTTGAGCATTGTTTGCACATCGGCTTGCTCGGGACAGTCCGGGAGCCATTTTCGGTAGGCTTAACAGAAGCTTCCACGGTGTGTAGTGTTCGGTCCAAATTAGGACCGTCGGCAGCAGCACGGTGAGTGAGTGAGTGTTGTTAGCAATCGCTACCAGCGCTCTCCTCGATTTTCCTCATTAAACCCCACCCGAGAGTGCTTTACGCAAAACTGCGTCGGGCTCGGGCCTGGTAATCCTAATTTAATTACGAGAAGGTAGAAAAATACATCGTAAATTATCCGGGTTTCCTCGTACAAAAGGCAGCGGGCCCGCATCCATTACTCGTACCCACCCCCGGAGCTGTTTGTTATCCCACGTTTTCGGTTGTGGTTTCGGCAACTCGGAACTCGATCACTTAGGCGGAAAGCGCCTTAGAAGCGGGCAGGCAGGCAGGTGGAGAATGTGCACACACATTAATTTTTCATTCTTTACATGAGCTCACAAAGGCATTATGGTTTTGTTCGCGCCTTTTTCGTCATGCGGATGGTAGAATGTATCGCTGTGAAGCGCGTTCGCCAAAAAAATCCGCTTCTCGACAACGCCCTCAGGAACAATCGAAAGTGAAATAAAAATTTATAATCAACAAAAAAAACCAAACCAAACCTGCCAGCCAGCCAGCCAGCATCAAATGAGCGCCTCCAGAGCGATAGAGAGAGCGAAAGTGAGGCACGTCGTCGGGCAAGGTTCGTCGCTTGCGGTACGGTGTCCAACCTCCAAACGCTAGGCTGTCAGATTTTGGAGCAAATTTATGGTTATTTTATTCTTTTCTGGGGCGACTTTTCGGACACTGCTCATGGTGGACGCTGCTTCCAAAATGTATTTATGGCATATTTTTGTCGTTATCAAACCCCGCCGGGTATGGCCCGGTTAGCACGAAACGGGTTGGCAGGTTGGACAGACCTGGACGAGGTGCGAGGTATAAGGTGGTTGCGATGTGTGGCACCGTGAGTAAGCATCAGGCACAATGTTCACTCGGATGACATCGAAGCGAGTTAGTGAAGATTTTTTGTTTGTTTGAGGCCAATGTTTCAATAGCATCAGGTCTGGTGTCTAAGTCCTAATGCTTAAATGATTGGCCGGGCACGCAGCACCGGGGCAAAAAAAAAATCGTGGATGATCAAGGATGAGCATAAAGAAGCGGCCGATGACATTATGGTCATGAGTCGAATGATTATGACGATGTTTATGTGTGACCGGAGCGATCCCGATCGGTCACCTGTCGGTTTTTTTCCTCCGCTTTGCACGATTTGACGTGCAACTTTTTGAAGGTTTTTTTTTGTGTGATCGTTTTGTTGGAGGATTTTGTCACAAGAAGGTGCCTCTATCTTCCAATTCATTCGGTGTCTTTCAGCTGGTTTGAATGAATATTTGATTATGTCTTTTTTGTTCTAAATTTTGCTCTAAAAATTGTTGAAAGCTTGAGGGTTTCCTGGTCGTTCCAGCTGATCGGTTGATGGTAAATTAATATTTTATTTTTATTAGCAACCCATGTTGTACCGAGCCAGCTGCCTTTGCTGGAAAGGACCGCTCGTGCCATTCACCTTGCCCCGTTGGCTTTTGTTTATCGATTTAGATCAAACCAATCCATCCTCTGGAGCGCTTGTTGAAGATTCTAAGCAGTTGTCCGTTTGTCCGTCCGTATTAGCATAATCTACACACGGTGTTGTCGCTCGGGGGAAGCAAATGTGAGGCATACGGGGTTGTTTGATCGGCCGAATGCTAGATGAAGAGCCATACTCTTGTTACGATAAAGACTATCGAGCTTTGGGCAGCGATGTAATCGGGCGGCTTGTGCTGAGTTTGTTACTTTAAACAGACGAAACCATTATCATTAGCTTGCTGTTAAATTTGGTAAATTTGGTTAAAAAGGGAGAAGACGATCTTTAAAGTGCTTCAAGCGGGAATGATTGTTTTCTTGAGTGAGACAGGTGCATTTTGATGTGATAAGAAAGAGGGATGTTTTACTGTATTTGCATGTGTTATACAGATGGTGGATGGATTTAGAAGTTTATTGAAACCCGAAGCAGTAGTAATTATCCTGTACTTGTAGAAACTATCTAAAAGCAGAAGCAGTCTTGTACGAATCACATTCTAGGTAAAGGTGGATCGAAAACTCCCAGGCAACCACCAGTGGTCTGGGCCAGTATAATGGGCTTGATTCTTTTCAATCTGGCGGTAAAAATGATGGTGACACAACCAGCGGCCCTGCCATCAAACACTGATTTACGCAGAGGTGATGTAGTTCTCACGACGGACGAAGCTGGAACAGAACGTACGCTGCTATACTCTATCTCAAGAAGATTCTTAGAAGGGTTTTGGTCCCGTATGTGTGGAAGAATATTGGGGAAATCTCTACGAGCTGTTTGGTGATCTCATCATCGTGTAGCAAATTAGACTCACCATGCTCCGGTGGGATGGTCATGTGATGCAAATGACACCGGACAACCTAGCCCTTAAAGTCTATTTAGGTCGTCCACATGGACAGAAGAGTAGTAGTAGGCCCAAACTGAGATGCGGTGATGGCGTTGCTGTGTTAGTTCAGAACGGCCGGGATAACGAATTGGCAGACGACGGTGCTAAACCGCCAGTACTTACTGATAAGAAAAATAAGAGGATTTAGTTGAAGTTGAAGTACTTCCGCATTTCGTAGTAAACAGATTTAGTTATTATTGGGACGAGTAATTAAATACACGAAAAAATGCATTTCTTGCCATACCTTCAAGATGTCTTTAAAAAATTGCAAGATAAATGAGTCAATAATCCAATTTATAAAAGTAAAGCCTTCTTAATTGAGCTACAGCTCGCCACGTACATTAGGCTGGGAAAACGAAGAAAAATTGAGCCAGGCGGGTAATTAACAGCACACTTTGGATGCTCATTTGCACACCGAGGCGGGCGATATTCGGCAGGCGCCAAATCCATTAATTAATGAGCTCATTCATAGGGATTTGTGACACCGCCAATGGCCCATTTGGGGCTGTGTTTCGTGTGTGTGGAAATTATAATTTCCCTGCAGCACGCAAATCAATTTACACCAGCCGGATGGAACGTCGTTTAGAACTGAACATGGTTAATTAGAAGGTGCTTTGCAGGTGGGAGCAAAAAGAAAGAAACAAGAAGCGCTCCACATCAAAAAAGGGATTCTGTTTTGATAGGTATTTTCACACATTTTTAGCACAGTTACTTAGCATTTGCGTTGCGTAGCACTTTTTCCTTTACGCTAGTGTGATAAAAATGAGATCGGAAGAAGAAAAAATATATCCAGAAGTAAAACCATACTCCGCTTGCTCTTTTTCGGGAGCAATTTGATGGGATTTAGCCCCGGTGCGTTTGTCACCTCGTTTCGGACACGGTCTAATTGATGTCATAAATTGGCAGAAATTACGAGCACTTAACCACAGCTGTGGGGGGGCCTCCGAGAAGGTAAAAGAAAAACTCGAGGACAAAACCATGCTGACAACATTTAGTCGGCTTGGGTGTTGCGTTTTAGGCGAGCAACTTGATGTGATGATCGGATTTCTTGGTCCATGGATTTGAGTCTCGGAGGCGACTGATAAAGCATTAGCAGTCTGAGTGGTACGGTTCATTGGATATCAAGCTTTAACGTATTTAAAAGACTTAAAAAAGCACAGCGAGGCTGCTACAAAACGATCGTTCCAATAAGCCACCAAAAATTCGTTCGCAAGCAAGCGACAAACCGTTTTTTTTATTTCACGAAAGGTGTTGATAGGTCGACATGATCATTAGGCTGCGCACGGCAAATAATGTTGCAAATGGGAAGGAAACCATCAGCCGGCAAACATGCTGCCGATTGCAGCAGCAATCACGCCCCGGTTGCAGTAATGCAACGATGGGAATATTATGCAAATGTCACCGGTTAAAATGAACTCTCCCCCCTTGGAACAAAACCAAAATGAGTAAAAGAGACAGCCATCCGAACCGTGCACTGGAGGAGGGTTTTTTGGGGGTCGTTGTTGTTGTTGTTGCTGATCGGCTGAATATGGCGGCACTGGGCGTTTTGGCTGCTGTATTTGGCAGCCAGTTAGGGGCGAAAAAAAAAAGACACACGGGATGATGAAAAGAAGAATTTTTCTACCGCGATACCTTCAAATGGTTTGGAATTGTTTCGCAAAAGCCTCAAACGAGTCAAACGAGTTCAAGCAATTTCGATCGATTGCACGGTGCACGAATCGAGCCCCCGAAGCTAATTTGAAGCACATTTGTTAGGGAGTTTTATTGTACGGTTGAGCGTTGGCTGATTACGTGCGAATCAGAGCTCGTGGATTCGGATTTGGGTACACTTTCATCTGAAAGTAAGGGCTTTTGTGAGAGTAAAAAATAATCTAGTGTCATCAAGGTGAATTTGCACACAAGAAGAAACAAACTCAACCAAGCATCTGTTATTATTTTCAATATATTTGAATTTCAAAATAAATTGCCATCCTTGGGAACCATTTTCTAGCATTGTTTTTCCAGCCTTAAAAACTAGTCATAAATTAGCACGTGCCTTAAAAAATCAATACATTGCCCGGTTCGGTCCATTCACGGAACCTCCAAACGGTACCTTCTACCCATCCACGATTTGCCTAATGTTAAGCATTGGAAATTGCGGAAAATACTTACACAACGAGAAGGTGCAAGCGGGGGGAAAAGATTGATTCTAAATTTCTACTCCCTAAATAGTGTGTAGTAGCTACGTATTTTGTAATAGTAGTAGTAGTAGTAGTAGTAATTGCAACTGCATATTCTTAATGTATACCGCACTCATACACTGCACTACAAATCTAGCAAAAATCACGTTCACATGCACGCCTAATCAAATAACAGGTATTTTGTCTAGGTGGACTTTTGCCATTCAGCTAATCCTCTCTTTGCTTACCTACTTAGCTTTGCCTACACGTACTTTGATTTAGTGAGTAACAGTTTCCGGTGAAATACAATTTACTAATTTACCTTCTTTTCGCTATCTATTTTTTGTTTTCGTGAGTTTAACATTAACGAACAAATATCGAAAGGGTGTTGAGTGTATCGAGAAGCAAACAGCTACAATAGCTAGTTTACAGGGCAAGAAAATGTTTTCTTTATCTAACATATTTTACACAGTAAAGTTGCGAAACTTTTCTCACAAATATTCCTACTCTCTTTGTCACCGGGAACGATCGCACCGCTTGCTTATATAAGAAGCCTCAATATATGTAATTGAATAATGGAACAGGAGAGTGGGTCAAATGCGAATAATCTACCCCTTAGGCCTGCACTGATTCACCTTGAAGAGGAGTGGACAGGGATCGGGAACAGGAGGGGGGGGGGGGGGGAGAGAGGAAGCGAGGGAGGGAAATTGATTATCGTATTACTTTTCTGTCGCACGGTCATTCGTCTTGATATGGGGCGGGGGTTACATGGCTTGTTGCCAGTGGACATTGATTAATTTGCACACGCTCCAGCGCCATTGCTGGTTGCTGACCCTTGCCTGAGAGGGGTGAGAGTTGGCTGGGAGTTGGGGCGCCCTTGCCTGAGAATGCGGGGCTGAGTTTATTGAACACGTGTTGCATTGGTTCGCGTTCTCTCGGCGAAAGGGCTTCCCGAAAACCGACGAACGCCCTCGACACCCTGCATTACGCCATTTTCCATGCCGCGGGTAATCGACACCCCATGCCTGTTTGTCTGTCTGTTCGTCCTTCCAGAGTACGTGAAATGGCGGCCTGAGGGTAAACATGGCTGCCTTTTTTTCTCCCCCTACCCCACCATTCCCATTCTTGTTCACCAGTAATTCGTTGTTTACTGCTGTAAGGCTTCACGGCTGTTGCGGTGTGCGTTCGTGTTTGGTTAGCTGCAGCGGACCGGACGGTCCCGAGGAGGAGTCAGTAAAGGCGGTGACAGAACTGGAGCGACGACGGCGACGATGACGCGAACCACCGCCGTTCGTTGGGCGACCCGTATCGAGCGCTTCATCGTTCGAATCGTCATCGTGCACGTTGATTTCCTCGTCCGAATCGTCGCTCGGTGCCGGGCTGGCCGAGTCGAGGTTGGAGCTGCCGGTGGTGGCGGCGTACGAGCGCGATAGGCCCGCGAAAAGGGCCGCCGCCGACGTTGGCACTAGCGACCGGAACGCACTGTGCTCACCGCCCATTAATAATGGAGTTGATGCTGTGACTAATGATTGTGCTGCTTGGGCCGCCGCTACTGCTGCTGCCGCTTGGGCTCCCAGGGCGGCCGCTGCCTGGGCCGCCTGGGCTGCCGGCGAGGTGGATGGGTTGGGATGCAGATGGGCCGCGTGGTGCGTGTGGTGGTGGTGGTGGTGGTGATGATGATGGGGTGGCAACTGTGAGGAGGAGCCCGGCGGTGGTGGTGGCGGTGGCGGCTGCTGCTGCTGCTGCTGGTGAAAGTGGTGCGGATGAAGCGCATGGTGGTGGGTGAGATGGTGGTGCGGATGGTGCGGTAGATGGTGGGGAAGATGGTGGTGACCGGGCAGGGGTGGGCCCGCTCCCGGCGAACCGGAGGAAGGGTGCTGGGAAGGAGGGACCGGGGCCGACGGCTGTGATCCGGTGGCCGGTGGTGGCGGCTGCTGCTGCTGCGGCTGCTGCAGCGGCGGCGGCTGCGGGGAGCCAGGGGTGAAAGCGGAACTTGCCGTTCCCGCCGCCGCAGCCGCCGCCCGGGTGTTCGGCGAGGTGGACCTTTTTAAAAGATTCATTCTTTGATGACGTCGCCATTTCGCCCGTCTGTTGGAAAACCAAACCTAGTAGTTCAAGTTATAAGTATATTAGCTCAAACACTTATAGCTAAGCTGCGAAAAATTTCCTCATCTGCTTTCGTGGAGCTGATTAAGGGGTCAGGGGGGGGGGGGGGATGTGGGGTTAAGCGGTCAGGGTTACACAGAACCGTCTTGACTTGATCGAACCCTATGGCTGAGGGGTGGTCGATGGCTTCCAAAGAAAGTGAAGGAAATTTTTCCATCCCATGGTCTGATAGTTACCTGGACGCGGGCTTCACTGAGGGAGGTACGGGACGCGAGCCGTTCGCGGGTGCTGACGCAGGGATAGTGCGACTTGTCGAACTCCTTCTCGAGCTCCTCGAGCTGCTCCGGGCTGAAGGTGGTACGGTTACGTCTAAACTTTGGTTGATCGCCGTCCAGGCTGTTGGAGTCTTCGCCTTCAATGTCTAGTTCAAGAAGTGAAGAACACAGGTCATAATGAGTACTTGCGACGGTCCAGAATTCGCGGTGATGCTTACCGATTAATCGATTTCCGTCAGGCGAACCCAAGGTCTCGTGTGATCCAGAACCAGGCGATCCAATCGTGCCGGGCGTTGTACTTCCTCCAGGTTGAGACATATTAGGTAGTCCCTGTCCCGGTGACCACAGATGGGTAGGAGTTGGCCACGGAAAGCCACCGTACGGTGGAGGTGGATAGAGACCATAGCCAGCCGCTCGCGCGAACTCGGCCGCCGCTCGTTCCGCTGCCCGATTACGCAGGATTCTGTTGATGGAGGACACCGACGGTGCGGTCGCATTCGTACAAACACCTACAAGTCGGGTAAAGAAAACAGAGTAAGAAGAAAGGCGTTTTAGAAAGAGGATTAGCTAAACACGTCCGAAAAAGTTGATGGCTTCATTTGATGGGCAGCTTTCAAGCAGGCTTCACCCCTAATCCCAACTGAGGTCCTTTTCGACGGAAGTCAAAACCACTTGTCAAAAGTGCGCTTGTCCGTTGCTCGCTAGGTTTTTGGTGGGCCGTAGTGGAGTAGCGTGCCACACCACGTTCGTTCCGCCACGTTAACATTCCGCACACTTACCGCGGAATTTCGGACCATCTTCTCGGTTCGCTGGAAGCGAGCCCCTGTCAAGAGCGGTCGTTGAGATTTCAATTTGGATTTGGAAGTTACCGAGAACTGGAGCTTAAGAATTCTGTCTCCCGCAGGGGGTAGCCGGTGGCTGCAGATCGATTTCACAGTCAGTGGCAAAGCGTGGAGGGTTATCGCTATGCCAGGGCTTGAAGACTTCATCCAAAAAGGCAGTGACAGTTGCGTATCATAACCTTCATACAACGGTGGCTACAATACGGATCCGACATAACGTAACACACCAGCCCGCTTATGCTGGGCGGTCCCGATGGTTCGTCGCTTGACAGCGATTATCGGAACGGACAGGCAGCAGAAATGAAATCCTCCAAGAAATCCCGAATCCCGGACTCCCGGGCTACTGCACCGCGGGAAGCCCTGTCGATGCTTTTTACTCACTGAGTGAGAGAGTGTGAGAGAGAGATAGAGAGGCAAAGGGAAGGGATCACAGCTTAAATGCCCTTCAATCAGAAAACCGTCAACAATTTACCAACGAAGGCACCCGGTGACTGCATGGGTTTGGTGAAGTTACCGGACGCATGACGCTCCACGGGATCTCCTCATCGAAAATGGGCGATGCGTGTGTGTCGAGTGTATATACGAGTGTAAACAAGAATTTTTACACACCAAATTAGGGATTCCGGAGGGCCCGTTCGATCCAGTACGGATTTCGAAGAATCGTGCCAGTTTCCGTGTGTGCCTCGCCCGGGGTAGGCAAAGGTCAGCAGCTGGCTCGGGGAGTCTCAGTAGGTGAAAGATAAATAACGCCCTTCTACGGTAGATGGGCTCCCCAGAAACTTCGATTGGACGAAAATTCAGCACTCCCAATGAAACGTTAAGAAGAAGAAGTCGTTTTCTTGGTGGCTTCCAACCCCATAACCGTACTGACTGCCTCCTGGTGGTGGCATTAAGATATTTTTCTAAGTATTATCCGAACCACTGGGCACGTGATTTTAATATGACACTTTTAACACATTCTTTTGTTTCGCCTTTCGCAGACTTTGCATTCTTGCGCAGGCCGCAAACTTCCGTGCCTTGTTGTGGTTGTGGTTATGTGATGGGTGTTTTGGAGCCAACCCTGTTGTTTTTTCATTTTCCTTTGCTGGCTGATATTGAACCGTCTTGCTGGCGTAAGAGTTGCGTTGAAAGGGTTGTGTTGGAGCAGTGTTGTTTGCTTCGCTCAAATCTGGATCAGTTTAGAGGAGCTGCTCAGAGACTGGATGTGTTTATGTTTGATCAGCTGCCCTACAACATGGGTTCCATATTTAGGAATATTGTAGAGTGTAAACGTTCTACCGGTAGGAGATGATTTTAGCTACCACTGCTAGTGGGTAGCTCTTATGGTAGAGACTATATATGTGAGTCCTAATTTGTCTGTCGCACATTCAGATCATTATGATCGTTCGACCACAACAAAGCCCACCATAGCCAAGGCTCGTAGGCTATCACTTTTATCAGCCCATTTCATCGTCCAATTAATACCCCGATCAGCGGCCGGACAAGACCTGCTGTGTGCGCTTCGCCGGCAGGCCTAGCTATTCATCCCCTCGGGCACCCCTGGCAAGAGGATCGCTTACCGGCGGTGAAGATGATTTGCGAGATTTGCGTTGCTAAGCAGCAGCTCCTTGACGGCAGCAGCAGTCCATCATCGACGGCCGCTCGATGATACATATCTAACCGCCTCGTTCGAACGAAACACGTATAATCCTCGAGCTTTTCGTAGCGTCCCGTGCTGAGTCACGATGAGTCCGGGGCGCAGTTCAATTCCTATCCGCAGTAACGGACTGCTCCGGGGGACTCTCGCCGTCCTAGATAGAGGGTAGCGAGCGATCGATCCAAACAAAACAGAATGGTAGCAAACGCATGCCGGGCCCGATACGCAGGAGCTACACCGGAATGTGTTGGGTGAGCAATTGACGCCTTTTGCGTGGCCTCCATACCTCACGCAGTCCCGGCGCAGGAAAGAGTGCGCACGATATTCGGTGAATATTTCGGAACACACCAACAAAACCCCGGGCAACCTGGGCAGGCATTTAACCATCAATCATTTCGGGAGTTTCGCACCATGCCGCAGGCAGACCGTGCTGCCTGCGCGGGCAGTGCCAGCCAACCCGTCTGGACGCAACGGCCGGACCGGTGTAATAATAGTTTATCTGCACTGAAGTGGAAGTATTATCATCAAAATATTGTTATTGTTGTGTTATTGATTAAGTTTTCCTTTTCCTTCTGCCCCAGTCGCCATTCGCCATACAAATGAGCTGAGGGGATAGAATAGAGGGCAAAAAGAAATCCAGTGAGCACGAAACCGAACCCATCCCTCGTGTGCTCGTTCAGTCCTTCCCTTAGCGTGCGTCCGAGGAGCCTGGGCCAACCTCTCTAGTTTTCTTTTGCCATTGTGACTATTGAATTCGGAACGGGTTGAACGGTTTATTTTAGCTCTCTACTTTTTTTCTTCTCTTTGTTGGTGTCTGTAACCGTGGTCGATGTTTCGGACCCCAACTTTCGGCCCGGGAACCCGGTTGACGGGTGGTTGACGAAGATCGCCGCAGTAGCTGGAGCACCGGAGCTGGAGAAGGAACCGTTTATATCGAAACGGTGTAATTAATCCATTTCCAAATAATCGTAGTTTTGTGGAGGGCCTGAAGGCGATGAAACGTTGCGAGGCGGCCGACCGATACCAATGCCGTGCGTTGCGTGCGGGAGTAATAATGCTCTCGAAGATTGGAAACATCACCACCGTCGGTCGATGGGTTGAACGTTTTTTGGGTTGGTTTTCTATGACGGTACGCACGATGATAACTGACAGCTGAGTTTTACCGACTTTGTAGCTTTCCGGGAGTTTTTTTCCCCCCTCTAGAAGCATGAGTTTGGGTACGAACTATTTCTCTAACTCTGGAGGGCTTCTGTGTCAGCAGCCGTGGCGCTTCTTGATGCCTTTCTTGGGATCTTTACATTTAAAATCAATGAGTGTTTAATGTTTAATGGAATCTTGCGGCGGAAATGGATGATTATCTGTTGGTAGCAAGGCTTCAAAGTTTTCTTCAAACCTAACAAAAATGTTAAGGAAATATCTAGCGTGTGCTAAAATAACTTCAGATACCTTGAAGAGTTAATGAGCAGTTGTTTCTCGATCTCTTCAGGCTCAGAGTCATCCTGCGTTATGAAGACATTTAAAAACGATTTTATTTGCCTGCTGTTGGTGTTGGAATGCGCCTTCTCAACTCGTTCCTTACTGAATCTTAACAGGCACATGTGTTAATCAATTTTCCGGTCGCAGTTCAACAATGAACTGCAGAACAGTTTCAGTTGAAGCAACAAAAACAGTCCTGAGACCGGACTTCCTTCATCGTGCGCTTCCAAGCGCATTCACCAGAGGGAGCCACCACAACGGTCTCAGTGCTTCGCCCGAGCTAAGTGGTCCATATATCCCGAGCAGCGCCGTAATTAATTCAGTGCTTTATTAGAGATTTTATGGAACGAGTGGTCGTAAAAATTGAAACTTTTACGATCGAACTCGCGATCGATTTTTGTGCCGGTCGAAAGCATTCCAATCGGTTTTCGGTGGCCTTGAGGGGAACCACTTTAGGATCCGAGAGTAAGGAAGGTTTGCCGCTCGTATCATGGGGAGGGTTTTGGGTTTTCGATCGATCGATTGACACAGGAAGGCGATCGGTTTTGAAGTGGAATTTTGCAGGAACACCATTTTGGCGTGTTGATCAAACGCGACGAAACCTACCCATAAACAGGACGTGTAGAACAATCCCGCAACAATTTATTTTTTTGTGTGGATTTCAAAAGGAAGTTTAGTCGGAATTAGGAGATTAACTGAAGAAAGAAAATAAAAAAAAATAGCTCAAGGACCGAGCGGCATACCTTAAGAAGCTTTAGAACTTGTTCCCTTATTTTTACGACAGCAACATAAAGCACAAGTTTAGCGTTCGGAGAATGAAGAACGTTCATAACGTTCTTTGCACTAATATACAATCATGTTTCTAATTTTTAATCAAATCTCCGATACCCCTTATTCAGGTCGGACGCTTTATGCGTCATTTTGTGTGTGGAATGCGCCGTCAGACAAAACGCCAGCATTTTTATGACCGTCCGGAGTCACCGTTGTTGTTGGTGCGAGTTTTTTCGGTGGGCTTCGTGGTCTAAAATCTGCTCAACCCGAACGGCCATACAGTACCGGAATCGATTTCTGACACCAGTATTTTTACGACCCCCAAAAGTCCATTATCGAAATGATGATGCCTATGGAAGGTTTTGGAGCAAGTTACGATTTTACGATCACGAAATAGAATACCACCGGACGGCTTTTGTGGCGTCCCGTAGTTGCAGGCTGTGGGTTAACTAGTTTTGTTGGGATTCAACACTGTTAATCCTGTACCGTATCGTTCCGGTTGGCTCACGAGGCTTCGATTGGACAGTCGTGAGGAGCGTATCGTCTCGGCGATCGTACAATTGCAATCTCGTTCTATGTCAACAGGCAGCTCGCCATCAGTTGAACAATTTCACAGGTAAGCGGAATCGCCGGGGCCTGTAAGAACCATTCCATGGCATGACGCATGCAATGCAATAAATTTTTCCCCCGTTTTCTGCACAAACCCATCAGCCATGCCATGTGGCGCGACCGTTCAGCGATAGTGATCTCGATATAGCGTTCGATTCGAGTGTGTGTGTTTTTAAGGACTTCTCCCTCTTCTAGCCGAATCCTGGGAATACTCCCAGCATCACAAGTCGTGTACTGTTCCCGGCTAGACTCCATTTTATCTTGGGGATGTGTTTTTGCATCCATTCGAGACATCCCACGTTCAGGTTGTATCGATAAAAACAGTCAACCGCCAGATAATGAGTTTTCTCCTGTCCCATGGAGCCACCGTCATTTAGAATCCGACCGGCAAAGACTGACCGTAACCGGACCGGTGTAGATGTTCCGCAGGGCACGCTAATTAGGGGAACTATTCGGCTCACCGCCTTTCCTTATGAATATTGTCACCTCATCATCACGTGGGAGCACGACTTTCGCA
Source organism: Anopheles stephensi (assembly GCF_013141755.1). NCBI lineage: Eukaryota > Metazoa > Arthropoda > Insecta > Diptera > Culicidae > Anopheles > Anopheles stephensi. The sequence goes on along the minus strand of NC_050202.1, from coordinate 18,271,165 downwards.
TACTGCTATCGATCGATTGATAGGGATAGTTTGTGTTTTAATGGGTTCGCTCGTATCGCAGCGGCAAACTGAAATTCGCATTTTAAAACGGATGCCTCGATCGAGAGCGCGCGTGGTCGACCGTGGTTGCTGCTTCCTCAGCAGCAGCGCGCGGTCAGTTAATTTGATGATCAATTTGGGATTGATTGATGTCGTCAAATGTCCCGTTTCAGTGGGGTTTGGGTTTTGCAGCCGCTGAGTGGACGTTTTTATTGGAGAAAACACAATCGCTGGAGCTGGAAGCGAGTGGTGGCTGTTAATGATTAGGATAGCGTTGTGTCAATGTTGGTCAAATTCGATTCTTCAAGGAATTTAATGGATTTGACGCATTTCAAAATAATATTGAAATAGACAAAGCATATTTTGTGAACCTGATAACGTGATGTATAAGTTGAGAGATATTGAATTGGTAAGTGATTTATTAGAAATATGTTTGAATGTTCTCTCCATCGAGGATTGTCTACCATTGCGACTTTGAGGTTGAGATTTTTTCCAATATTTTGTACTCGACTTTATTTTAATATTTTGAATATATTCCCTTACCCACCACTGACTCCACCTCCATCTTAGGGATGTGTGCTTTCTATCACTATTCCCAGGACATCCTGAAGAAGCATGAAGAAGCTGCTTCTTAGACAATATTCCGATGGTAGAGACACCATATCTTCAGCAATTACATGGTCTTTTGCTAACAACAGATGCAATATTTCGATCACACACAAGTTCAGAACAAAGAAATCAACGTATGCACCACTGGTGACGTTCATTAGTCAACCGCTAAGTTATGGCTTTCGTTTGCAAGGAAAACAGAACATGCGCTTTCCGTTAAGCTTCAACCAAAGTCCACTCTACTGGCCACTCCATGAGCCACTCCAAACAGGGGCTTGTTTTGAAATGTGGCTGCACTCCAACAAAAGCCGTCAATTGCGGGTACTTGCGCACTTGTGCACATTAGAACCACCCCGCAGGTTTAGATTTATTCCTACACCGAATGCTCTATATCTTAATTCAACCAGCAAAGCGCGTCCTACCCACACCGGGTGCGCCCGTGCACACGCGCACTCCGGAGGCACCATTTGTGATTTTCCCTTAATTGATATTGCCTGTCACCCGGCGCTCATTAATGTCGGCGATTGTACGGGCAGGTGAAATTAGAAATGTAAATTCAATCTCACTCCCACTTGGCAACCACGGAATGGCGGTTTAGCAATCGGGCATTAAAACGGCTGTGCGGCTAGTGCCATGCCGCACGCCATATACGATGTGGGGAGAAGGTTGATGGAACCACTTTTTCGTGGCACCGGTTCGGTAGCGGGACCGGATCCGAGCCATAAACCGAGCGTGTGTACGCGCGTGTGAGTTCGAGCTCGAGGAGACGCGAGCTGTCAACGGTTAGGTTCTATTCGGAGTTTTTTTTCCTTCTGTCCAGTTTCTAGCACTAGAGCAGCACGAGCAGCAAGACATCGATCGAAATCATGCGCAATTACGGCCAAGCATCACCGTAGGTGTTCGAAAGGCAAGACAATCTATTCGGGCAAGATGCATGAACCACCGCGTGCCGTAAGCTGGCAGTTTCAGGAGGTTTTCCCTCCCATGATACGTTTACGGAAAAGGACGTTCGCGTGATATTAATTTGAACCGACAGCGGATCATTATCAAAACAACGGGAAATTATCCGTCCGAACCTCATTCCGAGCATCAATCTACGATGGGAGGAAATCGATCAAAGTTTAAGTAAATTCACCGCACAGCATTCATCCTCGGTTAGTAATTGGAGTTTTGGAGCCCTAAATTATGGTTGGTGACCCCCACGTGGCCACCAGATGGCACTCCCGTCGTGAACCACTGATCGATCTTCCGCCCGGCACTGGTGGGTAGAACAATTCGGTTAATAAAATTAAACCACCTTCCAGACAGGGCACTCGGCCAGCCACCAGCGGGAGTGCTTTGTCGGAAGGCACACTTCCGAGTGTGCACGGATTTCAATTACAAACGGCTCGCGTAGCTGGTGAGCCGACCACATATCTCCTGCTTGGCTCTGATAAAAGGTCACAAACTATGTGTTCCCCACCGTTACGTTACGATGGGCCGTACTTTCGGGTTGGGTCGGTACGTTTTTTGATCGGTAGAAGCATTTCAATTACCACATTTTCCACGCCTTTAACTGCGAACTGTTGGGGACCTAGTATGGGAGGCTCTGACGCGAGAGCGAGCGAGCGAGCGAGCGGGAGTGAGTGTATCGTTTGCGATGGATCGATACAAAATGGAAGAACTCGTTGCAATGAATAATGATCCTGTAGTCGGTCAAAGAAGCGGTGCGAGATGTACAGCACGTTCAAAAGGCATTTCCTTGGGTTAACTTTGGCGGCAGAAAGCTGCGTTTGGAGCTCGACGTCTGTTCTTATGACACTGATTGATATAGATTGCGAGTGGATGGCGGTGGTGTTTTTTTTTTTTGCTGCGGGTGCGTTTAGGTAAAGCGATAATAAAGAAACGATTTTTAACGATTATCGACATACTTTGGCTCCTTTTTGTTTTGCTCTGGTGGGTAAGAGTTATTGCTATCTGCAAAAAAAGCTGTAACCTGTCTACTGCACCAAAGAGGAATCTTCCAATTCCCATACCTTTATCCCACTTTTACCCCGCAGCTAGTAATGGGCCAGAAAAATATGAGTTTTTTGGATTAAAAAATGAGCTCATCAGTCATAGCAAGTGATCGTAATTTATACGCCCCGAAACACAATAATCTGGCTTCCCAGCGGAAGCTCAAATTAAGTCTGCCATCTGCCACCGGTACACCTCCATCAGCACAATAAATCACACAGATTTTGCATGATGCATGATTAAGTGGGGCGTGCTACCTGCTGCTGCACACCAATTCATCGATTGATCCTCCGGAACTGGCATGTGGAGCATAGGATGTATCCCCGAGGATAAATCCTTGCTGCTGCTTACGGAACGTCACGCAACTGTCAAAATCATCATCCCCAACTGTTGGGGAAAAATTTTCCCGGGCAAGAAATATTACCCCCACACCCGGTAATCGATGTTCGATAAACCAACCAACCAACCAACCAACCAACCATTCCCTCACGGTGGCATAAATCGCACCGCAAAAACATGTGCTCCACGGAACAACATGTTCCGCCTGGGAACTTGGAACGTCGGGTTCGGTTTTATCTTGCCCACGTTGTCGCCTCCGGTGCCGACGGTGATGGCGGGTCGAGATTAGCCGCGCAGTGAAAAATTCACCCGTGCCGTGGGATTGTGATGAAGATTTTTCCCACACCGGGCGCGCGTGTGTGTGTTGCGCTAATGCATGTAAAATTGTGACAAATGTGAGAATTAAATCTCATTATAATAAACGGGCCGGTTCGATGGATATGGTGGGATAGGTTGGGCTAGAAACAAAACGGTATATGTGAACGCCGTTTGCCCGGCGACAGGAACATCCGCCCGGACCCAGTTGTAAAGCGTTGCAGTGGAACGTGACGTGTCGTGTGGGTAAGCTGTGGCGGTGGCGTGCGAAGATTTCCCTACCAAGATTAACGGGGAAGTCTTTGGAAGGTAAGGGTGTGCGAGTGGTGAATGAAGCGGATATCAAGACGTGCTCCAAGGGAAAGATTAGGATAATCATTACAGGATGGCGTGAGCTTCAGTCTCGTCTCGTAGATTGATGCCGTAAAACGTGTAGGCAAGGTTGTTTGAAGAATTTCTTCTCTACACGAAAGGTCGATTTTATAGCAAATGGATTATTGGTTTTATAAAAAAAAAACATTTTATTTTTAAAGAGTGAATAATGGACAATACTAATTTTATGTCAATATTCTTGAGGACTGAAGTTCTTCTAAGGGATTTTTTGTCTAAGATACAAGTGTTGTTTTCCTGAGGTTAGAGACGACATTTGACTTCTCCGTCGCTCTTTTTTCTGAGTAAATAATTTCTCTAACAACTTGAAAATGTATTAGAATTATACTCTTTTTTTTTATTCATAAAGAACGGCCTGGCCGTATTGCTAGAATTATACTCTTAAAGGCCCTATTTTAACCAGTTTACCAACAAGTCCAAATATTATAAGACCCTCCCTCATTCGAAACATTATTATGATCTAAGTTGCTAATTAAGATTGAACCAGCTGCTAAACTTTTGATGAAATTGTTTATTTAACTTTTGACTCCCCAATCATAGAGTCATTGCTCTCTCTCTTTCTCCCAAACAAGACGTATCTCTGTCACCTTCTTATTGGCAGCATATTTTGTGGAATGCAAACAATAATCGATCAACCAAATCGATGGAATTGTTGATCGATTTCACTGACATTTCAACGGCAAAAAGCCTAGCTCCTTTACCATCGCTCGTTTCTAATGCGAAGTGATGGACGATCGAGAGAAAATATTCATAATTATTTTGCACCTACAGGCTCCATTACTTGCAAGACATTAGATTTCGGCGTTATTCCCCCTAGCATACCGTATCTCTTGTTTTGAAGGAGCACAAGGAAAGAAGCACACCAACAGGTAAACACTCAAGCAAGCAACTGTAATAGTATATCGATCGCGTAATATCGCCACTTGCCTGATGTATCAGGAAGGCCTAGTCCAAGAGGTGATTGAATCCTACCGCCCCAGAAGACACTCAATCAGATCAGTGGACGGACGTTTGGTCCGATTTTGGAACGTATTTTTTCTATCGATTGTTTTTACAACCGAAGCAAGGAAGTCAGTTTCAGCTGAGCTCACCGAGCACTCGAGGGCAGTTCGTTGGGAGGACGCACCATCCCAACGGGCGATGCTACTTGCGATCAACGTGGGGTGCGAGCTTCAGGCGCGCTTTCGAACGATCGTGCACCGGATTCGAGCTCCGAGTGCTAGATACCTCAAGTGGTATCGGGTCAATTGCGCACCTCTTAAGAAGGTGATGTTTATTTAGCTTAAGCCATCTGGGCGAGCTAAACTGGCTTCTTGAAGATTAAAAATAGATCATTCACTCGGGCACTCGGGTACTGGAGTGCAGGTACTCGTCGTCGTTTTTCCCCTCCCCCCCCCCTCCCTGTAACGAATGAGTGTGTAGCTCGTGTAAGTGTTAAAAAGTGTGGTAGATGCTCAACAGCTTCACACAGGTGAAGAGTGGAGCGCGACTGTGAAGCGAATAAATTAATGTCCCAACAACAACAACGACAACAAACGGCGCCATTCCTCCATTCGCCGGGAACGCATCTGAATGCACGAAACATGGTTTCGTTGGATAAGATTACCCTTTTTCGTTTCCATTCCGGTGTGGCAGTGTCCATTTGGGGCTGGAACTGCACAGCTCTCCCTTCTGCTGTCCGCCTGTCGCCCCGAATCGAGCTAATCAGCGTCCCGTTTTTGGAGCGTTCTCGGCGTTCGTACCGTGTTTTGAGAGCGTGCGAAAGAAATTTATGATTCCACACACCACCGTTGTAATCAGTTGGCGCGCACACACACAATCCATGCATCATCATCATCATCAACACCCATAGTTAATCGCACGATGTTTCATTGAAATAGGTGTCTGGCGCGGTGCACTATGGGGCAACGAATCGAGTTGGGATCGCAATCACAATCCACGGGCAGGACATAATTCACCTGCCCCAATGGACATTGTGTTACGATTGTGTTTTTTTAATTAGGTAAGCTAGAAAGCAACAGGTGAATGTGAATGTCCCTTCGGGACATTCGTTTTATCGTGTCCTCCTGTGGGAAAGATATCTAAGATTAATGCTCTTGGAGAACATTCCTGCAGTTGGTGCATGTTTTTCGACAGATTTTATCAACCCTCATAACATCGTGTTCATTCCGAGGAGCAATAAATCATCGTTGGTTTCGGACGTACCGTATTGTTGCAACTATACCGTGGTTGGGTTAACATCCTGAACGGAATCTTTCTTATTGATCGGTGGTCAGCAAAAAAACAAAAATCGTCCATATTGAAGGCTTCGCAAGCGCAAGACAAATTACTTGCCCTGCTGCCAAATCGCACCGCAATCCAATCTCCAGCAAGCAAACCAAACGCAGAGCAAAACGCGCGATCGAGGTGATCATCAACAATTCGCCGGTTCCACGCCGGTTAACCGGTGGCCTGTCCGGTATTCGGTTTGCGCCATAATTACTTTTAAGTTTCGTCCCAGCATCACTGCCCCGATTGCACCTTAGAAACCCCCTCCTCACTAACCGGGCCTTTCTTCGCTTATCGCTTATCGGCCATCTAGTGGCGGCGAGAAGAAACACCGGTCCTGAGCACCTGGGAGAAAATGTGTTAAATCAAACCCGTACTCATTCAATAAATCAATCGTTTATCATTCCGTCCCGATCGGCGGGGTCCCAAGCGCTGGGCAGGTTCGGGTGGGGTTCCAGGCGTTTTTGGGGTGGGGATGGTTTCAGTAGAGGGGAAACGAGAGCGGTGAGCGCGCACCGTGTGTGGTTAACATCCCGACGAACGGTGCTGATCGTAATCGGGCTTCCTTTTCGGTACGCCGGTCGGTAGGGTAAAGCGCGAGAAGTGCTGCAGTTTCAACTCAAAACAGTCTCTTCAGCGCATCATTAACCGTCATCAACTCTGCGGTACGGACTCGACCTGGAGTCGCCGGCAGAATGGGCCAAGATTTGCATATCATTCTGCGTGGCGTTCCCATGGCTCTCTCGCTCTCTTTCTCTCTGTTGATCTTGACCACCGACACCAGACACACGGAGCCCAGACACAAGGCGGCACAGTTTGTCGCCGGGATTTAGTCTGCGAGGTCTTGATTGAAGGATGATTAAACTGCCGAGCTGCTCAATGTCTACTGGTGGCGCGACGCAACTTCGAGAGCGCTTTTGGAGCTTGCACGGCTGAATATTTATTGTCTCATTTCGCGAGCGGAACGGAGATTGATTGAGCTTGATTAGGGACGGATAGGATCAAATCCCGGACCCGCGCTCTTTTTCCGGAAGTGGCGTCTTTTGCATTGTACAATGTAGTTTGACGGTAGGGGCCCACACACGCGCAGTCTCCAGGAGTTGGTCGGAGCGTTCCATTTTCCACTTACCTTCCGAGATGAGGCGCTCCCGGATTTCCCACGCGAAGATGGTCGGATTTTCCCGCTTGTACTGTTCGATCTTGGAAACGACGGCCGGTGTAGCTACCTTCGGCTTGGAGCCTCCGATCAGACCCGGTGGCCTTAGAGTGCCTGCAAGAGAGAGGAAGAGGAACGAGAAGCATGTTTATGATTGGCCAGTCGGAACAGCTCGTTTAGTAAACATAATTAGCATTTGTGTGCTCTGTACAAAAAAAAAGGACGAGTATGGGTCTCGGGAAAGAAGATTCGGTTCTCGGTTCCGTGGCTGAAAACCTAAAGTCAACATTCAATCCAAATCTTCAGAAGTCGACTATGACTTGACTTTTGAAGTTGACATTAAGTGATCTAGATCAAATCAGTTACGTTACTTCAGCTTCAGCCATTATTTCCCAACCTTTTCATGAGGCCATGCAAGGCAGCAGTCTCGCAAGGTCTGCCTTCTGCCAGCATGAGTGGAGCGAGTTGAGATTCTTACTCACGGTCTTGCATCGACGCATCTGCACCGGAAACCCCTCGGGAGGTACGCATTGACTCTAAATCAGCACCATTTGCGTCGATGAAATATGACACGCGAGGCATAATTTTAACCGTAACTGGCCGACGTTACAGGCGGAGGCCACCAAGGAACGCCAAGAAACGGTGTACGCTGCTGCGAGCTTATGCTCGTAATTAATTACGATCTGCGATTTCAACTGCTCCGTATTACTCCCCCCCAGGGTAGGATCATTCTACCAACTGTATCGAGCCACTTCTTCGCGGGAATGGCTTATAATTTACGCACCGTGGCAATGGATCGAATATTCGCTCGCACAAAAATAAAATGAAGGGCGGTTACGGATCGCTTCCGATGACATATAATTTCACCACCAATCGGGACACACACGGGATGAGCCAAAGCCTCGCGGGTGGCCAGATGTGATGATGTGTGCCCATAAATAGGATCTTTTTGGGGCGGTTGGCTTCGACCGTGCCTCGAAAAGTGTTCCGCTCGCGGGTGGCCCCAGTGTGGTGAACCACTGTTATCAACGCCATTCGATCAGTGGCGGGTCCCGAATCGGTCCCGATTGCCACAGGGGAACCGTCGTCGAAATTTGTTCGAAACGAAGTTCGAAACTACGTCCCTCCCGCAAAAGGGACGCGGTATCCACGGCTAGACGGCAAACGGACGGGAATTGGGAAAATATATGCCTTCCGGCTTCCTGTATTCATTCTGGTACCAGCCAGGATCATGTGGAAGCTAATTCGACGCTTGCTGGAGGTCTGAAGCCCGCCGCTGCCGTTGATGTGGTTGGATCATCGCCGAAGATCACGGCAAAGAGCAAGGAACACCCTGGTACACTACATCTGATCCCGTCGAACCATAGACGATGGATGATCTTCATCGTTAGATAAGGTGCGTTTCGCTTGCGCTACGCATGATGATCGCTGCAAGATCTCTCCGACACAGTCTTGCCGATCGATATCGAGCTGGGCCGAGGTCTAGGGGCGACTTAATACTCGCAGCAACTTGCTGCACCGGGGTTGTTGCTTCCTTTTTCGCTCAACGCTCGGCCATTTTTCCCATCGGACACTCGCACACTCACCAGCCGATTCGCTTACATATTTATAAGTCTGGCGCAAAACGGTTTGCCGACTTCAGGGTTCGCCGTCGTTTCCTTCCCATCCACAAGGAGGAGAGTTTTTTGTGCTTGTTGTTGTCAGGTTGCAACTGCAGTTTGTTTCACTCGTATTCTGCAGCCTGTGCAGCTCGACGATGTTTAATCTAATTAATTGACTACGTGGCTGCTTCTCGTTGTGGTCTACGCTATACAGCGGAGGGATCCAGAAGGGTGGAGGCAAAAGGGGTAACGTGGACCTGCACATAATGTGGCATAAAATGATGATTTATAGCATTTTAATGTCCCGGAGGAGTTTGTATGTCTTGCGCACTGTCCTTCTTCACACATGCAGCCCAGAGCACATGTAGCACATGTAGATACGGCCCTGTCCTGAACCTCGCACAACCTCCTAGACCTTTGCCAGTGAATTTGTGAAGGAACAAATTAAACCCTTTCGGAAAACCCCCGTACCTAGCAGCGAAACCACCGCACCAGCAGGAGGGCGGTACAAACGGTACCATTTTTAATCTTCACACTAACCCCACCGCGGGATCCCGGGCGCGGGTTTGTGGAGATCACGGCCCCCGGCGGGAAGCTTTCGGACTCCCGACCGAGAGGTCGTTGAATGGCGAACAAGCTCGCACCGCAACCGCCATCTCGAACGGTTACATCCTCGGACCACCGGCATCGATATTCGACGCGCGCGAAACGAATGGACAAATTGCGTCAAACTCACCGGGGTGCAGATCAACAAGCGCAGTAATCGATCGGTGGACTGGACTCTGGGGGGCAAGTACAGTTTCAAACGATCTGGTCCACCTGCTGCCGGATGCAGGTGGATGGAATGGGTCCCGGCGGTGTAAGCACGCGCGGTTGTTAACTCAACAGGAGGTGCGCTACCGTGACTGTGTTGGCGATTCACTTCCAAAAAAAAGGCACCGCCAAAAGAGATGCCGCCACCGGGGACAGCAGATCCAACACATCCGGTATTCTATCGGTACCGCCGGAAGCAGACAAAAAGATTGCAAAAAAAAAACACAAAATCAAACTCCCATCCGTGCAAGATCGGATGCCGACTTGTCGGAAGTCTTTGATGGGGCACAATATTATTGGAAGCTCAAAGTGCCATTAAGCTACAGAAGGAATCCAAGTGGGAAGCGAATAGTTTCGATTCGCTTTTCGGAGTTTCGGCTAGAAGTTGAGCGTTTATGTGACCGCCGAGAGCTTCTGAGGATGCCTCTCGGGCCAATTTTTGGGTCCAATTCGATTAGGCGAGATTTGTGGGGGTTCGGCACTCTGATTGAAACAAATTACAAACCGTATCTCTCAGAATTGGTCTAATAAAGCCACCCCTTTATTCTATTAATTACAACCCATCCCGAGCGCTCCAGTGAGTCAAACTGGATGGTCGTTTTCGTGTTTCATGGGAGGAGGAACAGGTAAATTGCGGACGATTGCGTGTCGCGTGAGGATCGCAACGGTAGTCAACCGTGGGCATCGACCATCCGGCCGGTCAAATCCCGTACTTTAATCAACGGGTGTTGGAAGTTATTTTGTTTTTAATAATGCTCTCCCCGATTTTTGGGGAATTATTTTCAAAGGGATTTCTATATAAATTGGTATCCGATTGGTCCAGTGGGCGATACTTTCACGCACAGCGTTCCCAGATACGGGATGACCGGATGTGCGTTTGTGGCTGTGAAGAGGTTTACTGGTGAACAACTGCGCGGGTTTAGTTTTCTTTTTTCTTTCCCATTTGTTTCATAATGGATGGTTGTTTCTACTTCATCAACAGTGACTCTCCTGCTGAAGGTACAATTACGATCGTGTGTGTACGGTTTGTCCAGCGAAACCGCACATTAACATTGTCCAGCTTGGATTGTTTTTGTTTTCTTTAGCGCTCGCACTGTTGATACATAGTTTTTCATTCAATAATAAAAAAAGGAACACATGATGAATTGAGGTTTCGGGGTGGTCTTTCCATCATTCCATCATCGCCGGACACTTGTCCGTTTTTGTTGAAGGTTCGGTTCGTGATGTCCGAATTACACATATCAGTTATCACACAAGTGGCCTATGAATATTTATTAGAAACCCCCTGCAAGCGGACTGTCGGACAGATGCGATGTCACCCGCGTTCCGGTTTGATTTACGGTTTCGAATCAATCAAACCCGAAGCTGCCGGGCGGTGTTGCATTACGACAGCTCGCCGGACGACCGGATTTGCATACAATGTGCAGCGAGCCGAGAATCCGAGTAAAAAAAGGAAAAGAGAGGGCTTCAATCGAAACTGCCGCGTGTTTTTAGCATGTTTAGCATGTTTTGTTACCTTAATCGTGGCGTTGCAAGTGACGGTTGGGAGAGTATGGGAAATTGTGCGCAGACACCGCTACCGTTCCGGGCGATCGCTAATGAAGATGTTAACTCCGATCGACGATCCGGATGGATGTCACTGCGAAGATGTAATAATCACCGTTCGTTCCCCGTTTTATTTTTTCGCTTCTAGTGTGTCGCTTATCGGTAGTTGAAAGTCCCGGGTTTTGGCCAATTAATCAGCGCTTTTGGATCGGAAGCTTCAGCTGACATCAAGCCATCTGTCTCGCAGTTAATATACTCGTTGCAGGTGGTATCGACATCTGTATTTATGGGTGGTGACATCTCACAATAGCTAACCACTGGATCATTGTTTAGCTCCATAAACAATGGCGTTACCACGAATGTTTCACTTCCCATTGCGATCCAACTGGTGCGATACGAACGCATATGTATAATTCAATTAAAATTTCTCGTTACAGTTTGTACAAATTACTGTCCCGTTTGCTTCCCGTACAAGATGCCCCGTACCGATATCCTTGTTTTCACCACTGTAACAAGCACTGTGAGAGCACTCCTGGAGATAAGCATATTAGTTGCGAGGGAAAGAAGGAACGAAAAGAATGGAACAAGGCGTTGATACAAAACCACAAACCGCATCGAGGTGGTGTGAAAGGATGGAAAGGAAAAAGGGGCACGATACAACGCCCAAAAGCTAAATGGAAGTAAGGTGTGAATAAATTACCATTAACAATCGGTACTTGAAGGCATTATTCTCACAGCTCTGATCTGTGGCTGGTGTTTGCCTCCTTCTACCGACACCGGGCTCCGGGTTCTTTGGTGTCCAGTGTCAGGTGTACTGGTGCTCTCTCAGCTCAGCTCTTGTAATTTGGGAATGCAACTTTGGTGGTTGTTTTTTTTGCGTTGCATCCACCTTCTAGATAAGCGAGTCCGAAGGGGCGTTCACAAGAATCATTTTGTTGCAAAAGTACTTGATCATGTGAGTGTTACCGAGCAAAAAATTCGGATCGATCGCTATCTAATTAATTGTATTATAATTTTTCAATTGAAGTGTGCAATTATTTGGAGCCGGCGAAGAGAGCTCGTCGATGTTTTTCTTGCGGGTTCTCTGTTATCCATCCCAAACAAACAAAAAGGGATCCAAAACTGTGTCCGGTTAAGGCGAAGCTTTACGAGCTGGGTGGTGCATTCGTATGAACTGCGCGCGAACCAACGCTAAATGACAGCGTAAATGAGCCCGTACGTGCGATGATCGAATCTACGAACTGATCCGACAACTGATCATAAAACGAGCACACCAAGCGCAACTAACCCGGAGGGCTTTTAAAACCCCCTACTTGTTGGTGCAATTTATCGATCGATCGATCGACCGATCGAATCGCCGGTGGACAGTGTCCGTCACCATAAACGATGCTAATGAGTGAAGTAAAAGTGACAGTTTTTCGTATCCTTTTTTTTCGTCTTTAGGGAGGGTTGTTTTTTGGGGATAAAGTAGCGAGAGCAGCAGAAACAGGTTTATTTATTGTTACTGCCAGATCAGACTGTGAGTGACCATCTGGTTTGAATGATTCCAACAGGGTAGCAATAAGCAGACGAAGTTCGCGACTGATGGGGCGGAATGGAAGCAAATTATGATGAAAATGATTTCTAGTGGAGGGAAAGACCTCAGATCTTGCCGTTTCGATAGGGTTTAAAGGCGCAGGTGATAGACGCACGGTGGCATGTGCCACTGAATAGTGAAAATAATAAGCTACAGAAACCCTTTAATCCTACAGCTTTTACTGTAATTTTTTCATTCTACAACGAATATGCTAATGTGTTGCTCACCTTTTCATCCCCTTTTTTCCACACTCACCGACTAAGAGATAATTGATATCCACTGGTAGCATCACACAGACAGAAAGCAAACAAAACAGCCTAAAAACGCTAAGAGACGATCCGAAATTTGTTTAACCAACCCCCCCTCATTTTTTCCCCCACAAGATCGATCTGGAACCCGATTGTACGTTTGATTTAAGCAACGTGCCAACAACCGTAAAGCAAACAAATGGAAAAGCTCGGAGAAAAAAAAAACAACAACCAGATGAAATCATTGCTTTATCTCTTTCGCGAAAGCAGACGTTTAATTATCTGCTCCAAAGCCCCCTTCTTCTTTTGCTTCTCCCATTACGAAGCCCGACCCCGTGTTGGTGTAAAACAAACCAACTTAAATCCAACCATTAGGTGGTGGCGTGGCACGAGTGTCGATTTCCAATCGGTTCGATTTCGATCGATCGGCGCGGTCGAGATGCAAATTAGCCCCGGCCGACACAGTGGGAGGAGTCGAATCCGTATCCGAGCGGGTCGTTTTCTGGCGGTTTGTTGTTGTTTTTTGTTTCGCCTCTGTTGGTTATAATTTGGTGGCCGAAATGGGTGATTTGAAAAATTGCACCCTTTTGCTGGAAAATTGGGCGCGAGGCCACGCGTTCCTTCCAAGAAGTCGCGAATCGAGTAGCACAATACTTACAGGCGGGCCATTTCAACTAGGGTGCATGGTGGTGCGTTCGCTAATGATAGAGTATTATAGGCAAGCGGTATACACTCGATAAAAAAGGAAGCTTTAGGAAGGCTGCAGTAAAGCGCTTCGAGCAGAAAGAAAAGACAAAACAAACAAACATTTTTTACTGCGCCACCATCATAAATCGTGTTCACATGTGTCGATGAAAACTTGACTGCACTTGGAACTGGAAAACGGGGGGTTTGGTTTTTTTGCCGCTGCAGAAGTTGAGAAAATAATAAAAAAGTGGCTAACCTACATGTGTTTTCTTTATCAGATAAAACATAAAAACACACACACACACACGGGCACATTTTCTCATGGACAAACCATTAACAGCTGTATCGCGCCGGTACGATCAGTGTCTGGCTGTGAAAATGTGCGCGGGATGCAGCGGAACAGTGGCCCCAACAATTGCAATCGAAATCGATTACGATCAACCGTTTGGTGAAGATTAACTCGTCGGTGGGAAAACAATTAACAAAACCGGTGACGGAATAAACACCCCCGAAGGAAATTGGATTTACGCCGGTACTGCACCGGGGGGTACGGTGCAAATTGTGCTGCTTTGCATACACATTTCGATAGAATCGCTGCCCACGAAACCTTCACCCGTTGCCGGTAGGTTGACCTTACTCTGGGATGCATGCATGACCGTGATTTGAATTTTATGCAAAACCGATGTGACGGTGTGGTGAACCTGAGCCGTGGTGTGACATTATGCACTACCAGGTTGTAGCTTTCAGCTCAACTAGCCTTGTTGTGGTTAGGGGTGTTTTAGACAAATTATGCTTAATAAGTTTGTAATAATATTATGATTCTATTTACTAGCGAGTAGACCGAAAATGGTCACGATGTGGTAGAATGTTGCTACTAGAGATGGGCAAAATTAGAAAAAAGGAACTTTTTCCGGGATAATTCCTAAAAGATCTTATCAGTTCCAGGAGATAGGTGAAAGAGAGAGAATCATCTGGATCGTAGTCGGTAAGTTTAAGTGAGTGTAAAATTAGTGAGGGCAATAATTAGCAAAAAACCAGCTCCGATTCCAGATCATTAAAAAAACAGAACCAGTTCCATAAGGAAGGAGCAAACGAACCGACCGGAGCCGTCTGGAATCTCGGTATCTGTCCCGAACCGTTGGACCCATCGAGATAAGTGGAACCCTTCAAAACCGTCGGGACCGTTGGAAGCGTCTGAAATCGTAGTTGGCAACTTTTCGTGACCTTTGGTAAACGGGCTTTACGTTGTTAAAACTTTTTTATGAAACGATGATCTTAATGACACTTGATAAAGAAGAATTGAAAGATAACATATGTGTACCAGCAAATGTAATGTCAAGCGTCATTCAAATTGAAAGTTGAGCTTTTACTCACTTATACTGTACTACAATTTCCAGTAGGTTCCGCTGATTCTGGATGGTTCAACGGTTCCTATGATTTCGCGGGTTCTGGACGATTCTGGATGGAACTGGCGATTCCATTTCCTTGGAATCGAAAGCGGACTCAAACCGACTGACACCGGAGTGGGACCGTGGGTGAATTCCAAAGAACCCATCACTAGTTTAGTGGTGCTTAGTTACTCGCTCGGAAAAGCTGGATTGAAGACCTGTGATTTAGTGCTAGCACTAGCAAACACTAACAGACCCAGGTTGAAAGTGTGACCGTAACAAAACGGTTGTGCAAAATGGAATAATTTCATTTCGTTCATGCATTAAACATTACCCATTCTGCACGGCGGACGTACTTGAAGGTGAAAATCGCCCTCAAACAGACACACGAGCATGTGCTACGGTTCAATTGCTCCAGCTCCAGTGCAGTCAGTTCTCAGCTTTATGCGCCTGCTACCGGACACTGTTTTCCCTTCGTGTAGCGTAGCATCACTTTATGCCTGCAACGCGCTGCATAAATGCAGCAAGGAAAGCTTGGGGAACGCAAAACCGTATGAAGAAGTGCATGTTTACCGGTTGTCTACAAATCGACAGAACAAAACGGTTGCTGTCCGGCGAATGATCGCCAAGAAGCCTGAAGCTGACAAACAACAGAGGAGCGAGAGAACGCATTCGTCGTCTTGGGTTCGCACACAAAAGAGGGTTCCTTGCTGTCACACCCGTTGAAGTCTTTCGTTCTGTTTCGCTCGCCTTCGGTTGCAACGATCGTCCGGCGACTCGTGGCAGAAATATGTGCAAGGCGTGTGGTGTGTTAATTTAGAAAAATTAATGTTGCACGTAAATATTTACCTATGCATAAATTCTGCCCCGTTCGACATGAGAAAGATAGAAGGGGGAGAAAAAGCAGGCACACGCATGCAGGGGCTAATTGTGGTGAAAAGTATGATGGTAGCTGATAGAATGCTGACTGCATAGGGGAACACACGTACCCAGGTGGTAAAACAAACCGCCAGAAGATCGTGTAAAGGGAAGATTAGATTCGAGACGATAAGCGCACCGGATTCGGTCGTGTAATCCATCCGGTTACACGGAGTGTAAGTTCTGAGGATAAACATCCGAACGGAGAAGAAAAAAGGTGTGAGTTTCGGTAATTAATGGCAGGGTTCAGATGGGAAATTAAAGTACATTAAACATGGACTGAAGACGATGCTTTGTTGCTCTGGGTTTTACCCATGGGTCCAGACAGATAAGCGACCAGGAATTATTATTTATTTTGTGTGAGGTGAGCTTTTAATAGCTGATAATTAGATTTTTAATTATAAACATCACGCATTACACTCACACCGCCCAACATTAGCATAAACATTGTGTTTGGAAGAATTTATGAGCTTTTCCAGGGCGGAATTTGTTATTCAAATTCAAAACACTCGATCCTCGAAAATCCTCGACTCAAAAGCACATCAATTCAAACACTTAATAAAATTAGTGAACACCACACTGGCACAGGAAACCGGTGGTAAGCTTCCGGAAGAACTTCAGCGAAAGCAAAAAACCAAATTTGTCGAAAATATGTAAATTGTTGAGCGATTCATACAAACTCAACCTTCAGTGTGCTTTCGTGTGCATTGCATAGGAGCAAGTGCCCTGTGGAGTTATTTTGGCTGATTTTTTTGTTGTGGTGGAACCTCAGAAACTCCCAAATTTTCTTCCAAAATGAAAAGCAAATAGACATCGCCGACCATTTCGGTGGTTCCAAACCGTCTGGCAAATTGCATTATTACGGTCATAAATTAATAACCAGACCGTGCCGCCACCGACAAAGTTGTGGAAGGCGTTTGAAGGGAACACTCAGCCAACCAGCTCATGCATCCGTCTCCTAGTAGCAAAACTGGTGCTCGAAAAGCAAGGGAAATCTATTGGGCGTGCAGTCCCAAACATCCGAATCGGTTTCCGCTGTTTCGAGTGGTTTCGTCGTGAGCCGGCTCGTTGCCGTGACTAGGATACAACTGTTTTCCAGCTCGCATTCAGATCATTCCGCTGTAATGATGGGTTTTATTTGGTCGGCTGTACCCGCTTACAAGCTTTTCGAATAGGATAATGTTTATTATATGGTTGGAAGAGGTTGGAAGCGAAATAACAAAATAGAAACCCTTGCAGGTCGCTTTGGAAACAAATAAGTCGTTTGATGTTTCGGTTTCGGCACATCGGGCATCAGCAGCAACAAACGGAAGCCGAAGAAAGCTGGTGCTGGCTTTTTGTTGTCGTTGTGGATGTTGAAAAAACGATCGGAGGAGGGTACCATTTGAAATGGAGCGTTCAGGTTAAACACTATAATTTTGGCGCTTTGCTGCATTGCGAGTGTGAGTGAGTTCCCCTTTCTGTTTTTTTTCTTCTTTTCGTACCCCGTATCGAGGCGGCAAATGACTTATGACGATAATGAAGTGTTATTATCGGGGGTCTCCCGTTCGGGTTTTTTTTGTATCGTTCTGGTAAGCGTGAAGGATAGACCCGGGTGCTGTTTGCATCTTTCGGAACCCAGTAAACACGATGCTCCGTGACATTCACGGCCTGGTGGGCCAGATGCTGATCGCATCAATGTGTCAATTGTGCGTCTTTATCTGGTGAGGGGGCTACCTCTTATTTCTTTTTCGATTTCGATGAAGACACACTTACCCAACAGCTTCGAGACGGCCCCCTGCTGGGTGAGCATATGCTGTGCCAGATCGTAGCCACGCAGACCGAAGCGGGACAGCTCGAGCAGCCGGTGTTGCGACACCAGACCGGCCAGGGCGTGTGCGTTGGCGGTTCCGGCCGCGCCAGCAGCGGCGGCAGCCGCCGCGGCACCGAACAAGTTCGTCGTGGGCTGTACCGAGCCGGGCGAAGGGAGGTTTGGTGAGAGGCCAACTGTAAATAAAGTGGGAAAATGGGAAAGCTTTTATTAAAATTTTGTTGAGTTTGGCCTTATAGTTTGGCCAAAATTGCTTCATTTATCTATTAAACTATGATACATTTCGCGGTAGAACTCGGAGAGGGAGCCTCTGAGACTGCTACTATATCCAAAGCTGATGAAGTTCTCGAAACATGATACGAGAGGAAATGTTCAGCAAACGAAGACATCTGCAACGAAGACTCGTTGAAGACATCTGCATGGAAAGAAGAGACATAGCAGGCCCTAACTGATGGCGTTGATGAATCTACTATATGAAGATGAGATATTGGAGTTCCCAACGACCTTCTAAAGGGTGAAAACTGTGATAACCTCAAACCAAATGTCCTAGACCGAAATGTCGTTACATCTCCTGATAAGTATCCTTGAAGTTGAAGCCCTAGTTGTTTCTCCAACTTCAGACAAGATATTAAATTCTTAAAAACTCAGGTTAGCCAGGAAAATTGCTTGTTTCTGTAAAAGAATTCAGAATTGCTGAACTACTATTGATATTTAAGATAAATATAGTGACTTTCACTAAAATCAGATTGTAAGTTGTAATAGCTTATGAACTAAACATTCAATAATATTTATTTTTATTTGCGATATAACAATCGAAATCCGTGATGGTACCTTGGCATTCTGGGCAACATACAACAGTCACAATTTTTGTGCCATATTAGCTTGAATAATTCATAAATCCTTTTCCCACAAAACACTTCAATATCGTCCTACAGCTTTGTAAGCAAATAAAATGGAAATTCTGAAACTGATTTACGTCAATCATAATACCATTTGTTCTACAAAATTGATCCATACAATTCTATTGTCCAGGCTGGTGCCTGTTTTCCAGCGAAATTAGATTTGATGAGCTCAATCGATCAACGAACTGGGGTTCTGTAAAAAAAAGAAGCTAGAAATACCGGCACCGGAATAAAGTCCTGCGTACTGTCACAGACCAACCAATAACTTAACTCACACCGAGTTGGACAAACTCTTGAGGGCTCGGCTGCTTATACAGCAGTAAAGAATGAAGAAATGGGAAGCTAGCAACACACACAAAAAAAAAGAAGTCGATACGCCCTACCCCTTTTACAGCCCCGCAATACAATACAGTAGCGCATAAAATGCATTTTTCTTCATCAAATTACCAAACGGCGCGATGCTTGAGCCCGCGGGACCGACCAACGCCACCGTCCAACAGCATGAACATGAATGTCGGCACGAAATCGAACACCTTTCAAAGTGTTACCGTATGGCGCCGCTTCTAACAGGGTTGCGTTGAAGTGCAAGTACGAAAAAAAAATGCAAGACACGGGGAAAACTACGAGAAACAGAAGTCACCGGGTGAAAACAATAGAATCGTTTATCCTTATAGCACGGTTGTGTTTGTCCGGCTTTTTTTTTTTTTGGTTTGTTGCGTGCGTTCTTCTTGTGCCGCCAGTGGCGCGCAGGAATTTGTAACACGAGTGAACAACTTTGAATTGGCGGTGATAGCCAGCCGGACGGAGCGTTTGAATTTTATAAACTCCAATGCCACGCGGTAGTTCCTCACGGACTCGTTCCATGGAACGGGAAGCCAACGCCGCTTTGTCAACTCGAGTTCGGGACAAGCTGAATAGCAACCGTACCGCAATATGCAATGTCAAAAATTTATTATAACCAACCTGGGGCGGCTCGGGACTTCGGACGCTTTTTTCTTTCTGCTCTCTCCGGCTGGTGGTGTCTGTTAACAGTCCACTCAATGTCCACGGCCAGTGTCCCCGCTAAACAGAGACATTTCGAGGCAAGCTTGAATGAACCTCGAGCGCTCTCTTGGTGCTGGGAAGCAGTGTAGAGGTGGCCAGTTGGAGCAGGGCGCTTGGCTTCGCTCGAGAAGCGGAACCGTACAGAATTTATGCTTCCTTTTCGAACCTGGCAGAACGTAGCTGGCTGGGAGTTGGAAAGGTAGAGAAGGGTTGTGTCGAGCTTGTTTTTCTTCTGCCCGTCTTCGGACACTAGCAAAACGTTTCCTGAGCGCGGGAAGGAATCGAACAAACGGCGCTGATCAATAAAATACACTATCCTATCAATGAGCAATACATAATCGTAGCAAAACGGGAATCGATCTTTCCAGGCGAATGGTAAAGAATACGTACGAGAGGCAGCTAAACGCATGCTACCGGATGCCAGGGGCTGCATTCGTTTCAACGAGTCGATTCACCATCCGGCTCCGGCCTCGGATTGATCGAGTACAATTGTTTTAATATTTATATTTGTGTAATATTTTTATTAAATTTATTGACAACTGAATGAACAATCATCATGGTCCCGGTCGGAAGAGCGAGCGATTGAGAAACCGGGGCGAAAGGGATTACTGTTCTTCGTCGATCTGGTTGTTTGTTTGTTCTTCTGCTGCTGTGCCCCATTCAGCCACCATTCAGGACGATGACGATTATTTATATTTATTAGAACGCGGTTCGATAAAGCAGCCGCGGTGCTTACAGTGGGAAAGCAAAACCTCAAACCCGGACGATTGCCGCTGTTTCGGGCGAGTGGCGTGCAGAAAAACGCGCTCACGGTGTCACCGGTCGGACCCAGCGGACCGGGACATCTTCATTACGAAATTGCGGAAACCGTTTTGGGCAATTGGGCGAACAGGAAGCACCTTCCGTGCCGGGTGCGCCCCTAACGAGCCCATCGTACGGAAAGCCATACTTTGAATTGTAAATCATATTCAATCGAACGCAATCGAGACCGCTTAGTCACCGGTGGAGTCCGGAGTCTCCCTCCCCGGGAGGTGGGTTCGGTGTTCGGATAAGATCAAACGAGATAATGCACTAAAGGGGTCAGCAAATGAACTTCGAGCAGGGAGGCTCGAAAGGATCGAACTGGAAGGTCTTTTGGAGTGCGTCTGTAAACTGCATCCGCAGCATAATTGATCATCGTGCCACCGTGTGTGTGTGTGTGCACAAAATATACACATGCGTTGCACTTGCACTGTGTGATGTGATATTTGCATCCGGTGTGTATGTCGTCAGCAAACAGGAAGTTCTAATGTAGGGTTTTTTTCGCTCTCTCTCTGTTTTCGAATAATTAAATGAGATCGGTTTGGAAATAATGAGGCGACGGCGTCTGCCGGAAGGCTTGTTAGGTGGGTAACTCGATCGTGGGTCGATCAATCATCGGATGGAATTATGATCAATGTTAGTTTCCTATCAATTGAACGGACATGTAAAAGGGAAATATTAAAATTACAGTGACGGACAAAACAATGCTATTTTTTTTAATATCAGCTTTTCTATACTGACGTTAGGTTTAAAAAGCTCTGAAGATCTTTATTTGCTAGCATAATACGATTTCCTTTTTATCTTAAACTCATCAATTTTATAACTTAGGCAAAATAAATGGTCTTATTGTGTTGTCCGATTCTTTACAATCGTCGTTTAAATATTGATGTGCCCAATTAAAAATCCTCTTACGGTGTTTATCAACAAATCGTCTTAAGCTTTAAAAGCTTTTAAATTTTAAATTGTACTATCTTAAAGCGAAACAACCTTCTCGAAATATTTCAACCGTTACTGATACTGTAGATTGAACTTAATAAGATAGATTTAAACTGTTTTAGAAAATCATATAAAAGGATGTGCTTGCCAAATTGAGCATTATAATAAATCTTACTTAAATTAAAAAAATAGTATTAGAATAGTATTAGATTAGAATAGTAAGGAAAACGTTCAGGATCTTTCCTCGAAACCGATCATAAATCTTAAATTTGAATGGAATCTGCCGTTACTTGCTGTCGTAAAAAATAATCATGCAATAAATTGACTGAGTGAATGAGTAAAACTACAAGCAATCTGTTCTTGTATTAGGTACATTTTTTGTGTAAGGTACATTTACTGTAAGTGTCTTAATTGGTTATTTAATTATTTATGGTTCTGGTTTTGTGTTCCGCTATTTAACAAAAAACCTTTTAGCAAATTTAAGAGAATTCATTTATGTGCATTTTTTTCATCAGTATAGTTGAAAAAGCTTCACATAGCAATGCATCATCTGGAAATACATTGTCATGACATTGTTGTCCTCGGTACTAGGTCAAATTTTACTTTTACATAATTCCACCATAAAAGCACACACACTTGCAAGCACACTGTAGCTCCCCACAAGTGTAGCTGGTCCACCTGGGCGGTCAGGTGTCGCGAAGCAGTTCCGAGAAACATCCTTACAACTGTAACCCCTTTCTACACATAATGAACGCATATGCAGCAAACGCACTCCCCCCACACACGCACACACCTCCATACACGGTGGTGTGGTTTGTGTGGTTGTGGGATGGAGGAAAGCAAGAACAAAAAAAAAAAACACACACACACACACAAACCCTGCCTGCGACACTCCAAAACCCGAGACCCAACTCGGGAGCAGATTCGGTCGGTCGCAACTCAATACGGCTGCCCAAGGTGTTCCCTGAAGTGTGAAGTGATGGTTAGCCACGCAAAAGGCCACGGGGCTACGTCAAAGCGTATGTAGAGGAGAAACAAATTTAACGGAGGGGAAAAATCAAGCGAGAGAGAGAGAGAGAGAGAAAGAGAGAAAGAGAGGGAAGGAACATCTGATTGGGGTTTAAATTAAGCTTAACTTTTACGCTTCGCAGCTACACTTTGCCAAAAAATCCAACCCGAACGCGTGATTGATAACTTGTTTACACGAACCAGCGTGCAAGCTTCCACGGTTTTGCTGATGATCGATATGTTTATTACGTGCTGTGTATTATTTACACATACCCACACAATCTCTTGCCGCTTGCTTTTCTTTCCATTTTTCCTTCCCACAAACGCGTAAGTGCGCACCTTAAGCTTTATCGATTAAATGATTTTCACACCTTCGGAACGCGGCCCATGGGCCCATGTACATGTGAAGAAGAAGAAGAAGAAGAATTGGAAACTCCTGCCAACCCTCCTTCTTCCCCGTTTCCCTTTCTCACCCCCGAAGAGAGTTGAAATATTTCTGCACAATGCACTGTTGGGATTTCCCGGCCCCTTTTTCCCCCGAAACGAACAGAACGTGTATTGGTAACGCTTTCCCCCGAAAGGTTTTTTTTTTCGCTGATAATGCTTGATTAGGTGGGTGGTTCTGGTGGGTGCGGGAGCCGAGACGCACACACCCGCTATCAATGCCGTTGTCTAGCGCATGATTGATGATACACGTGATGGGATAATCTTTAATTCCATTCGTCTTTAATCGACCTTTCGGTACGGTAGGTGCAAGCAGGCAGGCGTCCTTGTGTATAGCAGCAGCAGCAGCGGTAATAGCAAATGAGCATGCAATATGCAAACCCCGTGTGGGATCATGCGGCTGCACGAGGTAGCTAAACGTACCACCAAACCAAGAGCAGACACTATCTTTTCTTTTAACAGGTACTGCTGCATTATTGATACAAAAATTAGATGTTTGCTAGTGGTGGAAGCCGAACCGGGCTTCCATTTTACAATTTATCGCTTCCTTTTGTGGTAGCGATAGCGGACCGCTCCCGAAACGATGGGCTGGTGTGTGGGTTTTTCCAATGAATTTGTTTTTAAAGCTCAACTCTAAATGCCTTACCGTACGCCGCGTACTTCAGGCCTCTAATCTGTACGACGCTACCACTGGAGTGCACTAGTAATAACTAACTAGATTTTCTTTAAGGCTGCTTTACCTAATGGTCGTCGGCAAGGTGTCCCTGTGTTGCTCGTACACCGTTGCATTCTCGGAAACTTACCCCTTAAGCAGACTTACTTGTCACACTTGTCGTTTGGTGCGATGGTTTGGTTGTTGTTTCACGGTCGTTCTTTTGCTTCGGACATACACTCAAACACACACACACACACACACACACACACACGCTTTTCCTTGAACATCAAATAGGATTACATCGAACACCGAATGCGCATAGCTAGTTTAATTTAAAGCTTAAACTCATTTAGTAACGGCTGCAGAGGGGTGGGTCGGCATTGGTGGGTGGTGGTGGAAAATTATTGGCCCAAGCAAACTTTGTACGCGTTGTATGAATTCTTGATGCGAGTGAGTGACGTACGACCGTAAAAAAGAAAAATAAAAATATTACGAATAGACTAGCTGTGGAGTAGAACAGCGGCAATCAGTTATAAATATTAAATTGAATAAGTTTATATTTATCATTTGCATTTCAATTATTTACCCGTTATATTGACTTGGCTTTAAAATTCATCCGGTAATCGATAAGCATCAGTAAACAAAATTACTTAAATCCAAAGCGAAAAATACAAATGAATAATAAATTTAATTAGAAACATAAATTTTATTGTAAAAAGGAAATATATAGACAGGACATTTAAACTCATATTATATACCTAAAATCGTTATAAATTGAGGAGCGCAACCAACAACTAGAGGCAAATGAGTTATAGTGATTCAAAGTCTCAAAAAATCAACTCAGCTTTAACCAGTCTCAGAAGCAATATATCAAGAATGGTTTTTTTTTCTTACACCCAGTAGTCCTGAGAATCCTCGTTGATCCGGTGGCCTTAACTGTTATAAGACCTCCTCATTTGAGCGAAACTCATCGCCCAAAAGGTTTCCTCTTCGATGATATCCCATTGGCTAAAGAGCCTCGTTTACTAAGGAATCTAATATTCGAAGAGGCTTCGTTGTCCAAGTGACAATGTCTTTCAAGAGATTTTGACGTAATAAAGACCTAATCTTTCAAAAATCTTCCTAGAAGAAAAGATCACGTCGTTCAAGGGATCTAGTCCAACAAGCGTTTTTGTAGCTTAGGTAGACTTGTTATCAAGGGACCTCCGTTATTACGATATATTGTAGACGAATCGTTCTTGCTAGCCAAACAAGCTAGTACTAGAAAATAATTCGTCGTTCAAGGAACACTAAAAAAAGGTCCCTAGATATCTAGTAATCGATGAAGACTTGTAGTACAAGGGACCTCACCTAAACTCGAAAAGAGCTCGTACTCCAAGGGACCATGTCTACCATTAGACATCTAAGGAGCTTTATCTAACGATAGACTTTGTTGAATCATTCTCTTTACAGACAATGAAGTCTAGGTTTTAATTGTGTGTAGAGTTTAAAAGAAGGAACTACTGGGCTTGATTTGTTTTTAAGTTTATATAACAAAAATAACTATGGGTCAATTTGGCCCAACATCCAAACGCTAATAAAAAGCTTCATATATCTAAGACCATATTGCAATAATATTTTTATCTAATAAAAAAATAATAAATTATATAATAAACATTCCAAATAGGTTTTAAAACTAATTTCAAAGAAAAAATCCATCCAAACAACATGATCGTAAAATCGTTTGCTGTTTAGGTTGGTGAGTCGTGATTGATCCCACTTCCCCGTTTCTACATCCCCTTCAAGTTCCGTTGGCATGGGGGTTTGTGGTTGTGAGGGGTGTTCGGTGGGTGAAATGTGCATCGGTGCATTCGAGCCGCTCCGGCCGATCGTTTGCGAATTACCGTGCGCAAACGTTAGGTTAATCGCATTTTAATTTATTTATAATAATTATGATGACTGCTCTCGACGCAACGATCACGATCGTGTGCGCTCGTTCGGACTGGGGGTAGGAGATTGGAAGGGCACGAGTTGGTGGTGAGGTTGCCTTCGAAAGTGCATAATTTGTGCCCACATATATGCCCGTACGTATTATTTATTTTTTCTTTTATGACTTATTTCCAGCGAGAGTGAGGTTTGGCCAGCGCTGAAAAGAGAAAGGATGCAGCAAATAGTAGCCGGACAGTGTGCGCTGAGAAGAAGCAGGCGACGAAGAAAATGCACAAATGTGCATCCTGAGTTGGGACGGGCTAAAGGGGAGTGGGTGGAGGATTGGAGGTGGGTGGGTTGTCGCAAAACTACATTTTTAATGCATTTGCAATACCTGGGCCTGGGAGGGAAGCACTGAGGCGAGCGAATGAATTGCATCATGGCTAATGATGTGATGCTGGATTGTTGCTGATGAATTGCAAGCGTTTTGGAGCATTGAATGAGAACAAACATGATGAGGGGGCTGTGCTGGAAGAGGAGGGGTCCAACTGAGGTCTAATACACACTCGTCGTGAGAGACGGGCACGCGGAGAGCAATTGAAAGCGCGCCTACAGTTTGCCGTGTACAATGATTAACTTCATATTAAGCGCGACCGGTGTGCAACTCGGGCTGCTCCTTCAGGTAGAATTAGCCACATTGCTCGCTCGCATCACCCCTGCGCTCTGCTGGCGTCGGATGTCTGCCAATATAATAATATGCATCCCCAGGGACGATTCGCGCCCGGGAGAGCGCACCAAACTCCGAACGAAACTTGCTTGACTCGCTGTCCCTGGGAGACAGAGAGACAGACAGAGAGAGAGACTGGGACCGTCTCCCGCTTGTAATCTACCCAGTATGGAGATTTCCAGGAATTTTTCAAACCGAAAC
Source organism: Anopheles stephensi (assembly GCF_013141755.1). Taxonomy (NCBI): domain Eukaryota; kingdom Metazoa; phylum Arthropoda; class Insecta; order Diptera; family Culicidae; genus Anopheles; species Anopheles stephensi. Next base: position 18,244,842 of record NC_050202.1, on the reverse strand, counting down.
CGGAGAACCGGAGTGGCCTCGAAAAACCGGACACCACCAGGCCCGGGGAACCGGCGATGGACAACATCCTTCTGCCACTTCAGCACTGAGCCGTCGAAAGTTGTTCTTTTTCCCACCGATCACACGATCGGTACGGTAAACTCCAACAAAAGGCTGGCAGACAACCGAACTCCCACCCTGATCGGAATGGCATCCGAAATGGTTGGCTTGTTGGTTGGGTGCGTTAGTGCGTCCATTTACACTATTTTGCAAAAATATTCCAGTGCAAGCGCACGCAGCACCGGGGAGCTGGGTGGGAGAAGATTGAGAATAATTTATGTTGCGCACGCAACAAAAATCGTTGCTCATGAGCAGAGAGGGCTTGATGCGAGTAAGTGCGAAACCCATTCGGCCAGAAAGGCGACCAGTTTTGACGTGGCCAGGAGGCATCGTTCAGGAATGAGCCTCTGGGGAGTTACAAACGCGCACAACTCGCACACACACTCACGCATACACACGGGCATACCGGGCGAGGTTTGTGGAGTGTATTTGCGGAACAGCGAAGGAAATGTTGCAGTTTTGTTGTATCCGGAAGAGTGCAAGATCTCTGTGGTTCACAGCAAGGACTCTCTGGTTACTGAGTTTTTGAGCGGTAGGATTCACCGGAAAAATGGCATTAATTGCTCACTTATGGGACAAAATGCTTCACTTTAGGGAATTTCGACGATGGCAGTGAATGGCAATTAGCAGCATAGGAGGAAACATGGCAGACAGGGCCTTGTTTTACTTGGAAATATGGCAGTAATTGTTTTTTAAATTTTATAGGTAATTTTTTTTACAGTTTTAACTAAAAAAAACCTTTTCTAAAATGATCTTTATTTTCTTGTTTACTACGGATTAGGTACTTAATGATAGTTTTTCATTTTTTTACTTGGAATTAATCGATCGAAATTCTTGTCAGCTCTAGTTTTTCAGCAGACTTTACCCCTCAATATTCTCTCAAATGCTGACTTGAGCCTAATTCAACAAACCTTTTTTCGCAATGGATGGCTCGGTTTGGTTCACTTCAATTTTTCAGGAGTATACTCTGGAGTTCGGTTTCGATTTGCAATAAACTACACTTCGACGTAATATACTCCAGAGAAACGGATTCTGAAGTAAATTCATTCAAGTTTTCCATCTCTAGCATCTGTTAAAATTCTTAAATATTTTGCGTTGCAAATCTGAACACAATCTTCAATAATATTAAGATATTCATAGCCTCTTCCAAGTCTCGAACTTAATCAATAGAACTCCACAATGCTTATGTCATTCCCATTGGTACCTCATGGTCAAGAAAAAGAAACCACGCCAAAAGCAACAAACCTAGACAAACAAACATATTGATAAAGCTTTTTTTCCTATCCAACGTATCAAGTTCCATAAATTTGAAACTCCTTTTCTGGAATGCTTTTCTGGAAGAACACAATAAAACCATACAAACTCTGTCAACAAGCTTGTACCGTATCACCGCACCTATGCTAAAAACTCCGCTTCCAAGCTGCGGACATTATTATGCTTCGCGCCCAGTTAGACTCCATTTAACGCACCTCGGCCTCGGGTTCCCAACATTAGCGCTGATTAGCAAAACATTGCTCCGATCGCGCCGGGACATTCAAATGCTTTGTCTCGGGCAGCAATACTTAAAGCGAAGAAAAAGCACCCCGCTCACACACACATACACACTAATCGAATCGAAACGAATGAAGAAAGCTGCCGAAAACATGAGCTGCCGACGGGTTTTACAATCAGCGAATCACCGATCCGATGCTCAGCCCGGGAGTCGTCGTCATAATTTTCACTGTTTACCACCGTCCGTAGGGCGAAAGGGGATGCTGCGTGGTGGTGTGACAGCGCACCGACGCACCACAGGTGACGATTGGTTCATTTTCGGCCGAATGTGCGACAATCGGGGGATGTTTTGTCGCCGCGGATGAAATGTGTGCGACTCCCCGCCAGCAACGAGGCAATCGTTTGCTCGATCGCCCGTGATCACCTTCGCCTGTGACACTTATCATCACTTCATTCTTTGGGTGCTTTTTATCACAGATTGAAAAAATTAAATTATTTACTCTCCCACCCCCGGCCGCGGGTGAGTATCGTGCCGTCATTTAAACGCCCGCGGTGTCACTGATTGGGTGTCCTGCCGTGCCGGTAATTAGTCATAATTTTTTTCTTGGTTGCGTTCACCACCACTGTCATCGCGTTGGTTCGCTCGTCGAGATCTGATAAGGCGCTAATCGATGCGATCGATGGTTTGGGCTCGATTGGTAAATTATTCCTACCTTCTCCGAGGATGATTTGGGTGTTTGGAGAGTGAGAAAACGCGCCTTAATTCACTCTCTCTTCGGCAGTAAAAGAAGCGTGGAAGAAAAAACCCACGAAAGAAACGATCGTATCGAAACGAACGACTTCAATGCGCGGTGTATGTCGCGCAGGCGACGAACCCCCAACCCGTTATAGTGTTCGGTTTCAAAATCGTCCGATTATCATCTCATTTTTTTGGTTCATCTTTCTCGCCTCCCCGCTCCTCATCTACTCCCTCACAAACAGGCGCTAACGTGCGTACGTCATTCTTTTCCAACCCGGGGCTCATGTTTATTTAGTGTGTGCACGAGGTTCCAAAAATCAACAAACATTCGCCAACCATCACCGGTCCTCCGGTTCGGTTTCCTTCCACGGTGTGCTGACGGAAATGTGCCACAGCACGCTCGGTGGCAGGGCGGCCACTTGCAGCCACTGCGTAATGTGACTAATTTGCCGTAAATTACATCATAAAGATCGTTATCGCAGATAAGGCGGGCAATAATTTATGATAATGAAATGCGGCCCCACAGCGCAAGTGTGCGAGTGCGATTTGCATTGCCGTAAGGAAGGGTTCGGTTCGGTCCACAATGCGTGCGACTCGTTTTTCGATCAGGCTGTTACGAGAAGGCGCAAACTTTTTCGGTGGCATGTTGAAAGCAAAGTTTGTTGTGCAGAGGTTTTATTCTTTTAGAGAAAGGCACTTCTAAACAGTAAAGGAAACTGACTTTATCGACCTGTTTAATTACTGGCTAACAACTAATAATAATGCCTCAAACGCACAGACAACACTCTCTCGCTCTCTCGACGAGAGATTCCTTTTACGGCGTTTTGCACACTGAAGCTCGGTGTGTGACATTGATTGTTCGACCAGTCCGGTGATCCGATTGCTCATCAAACAGATGTCTCTTTCCGCTGTAGGTCCGCCGCTGTGGCAGTAAAGGCAAAGCAGAAACCTCCCAACCACTGCTTCCGACCGAGCGAGTGAGCCAAAGTCAAACGATCGAGCTCCAAGTGTAGGAAGGAATCGCTTAGGGAAAAAAAAAGGGTTTGTCAGCATGTGGAGCCACCTAAACGGAACGACATACGGTGCGATCACTACACCGGAGACATAGAGGGGCATCATTAATTTGTTAGATTTCATCCGAAACAGACGGAGTAAAACAAAAAACTCGTTCCATCACGGGCGGCAGACGGTTTGACGAAACGGTTCCGAAAAACCCGAAACACGGGAGCTATCGCGCATCAAAATCAATCGGTCCATCCAGCCAGAGAAGGGAAGCGGCTGGAAGGGTGGTGGGAAACGGTGGAAAAAGTACAGACGGCCGGAATGTCTCGCTCGGCCCAAAAACAAGTGGTACGCACCGCACAATTCCATCATCGCCGGAATCTGCCGGAATCCGATCCGAATGTTCATGCGGAATCGATCGCGGTGCGCTTGAATGTTGAACGCGCCAACGCAAGGGTAGAGCGCAACAAACAAACGAGAGAGCGCAACAACAACAAAAAAGCGCCCTTTTTTGCCCAGTGGTCGCCGGTGGTCGCGTTCGGTGGCGTCGCGTTTGTTAAATAAGCTTCTGCACACAATGCAGCGTTTGCGTGTGGTTGCGGGCCGTATGACGCGTTATCAACTTCCTCGCATCGCGCACAGCAGCAAAAACAATCATGTCGCGTCATTATATCAATCAGAGCAAACCACTCCACTAGCTCGATGGCGTTTTGCTTTGCTTTAGTGTGTGTGTGTGTGTGTGTGTTTGTGTTCTGCGAAGGAATTAAATGCAAACCGTTTCGCTCGCCGCTTGTCCGATGACACTGCGCTCCCACGCGGGTTCGTCGCCTGACGGCTGTCTTTCGTATCGCAAATATGTACTGGAATGATCGTCGTCGACTTCGTACCGAGCGATGCGTTGCAAAACTACCACGAAGCGCCGCATCTGTATCTTCTGCAGACCACCACCACCACCGAGTGGCCGGCGGTAATCGCGAAAAACATTGCAGAACGCCGGTACGTATCGGGCTATCTTTCGGTAGTGATCGAGCGGAGCGGAGTCAATCGTTGACACCACCCCAGGTTGCCCTGGTATACATTGGCGCTTGGTCAGCTCTTCGGTGCCGATTTTGTGACCGAAAATAGAGACACGTCTCCGATCCGGAACCGTCGGTCCCCTTGGCTGATTGCGGTCGTTATGATGGCTTACTCTTCAATTATGGAATTCCATATTTCAATTCCCAACCCGTTGGTTGGTCCCTGCGCGCGGCCATTGTTCGGTGCCAGCATTCAGGCGGCTTTACGCCGGTGCGATCGTTGGCTCTAATAAGCCACTGGAACGTGTGAACATGCGCATGAAATGTAACACGATGCGCGACAAAGTGAGGTACGATCGTGAATGCTTCCAGAACCACGTTCCGATGCGGTTGCGAAGGGGTAACGTAACTTGTTGGTCGAGAACGGTCTGGCACGGTACGGACGGGGTTGTTATGGTGACAGTAATGGATAGAATGATCTAGGATAAATAGTAGTTAAACGGGAGAGTGCATGCGCACTCAGTGATCTGAGAGGATCTCAGTGAAGGAATAGATTTCTCTAGGCGTTTAAGCACATAACAAGACCTTAGCTTAGAATTGGGTAAAACATTAAAAAACCGATATCGCATACCTTATTTACTATATGTACTTATATCCCACCTAAAGATAAATTGGTCAAGATTGTCTTAACAATAATTTACGAAAATTGGGTCAATACCCAAAATCATGTAGAGGTTTTCCTGTCCCTGTCCAAATGGTCCAGTAATTTGCACCTTGCGTGCCTCCCTATTCTATTGGATTAAGTATCCCCATTAATTAGTGCTCGCTGTTTGCCTAGCGAATTGTCTCTACTACCAGGCCCCTGGTTTGGTAATTGAATATCCTTTTACCCTGGAAACTTCCTTCATTTACAGCTTCGAGTTTCGAGCCATGCGTTTTTGTATGGCCCTTAATCGCAATACTATGATGATGATTAGACCTGTGAAAATCCCTACAATCCTTAACACCCGATTCTCCTCCCCATCCGTCCCCCAACCCCACCCACATCCTGTCGGAAATCAGGGCGCGATAATCTGATTAAGGCGGCTCAACTCGAAGCTATGGAGTTCAGGGAGTTCGGAGAAAAAAAAGGGCAATGAAATTGATCACAGGTTTGCCATAGTGTCCGCAGCCGGAAAGGTATCCAGGGCGTTACCATCCCTGGAATGGTGTGAACACATTGGGAAGAGTGATAAAACTGGGCCCCGGGGAAGGAACGATTCAACCCAATGGGGCCTGTTTGAAATTACGCCGGATATCGTATTACAGCTGGCTGGAGCTAGACCACAATTACCATTTTGGTTCGGCATGTGCGCCTCCTGTGCGATGGCTGTGATTCGGGAGGCTTTTGTTACGCGTACTCACATCATACAGTGCGTAACAGAATGAAGCTGATAGCTAGGTGTGACATCGCAGGTGTCATTTCTCCGACATTGTTCCATAATGTTAGCAACTTTGTTGATAGGTCAAGTATATTTGATGGTCCAGAAACACACCAAATATGAGTATCAGAACAGGATGACTCTTCTTTCTACTGTGACACAAGCTGAGACATCCTCGAAATAGTAACGCTGACTTTCACGATGATAGCGATGACTGAGACCTCACGATTCCCACGAGCACGTAATCAGTCATGCTCCAGTTTTGGTTTCCCTCCCAAACACAAAATCGATAACACAAGCCAACACGAAGAAAATGGAGGACCTACCTCCAGGGGTGGTCTACCTCCAGGGGTGGTAGTAGAAAAGAAAAACAATTCCGAATCCCCCCCCCCCATCCCCTTCGAACATATCCACAACACGACTTTCATTCCCCGCAGCTTTTCATGACCAGTTCGAACGCGTGAGGCGTTGTTTAGCGTTGAATTATACCAAAAAAAAAAAAAAGTGGAGAAAACACTAACCCACGAGCTGCCACGGGTTGGAAAAATAGTCGATTCATAATTGCGCGCGGAAGCATGGCGATGAACGCCATTTTGTTTGCACGATCCGGGCACGATGATAGCGCGCGGACCGCACGCCCCAGACCGGCACAGGGACAGTATTGTCAGCCATGTGCGAGCTAGAGCTGTGATGGGGCTGGATCGATGGTAATTATCCAGCGGAACCGCTGGAACCACCACCATTTGGCACGCTGTGTGTGTGTGTGTGGAGAAAATTACGCCAAATCGGTTGTCGTCGCCGAACAGACGCACGACTTGGCCACCTTTCCCAGCCTTAGGGTTGTGTGCGTGTGTGTGTGTGTGTGTGTGTGTGTGTGTGTGTGAGTGAGCAATTTTCGGGAAGAAGCGGGAAAACATAGCCGGACGGAGGCCAGCTCGGTATGTAATTAATTTGTCCGTGTCGGTGTAATGCTACCCATAAGGTTCACCCGGCATAGTTAGACGACCCCGGGGAGGTGTCCAGAATCAATCAGCCGGCCGAGCCCGGGGTAATGGAGGCATACCCGCTGGTGCGACTTTGTGCGACTTTCAGGCGTTCAAACGTAGCGTACGTTTCCTGTCGGAATTCTGGTTCCTTTTTCCCGGTAGCAATCACATTCATATCCAACGGAAAGTGTTTCAAACTGAATTGGAAGAGAATGTGTGAGTGTTCCATATAATCCCCGTGACTTCCAAGACGAACACTGGAATCATACGGAGCTCGGTACGGTGGGAATCGCGGTGGTTTGCGTTTAATTGCCCAACGACGCTAATCAACGGAATTTCATAACGCTGCTGAGCGCATGTATTGACGTGGGACGTCCCGGAACGACGTTATGTGGCATTAATAACAGGCCTGGGAACGTTGGCAGACAGCGAGCAGTTTGTTTTATCGATATGAAGCAGCGGTTTTTTTTTTGCTTGTTGTGCTTAGTTTGTTACATTTTTTGATCGAAATATTTACTTGAGGTTAACGAATTGGTTACTGTGAAGCGTTTTGGACTAGTTGTAACTGTAAGGAGAATATATATTGGTGAGTATCTATAAACGTTGTCCTGGGTTCGTATCTTGACTGATTACATTTGTATTTAAAATTAAAGTAAGTATATTAAAATGTTTTAATCTCGATGAGCTAGATAAAGTGTTGGAAAAAAGTCACCATTACCAATACTAACATTATCTTTGCCCTACACTTCCTGCATCTAACGGTCTCAGTTTTTCGATTTCTCATATCTATCTACTCCTTGGAATGGTCTGGTGACCGAGCCGATAGCAACGTCTATCTTCGACTGGCAGACCCTATCGTGGAGTCCTGTCCGAATTTTCCTTCCATACTATAGCTGATAATCCAACCACGCGTAAAATCTAGTCAAAAAAGGAAAATAAAGCATGCTCCTTTCACTCCTTTTCAATTTTATAGCAACGTAAGGAAGCATCCTTGAATAAGCTTGAACTATTGTGAACAGTGATGATGTTCTTGTGATGTTGATCAGTGCTGATTGTTTCTTCTTATTTTTTTTTTCAAATGAATAACTATTGTTAATAATCGCTCATGATAGATACGACAGCCTTGCCAGTCTTCACACGGCAGGACCTTGTGCAAATCCCATCGTCGCCTTTACCACTTAGTGAGGACTGACAATCCAACTATGCGGTATCAATAAGTCTAGAAAGCCAGAAATGGCAGGCATGATCTCAAGAGGTCCTTAAGGTAAGAAAGACGAAAAAAATCTTTCAAGAGATGTCTTCTCGAAAGTTAAAAACATATTTTTTTAAATATCGATAACATTTAGTCAAAGGCCACATAATTCAAGCCGAGTTATGGTTTAAAACCCTAATTGAAAATATTCATTTACTCTTGCGATAACTGCCAGCTCGCTCTCTCTCTTTCTCTCCCTCTCTCTTCCTCTTCCGCTCTCTCGCTCTTCAATCAATATTCATCATTAAATTCTTACTGCAAAAACCCGTCAAAACAACCCAAAATCAGACCGGAGAACAATTCTTTCGAGCACCCGTTTTCGCTGCAACCCCGACTGCCCAAATACGTCAAAACCGTGTCATAAATCATACTCACTGGCCGGTCCACCGTATCGAATCCAGAACCCTTGCCAGAAGTTGCAGTTATTTAACGGCAAACATAATGCTCATCAAAATCAACATTCCAGCCAAACAAACAACATCCTGATGTTTGTGGAGTGGAAGTTTTAGGAACTTGCTCTTCGGCAAAAAGCTTCTAGCTTGTGTGGAATGTGAGTCGTTCTGTTCAATCAAAAACAAGTCCACCAGCAGACACATTTGGCGTTCGCAGTTTGACCGCTCGGAGTGTCCCATTTAATCGCGCTCCGTTCGCCCAACAGCGCCAGCATGCGGCTGGAGCATCTTCGGCAGCGGGTCAGGTTCGGGACTGGGGTGACACATTAAATTCATTAACCCGGTTTTTTCGCCCAGGGTCTCGCCCTTGGTCGACAATTTTCTCACTCGATGCGACAACGGTTACGAATTGCGTGTGTTTTTTTTTCGCGAGGCTGTTTTCTGCCTTTCGCTCCCTTTCGCTCCCCGGGATCCTCCCATGCACCGGCAAGAATGCGGGAAAAATTAAAATTAATTTGAAATTAAAATTTTTCACAACTCGGAAACTGCCATCACAACCCGCGTCGATTGGTGATCCCTCGGGGATGGGTGAAATGCATTCAGCGGGTGCATAAGTGACGTGAAATTCAATTACCTTCAGCCAATTGTCGTTAGGACATTAACACTTCGGTGAGCAGTTTGGGGTCTCGGTTCCGGAGCGGTTATGAGCGATGCTGTGAATTTTAAAATTGTCTCAAAAACCAACGGCCTCGCAATGGGCGAACGATGCCCTAAATGAGCATCGAATGAACAGCGATCGATCGAAAATGTCAGTGTTTTTTTTTGAGTTCACTCGCCGTGTTTAAATGGCAATTTTTTAAAGTTCTCAACATTTTTAAGACACTGCTTTCGAAGTCATAAAATTGAATTGAATTCTTCCAACAGCTTTGCACTGGAGAGGGTAATTTTCGCTTAGCTCCAAACCATTCGAAATCGTTATGAACTAGTGAAACACGGCCACCAGCAACTGATGGACTGATGGCTATCGAATCAACAAGTGCAACCATTACCGTTTAACACATCAACACTCCGATCGGAACGATGGATGCGCAAAACTTCTCGAACACCAACCCGGAGGATGTCCCCTTTTCTTGGCCATCATTTCTCTTGGCGAGCTGGTGTTCCACCCCAAAGGCTGGTTCCAGCAGCACCAACGCGACCAACCGTCTTTTTGTTGCGAATAAATAAATATTAATTAATTAAAAGAAATTTCACATTTGGAAGCGGGGGAATGGTTCGCGGCGATGTCATGTCAGCCTGGCAAGCTGGACAAGCTGACCATTATGATACGCCGATGGGAAGCCCGTTTCACATCGAATTAAAACTTACATCGGTTACGATCGTGAAACCGCGCTTTTTCCCGAAAAAATGTATTCCATCCAACGCACTTGGGATTGGAAAGACACGCAATGGACACACGGGTGGAAAAAAAGAAGGCACCGTCAGTAATGTGCGAAAAGAAAGTGGAAAACTGTGCGTGAAAAGCGTACGCGGTGGTTCAATATTTATGATCAATTTGTCGTTCACACATGCACGAGCCAGAACGTTTATGAGGAACGGTGCGAGAGTTCCGTCCACGAGCTGTTGTCTCGGAAGCTGATGCAGATGATGATGATGCGAATTTTGTTTATTATTTATTTACCCTGGGCTGGCAGTGAACAAGTTGTTTCGAACTTGCTGATACTGCCACTTGCTTGTCGTCCCCCGAAAAAAAAAGCTCTCAAAGGGGGGAAAGTCGGGCACGGATGCGTCACTTTTTTTTTTCTCTCGCAAGGATGTGGAAGGAGATATCTCCCGCTGGGGGAAGGCTTGCATGCGAGAGCTGTCAACAGCTCCGGTGGTCGTAACCGTCTTCTCGGCCCGATGCGCTTCTCCGGGCGGTTCGGCCGGTGCGCCGGAAATCAATTTCGTGCTGAATTTTAATCGATCTTTTTCGAGCTGCAGTTTTGTGTTTGTGTGTGTGTGTTTTTGTTCATTCTGTTCCCAAGTTATGCTTATGCCTCATTTTGGGTAGCGTTCAGTTGTTGTTTTTTGTTCGGGAGCAGGGAAATGATTGATTCACCTCACCAGGGAAGAAGCTGTGAAACTTGATTTTGAATTGTTGTGGTTGTTTTTCTGCGTGTGTTGGTAAGTGTGCGTGTTCTTCAGGTAAAAGGAGTATGAATCAAGCGTTGGAAGCGTTTTATTTCGATTGAAGCATGAAATTTAATTAATATATGATTTTCTTTTATTTCAATTGTATTTATTCTATATTTTACTGAGCTAGCAATATGGCCAGGCCCTTCTTGATGAATAAAAAAAAATTACATTTTAAAAAAAGCAAATTTTTAATTCAATATAAAAGTTTTTTTTTTAATTTTGCCAAGCATTCCTCACATAAAGACACGTTGAGTGAACTGGAAATAAAATGTGCTTTAAAACAAATATTATCAAGCATTACCGTCAGGCCGTTCAATTGTTTGAGGAATATCAAGAGCAGAGAAATTGGGCAAGGCAATACTGTTGACGATACTTCCGTTGATCCCTGTTGCTATTTATTTATTTAATCTAACTTTTAATCTACTTTTCTAGGAAGATGATACATGTTTAGTGCTTCTCAAGCCTTTATAAAGACAAATGAGATCTATGAGACAGAAGTGTCTCTGGTTATTAAACAAGCGTCTCTTTGTTTATGCCAACGTACGGCTCGAGATATCAAGATATTGACAAGACAAGTTATATTGTTTTCTTTGCTAATTGCTTAAAAATATTAAATTCTTTTTATATGACCTGAGAAAAACTATAAAGCCTTAACTCCAAGCTTCCAAATTAATATATAATTAAAGGACTTGTTACACTTTACACTCCCCACGAAAAAACAGGGTATAAAGTCTGCTTAATGCTTTCATAATTGAGTGCTAATTTTTTGACTGTGTATCAAAGATGTAACAGATCGTCGCGATAAGAATCAGCCAAGCCAGCCAATTGCAAATGAGTGCTAATTTTATGCGCTCATTCAGCTTTCTCCCGTGTTTCGGTGTCTGCGTTTTTTTGTTGTTGCTTCGAACAACACACACTCACGAAAAATTGACAAGTGCCTTACAATACACAATTGAACACAATTGATCATCAATTTAAAAAACAGAACCGTCATTCCAACCCCCCCGGAAGGATGACGACTCCCTCAGGACAGAAGGCTCGTGCATGCTCGCGGGAATACGCTCCATTCCTTTGCCGTGTTCCGGTGAAACGATCGGCTAATTTTTCTGCGCTTTCGAAACATTCGCTACTGGCTGTGAATGTACGTGTATGTGTGTGTCTCCCTCTGGATCATTTTTATCAGTCCAACCACGAACGAGCAAAAGTATTTTTGCTACATGTTCTGCAACGAGTGTGATGCATATGGTGCGTGCATTGTACATGAGCATACCGCGTGGTTGAGCTCGCCACGTCCACAATCGTCCGCTGACGATAATTACCGTTTTAAAATTGTGTACAGTTCCGGAAATGTAACACCGTAAGTGAACTACCCGCGTTGCCTACTAATCGTTCGAGGGCGAATTTGCTAAGCGAGCGGCACCGTCGTTTCGCACATTTGGGCGATTTTGCCGTCGGCAAAATGGGGCTGCCGCGTACTTACCGGTCGGCGAGAGCTGGAGCGTGGGCGGGGGAGGTGGAAGCGATCCTTGACCGGGCAGTGGAGCCCTCGGAGGTTCCATGCTCCACGGGGCACTCGGTAATTGGGCGAACTCACTACCGATCGCAGATCCAATCAACATTATAGTTCGGGCGAATTGCACTAGATGGCACCGCCGACGAGTGCAACGAATTGCAAATTGTTTTATTGCCCTTTTATATTGCGTCTAATTAGCTTATGGGGATTGGCTTTTTTCGCTTTAGGTTTTTTTTTTCGTTCACTATCACTCACATAATTTTTCTCACTTCACACGAAACAATTCATATTCTGCTTGCTGTTTTGCACCGAATCTAGAGAAGGGGGAAAATTAGAATTAGGAGAGAATTAAGCGCGAATAATCACTTGATTTTTTTCAAATAAAACTTTTTTTATATTCACAGTCACATGGAGAGTTCACTAAACCTTGATGATCACACATTTGACAGCGATGCAAACTGGAAAACGCACACACTCTCTCTCTCCATCAACGAAATGTCAATTTGTTTCTCATCAACACGCATCATCGTCACCTTGGCGGTCCTGCTCCGGGAAATCGACGTTCCGGGATGTACTTAATTGGTCAAGAGGGGCATTTTTGCCCGCCTGTTTTTTTTTTTCTTCTTCACCCAATACTCCCTAGGGACCGCTCTCATAAGGCATGCCACACGGTGAAGGAGCCAGCAAACGGGGTTGGCCGGTAACCGTGTGAGTGTGCGACGCGTTTTCAGTGGCAAATCAGAAATAATTAATTAATTAATTAGACTTTCGCGCGATCGGTGCACCGCACACTAAATGGGGCCAGATCAACATACTGGTGGCCGCTCTCTCTCTATTCGGCACAAGGCACCCCTTAGTGCGAGAGGGTGCTGGAATGCACATTAGCAACTGGGTTAATGAATGTTGGGTGGGTTCCTCTCCACTCTGGAACCGGCGGTAAGCAGATGCAATTTAGTGACACCTTCAGCGACAGGTACACCGATCATCAATGTTTTTCCTAAGTGGATGCGCCCCACCGGATAAACTGGGTTTGCCAAGTTGAAGTTTTCAAGTGTCACTGTCACTCGGGAAAAGAGGAAATGTACAGTTTCAGTCACTGTCACTTTGGCGGGCTTTATTTTTATGGGCGTTATTTTCTAATCACACAATTGCTAAAATTTTTTTTACGGAGGCTTCTTATCCACTGCACTGTGCACTTCGTATTCAGACTTGGGAAACGTTTTTCTGATTTTCGAGTTCACTTTAAGAAATATTTTAAATGAATGGCTATTTAATTTCACTCCACAAACACTCTTCAAGCGATCACAAAACGAAAGACTCACAGCAAGCAACGAACCTTTTTTTTGTTTTCGAATTCTTTTTATTCGATCATTGTACGATCGAACCGTCACCGTACATCATCACACCGAAATGCACGCACCGCACCGAGCTAGAACAGACAACCGAACACCGTCCACAGCAAAGCGTAAAGCGTACCCGCGTGCTGAAGCGAAACCGAGGCGCACATGAAGGCAGCGAGAGACAACAACGTAAAAAAAAAAACACACACGACAACCCCACTAACTCAAGCGCGAACGTGTAGGATGCGGACGGTACAGGTATCGAGAAATGACTGAAAACGAACGCTGAAGCTAAGCAGGAAACGAGCAGCACCCAAAAGGTTTGAGCAAACTCAGGCACCCGTGAGCACGACGGGCTCGACCAAAAGAAGCGAGCGACGAGAAAAAAAAAGGTGCAAGCAACCGGCTTCGGCTCTATTTGCGGTCGTTTAGCGTGTGCGTAGGAGCAGAAAATGGAGGACAGTGGGAATCAGCCAGCGGAAACTGCCCGAACCGCCCCGAACCGAGCACCGTGCAGCGGAGCAAGCCGACTAGTGGGCAGGATATGGGCGCGAAAGAGCACACGGTAGGTGACCACCGTGGCCATAAAGCGTGCACGGGAGCGCTTGTGATTGGAGCAGGAGCGGTCGAATGCAACCCTCGGTTGCGTCGGTTAAATAAGGGAGGGTGGTTGATTGGTAGTACCGGGCGGTGGCCGCTTTATCGTGGTGTGGCGGCCGGAAGAGGGTGTGTCGAGGGGGTTGAAGATTATTTTCCACCCCTTGGGCGCAAATGAGAACCCGCGGTTGAGGGCTCGGTGTGTGTGTGTTTGTGTGTGAAAGAGAGCTGGTGAGAATGAGCGTAAGGGATGGTGGTAAAAGTGCAGCGTTCGACATGAACCGTGCGCATGAGAGTTTGCCGACGGCCGATGGTAGAATGCTTTGTTTGGATAATTTGAAGAAGATGCTTGTTTTTATTTGAAACTTGCAGAATTTGTAGCAAAGTGCATAAAAAGCTTATTGTATATGACGCAAAAGAATTATTAGCAAAATCGAACGAAAGATAATCAAAGGAAAATTTTTGTAAAATAGAGAGTAGCACTAAGAGAATCATTCGAAAGGTAGTGCAAAAAGTAAATAATTTATTAAAACGTAAATTAGATTAAAAAATATAAAAAAATAATTGCAATATCAAATTGAGTAATGAAAACAGACAAGACATTTTTTAATAAATGTATGCTGAGATAAATAATATGTAAATAACTGTAATATAATGTAATGTTAATGTATGTTGAGAACAGAATAATCATAAAGAGGATGTGTAAGTAGTCATGTGGAATGTAAAACAATGTATCAAGGATTAAAACAAACATTATGAAATACGATTAAAAGATAATAACAACAAGAAAAATACAAAGCAAGCATAAATATAGACGAGCAAAATATAATCAAAGAAAAGCACTAAATAAAACAATAGAATCATCAAGAGGATGCATAAGAAATTAATTAGAACCATAAAATTCGTGTCGAAAATGAATAAGAAAGTTATGAAAAAATCTAACTATAAGATAACAAAAATAGATTATATCAACAAGATACAGAACATAGTAAGCACTAGTACAAACAAACATACTAGAGATAATGAAAACAGAAGTATAATAAAGAAGATAGGTTACTAGTTTATATGAATAATAAAGGATTCTACTAAAATAAAGATATAATGATAAAACACTCAAACGCCAAAAAGCTTAATCAAAAAACTAAAATCACAAAACAGCCATAACTAAAATAAAATAATAAAGAATAAAACAAAATCAAAGAAAAATATGAAATAGAGAAGACGACAAATTTATAGAATACAAATGTTGTAAATGTGAAGGGAAAAAGTTGAGTCTCAAATGATTTTGAAGTTATGAGATACTTTAGCACGGAAAACTTATCGGAGCAGGAATAAGGAAAACGGACAAAAATACAAAACAGAAGTTGCTTCAAAAGGATATGTAAGCAGTTAAAATAAATAGTAAAGAAGGTGTAAAAAATAAAAATTAGCTTTTAAAAAAACTCAAACACCCGAAAGCTTCATAAGAACACGACAAACTTCTGAATGAATCGTGCCAAACACAACCAAACCAAAACTAAACAAACTAAATCCAACTCGTCCACTGACACTGGTCCGTATTGTTCGATACAGCGAGTGTGTTCCCTCATTACTCATCTGGACGATTCCTCTTCAGATGTAGATGAGTTCAGCCGCACAGTACACTTCGTTCACAAACGCCCGTAAATGAGCAGCTAAAACCCATCTCCCATTTTTACCCACTCCAACACCCATTCTCCTTCTCCCTTCCTCCCTCCTGTCCCCAACCCACTGGCAAAGAAAACAAACCTGCCATCGATTAATATACAACGCTCGCTCATTTATTGCTACTTACACTTATATTATGAATTATTATGGTTCATTCTTTCCGTTTCCGTGCCGTGGCGCGGTCTTCGCGTTCGTTGCCATTTCCATCCATCCACGTCCCGTACGTCGCTCCGATTTCCTCTTCTGCTAAACAGCAACAACAGCAACTACGAAAAAACAAGGAACAGACGTCGTCTTACGCCCACGCATCGCGCCTACCATCCATCCCACCAACCAACCAAATGAGTCGAAAACAGAAGCCACCAGTCACAGCCACAGTCCACACACAGGCTACGGCTCGACCTCGACCGTGACTGAGAGACGACGCGTCACGCCGTTTGTCTCTGGTCGCCTTTCACATCTGCCAGCTGGAATCTTGCTGGTATTGGGAAAGCGCACTGGATTCGGAATGGGAGCAGCTGGAACGGGGAGGGGAATGGACTGTCAAGGGATGGGGGGGTTGTGCCCTATCAACACACTATCATCTTTGAGCAGAAAATCACACCGCCATGAAAATGGGGGCTGGTACGGGCGAAACTCATCTGCCTGCGCGAGGGTTGCATCGAAAGTGACCAGCAATTTTAAGACAGAGATCACATTCTACGATCTGCGTTTTTATGTTATGTACGACTTTGAATTTGATCTTTCCGGGAGAATATGGAACAGTTTGTTAAGGTTGATTTATTTATTTTTTATTCTCATTTTCATTCATTTGTTTCAAGAGGAACGATGCTCACACTTTGCAGCGGTTGAGTTTGTTTAATTTGCTGATTTTTGGATGATTTAAGAACAAATCCATTTAAAATTCACTTTTTGTAATTTTTCACATAAAAAAAAACAATATTTCATAAATGTTTGTGTTTGTTCTTAGTTCCTCAAACATGTTCGGGCACATAGGTTCTTCTGAATATTTCTTCTTCTTATCTGGCATTATTTGGCAAATCCTTGAGGTCTCTTGGACTTGGTTTTATCCTTAAGCTATTAAAGCAGCAACGAACGCAGAATGAACCCATTGATATAGTATGTAGAAGCTTCTAAGTGAGGCGTTTGTGACTTTTAGATGAATTTATTTATTATTTATTTAGCAGTATAAAAGCTTATCGACTTATTGTTCTCACTGAATTTGATGCCTTTTAATTGTTTTTAAGTTAAAAATAAATTGTAATTATAAGTCTCTATTTTCCATTAGTTTTAGTCATGTCTTTCAGCTCCCTTCAAGCTCAATATAATAGAAATACTCTTTAATTTTCTATTAAAGAAAAGAATATGTTAAAATTCAAATTCAAAACACACCAAGTCACTTCCCGAGCGTTCGCTTCGCATCACCATCACAGCTAATGGATCACTTAAAGAAAAACTCAAGCTGCCTCCTGTGTACGCCTTACCGCCTTGCTGCCTCGGATTCGATGAAGGCACCGATATAAAAATGTCTTGTAAAGCATCTGCCCATCGTAACGGACTGGCCCGCCGTTCCGTTCTGCTCCTTTCCCGGAGAATCCTCGCACAATAAAACCCACCTACACGAACGCAAACTTCCTTCCTAAGTGTGTGCTTGTGTGTGTGTGTACATACGATCGTGTTCGAACAGTAAGTCAAAGCTCCGGCAACCAACGACCATTTACATTTCGCTGTTCGCTCCCCCAGAAAGGTGGAGTTTGGTGTTTGGATGTTTTAAACCGGGAGGGAGATTTCATCTAAATGGTAGCTAACTTTGACTCGTTCCATTTCGGTGGTTAAGCGGTTTTTGGGCGAGAAAAAGTAAGCAGCAAAGAAGCACATAAAACAGCGCTACACACACACACACACACACACACACACAGGCAAGATAATCTTGCTCCGGCAGAAGCCGAATGGGGAGCTAGCCGGGACTGTTTTGCTGGATGGTTCTGAGTATTGGGACGAACCTGCTAATAACCGATAATGCTGGATAGGTGTTTAGGATAAAGGCTGACAAAAGTGACGCTTTTCGGTCGGCTGTGGACAACAGCTCGAAACCTTGTGCTAAACAAACATTCCACCCGAACGGTGATCCCTCTCGTATGTGTGTTTTTCCGACTCCTTTTTTTCACCGAAGGAGAATGATTGATTTACTCTTGTACGCGACGGACATCTTTTTTTTTCTTTCTTCAACCTCCCCAGAAAGGGGCTCTCCTAGAATTGTTGACGGGGTCAGCTTCTGGCACGCGGTGCGGCCAGCGATGATGGTAATTTGTAATAATTTGGTTCGCTCGTTCTCTGTTTGTTCTCTAGCACGCACTGCGCGGTTTTTGAAAGTGTTAAGTCGGTCGGTTACAACGCATGAGGTCAATTAGGGACAGCTAGAGGGAGGTTTTGGGGTTTTGTGGTGAAGGGAAGCACCCATAACGAATGGGATGGGACGCATTGCTGGTTTACGATGTGACGGAATGGGTCAGCTTTTCGGGAGTGGAAAACCGACAACTGATAAAATATGGATATGGTACTCTGTCTACGCTATTGTTACCGACAAATTAGTCTTGGTAAGTCTGGTTTCAAAGCCATTAATAAATATAACTCCTTATTTTTATTTGCTTTCAAATTTAGCTGTAAAACATATTGATATTCTGTGAAACTAAATAAATAAATAATCTTCAATTTACTGATTTGTTTAAAGTGAGACATCTTACCTAAGACCAAAACTGGGACCTTTGACTCTTCGCCTATTGTATACAACATCACTTTTATACCTACAGAACGAAATTTTAGAAGCTGGGCATCTTTTCTGGCTATCCGCAAGTGGATAATATTATCAAGCTAGACTAGAATTCATTTTTCGCTATTCTAATTACTCAAAGTCTCTTTAAATTAACTAACACAACCATATCTTCTTCTTCTTCTTTGGCACAAGAACCTCGAGAAATCTCGGCGTGCCACTTCTGTGACTTGATGTGACTTGGCCTTCTGTGACTTGAATTTACCCGAAGCTGGATAGTCAGTTCTGCGTAACACAACCATATAACGAACGATAATAATAAAAGATTCGAAGATGTCTTATGACAGTCAGCCAACCAATCAATTGCTTGAAATCTCTGTAATGATTTTCTATCTCCCATTTTGCAAATCTACAACAACTAGCACAGCTATAACCAGGTCCAAATCTCTGTAAATCTTAAGGAAAATTTAGAAGAGCCCCTAGAATGCACATCAGAATCAGAATGATCGATGGATGATTGATTAACTTGATGCTTGTGATAGTGTAGAGAAAAGTTTGACAGTTGACAGATAAGTGTAGAGAAAGGACAGACAGACAGAAGAAAATTTAATTATGAGTCAATGAGCTAACTGAAGATTAAATTCAGCCACAATTTAATTATTAGTAAACCTTTTTAAGACATATGACCTCAGAAGTTGAAGTAGAAGTTAAGATATAAATTTAGACAAATATATTAACAAATTTTGTTTTATTAAAATCAGGAATATTAGCAAAAAAACATTGCTTAAAGATATAACTTAACAACATCGAGTTCTATAGCAGTTCTGTTCATTCCAACTTCAAATCGTGTAATTGGTCCCTTTGCTAAGCCGGGACGCAAAGGTCCCTTTGCTAAGCCCATATATCTCCGCCTTGTTGGAGTAATAAAACCAATATCTTCAGCAAAAACACTCCAAACCATGTACGAGCACCATTGATCGATTGAGTCATTCACACCATACACACATCAACAGCTCCTAGTGCGAACTATTAATTGTACCAGCTCCATCAGACAAACACTTTTGATCCAACCCCCCCCCCCCGCCCCCTCCTTTAATTGTTCAAGAAGTGCAATATCCGTTCACGACTCCGATTCCACTTTATATCGCCATAAAACTGTTCACCCGGGAACGAGAAAAAACCCAATCAATTCCTTCACCAGCCATCGACGACACTTTTGAGCGTTCAGTGTGCCATGAAACGATCGCAAACAAACTGCCAGTACACACACAGAGTGCGGTGATTATTAGGTGTGTTAGTGCTTTTCCGCAACTACATCACCAGATGCACTAAAATGCAACGGCAATTAAATTCATTAACCGAATAATTATTGCTCATTATAGCAAGGAGTAAGAAGGCAAAGGATCAGCGGAACACGGATGGTGGTGGATTTTTTTTCTCTTCTGGTGACCACATCCGGATCGAAGTGTTTTTCTCGTTGCTAACTTCGGATGCACGTACGTGTCGTTAATCATGATCATAGGTTTCAACGGTTCTCATTATCGGTTACGACGCGAAACAGGAAGGCTAAGATAATCCTTCTGCTCCGCTGGTGATGGCGTTAACAGCCTGCGGGGAGGAAGGGTTTAGAGCTGGGAGGTACGTTTTAATTGCTTTTTGCGTTGCGCGTTCGCTGTTCGATTGAAGGTAATCCATCCGGTGTCAGGAATGCAGCGTTTGCGATGAAAGGCACAGTCGCAAAAAAAGGGTTCCACCGCTCAGAGACTTTGTATGCAGATAGGATGTAGCTTCGGGTATGAGATTTCCTGTCACAAGTGGCATTAAAAGATTACTTATTTTCTTGAGAGCAATTGAAGATTTTCAGGAATTTTTGAGATTTTACAGCACTTTGGATCGATAGTAAACAAATAATTCTGTTGACAGTTCTATTGATGTTGACAGCTGTCAGCCGTTGATCCTCCTCCTGAATTTATTTATTTTTATTTACTTGATCTGTTTCAGAATGAGTTTTGACTTAATGTTTTGGTTTTTAAATAATTTTCAATGAATTTTTCGTTATGAAATGTGAGTATTATTTGCTATTAAAAAAATATTTCGTTTCTGTATGTTAGATCTGCCAATAGGAGTTTCTACTAGGATCTACTAGTCTGGGGCATCAATGACAGCTTAACCTAACATAAAGCAATTATGCCATAAAATATAAGTATCTAGCTTTGAAAGTTATAGCAAAATGTCTTAGACATCAATAATGAAGTAAAAATTCAACCTTATTTGTTTATTCTCAGGTCCTCAACAAAAAAACAAAAACAATACACCTCATCGTGTGACTTTTACCATCCGTTGTGCTGATGTCTGCAATTAGCACCATACAAATTTAATACTGTCCTTTTAGAAGATTCACTCCAAACCAATACTACAGCTACCAATCGGCACAAGTTTTGTACGCAGCCAACCGCTGTGTTTTTCTGCCCCTTGATGAATACGTCCCCATAATCGAGCCTGACACCCGGGGACGTTTCGCACTCTTTCATTAGCTGGTTTCGTGCGAACAATTATTAGCTTTGTGCTAACGTGCAACTTTCAAGCCAACGAACGGATGGGAAAGAATTTACCCAAAAGGGTGCCAGCGGTGGTACGGGAATGTGAGCTCAAAGTGTTTGGCCAACCACAACAAGTGTTCGTATGATGGCGTCCTGCGGCCTGCAGGAAGCAAGCGTTATCTACGCAGTGGGTTAAAAATGCTTCCGGTGGTTGTATTTTGTTCGCCCCGTGTTGTTGCGATCTAGTGCGCATGCATGGAAGGAACAATGCAACGGTGCGGAAAAACGCCTGCATATCGGTGTGGCAGACGTGTCAGAAAGTGGGTAAACAGATGTAAAATTTTGCAATTATATTCTTGGTTGTTTTTTGTTTTACATTTTTGATATTTTTTTTACAAATTCAGCATTTTAAAAGTGAATCTTTGAAATAAAACTATTGATTATCAATTTCACATAAAACTTCTCAAGAAGGTGTCAACCATAATGGCCGAACAGAGCCATAATTTCGTATTGATAAGCGTCGGCTGCATTTGTTTGTTCTTCCTCACAAGTTTTCTTCAACACCCCGTATCACACCCGAACATGGCCAATTACTGATAATTAATTGCACCATCCTCCACCATCACCAAGAGGAACCGTTTTTGGGGACAATTTTTCCAAACCGTTGCATCTGGGCAGCACAGGCCCAACCGTCGAACGAACAGAACAATGGTGATTATTTTATGAGCCGGCGGTCGGACGGTGCGTATGTGTGCGTTGTCCTGGCTAAAACAAAACCGAACCACCCCATCGTCCGAACATTTCACCCCATCGTCCTTGACGGTGTCGACCGGCGGTGCTCGGACCGCCGGTGGACCGGGTCTCATTTGCATAATTCATCGATTGAAATCATCATCAGCCACACCTTCACACAATCGAACGGAACGGTACGGAGCTGTACGGCTTAATAATCGTTGCGACCAACCGGGTGAAGAACGTGGCCGGCCGGGCATTGGTTTTGCCCGGAGTGCATTTTCCGCCCGGGCAGCCTTTTATCTGGCCCTCGCGCCGAATGGATATTGTTATTACGCTAATTAATTTTGCCATGTGGTGACACCGTCTGTCGCCTTCCGAGTGAAGCACTTTTCATAATGCAGATTGAAATGGCTTTCGCGCGGTGGTGTCTTAAGGAGCAGGAATGTTTTTCGTGAGCATGCAAATGGAGGAATCGAGGAGTAAAACATGGCGCATATATTAAGCTGAGGTGCTCTTAAAAGTATAACCGAATGCTATACAATAAATATACGCAATAAGTGAAAATCGCTATTAACGATACCTGTTAAGCTTAACAATTGGATCTAATATACTTCATATAGTTATTATTAGAATACTCTCAATCAATTGAACGCTTTTTTTATGACGCAGGATTACAGCCTTGTTGAGCTTTTCTTTTTCATCAAATAAATAAATAAAATAACCTCATAAGGAAGCTTTATTAAATTACATTGCTTTAGAACTTTTTGACTGTCTATTTGCGCTTTTAGATATCTTTATTAATATTTGTTTTTGCTTATAAATTGCAATATCTCCTTTCTTATAATAATTTTGCCAAGCTTCAATAATTTTCTATAAAATACATCGGTCAAGATCAGTTTTAATTATGAATTTATAAATTTCAGAATTTATAAAAAAGTTGTTTTCCACATTTTATTTTATTTTCTATCCTTAATTATTCATATTTTGTCCTATATTTCACATTATCTGTTTACTTTAGTAAATAAGGATAATCGATATCTCGATTCTCGACATTGGTAACTAGATGTTTTTAATAAAGGAGAATCGTCATCCCGATACGTAGAATAAATGCCTATTTCTACCTAAGCTAGCGATTAATTCAATTTTGCTTTAAGAAATATTATGGTTAAAAAAATTGGAATAGATTGGATCGATCTAGACCGGCAGGACCGAGGGTCAAATCCCACCCAGACGTGCTGGGTCCTCCTCGTACTCAAGACTGACTATCCTGTGCTATGGGCAGCACAAGAAAGACACACAAACCCAGTCAATGGAAGTTCGAGATCTTTTGTGCAGGTAGTGCCAAAGAAAATGAAAGAAGAATATAAACAATTGTTAGTAAAAATAATCTTCAGGGAGTTCAGGGAACAAACACAATAGGCTGCTTAACTTGATTAAATTACTTCAAATTCTAGATGGAATGTTATATTTATTTTTAAAAGTGTTCTTATTTTCGGTCCTCTCTGTTGAGAAAGTCTAAGATACATGGTGATGCCTCCGTTTGATCGTTTTTAAATCAGAGTTTTATTATGTTTTATCTAAGCTATTAATAGTATATTTATAAACAAAACATTATTTAAAAACATATCACCGCAATAATCGTTTTATAGGAAGTTGAGTTTTCTTTCTCATCCTGCCATTTCTGACTTACTACACTTAATGATACCACATAGTTGGATAGTCAGTCCTCACTATGGGGGAACGGTCCAGATCGGATTTGAGCCCCGGTCCTGCTGTATGAAGGCCGGAGCCATTGTCGCCATTGCCACCGGACCTTTTTGACAGTTGAGTTATTTAACATAAAATTGATTGTCTATTAAGCTGCGGGCAAAATCAAGTCAAGATACCAAATAATGGGAGATCAAGACCACTCGACATAAAAACGCCAAGAAGTAGAATTAAAACAAAAGTTTTTGCTTGGGAGCTCAATCCTGACCACAGATCCCAGCATCGCTTCCCAGAAAAGCAATAACCCGGCAAGCAAAGTGAACGAAAACTACAATTGCCACCATTAAACAACTCACTTACGCGTCCCGTGCAGTCGAGCACAAATTGCACACGAAGTAAAAGACAAATTTCATATCTCCCACGTCCCCAGCACGGTGCCCTCAGTGAACTTCGCCGGGCTGATCGAGCACAAGCGCCAACTTCGCGCCTAGTGTCTCCCATTCGCAAACGAGACCCGGACGTTGATTTACGTTTATTTTTATTATCAAAACTGGCAGCACGGGCACGGGTTCGCTCCGTCACAGGTTCGAGGCAGGCACTAAATAGCTTTACTTAACCCTTCGCGACACCAATGCGGCAGCCCCGCGTGAGACTGACCGACCGTCAGCTTCATGGTCATGGGAACCGGCCGTTGGAGCAAACCAATATTGCGCTTAATAATACAATAATGTCCACCCATTTCCGACACGACATACCCGTTCCGTTTTCGTGCGACAGTAATCGTTAAGTGCGATGGCCACTGGCCGCCATAAAGATCCGTGCCGGTTCGAGACCGCACCGCCCGGACCGGGACCGGCATTTATATATGTGATTGTAATTTTATTTTTATTCGATTGGACGCGATGCGTATGTTTGAAGTTGCCGTACACGGAAATGTACTTTGTTGCAGTTGTTTCGTGATGGGGGCTATTTTTATCTTCAGCTGGACGGGCTAGTAGTTTACGAGTTTTTGAAAACCGATACGGTGCAATTATTATAAACCTGAGACTCGGGCTAGAAATTTAAACACATAAATGCAGTTGCGGCTTCTTTATAGGCTTCCATTTTTTTTTTTGCCTTTGCGGTTTTATATTTTAAAATAAAGGTACAAAACGTGAGGAGTCCTCAAAAAGCAGACACAAGTATCATCACATTTCTCCACATAAATCAACTCACCATCAACGATAAAGTGCACACAAATCGGGTAGGATCAACTCCAAATGGGGCGACAAATAAAAAAACACTCCTCCATCCATCGCATTTCTTAATCAGCGCGCAAAGATTATTGAAAGCAATTAATTATGCGCTGACGAGCAGCACTAGAAATCCTTACGCTTCTCCATCTTCCATCCCTTGTCCCTCCTCTACGCAAGGCAACCGAAGGCACCCAGCAAACGGTGAATTTTAAAATCGACCGGCAGCGCAGCTCGATGCAATAAAAGCTAAACAGCAACGATCAATAATTTCAGCTTCTTATCGCTTCACACCGAATGTCGATGTCATGTCCGTCCATTTGTGGCCGTTGCCGTCCAAAACAACGGAACGGAAGACGGGAGCGGACGCATGATGCAAACCTTCGCCGAGGAAGCCTACCACCAAATACCGATGCCGAAGTGCATCACCAGGCAGGCATTGCATTGGGAATCCGCATTGGGCAGAAAATTAATCTTCAACCGGACCTGGGACATCCTCGGGTGGGTTTTTTTCTCTCCCACTGCTGAGACGACATTTTGCTCAGAACAGAAGTGAAGCTATCTGGTGCGGATCGTGAACGCTTCACGCAGCTGAATTGGGGATCGTACACAAAGGGAAAACTTGCCCCAGGGCAGGTGGGAAAACAACGTCCACGGAAACCGGACAGGAAGCCGAAACAACCGAAGCAATAAATATAGTTACGCTCGACGCCCAATCAAAGGGACGGCGTTAATGAGGCGCGCATGGGGCGCACGTTCGTAATGTGGTTTTGCAATTTTTCTCACCATTTAAGCGATATGCAAAGTGCGCCTCGACGGTGCTACTAGTAATGTGGTCTGGGCCGGGAAAAAAAAGGTTTGAAATGGAATTGAAGAAAATACTTAACATTAGTGTAGTGTAGCAAGAACTCACCAACAGATGTCGCTGGCCTGTTGTGTCAGAGTTTTCTGAGGCGGAACAGTAATTAGTTTGTATATTTTTTTACGATTTGCACGGCATGACCTGCTTGGTCATGGTGACCATATAATATAGCTTTCCTAAGTCACGGTCGTCATGTGGCCTAATATGTTTAGACTTTTTTATACGTTTATGACTTAATTGCTTTATGACCGCATTCACTCAGATTTAGACGTCAGCGCCTAATAATGTAGGCTGTTTGAGTGCTTATTGCCTTTTAACTTTAACAGCCGTGTCCTTTAATGCACGTAAGACTTAGTTTAGTAGACAACTTTAGTAAGACTTATCCAGGTGACTCATCCGGACTTTACTGAAGTAGGGTATCCTCGATATCGTTCACGGTCTACTGCCGTCGTATGTCGATTCAATATCATAGATTTGCTGGTTGGCGCAACAAAGTCATCATTTCATCTGAGTGTGAGAAAACCACGCAGTCACTGTCCATGTGGACGAGGTAAACAGGCCTTTTTCTACAGTTTGCTACGGATTTTTCTGCGGACGTTGACGTCTCGATGGTTCCGCTATAAAATAAAAAGTTACTTACATTCCTATCCCTATTTTCACGTCCATGTTAGCTGATGAAGCGCATTGCGATTTGCCTACTGGCGCTGACAGACTTAACCGGCTCGGTCGTTCGGTGTCTTTCTCATGACATGACTAACCCATTACAACCTGGTAGATGGTGTGATCTCTGTAGAATGGTGTGATCGTAGTGTAGCCTTTTTTCAGGAAATAATTAAACTTTAAAACTAGATGTTTCATTTTGTTCTTAACTTATCTCAAAGTTCTATGTATGCTGGGGGATGTAGAAGAAATGAAATGAAATATCAGAATTGGAGTATTTGAAGATCTTTAAGAGAAGTTTGTATGAATGGCATCAAACGCTTTATGATATGACAAGCCAAAGTGAACGCTGGGCATCCCGTCAATCCTTTACGATGCAGATGAGCATGCAGATGAGCATAATTTGAAGTTATTAAAGATATTCTTATTATTGAAAGTCTTCTTCAATCAGAGTTATTAAAGGTTTCGGCCTACCATTTCTGGCTTTCTGTGACTTGATTTTATCCGTAGTAAAGTAGTCAGTCCTGCGTACGGCCTGGATGGGATTTGAGCCCCGATCTAGCCGTGTTAAATTAACACTTTGCTTTGAGTTATATGAAATATTACAGGCATCTGAGGTCATCTTCACTGTAGCATTGCTGCCCAATAAACATGCAGGGCTGACGATGTGAGTGAAGGAGTTGATTATGGTTTTAAACATCTTTGGCTGTCTTTCATATAGTTATGAAGATATGTTTTTCTTTCTCGTATTTTGACGTTTAGCATATTAGAATTCTTACAATACGGCGTCATGCCGTAATACTGAAATTATAAAAAAAATATTAAAATTCTTATGTCTTAATTCGTTTTAAAAATATTCGAAAAATATAGGGAAAAATACTTTGGAAGGGATAAATATTGCAATTTAAAATAGTTACATCTAGAAATTTTTTAAAAAGTAATATACGTAAAAATAAAACATTGTTTTTATTTTAGGAATAGCGATAACACGATAAAGAGTGTTGTAGATTTAACCATACCTAATAATTTTTCCTCACGTCTTACGAAACACGTGAGACTATCAAATAACTCTTAAGCTAGTTCCTCTTTTTAAGCAAAACCAGACACCATTCGTTGATGGACGTTCTGCTGCACGGGATCAGACACATAATTCACCCGCTAAGCTGACGGAACGGTACGATTAGTTTTTCCTTTCCTTCCAATCAAGGACAACCCGAAAAGCAGAAGCTTCTTGTTCGCCCTAGCCCCCACGTCAATCGATGCAAGATTAATGGTCCATCCGTGGTCCCATTGTGAGCCATACCATTAAAAAAAGCTGAACAGAACCCTCCCCGGAATCTGCACCCAGACTTAGAGAAAAACCTACTCTTCTCCGATGCTACCTGTTAATAGTGTTGCACTGGTTGTCGTTGCTTTAATGCATTAATATCTGAAGTGATCAACGGTGTCGGTTGGCAGTGCATTGCCCCTTGGTTCCGCCGTACCCCGAACGTGCCAATGTTTCCGATGTCGCTTTGATGTCGCCAGTGCATGGGAAGTGCATTAAAAATATAAATTAAATATCAACCGCGCTTTTTAATTCGATCATACCGCAACGCGACTTGGATCGGCAGGATTGGGCAGGCTGAAGAACCTGTTCGAGGCCTCTCCCCCTCTCTCTCTCTCTCTCTCTCTCTCTCTCTCTCTCTCTCTCTCTCTCTCTCTGGTGCTCGTGTTTAATCCCAGGCGCGCGTGGAAAATGAAGTAGATGGAAGAGGATTTTTATGCTGAACGTGTTTGTGTCAGGGCGTCGAACAGTGAACAGCAAAAGGATCATCGCTGACACTTTTTTCCCATTGGCTTTTATGCGTTCTTCCTTAAGTGCGTGTAGTATCTTGTTATTGGAAATTCTAACATTACAATTTCTACATTTGAAGGGTTTTATTAGAACTTTGTTTTAATCTAGGTTGCTTAAACATCTTTATTTTATTTTATATTTCAAAATTCTCTTTATTTTTTTTAATCTTTTACGTTTAAACCGCAAAGGACAACCATTTTCAAAAGGAATTCCATTGCTGTTTGAAGTAAAATGCATCGTCACCGTAAGAAAACTACAAAGAACTACTGCGCCAATTACTCTTTGAATAATGCTACACTGGCACAGCCCTGAATTACCATGATTATTGACGTCTGGTAGCAGCTGGTGCATACGGTGCAACGAAGTACAAAATGCCAGATCACGGACCGCAACTATTGACCACCTAAGCAAGGATGCGCAGCGACCCGGCTTTCCGTGGCTGGGCATCAAAAGGCTTTCACCAGGGCGCTCTGTAATTTTGCGCCCATTCCAGCGAATTGACATGCCACAAGGACTGTGATTGCGATATTCTCTTTGCTTAAGCAAAACCGCTGTTCTTGGTTACATCACCGACTGTTGGGGCGAAAACAGCGACGACGACGACGACGACCACAAAAAGCTTCCCTTCTAAAGGCTCACCCTGTCATTGGGTAAGGTGCACAATCACCGTTTAAATTTAACCCTCCGGGCGGTCCTGTGGGCTTTCTCCTCCTGCTTCCTGACCACCCATTCCGAGAGGTTACGTGTGTGCGGATGGCTTTCTTTGCCGCACTGATTTAGCTACTAAAACTGTGCCACACGGCTGCTCGGAAGTGAGTGAAAAAGCAGAACAAACATTAAGTGCGGTACGGTGTACTTCAAACGGAATTTTCAATTTTTGCTGCAGCGATAGCAAACAAAAAACTCGAGCTTCGAAGTGTTTTACTACCGTCAAGGATAACTCTAGAATGTAACAGAACACAAATAATACAGTTCGGGTTGCGCCTTTTATTCCTTACCTTAGTCTCAAAAGGGCGTTGGGATAGAAGAAATGCAGCTACTTGTGGTCGCTTTTTCACATTGAAGAGATAATTGAATTAATCCTTGCTTAACTTATTAAACTTGAAGCCGTTTTTATTGCACGAAGCCCATTTAGAGCATAAATTAATTAACAACAGTCAACTCTTAATTGATTATTGCTAGCCAAATTACATTTTCCACCAGTTTCTCTCCGCTCTCTGAAATTCGCGAGAGAGCTGCACGAATATGTTTTCATGCGCGAGAGAAAAGAAACTTCGTTCGAGTAGATTCCATTTTTCGAGCATAACATAAAAAGAAGGCGTGGCTTTTTCCAAAAGCTGGTAAATAGGCAAAGAATCTGTGGAGAAGCACACAAGGGGTTGATGGGGATGAAACTTTTCAGGTGGAAATATTTCATTCGGCATCGTTTACCTGAAGATTTTGATAGGAAAATGAGCTGATTTAATTAGAAATTGTTTGAACATTGCGTTAAACTGAGGCTTCTCCAGTAGCTGAGTTCTGAACAAGAATGTCTGAAGAGTTCTGAAAGATAAAAGTTCATGAAAGACATCAGGAACTCCCAACCAAACCCTACACGAAACTAAGCTTCGGGCATCCCTTCAAACAATCCCCATCTCTCACTCAACTTTTTCGGATGCCAGTGACAAATTGTGTTCGCCTCACTCACCATTTGCCTCCCATTGTGGCTTCGTTCACGCGGCTTCCTACCTACTCACTTCCGGTCTTCCGGATACCGTGCCCACCCGCCCATCCAACCCATTTAACACGGATAGGTAGGCTGATAAAAGTTGTATATCCTGTTGCGCCGTCCGTCAGTCCCATTAATGATGCATTCGGCCGTGGGTGCGTATTGTTTTCGTTCACACCAACCGTTTTTCAATTGGCCTGTTATAAATGTGTAACGAAAGTGTGTTGTAATTTTTTGTTTTATAAGCTACCGGCTGAGTATTCTTGCCTCTGGTTAGGCAATAAGAAAATCGATGCCATTAAAATTCCAACCCAGGAGGGGCTGATGCCCGCTCGAAGAATGTGGTATGAAATATTAAGCTGCAATTGGTTCACTTTATCCGCTAGTCTTGCAGGGACCTTGCAGCTAGGATTACAAAACGATTTAAAAGTTATTAAGTTAAACGAAACGAATACGCGGTTCCGGCTACTGTTTGTGGCCGCTTTTCAAAACGGTGACCTTAATTCGTAGTAAACGATTACAGCGAAGTACCATCTGACGGGTTTCTCGCACGCAATCACAACACGATTCGAGTCGGGCCGGTAGTTCGGCATCAGCTGGCAGATCGCTTTGACATCACGCTCCGAATCTCAAACAACACAGACCCGTTCCCGAGGAGAAAAAGCCTCCAATCGATTTCCTTCTTTTCACGCCTTTCTCCATTCATGGATGGTGGTTTTTGGAACAGGAAAATCTCAGCCAAAAGCTTTTTTCCGAAACGGTTTCTTAATGACGTATCGCAGCTGTTTTGTGGTTTGCGGTACGGGTTGTGCGGTTGGATACAATGTTCTGGTCTTTGGCAGATGGCGTACGAAGCATTGTCCTTTTTTGATGGGAGCTCTTACCTAGCTTAAGAAATACGAATGCCAGTAGGAGATCTGAGGCTCAACGTAGTAATTAAGAATGGAGTAGAAATTGCTGCTAAATTGAATGTTTATCGCCTTTTAAGGAGGATTTGTTTGATCACAACAATGGCTAATTGCTCTATTCGGATTAATTGGGAACACGAACAGATCCCTTTTTTAAAAATCGACAATGACATAAAGGTTCTTTGATGTTCTGCAATGCAATGATACATAAATTGCTTATATATTCCATATAACAGTCTCTCTCTCTTCTTGGCCTAACGACTTCTTACGTCATGCCTGCCATTACTGGCAGTTGATAAATGTGGTTCACCAAAATAGTTCTGCACTCAAACAAACATATATTCATGACTTTATAATGCTGAATAATAGTCAAGGTAATGACTAAAATAGTACAAAAAGTATGTTTTACAGAAGGAGAGATTGTTCTGTTCACAGGATGGAATATTCAGCTCTTGTAAATGCCAAGTAAAATAAATAGGACACTAAAGCCTTTCGAAGTTTGATACCATAAAAAAGGGAATGAAAATAGAATAAAACAAGGAAGAAGTCCTCGAAACTGCACAAAGACTTGTGTCATCGTCTATCAATCCAACATCTTTTTTTCTTTTCGCGCTCCTGCATCTCAATTCGGGCCTAGCACATCTCCTCTGTCTATTTGGACAGTTTAAACAAGCTGCATCGTCCGGCATCATTCTCTTGACATGCGCAACCCATCGAAGCCCTATCGAACATTGGTATGATAAACTCCTCAGTTTTGAACTTGAGTCCTTGATAAGCTAAAATAGGAGAGGATAATTCCGACAGAAATTATTGGCCACTTTAGTACAAGAAGAAATGATTCTGTTCTTCATTTGTTTAGGACAAACAATTAAATACCTATTAAACTCATTGCATTCTTTCTCAATACACAATACGGATACAAAAAATCATAATCAAAATTAAATTAAATAAATTGTTTTAGAATTTCATAATTAAGCTTAACGCATTCTTGTTAACAATTTTATTAATTTAATTGGATAAGATGCGTTCGAAAGACTAACTACTAAACTACTACTCATCATCTGAATCGTTGTCGATTGTTTGTGTGAATGAAATATGTGACATTCCAAACAATACTGTGGAGACTGAAGGTAAAGCACCTCCACGTGACAAAAGCAAGGGAGGAGCACAAAAAAAATACCGAGCTCCTAAAAAAGCATTGTTTTATTCATCGGTCATCAGTGTCGCGTTTAGGCTAACCAACTGCTGATTGGTAATTCATGCCGGGTGACCGGTGCACATTCTTCACAACTTCAAACATTTCATATGCTGTCCCGTCTCGTCTCTATTACTTCACACACACACGCACACTCCCTAGACGGTTCATTTTTCCAACCGGACATTTTTACTTTCAACCCTCCGTCACACTCACACATACACTGACCCCACAACCCCGACAGTGGCAGCAACTAACTCGAAACGAAATGGACAGGTGTAACGTGGAATAATAAATTATCAAATCGTTACCCAAAACCGACCCGGTGATTGATACCGTCGTTTTTGAGAACGGGGCTGAGAAGTGTTCGGGGTTTCTTCACATTTGGCCGCGGCTGTCGTTTCTAGCTCGCGTCAAGATGACACCACCACGATTTGGGACGCAAGCGGTCGGTGACTGACAGACTGGTCGGTCGTGTTGAGTTGAGGCGGGAAGAAGAGATGGCTGGGGGAAAAATGTAAATGGCGCAAATACATCTATACAAACACGACGCGAACAGGCAGCAGAATGGAAGGATTAGAAAAAATTGTAATTACACGCACTGTTGCCCGTTTGGGATCGTCGGGACATGGACAAGAGACAGGAGAACCCTTTTTTTTCAACAATCACAACCATGATTCCTCTGTTAACAACGGACCGGACCAATGTTGGACGGTGGCAAAGACCTACCGCGGTGATTCCTTTCCTGCTTCTCCGATGTTATCACTCAAGCGTCAAATACTGTTGTTTAGATGATTGTTTGTATTAAGGCCGAAGATGAGGATCAGGTGAAAGTCAACAGCTAGAGAAAAACGTGCCATAATGCAAGAGGAGACTCATCTCACAACACCAAATATGTTAGAGTGTGGTATTGCACTAAGCTAGTCTCACCATCATGGGCTGTGAATATTAATTACGCACCTAATTATAAGTGCGGCGTTAGTGTGAGATCGAGTAATAAATGGTGTACTAAGTGAAGTACAATTTAGACGTTAAGCAATCAGCGATGAAGTTTCGCACGGGAATGTTTTAATCGTAGATGAGAAACAAATGAAACGGGGCTAGCAAACAATGAACTGCACTAGATTATGATCAGTAAAATGTCACTCGTTGCTATTATGCATGCAGATTAGGTTTATAAGTGGATGTGCAAGTGTTGCGTACTTTGCTTGCGGTATGATTTGCTCGTTGCGTGGAAGTTGCTAGGGAACGCACCTGTTTTTCTTAACCTTTCAAGACGTTTTTATTTGGTTGCTTGGATTTTTGATAAACTGGTGCCTATGAATCAATGAAGATTACTTTAAAGAATACTTTGGACAACGATCAAACTCATACTACTGCCGCGAACTGAATGCATTCAACAATTATTCTATTCCACTCCATTCCAAGAATTTCTATTTCAAAATTTATGAATTTTTATTGGTTGAAACTCTCTTGGGCGAAGTTGAAGTCAGACAGAGTCAACCTCGATCGAAGTTGACCCAGCGAGAGCATGCGCCATATACTAGGATTGTAGGACCCATGCATGGAAGGTCAAGGATATTTTAAGTCATTTTGATCGTCAGAAAGATCCTTGAGGATTGTATCTGCCAATAAAGACTAGGATTTCTCTTAAATTTATGCTACATTATCTAGGTTCCTAAGGTCATAGCTCTTACAACTATGCAGTGACGGACCAAGCACCTTTAAGAACTTAAGCAAAATAAAAGTTGGAGCCCCCCTATTAGCTCGGGCTCTAATTTCGAGATACCTCTTCATCGGGAACTGGAAGGCTTTGAGAGGACCAGCGATGGCGCAGCCGGGAAGGGTCTATTCGGCACCTAATCAGCACTAAAGCTGAGGTGTTTGAGGACAGATTCCTATTTACATGGTAGCTGATGGGGTTCTAGATGGCCACCAATTAAAGATGATCAAGGATTGAAAAGATGTTGCAAAACTAAAAATCTGACAATTTTTTATGACATGATCACCATGATCATCCATGATTAGTAACGATATTCTTCCCAAATAGATAATCCCCGGATAATAAATCCTAGGTTTGATTGTAATTATCTGCTGCTTTATAGGGATTATAGAGGTCATAGAGCCTAGATCTTACAACTATTAAGCAGCGGATTAAGCACCTTGGGGGCCTCAAGCGAAATGGCGCGCACCCTCAAGTTTCGAGAATGCAGATCAGCACACCTTGGACTGGAAGACTTTGAGAGGACAAGCGATGTATCCTTTGGAAAATTTTTAGTACGCGACCGAGAGGGGTCTTTTGAGTCTTCATAGTGAGCAATGATGTTTGAGGATAGGGCCTCTTTTATTAGGACTTTTATACGGGATAGCCGCCAACTTCGCTCACCATTTAACCCGTCACTGTAACTATGCGGGATGATTTAGAATTGAGAAGATGTTGTACATTTCATAGCTGTCGTAGTCGATCATCAGGAAGTCCCTCACTGTGTCAACTTTTTATGATCACAGCTAAAACTCACAGAACAAACCAATCGTCCTTACCAGTTTATACATTAAAATTGTTCAATAATTGTTTAAGTGGTTTTAAATATGTTTTCACGGCCGGGGTAACACTACCATTAACAGGCCTCGATTCCACGTATCGGTTGGCAGATTTAACAAACGCAATATGTAACAAAGTTGGTCTCTGTCCATCTGTTACAATAAGCTCTCGTATTTATCTGCCGATCATAAACAGACACCGTCTTAGAGGTACACCGCATTTTCCGGTTGCCTTTTCCCGGTATCCACAGTCCCTATTTTTTTCACCTGTACAAACTATCCTCGCCTAGCATCAAGGAGGAACGTTGAGAACGCACCCAAAGGGTGGAAATAACTGCCGCGCCAATTCGCCATTTTAAAATCTTATCGGTGCGCGTTGATCAAGGAGTGGCGCTTTTCCCAGCGCTCCAACCAACGTCCAGCGCAACGACGACGACGATCGTCAGCCATTAATTTCCACAATGCCGCGTCAAATCAACAATCCAACCACGGGCACGGGTTGAGAAAGGTTTGATCGAGCTCATGGATTAGAATAGTGGTTGGAAAACTTCACTTTATTGCTTGTCAGTTTACGCTCCAGCTCGAGGGCTGAATTTTCCTCCTGAGGGGTTTTGTTTTTCCCGACGACCACCTTACTCAACCCATTCCCAGCAACCCACACAGCGACATCAATTTACGCTCGGCACCAGAAACAATGCACACTCATCCATCATAACGGTGCCCAGGGAGCCCATTACACATTCAAATCGTTTCGATAAAAATTGGACAAAAACGGGCCGTTTGCACAGGAAAAGGCAAAGAAAGGCCACTTCACGGGCGTTAGGACAGCCCGTGAATGAAGGAAATCGGCCGGGAAGTGATGGAACAGTTTTGCGGAACCGAATGACCGCCCGGTCTTAACCTGAACGGAATGATGTGAATAAATCAGCCTCATAATTACGGTTATTATATGCAAATTAATTGTTAATCATATTTTTTCACCCTTTCAAACGAGTTGGTGTGTGTTTTCGTTGCTTATTTTTCTTTGCTCTTTCCCAAACACGATGGCGTTGGCGAAGAAACATGGCGAAGTCGATTTCTCGGGCAACCGCTTTTTAATTGTCGTTTAATTAATGTTGCTCTATCGCGTTGCGCGTTTGCAGCTCTGCACTGCAGCACGTGTAGTTGGTGGCAGCCTGGGGGGGGGGGGGGGGGGTGCCACAAAGTGTATCAAGATTTTGTAAATAAATTATTCAACGCCAAACCGTTGGGAAATGGGGACTGGGCCCGCAATGACGTTGCAGATCGTTGGGGAAAACCTTGCCAAAGTAGGAACCAGCCCGGGTGAAGTAATCGCGCGGCAGCCTGTATCGCAGAGAAAGTATCAAACTCAAATGAATGGGGGACGTTGGATACGGCCGGGAGGGAAATTGATCTTTCATGGTGCAGTACTGGTTGCGGTGTACCAATATATGGCGTGTAAAGTTCGTTCTAACAGGTCTTTCAAAACAATATGTGTTAAACATAACGAACGAGGGGTTTTTTATCCAACACTGGAGTAAGGATGATAAATTTGCTTTAAATGTATTACTTTAAGTGAGCATTTTTTGAGCAAATTCTTGAAGCAACTGTCTAAACTTACAGTTCGTCATTGTTTTTTCTTAATCCTTTACACTAGAAACAGAAAAGTCAGAGGAGGTGGACATATTCTCCATTCAATCGCCACTAGCACAACTTTGAAGAAATGTACCACATGGAGTCTTACATTTTCGGAAAGGATTAGGACGTTGGAAATGGAGTCCGCTAAGCCCGACCGAGCAATTTGACCAATCGATGTAGAATTCTTAGCTGATAGTCACAGTCTAAACAGGCAAACAACAGGTGTGATAACTGTTTGTCAAGTATATTTGGAGGTCACTTATGCCTAGAAATGCATGACAGCTTGCTTAACACAAATCGTAGAACCAATCATTGGAACTGCCTCGGAGACCCCATTTTTATTATAAAGCTATGTTTGGTTTTTTTACAAAAAGCCTTTCACAGCTGGTTACACGATCTGACCTTAAATTCTATATTTTTTTAAATCTATGAATAACCAAAAGCCCACCTTAAATATGATCTTGGATCGAATGTTTAGACACGGCAAGGCAAAGAAGGCAGGAATGGTAGGCCACAATTTCTCAGGACGAAGCCTTGAAAATCACCTTGATAATGGAGAAATGTTCATGGCTGATCTATAACTACAAATGTCCTAAACGCTAAATAATTTCACAAATCCATTATTGTTGATCAATCTAACATATCGATATTGATAGTCTCGGGTACGATCGGCTTAATAACATCGGTTTTAAAAGTGTGTTACGAAGAGTCTCTACCGAGAAATTACAAGCACACGATTATGACAAAAATTGCCTGAATCATTTACTTGTTTGATCAAAGTTGTTCAATGATGATATTCAAGCTTTCATGTTTGAAATTACATACTTAAGTGGGGAGAATCCATGGTATGGGGATCATGAAGATCCGATAATTTACTCAATTCTTTTTTTCCTTAAGTTTTTTTTTCACTTCACATTTTCTACTAAAATTACTGTATTGAACGAGTGCTTGAACTATACTGCGGATTGACTTACCCGTCGATTGTGTATCTCGATAAGTTCATCTGCTTAAAAACTATTAGACTGGGTCTTAGGATATTATTTGAATGTCATTGTCTTACTTTTGATCGATTTTTCGCACATGTTTAAGAATCGTAACACACCTCAAAATGTTTATTATTGAGGTGTGTCTTCAAATGTCCTTCAGATTTTGTGGAGTTTACGTAAGTTTTATTCAGAGGATGTGCCCTTGAAGTAAACATGGGCATATGTGTGGAAATCGCAAAAAGAAGGGTTTCAAAGATTCCTCAGACCATAACCATTTCAAACCTTCGATTCCTCACACATACTTGAAATTTGACTAAAATTGTCTAAATACATTCTGTCATAGAAAATGTAATTCTTATTCCATAGCTATTGTTCAATGTTTGTGTACGCTCCATCCATTTCTCGTACGAAAAGGCATGAAACCATTTTGTTCCTCAAGTCCCAAAAGTTTCTTCCTGCGGCTATTGACTTACTTACCTAGCGGGCGACCATGTTTTTTTATTCCTATTTCTCTCCTAAACCGAACCCACCGGGAGGGCTTTCCAAAGAAATTTCCCTGCTTACCCGCTCCCAACCACTGCCCATAATATCAAATTTCCTTTCCTAATGCACCCTCGGGCATTGGGCAAGAAAATCCCACCAACCCGCGAAGCAAACACCATTTTTCCCCCATTTGTTCACGAATGGTCGCGTCGGGGCTTCGAAACCAATTTTTTTTCTTTTCGGAAAAAAGGTTACGAAGTGCGTCAAATTGAATACGCGGACACTCAGTCTAACAGCATTAAAAGGGTTTCCCCCTGTTTTTTTTTTGTTTTCGTGGAACTCACCACCGAAAGCCGGAAAGACGGTTCGATTTCGGGACGGAACGGTTAAGCGAGTCCTCGCGCGCGAATGTTCGCTGGTTCGTTCATGCGTGGCGCCATATTCGTGACCGTCAATTCCGTGGCTTAACAAATTAACGCACCAAGGGCTATCCTTCGCTGCAGTAACGCGACAAACCGTTCGGTGGGTGGACAGTTTTTGTTTGTCCTAGCCATGGTACACGGTTCCGTGTACCGTGTGTCCGTGTGTTTTTTTTTTTTTCGAGGGCACCCATCAAAAGCCCTATCATTATAACTGCGTTTTTCGGTTGCTGCTTACCTTACCTCAAGCATTAGCGGATGGCAGGAACTTAGAGGGAGAGTGGACAAACCGTCTCCCAAAAGTAACGGAAGCGAACCTACAATTATCGGCAGTTATCATTAGAAGCAACTACATGGGAGTCAGTTTCGGAAAAGCGATACCGGCGAAGCCATAGAGCGATGGGAATTGTTTAAACGCTGAGAGACGATTGTTACTGCTTGGGGGAAGAAAACCCTGGTGCTTTGAGGGAAAGCTTTTTACCATCCAAATAAAAGTGACTCAAAGCCTACTCCATTCGGCTTCATTTTTTTCCTTACACTCCCAGAAGCTTCACGCAAAATTTCTGTTCCAAAACAGACAGCTCTTTCAGGGTTAAGTGCTTCATCCAAACACACAACACCATTTATCACGCATTAGCTGACTGATCAATCCTTCAACTGCCACCAAGTTAAGGTTTTTTTTTCTCTCACCCCCCCTACGTTTACTCAGCTTATTTAGACTCAGTCCACCGTTCTGTTCCTGTGTAGCTTCCACAAAACTTTGGCCGAACAAAACAAAACAAAAAAACCTCGGGCTCGAACAAGGCGCAAATTCGATGCGCCAGAAAAACCGTGGGTAAACGGTTCTCGGTTGCGCTTCTGTTGGCGTCAGAAAAACAGTCCTGCCCGAACCAGTTTCGGCAAACACGCTCCATCGCCAGCGATCGTCGAGCAAGTTCGATCAAAATATTTGCCCACCGACCGAAACCGGCTGTACCAACAGGGTTCGGGCTGCCTGAAGCGGCAACGGATCTGCCAGCGATCGAGCGTCGAACGATCGAGCACAAAAACGCTAGCACCAAATTCATTAATGGTGTGGTACATCGTGCGCTAATCCCAAAGCTGGGACAGGAATGGAAAATTCCTACCATTTTTTAAGGGGAGCTTTATTCAACGCTGTGTGCAAATGCAAGTGTGGATACAAGGGTAAACAACAGACCAACCTATTAGTAATAGTCCTGAAAGACTGTCGGTCCATTATCTCGGAAACGATGGGCTCACTTCGAAAACTAGTGGCTCAATTACAGCTGAGCATTTGTTTTCTGAGCGTATGTTTCGGTGTTTGCAGCTACGTCAATTTGACGTTTGCGTCATCGAACACGCGAAGGGATGGTTTCTTTTCGGATGCGTTTTTGGGACGAGCGGTGGGCTATGCAAACAGAACTGCCTTTATCTTTAAGTTTCAAATTTTACAGACAACAAATAGACATTTCATGCAAGGGCCGTTGTCTGTGTGATGATGGTTATCGGGGAGCACAGTTTTGTCTGTACGCTGACGAACTACAATCGAACTGTTTACACTCGAACGGGTTTGACA
Source organism: Anopheles stephensi (assembly GCF_013141755.1). Classification (NCBI taxonomy): domain Eukaryota; kingdom Metazoa; phylum Arthropoda; class Insecta; order Diptera; family Culicidae; genus Anopheles; species Anopheles stephensi. Next base: position 18,205,333 of record NC_050202.1, on the reverse strand, counting down.
ATAGATGGGAGACTTGTTTGTTCACTTGTAATCCGTCTGAGTTCAGAGAACTCATCGTCCGACCTTCTTAAAATCAATATTAAGATGGTTCAGTGTCTCGGTTTTCCAGCACTTGTACACAGTCGAGGGACACATCCATTTTGAACGGTTTTGGAATAACTTGGTAATATGTGATCAAACCTGTGACAATAAAGCCTAGTAAAAGACGCACAACCTTTGTTAAGTATACGTATGAAAAAGTTTAGTTACTCTCGATACATCACCAATCTTCCCAGTGTGGGATCTTCCCATCTTGAATACTGTCAAATCTATCTACTATCAAATGATGGCTTTTGACCGAGGACCTGTACATATGACATTCAATTTCCATATTCCAAGTTCCAAAGTCTCTTAGCTTTACCAATGTTTGCCAAGAAATCACATTTAGTTATTTGACCATTTGGTAAGCTTTGGTGGATTAGTAGGTTCAACTGTTTTTATGCGAGATGCTCTCGCCTAGATGAGTGATCTTCACAGAGCTCAGACAATCTATGTCTAAAGTTGGTTGGTCCTCAGTGTGGTTTTTCATCTGCTAAATAAACTTGGTTTCGTGTGAAGTATCCAATGGATCAGGTCTTAAAAACATGGCCTGGTGTCCAATTCGTTTCCAGTTAACCCGATCCATGGTTTCACTCCTCCATCCTCGGCTGCATCCGATCTCCCACAAGTCTGATTCCACTTCATCCAGCCAACGAGTTCACTGTATTCCTCTACACCTTCCTGGTAGGACATGAGTCCGGCATCCTCATCACGTGCCCTATCCAGCGTATCCTTCCGGCTTTAGCAAGCGCCAAGATGTCTGCATCGCCAAACAGCTCAGCTAGCTCGTGGTTCATCCTCCTGCTCCACACGCCCTGCTCGCACACACCGGCTAAAGATAGTCCTTAGTACCCGCCGCTCGAAGATGGCGAGTGCATTGGTGTCCTCCACCAGCATAGTCCAGGACTCGTGCCCGTAGAGGACTACCGGCCGTATCAGTGTGCGATATATTGCTCCTTTAGTGCGATGCAGGAGTCTTCTGGATCTCAGGAGTGTGTTGAGCCCGTAGTAGGCACTATTCCCCTGAACTATACGATCGTGCCAAGGTAGCAGTATTCCTTTACCACTTCAAGATCGTCGCCGTCACCTAATACTTTGCTTCCGAGTCTTGCTCGAGCACGGTCAGCCTCCAGCAACTACTTCGGCAGGTGCTTTATCTTCGTCGCATTGATCCTCGATCGAATCCTATCGGCCACGCGTTTTAGTCAGGTGTACACCTCGTACACTGCCGCAAATGTCCGTCCAATGATGTCGATGTCATCCGCGAAGAAAATGAATTGAAGACACTGGGTGAAAAACTTTCTATTCTTTTCAAGACTCCCATCAGTAGCCAATGGAGCTCCTATCAACATAGCATACTTTCAGTTATCATCCACATGGATAACTTTCATTTCAGATGTGTTATAAGCAAGCAATTGATAAAGATGAATCCTGAAACATAATATTAATCGACCTTTCAAAACAATGCTGAAAATACTGTATTATAGAACAGTATAAAATCGTTCTTTGCATCTGTCAGATAATGATTGGGGCCAAGTCGACAGCCAGAAAGTAGTGTTGAAGTGCCAAGAAAGAAAAATGATCGTAGCTAAGACTTTGCAGCAATAAACACATAAATAATCTATAAATAAAACAATACTTTGAAAACAATAAAGCTCAGAAGAGGCCATTATTACTTCTTCAGCTTCGCCTCAATCTCAGATTGTCTTGTCCCGCCATTTTTACTTCCTTGGCCCGATTCAACCTACAGCAGGGCAATAAATCCTACTCACATTATGTTTACAGCTTTTACAATTTCTCGTTTACCATTTGAACAATTTGTAATTCCGCATGTTTTCATTTAAATTGTGTTCATTAGTCTCATTTAACCACATCTGTCTGTGTACCCGACTGTCATCAAACAAATGTAACCCCTCAACAAACGATGATTGATCTATCGTCACCCGTTAAAATTAGACTACTTTATGTCACTTTATGAGCAGAGGAAAAAAAAACCCTCTCGGAGCCATTAATTGATCACCCCGAGCCAATCATCGATCATCGAACGCCACTGGGCACGCGGCTCACTAAGATCGCTCGCCTAGATTGATCGAGCAGCACGATAAGATACGTTCTATGATGTCACCAAGGTTGAACGGTTGCCTGCTACGCCAGTATTTTCTGACGGAACACATGTTTCCGTTTGTCCGCGAGTCGATATTCCATTCCTGTATCGCGATGTATCGAAAACCCCCGACCAAAGGAGCAAACGATCAATACCACCTTGTGTCTGTTCGAGCAGGTGCGCACTCCTTGCACTACACTCACCTGTACCAATGTATCCTTGGCCACAAAACGGAACGTCGATCCTTGCGATTTTGGACCAAGCAAGCATAACAAAACGGAACCAACTCCCGCGATTACATCGCTAACATCGGTTGGTTGTTGCTGTTTTTTGTTCCACCTTCAGCTGTATCGATCTTACCCCTTTTTAAGCCAGCTTGGAACAATGTTAACCCCGAAAACAAAACGTACGAAGGCTACAAAAAAAGGGCACTCCATAATAGATGTGGTTGCAGCGGAGAATTTCCAGCCCGGCAGGGCAGTCAGGAAAGGCAATTGCCACTTTTCCCGCCCATTGTTTGACCACCGATAGGCAACGCTGCTCAAACATGCGACTCGAACCGGGCAGTCAATCAGGAGCCTCGGAAGGTGCTCCTTGCCGGTACGCCAGAATGCACCACACGACCGGTGGATTAACGATTTTTAAATTGCTAGTAATGTTCGAATGTTATTTTTCTGCCTTAAAAACCGCGTACTGGTACCACGAATGCGGTGTTTCGGAACCGATCGCAATCGTTCCACACGGCACGGTCCTCCCCAAAAACCCTGGTGGTCCGATCCGAAACCGCATAATTTACAAACCGGGTGCCTCCGTGCTGCTAACCATGGGAACTGCCCGAAATGGGACGCACATGGCGCATTGGCATTCAGAGAAGGGGGGGAGGGGGGGGGGAGGAATAAACCCAGCACCATTTTGTGCACCGCAATCTTGGTATGGGGGGGGGGGGGGAAGCGAAACCGTTCTTCCGTGGCCGTTAGTGGCGTTCCACTATTGTGTGTGGTGAATGAATTATTGTTAGCGAACCTGCGGAAACGCAAGCAAAACGGGCTTGCAAATGCAAAAACGAGGCCGGTAAAAAGGGTGCGCACACTTCTTCCGATGGAAAAACCCCGAGCCCGGGGGAAAACACAACCAGCAGCGCCATTTTGTGTTGTGCGAAACGAGAGCGACGGGCGCAACGGGGACGCAACGCACCATTATGCTTCAAGGTGTGCAGCTACAGTTACCTGGTCGTTGGACATTAAATTTTGCTTTATTCGGACCAGAAATTTCTTATAAAACTCCGGAAGCAGATAAGCGGCCAGGCACCACGGGGGGGCGGGCGTATTGTTTGCTGATTTAGATAAGCAAACGTTCGCGTTGGAACCCCTTCGCTGTGTTGGGCTGTTTTTTTTTTTTGTTGTTGCCATTTTTCCTTGTCCGGGAACTGGAGTCTTGAAATTTCTGCCAAGGGTTCAGCGAAATTTATGGCAATTTGCGTCCGCATGAGGTTGGCTGGAATTAGTGATTATGGTTTGCCTGTTTTTTCTTCTACACTGATGCTTGATATGAAGACTTAGACGAGCAATGGGGGATAGCCAGCGACAGATTGTTAGTTGATCTGATACAAAGAGGAGATAGCGTATGATCGGATATCTTTGAACTTAAAGAAGGGTAAGAAAGACATATCATAATGGTGGAAGTTAATTATAGCATAGAATTGTGCCGGCTGTTACCAATGTGTCAAAAATGACAGCTGGGTAACGTCAAACTATTAGTACAGCTTAAAATGGAGTACTTCAAGGGTTCATTTTAGTGGAGTACTAACACTTAAGCTGATTGAGATGAAATATTATAGCAACTCTCAATTTAAAAAATCTGGAATGCTACAAACATTTATTTGTTGAATTTTTGCCACTTTTTAAAGTTTATTTTAGTTACATTACGGCTCCACTGCCTCCATAAAGCCTCCGGGTAGTGGCCACCATCAAATCCACCTGATCCGCGCACCGTGACGAATCATGTAACCATTCTGTGCAGATTTCGACCGCCATTTGCACCTAATCTGCATATGCATATCGTAGCGCCGAAGACATGGGTTGCACTCGGCGGTAGCCACTGCACTCCACGCGATGGAACAACGGCAGTCTGCACTGCTTTCTCTAAGCTTCCCGGTCAGTGCAGGGCGTCCTGTGAGCAAAACCGTCCGCTGCACCCAGGCGTGCTCGGGTACGGCTTCGTTGCATTTCCGGCCACCAATAATTCATGCACGAACAATTGGACAAGAACAAAAGTTTTATTAAACGCGCGACCACACAAAGGAAAGCAACCGTGGTTGGCATATAAAACAGTCGGGGGGGGAAAAAAAAACTTCAGCGAAGTGGGTCGCCACCAAAACGCAAAAGAAAGGTTGGTTTTTCACGGTTAGGTTTAGAGAGATTGCAGGTTGGTGTTTGGTCGCTTACCGGCAAGCAATGTTGGCCGCCATTTTGTTGCACTTGGTGATCTACGTACAATGCGCGGGTTAGCTTTTTTTGTGCAAGCTTAGGTTTGTAGGTAAGCGGGATTGGTTTTTCTGCTGGAGAAAAGCTAAAATGCTTCAAATGCAACTCAAATGGGTACAAAGAAATATAAACTGAAATGCATTTCAGAGTGTAACAAAAAAGAGCTGAATGTCAAGTACGGGTTTTAATTGAGGGACTGCCAAAACGAATGACTCATGGCGGTAAAAAGTTCATAAAATGACTAAGCTTCGAAACTGTTATCCCTCTGAAAGTTCTATGAGACAGGATTGAAGTTCTGTATTCTTTAAAGGATTGGGAACAATTCCTTGACTATATATGCTATGCATTTTTCCACTGTTATGATTTGTCTGCTGTAATCTAGTAATTTCTTCCGAATTTGATAGCATTCCGAAGCTCACTCCATATCAAAATTGAAGTTGGGATAATGGCGAAGGATAGGTTAGACTGTTAGTCAGGTAACTCAGTTGGTCGGTTATTTCTGTGGTAAAAGGTAGTTGCCTAGATGGCATATCGAATCATGTTACAAAGCTTAAGTCTTCATCAAACAAGGCTCTACCTCACGCAACAAGATTGAAGAAGCTCGAAGCTTCAGATGCATAACTGAGCGAAACAGGATTGCAAAGAAAAGAACGTACTCCAAGACGTTTATTGAGAATGCTAAATATTATGTTGAGGTTATAAATCTTGAAACAAACTTCTACGCAAATGCTATAATTATGATGAAATTTTAACCCTCCCAATCGCTTGGAAACGTTTTACGAAATTATTTACAACACTTCAAACATTCTTCGACAGCGAAGCTCCTCTTCCTGCTCTCCGCCATCATACGACCAATGTATGCCCTGCCCTGCTCGAATCATCCCGGTGGCAGCAAATCACATTACGAAACCATTTGATGGACGCTTTGTAGACAAATTGCTTATGCGCCGCTGCAAACACCGTCCCCACCATTTCCGATTCCAAGTAACGTGACTGATACACAGCGGCTCATCGAAAGGAGACCCACTCGAAACATAAGCATTGTAAAACTAATCAACCTACCAACCACACAGCTAGCACCTATGCAAAAATGGTAAGGGAACGGAGGTTGAACTTTTGTCGCATAAATTGGCCCACCCCGCTGGCGAGCCAACCGTGAGCAGTAGGCTCACTCTTTACTGGGCAAGAAGTGGTCTACACAGCACAGCAAAGGACGACGAACATGTTTATTAAGTACGCAGTTGTGACACGCCGAGTGCAAAGCGGCTGATTACTGGCCTGGTGAGCCTCCCCCTGCCAGGCTTTCCCTCGCGGCAGTCTCGTGGGTGTGTATTCGATGGGAAACCGAGCCTGTCACCAGCACGTGCGGCACGGGCCCCGTTCTGTTGAATAATGCAAACGGGGTGTTTGCATTGTTCGAGATTGGGTGCAACGTGGCCCCGGTGCGTAGTGTTTCGTGTGTTTCGAAACGCTGACGGGTCGTTGATGTTGTTATCGGCGTGTGTTTGTGTCTGTGTGGCGGTGTCATAAGACCCTCCGGCACGTCAGGGAAGCTGCTCAATTCTGGTGTCCCCGGTGCTACGATGCTTACGATGCTTAAGCGATCCTCAGCGGCCCATCGGTTCGGATGAGATAATCGTAGAGCAAATTTAGAGCAGTGCGGCACAGTCCGTGCCCGGACCGTGTTTTTTTTTTGTGCCCCAACGTAAGTGCTAATTAGCTATGGCTTGGCTTAGCGATTAGCCGCACTTGAACGTGTCACCGTTTTCCGAAGGGCAATAGGAGGGAGATAATTGAGAACAGTTCTAGCTGCACTAGTAGGCTGGTAAGCTTCCAGTCAAACGGGCAAGGGCGCCAAATGGTCCAGCTCCAGTAATGGGCGTTTCGTGTGTAGGCATTTTGAACCGTTGGGAAGGAATTAGTCTCAATTTGAGCACTTGACATTGACGTCAAAGTGATGCCACTTGAAGTGATCACTGGAAGCACCATAAAGTGGAGCATCAAAGCTTGCAGAAGATCTAAGAATAATAAGCAAGATATTAATATATGCAAGCAAATAATAAATCGTAAGGGATTGTAGTAAAATATAAACATAAGACAAGAGATAAGAAGATAAATAGTGTCTTAGTAGAATAGGTCTAATTGGCAATACGGCGTCAAGCCGTCATACTATAACGTTGATTTAAATACATAGAATAGGTCTTAACTTGTACATGTGTACAAGTGAGGTTCGACAAAACGAATCGAAATTTTTTGCTGTAAAACTTTACAATCAAGAATTTGCTTCCAAATAAGACGCCAAATAAGACGAACACCAAGACCATCCTTGTTGAAAATTTTGAAAAGCCAGGGAGAAAATCATCAACTAAATCTACGGAAATGAAGTTGCTCAACCAAGCATGCCCGAAATAAAGCAAATAACAAGGAAGAAATGCCTTGTAATTTTTTGTGAATTTGTAGGATAAACTACAGCACATGCAGTGTTGATGCGTCATGCTCAAAATATAAAAAAAATATGGAAATAAAATTTCAAATTATTATAATAACCCACCAGTATATACTGGCTTACCTGTCCTCAATTATTTAGGATATTTTTGGCAGCATCGGTCTTCTCTTCTTCTTCTTCTTCTTTGGTACTACAACCTCGAGAGGTCTCGGCCTGTCATTTCTGGCTTTCTGTGACTTGATTTTACCCGTAGCAAGGTTGTCAGTCCTAGGTACTAGGTACGGCAGGATATCTCACGAAACGTTTCGATTGCAGAGGATCCTACTTGCATTAAAATTATACCTGAACCGTTCGTTCAGTTTCAAATTAATATAATCTACAAAAACTTCATCATATGAAGGCGTCAGCAGACCTTCTTAAGTTTGTTAATTCCAACCATCAAGATATTTTTAAGATCCCGACAAATTTGAAAGCCTCATAAAAAATTTAGATTATTGAGCAACTAGTTTAAGATTGTTTATTTACTGTCCATCACTTTTGTGGTGGAATGTATGTTGGCTAAAGAAGTCGAGTCCAATCAAAAATAATATAAGGAAAATAAATTATGTAACTCGATCTCTTCGGACCATACATCCTATCTTCCAAAGAAAGACTGGGATATCAGTAAGTGGAAAAATAAGAAAAGGAACTCATAACAGCAAACCTAAACAACAACTCAAACTGTAAGGGCAAGCCAGTTTCACCGCAATAATAAACCAAAAAAAGAGTTACCTCTTTACGCCCTTTCAAACACCGTTTGCCAAAATAACAACAGCAACGACAGAAAAAAAACATCGGCTCAATTGCTCGCACAACTAAACGCACTACAAAACACGCACAGCGGATCGGCACACTAAAGTGTATCGAAGCGCATACTTTTGGTGCACATTGAACGATTAGACAGTTCCAGATTCCAGCCCCGCAACGGTTCAACGCACCATTGTTTATTTCCTAAGAAACGCGTTAGATGCAGCTCTCTGGGTGCGCAAGTTTAATTGGATGCTGCGCATGGATTTCACGCTCCGGTAGTTTCGAACCTGCACAAAAACCCTTCGGCAAAACCCCGAGTGCTTGCAGCGCAGCATCCTTGTGTCCCGCTTTTGTCGAACGCATTGCGTGCGGCGTAATCACTTCACTTGCTTCCGAAAATTAGCCCACAAAAATTGGACAAAACCTTTTCTGGGCGATTCTTTCTCATGTTTTGTTGTTGTGCTTGATGATGTTTTGGGCAAGTTCAAACTTTGCGTGCCGTTCTTTTTTTTTTTGCTGTTTTGGAGTTCAATAACGGTGGGAAATGTTTGGTCGAAGTTCTGTTTTGATGCAGAAGACTTCTTCATTTTTGTGGTCGTTAATTTTGCCCTTTCGAATCGCTCACGTGGTAGGTGCAACGAACTTTCGAGAAAAACATCTCCATGTTCTAATTGGCAAACGGAAAGCGGTGTTAGGCTTATGGGTTGAGGCGAGCCACCAGCTCAGGATTTTAAATCACTCATCACTCGCAAGTGGACGCAAGTCGTGACCGAGTACGGGTAGGAAAAGAAAGGAAAAAAAAAGTTCAGCAAACCCACAGTCAGGAGCACAAAGTGATGCTTCAAATACTGCACAACAAAGTACATTTTTCCCCCTTTTATGCCATATTAGGTTGGGTAAGTGTGCGAGAGAGAGAGAGAGAGTTTCTATATGAATTTAAATAAACATTAAGTTCGTAATAGTTATGCTGATGAATATTCATCAGCGACCGGAGATGGTTCACCTTGATGGGTGGAAAGAAAGGTGACGTTTTCGGGTCACACTCAAACGTGGTTAGCCCACCTGCTGCTTAAAGCACAGTTTTTGGTAATATTCCCCAAAGTGGAACCACCGGCTACTACGCGAAGGTTCAAATGGTCTGCAGCAAAAATGGTGACCCTAATGTACGGAACACATTACATGCGGTGAGGACCACCCGTTAGAACACAATCAGTAATTTACATTCAAATGAAATTGTTGGCCACTTTTACTGAAAACAGCACGGTGGTAGCACGATGTCATTTAAGTAGCTCGAAAGCACCCACAAGCTGTTTTTGACAGCACGCACAGTGGTAAGTAGGCTGCGACAAAATATGGTAATCAAGCCTAGTATACATTCGTATAACAGTTATGACAGATTGGTACTGTTCAATTAATTTGCCACCAACAAATACTGCTCTATTGTGCTACAAGACACACAAATCTATCCAGGTTTAGGCAACGCTTTTACGTGGCTCAACTGGTCGAAAAATAAATCTGCTATAAATGGCGCTACCCATTCCCGGGGCTACTGTTCACTCGCGGCAACCAACGCCGAACCGGAAGCCCTACGAAAAGCCCCGGTCCTGAGCTTCGGTTGCAGCTGCAGACAAACCTAGTCGTGGGTGCATTCGGTGCAGCACACAAAGCTGCAATTTGGAAACACTGGCCTGTTTCCTGCCCGTGCATCGATTCGTGACTCTGCCCGGTCGGTGCAGGACGTTGCCCGGGATGTGTTCGAGCGCACGGTTTGCTGTGGCTTCCAGGCGGTAGAATAGGAGCCGCGTAGGGTTAATCACGACTTTGCTAACGGCTGACAAATGACCGGCCTGCCGTCCAAGGGGTTCCGAGAAAATTATTAGAAGCCCTATAATAATAGTCGCTGGCGTGGCCTCACCAAGCGAGGCATGCACGAATGCAACGCGGCCGGCCAACACACCGTTTTCACCGGAATGCAATCAATCTGCGCTTTCGTCGGTACGGGCGAGCTAGCTGCGCGGGCTGCATAAAGGTCAAGATTCGGGATGCAGTTCCGCGGACGGTCGCTCAAGAAGCCGCTTGCCCGGGAACGGAAGCTCCAAAGTACAATTAGTACTTCCTGCACCAGTCCTCCGCCAGAAACTGTGTACCGTACAGCAGCGGTTCGATTTTATGCAAATACTGTGCTAACATCCGCCCCGGGTTGTACGTACGTGAGCTCGGGACGATTTATGCTACGCAAATTATGTATGCATAAATCCCGTCCCGGATCGGATCGGATCGGGAGATTTGATCGGCTTTTGGCGGGCTCCCTAGGCTGGAACGACGGCTGGAAGCTGATCTTGATAGGCAAAGCTATGAGCGTGACCTATGGTAAGACAATGATTATCATACTAATAAGCTACTTGTTACTTCATGGTGGTGAGCAGAGCGCTCTGGGCGTATTTCTTCCGATGCAGTTAAAATGGCTAGAGAAAAGAAGGGGCTGTGGATCTTGATGTGGAAGAAGACATTTCGTTTATCTGGTTTTTAAGTAAAAGATAAATTTCAAAAATAAGCTAGGAATTGTTGGAGTAATCCACAGTTGGCGGAATAAATTCTGCTTAGGACCTACGACCCCGTGCGCAGGACTAACTATCCAGCTACGGGTAAAATAAAGTTATAGAAAAGGCAGACCGAGACTGTTCAAGGTTTTAGTGCCAAAGCAGAAGAAGAAGACCTACAACTGAAAATCTGAAGGAGCTCACTTCTGAGATAACGAGAATGAACGCTATGGAGTTCCTTTGAAACGCGTTCAGAAGGACTTAGAAGGACATTTACCTCGTATAAGCAGAAGGACAAAGAAAGAGGCATTACAATTCCGAGTTTCTCCCTCTTTTAAACTTGTCGTTATAGACTCAGACTCATCTGGATCTAGATCTAGATTCGCCTGACTCTAGTGAGCTGGTCATGTCATGAGAATGACATCAGGCAACCCAGAAAAAAAACCGACTCAAAGTGAGATGGAGTGTTAGCATCGGTGCATTCACCAAGCGGCTTGGATGGAACGGCAGACGGCGTAGCTCGATCGTGAGCAATATCAAGGACTTCTGCAGCAACCCAAGACTGCAGAGCAATTGAGGTCCTGGATAAGAGAGTAAGCAATTGAAATGAACCTTAAGGTCCTCAATATTTTCTAAGAATTACAAAAAAAAACTTTATTTGGTTTTTGATTAAACAAAAATCTGGATAAACAGTCAGTGCGATTAGCGTTAAACTCGTCGATAGTGATCGTAGAAAGGAAAGAACATTTTGAATATCTTTGTCCTCACCTGTCTTTCTCAAACGTTTTTATCTACATGTAGTTGTGTATCTATCCTCCTTTTTGTCTAGTTCTATTGATGCACCATGCTTTATAGATATATCTTGAAGAATTTTATCTGACTCTCAATTCATGTAGAATTTCACATGAACTGATGTCTTCATTATTAACTACTTCATTCAATTCCGGAGTCCTTAAAAGAAACCCAAAAAAACCATCAATCCGCAATTAAAAATGACTTCCCATTAACGCATGCAACCTTTCAACACCAAAGTCTAGACATGTACAAAACACTCACCTCATGATGGGACCCTCAATTTTCTCATCCATTTACGGTTCGCATCCCTATCAAAAGCCGCGACCGAAATGGCCGCACTCGACCTAATGAACGCAACGGGCAACGGGTCAGTGTGATAAGTGGAATTGATTCATAAATTGAAACATCTTCCACCGCGAGGCTGGATCTTCTTAATCATTCCATTACGGATCGTCAGCAAAAAAAACCGGCAGCCCCCGGAATCTTTTCATTTGTCGCGCTGGGACTCGCTGCTTAAGAAAACTTAACTGAAAGCCGTCTTCTTCAACCTCGAGGGATGCGGGCGAAATCGGATGAAACCTGTGAAGTAAAGGGAATGAAATTAATAGCAAGCAATAATTCAAACCGCTTCGCGACCGACCGGTGACGCTGACGACCGAAAAATGCATCATATCCGTGGATATTACACGGTAATCGGTCCCCGGGGGGATTCGGGTGCCCGAGTGTTTGAGGACGGTAAAACAAACCGATACCGCACACCGGTTCGAGCGGAACGAAAGAAGCGTTCGATATAAAGTGACGGTACGTGAGGAAGCTTATCGTCCGGACTGTGGCGGTGTTTGGATCAATTTTTCCTCTCTCTCTCTCTCTCTCGCGTATGGCTGTCCTTTCTTCTTGGTGCCTTTGGGCGATGAAATCCTTCAAAATCGAGTACCTGTACCCTGGGCGGAAGGACAAACATGTATTCAGCGTGAGGACACCTTACACCGGCGGGCAGGGCCATTTTTCTTCCATTTTCCTTACCGTTCGGGCGTTTCGTGCAGGCTTCGGGCTCAAGCGCTGATGTGCCCGGGCACATTAATCTTGCGGTGGATTTGTCCTGCGGATCCATGCATGTGACGGATGGTCTTTGCTGCCGATTGCTTCCCGGTGAATGAGCTAAGGTTGAGAAGTGTCTTCATCGGTGGTGGAAATCGGTCGGGGCACGGTGTGGGATACAAATTTGATAGCTTCATTGCTTTAAAGAAGCACCAGACGTAACAGATGATATTTGTTCGATGGTTGTAATTGAAGGTTAATTTGACTGTTGTTGGAAATGTTGGGCAGTATAGTAAAAGAAAGTCAATGAAATGATAGCAGCTTTTAGAAAAAATCCATGAAGCTTTCCAGGCTTGGTAAGATGACTTTAATTAACATAACTACAAGCCGAAGCTAAATCTGAAATATAGGTGACCGCACCTTCGAAGTCGTCCAATACTTTACCTATCTGGGGTCAAAAGAGAGCACCGACAACAACATGATTTGAGTTACGTGCAAGTTTGCTGGCTGCCCTACTACAACCTGAAAAAACTTCTCCTCTCAAAGTACCTGGCGCGACGCACAAAGCTGGGACTGTACAGAACATTTCTAGTCCCAGTACTCACATACGCCTCTGAGACATGGACTCTGTCCAAAACTGACGAAGCCCTCTTAGCCGCGTTCGGGAGGAAGATGCTCAGAAGGATTTTCAGGCCTCGTATGTGTGGAACGACAATGGAGGAGCCGCTACAATGATGAGCTCTACGAGCTGTACGATTATCTCACCATCATGCAGCGAATTAGACTCGCCATGCTCCGGTTGGCTGGTCACGTCATGAGAATGACACTGGACGACCCAGCCCGCACGAAAGTTCGGGATAAACGATAAGCAGACGACGGCGCTAAACCGTGAGCGGTATCGAGCATTGTTGCAGCAGGTCAACACCGCGAAGCGTTTTTAGCGCCGGATAATTAAGTAAGTAAATAAATAAGAGAGAGTACAATAAAAGGTGAACTATCAGGAGCCTAGATATTGACTCATAATATCCTACTCGTATTGGACGCTCCAGTTCGTATATTCTTTTTTGAGAAATTCTCATAAACAGACGATTCCAAATGTAAGCAGAGTCAATCCAAGATATTGTACTGGTAAAGGCAGACACTTCACAGCTGTTCAAACGGCTTTTACAGAAGAATTAGACCTGACTGTACTGAGGAAAAATGTGTTCTTCGAAAATGGTTGGAATTGAAGCAATAATGTCAGGTAATTTCCCACTTGATATACGCAAATCCACATTTGTTTTGATTCTTCGGCAAACCGAACAGAACCAACATCAAACCCATTTTATCGTCTTCGAGAGCTCTGACAAAAGCTTGCTGGTCCATCATAGAATTCCCCTGAACTGTAGCATATCTGCCTTAATGAGACCATTACGGAGTTACTGAGGACACTGCCGAGCACGGTCAACGCGTCTCCGACCCGTCCGACAAGTAGGCTAATCAATTTTACTCGCACCCAAATCTTCCCACCGAATCGGAAACATACACCCATTCCCTAACGACCCACTTCCCAGAAGCGAGCGCGTCACAGAGTGAAGATAGTGTTGCTGTCCACCGCACCCGGTGCGTCCTTCCAAATCCCAACCGTATCGCCGTCGCTGCTAGTAGTATCATCGTCATCGTAAAGATAAAACCTAACTTTTAACACTTCCACTCCACACATTCCAGCGTGCCCGGTGCCTGGGTGCCGACTCATCAACACCTTTCCTGCTGGGCAATCGAACCGACCCGGTATCGTGTCGTTCGTTTTCCTCTGCTCCGTCGCGCTGTTTGTCGTAGGCAGGCCGGTTCTAGCAGGCTGTTGCCGTGAGCTGGCTGGGATAAAATTAATGTCCAACAGAACTAATATCGCTCCCTCCAGTGGCGGGTAGACGAAGATCGGCCTAACGTTTGTGTGCGTGCGTGTGTTTGTTTTCTGTGTTAGCTCTCGAGCGTCACAGACACCGGAATCGAACGGAACCAGCCACATGAGACCTCTTTTGAAGATGAACATCTTGCGGGAAGCATTCGAAACGGTCGATCGGGAAGATCGTTCTCGCACACACTCAAACCACTGTATAGAATTGGACCATCTCAAACCCCGTAGACGCCGTCTTCGTGAGACCGGAGCACCGCGATAAGGAAGCTATTTCAGGTTTTAATTTACGAACATGTCACCTCCCTTTTGCCAGCGCGCACTCGGCGCTGCACCCGAGAGGTTTTCGTCGGCGATTGGGCGTTGATCTTCTCGCGTTCCCAACGTACTCCCATGGCACGGTTCGCTTCGTGACCGTGGATGTTCGAGCGGACGGCCGTGCGGGCGGTGGTCTGGCTCGGTGCGATTAGAATAAAATTAAGTGATCAACCCATGAACCCGGGAAGCCATCTGTGTGCTAATAATGTCGGGTTTGGGTGCGAGAAACGCCAACCACCGGCACGGATAGTGACATGCGACATAAGATCTCTGTTGAACGCCCTCTGTTGTTGGCTAAATCCCGGTGAGCGTCTCCGTCCCGGACTCCGACCATAAATCTTCGCCCGTTTGGCAAATTGGACTTAATTAGCGAACTCGAGATGTTTGGCACGTTTCGGGTCTGTTGCGGTTGGTGATGTTATTTTGTGTTTAAATGTTAACTTCTTTCTCTTCCTCGATGGTCTTTTCTAGCCCGAGTTCGAGCTAGCAGCGAAATTAAATTGTTCAACAGTTCTCGGCTTCCAGATCCGTCTCCTACCTGAGCCTCCCCCCGCATCATCCCGGGCTTTGTTGATCAGCATTCCGTTTAACAAAAAAAAACTGTAGAAAATCATTTTAAAAGCGTTAAAAAATCTTACCCTCTCGCGAGTCTTCAGGGCCACCCCTCGAGGAACCCGATCCCGAAGTCCATAAAGGACGCCAGAACTCATCATAATTAATCGCTTGCAATTTGTTCCCGTCCGACCGGCAGCAGTCGGATCATCACTCGTTGACGCGTTTTTGTCAACGGGCTTTTGTGTCCATTCACCAAACCGGGGCTCATTAGATTTTCCGGCTGGACATTGGTCCGGCCCAAATGCGCTGCTCTAAACGCGTTTCGTAAGAATGGTTTTGCTTTAATCGCGTACAATCAATCTCAGTACTATGGAAAGGAATTTCCCGTGGACACTACAAAGACTGACCATTTCGGTGTGACATTTCAGTGTCAGAAAAATGGTTCAGAAGTTTGATTTATAGAGATATTCGATGGCTTCAAGTTTTCAAAAATATGATTTTGAGGTTAGAATCAACCCCGAAGCGAAGGTTGGTTGAAAGCTTTCCCACAATGAAATGTGTACATAAAAATTGCATGTCTTGCTGGCCTTTATCTTGACGCAAACAAACCGATCGACAACAAGTGTTAAACATCTTCAGAAATCGCTCGGAAAAAGCGAAAAGCGGAAGTTCCTTGTCTCACATATTCCCCCATGTTTGAATTATTCATATTTATTTACCGTTGATGTTTTGTTTTACCTCCACCATACTTAACGAATTAGCGCGTATTAATTAGACGTGTATCGTCGTTAACAGGGGCTTTTGCACAAAAGTGACCCCACGAAAGAAACGCGACCCGACCAACGAGCCAAACGTCATCACGATGCCACCGAGAAAAGCGTCCGGCTTCACCGAATTTATCGTCCTTCATTGACTATTCATATTTGTGCCTGTGCCTGTGCGCTTGTTGGTTCTTGTTTGCTTGCTTGCTTTCGTTCCTTGAAGAATTCTTGCTGTCTGTTTTGGTTGGGTTAAGATACCGGAAGCGATGGGCAGCAGCTGTTTTGGTGCTGTTCGTCCTTCCAGACGTCCACAAACCCAACCAACGAAAGAACAATCGATGATGATGATGGAAGTGACAATCGACTTTCGCACCGCGTTAGCAGATTAAGCAGTTGATTTGTGTAACGTATGTGAGTGCTTTTAATCCAATTAAAATACGGAAAAGCCAAACTTTTTAACTCTACGAATCGATAGGTGCTCACTGAGACAGTTAGGCCAGCTGGTAATAAGGTGAGCACGCGCGTTTCCAAAGTGGAATCGTTTTTCGGAAATCGGTTCATTCATTTCACTTCCCTCTAGCATTCAACGTTGTGCTTAAAGTCACAAATGCTGCGCTGCTTGTTGTACGCCGTTCCTGGGGGACACTTTAACTCCTGCGGCTTGTTACGTCCATTGCAAACGATGTACCGTTCGCAGTTGGTCGGATGCGCTATCTTGTGACCATTCTTCTTTCCAGTGCAGAGCAGCGACAGCAGATTGCTTGTACCGCCGACGACCGGATTTGTTGGTACAAACGCACACGAAACAATATCGGCCACATCACACAGCATACGATTGCTGTCGAACAGTGTGCCGGCGGGACACTCGAGCCGAAGCGGACCAGCCTTGGTGCACTGGAAGAATGAACTGCAGCCCGAGGTTGGGTCCAATCGAATTGCACCTGCAGCTGCCCCCAAACAGGCACCGGCGGTTGGGACGAGTCGCGACGGTTCGGCCACGATCGGTGTGTACTGTGGGCCGAGCGGTTCCAGCGGGTCCACACTCAGGTTCACATCGTTATCGGCACAGAACGCTTCATATCCACAGGCGGCCGTATCGACGTCGAAGTACATGTGCTCCGGACAGGAGAACAGAACCGGCCGACCGTCACGGCACATGTAGAACTCACTGCAGTTCGTGGGACTTCCCATCAACGAGCCGGGAGCCTTTCGCTCACAGATCTGGACAGATGGACGATAGTGGGGCACGTTAGGATCTTCAAATCACCAGAGAAACACCCATGTTACCTTAAATCCATACAGTTGACTAACGCCGCCAAGGGCTAGCAGCACAAACAGGAGCTTCATTTTCGTTCAACAATCAAATGTCTACTGAT
Source organism: Anopheles stephensi (assembly GCF_013141755.1). Classification (NCBI taxonomy): domain Eukaryota; kingdom Metazoa; phylum Arthropoda; class Insecta; order Diptera; family Culicidae; genus Anopheles; species Anopheles stephensi. The sequence continues at coordinate 18,188,156 of NC_050202.1, read as the reverse complement.
ACCACCAGGCACTTTAACCTAGACATCTTTTATAAAGTTCCCAAATGAACGTTGATATCTTGGTTTGTCAGAAATCACGATCGACATCGTTGCTGTCACGCGCGATAAGAGATACCAATGTACCTCCGAGCAGTACCTCCTCCGCACACCACGAAACGGATGTTGGACACAAAGCGAGCGAGCAAGAGGTGTTCTGACAAAGGGCTTGATAACGATTCTCCCTCTATAAATGGACATTTAATTTTGCCTGCTTCGTGGAACGTTTCTGCGTCCCACTATTATGTCCGACAAGGTTTCACTCTAATTGATCTAATTTGCACTAATTTGGGAAGCAGGTCAACAGCAACATAGTTTTGTCTGCTTCTTGGAACACCAAAATCTTCGGATACGGGTACCCTAAATTCGGTAGCCATTTTTTTCCGTCGAAAACGCCTTCAGAGATAGCTCCAATTCATTGAATCATCCACCCCGATGCATCCAATCCGTGAGACCGATCCATCACCGACCGATCGCGGATCTGCGAGGATCGATCAATCAGACACGCGATTCGATTTCCGGCGATTCGATGGCGCCGCCATATTGCGAGCGCCCTCGTTCGCAAAACCCGACCCAAAGACCTTGCATCACGAAACGCAGCCCAACACTGTAAGCCTATAATTTTCCTCGACCCTACGCAGAAGGGTAAACGTGGCAGGAGGACCCGGCGTGGCTAGGATGCAGCAAAACCCACCATGGACACCACCGGAGACAGGCACCAACATGTAGATAATTGCAATTTGCTACCGTTTGAGGCACGCGGGTTCGCATGTTGGTAGCCGCACATTACGTGACCCGCAACCGGGCTACTGTCGGCGGACCGTTTCTCCCCCCCCCCCTCGCTGCTCCCTTGACCGAATGTTCCCGACCCGATGAACTTCAGGCGAACCAATCAACAGCTTTCAAAATCGCTGTGCACGAGGTGCTGCACTTTTCCGTAAGCTCGGGCAGAAGAAATTCCTGAGGTAGGTATTGCGGGACATCAATCACGCGCAAGACTTCCCCTCCGGGGGAATGGCTGAAGTTGACCATCTCACAGATCCCAGCAACACCCTCAAATCAACCGCGTTTCTCCTTCTCATTTCTCAAATCAAACTTCCCCCGGGAGCGGCCGGGGCGTAGCTGGAACCTGGAGGTCAAGCCATGCATCCCTAAAAGTTTGACAGTCGTCACCCGTACCAGATGAAATGGATGTGTCGCCAGAACCCGATCAGTGGCTGCACACTGTCAATGTGTTTGCCTCGCTGACATCTTTCAGTTGCGAGCGACCGGGCAAGGAATAATCTGCAATTTAAACGCAACCCGAAAACATCCGCCGGGTTGTCGTGAGGGAATGTACCGGGTGCGTGCATGCGAACGGCTGAGACATGGAGGGCCGAGAAAAAAAAACCCACGACAACCCAAGTCCCGAGGTGGAGTGGTGGAGCGCAAACAAAGCAACCCTGAACTGGCGGTGCACCCTTTGCACAAATGCATGAACCAATTGCGCATGACGCACCCGTGGATGATCTGGCAAAGTCGTCAATCCGGGATTGGAGCTGGAACAGCGCACAACAGCATCAGGAGCCACGGCGTAATTGGCAGCGGCTCAATTATCGGTGCAATTGGGAGCGAATAATTATGCTAATAAGACGTTGTGAAATATCAGCAAGCAAAACTCGTTCCGATCGTTCGATTTGGTCCACACCAACAGGGGGAGAGGAAGGCTGACGGGTTTGCTGTGAGTGAGTGGCAACTTTTGTTTTGCTCTTGCCTTGTGCCCAGTGTTGTTGTGGGGCAGTGTTGTATTTTATTTGTTAAGCGGGTACGAAAAAAACACTTTCGAAGTTTGGAGTGGTTGTGATGACCGTACCAATAATTCTCTGAAGCGGGGCTGATTTTAATTTGGAGTTCGTGAGCTCGGACGACCAGGACCGTGAGTGTGATAAAACGCGACGCCATCCTTAACATTGTTTCTGCCAGGGTCGTTTGGACACGGGCACGCAAGACAAAGAAACAAGATGGACTTGAGACTCCTGCTGCTTAAGCTAATCAGCCATAAGTTAATAAATATCGATTTTATATCTGTTCCGAGCGATGAACTGCTGCAGTACGCCCGGGGGGATTGTGACGAAGGCATGAGAAAATTGCATTCGAAAACTCATCCAATAAATGAAGGAGTTCCAATGGGCTGAGTAGAATACAATATTTGTTCTGAACAGTCATCAAGCTATAGGGATAGCTTGTTTTCAAAGTTCATAACAATCGTTCGTATGGGCCGTGGATGCTCGAGGATCTTCAGAATCCCATAGTGCACCTGATATTCTGCGGAGTCGTTTCGATTCATCAAGCCCACGGAACCGTTCATAAGTCAAAACTTAAACACGATGAGGGTACAGTGACTAACATTAATATAAGCTCATCACGGCTTTTAATAGCACACAAAGTTCTAGAAATAGCAATCTGGCCTGGCCGTCCTTCATGAATAAAATAACAATCTTACTAATCTTATTTACTGCGAGTTCTTAGGTCTTGATCTTTGACTTCCCTATTTTTCTTTTTCTTACGTGGCTCAAGATCCTCAAATGGTCTCAGCCTGCCAATCTTGGCTTTCTGTCACTTAGCCTTAGCTGAATAGTCAATCCTGCTTGCGGAGAGACGGCCTGGATAGGATTTGATCCCAGATCCTGCCGTATGAAGACCGGTATCTCCATTAGGCCACACTAAATAAAAACAGGCTCCAAAATCTGCCTGACACCTATACACATTCCAGGCACTGTATACACACCCCATGCGTAAACTCTCCCATCGAGTGCTCCTCCACACGGAAGGTCCATAAAAACGACCAATAAGCCGTAATTTATTTGTTGGCTTTCGTTCCAATCATCATCGTAGCTCATAAAAGCTTAATGTGGGCTCGGGAGCTGCACTAAACCCGAACCTGGAGCTGAAGCGATAAAAAAACCCCCCTCGACCCTCTCGGAGTTGGCGGAGCGGGACATCAAAACATGACTTATGGACACTAAAACGCAACATTAACCGGAAAGTGGATTTTGCCGGATGTTGTTTGCGCGTGGACTGTTTGGCGCTCTTTTGTTGCGTTCGGGGTTGGCGCTGTGGTTGCGAAGCAGAAAAGCTTCACTTCAAGTGACGCCGTTCCCATAAAAGATCGAACAAAGTCGAATAAGGTACACCGAAATTGAACACATTCCACACACGGTGCTGGAGGTTTGCGCAGGCGTCTGCAAGCCTCACCACTGTTTATGGTTATAATATTCAATCAAATGGTGGATTGAGACTGTTGTTCAATCTTGAATGTTGATCGTAAATTTTACCCTCAACTAAATCGTTGCGCATCTCCGGGCTTCACCACAACTAAGTACAACATGGAGCTACATTTTGACACAAAGCTTTCGCGCGGTGGTGCTGATGTCTCGCAGATCAGCTCATCAGCGTTTCATCCTGTTTTGAAATCGATTAAACTTGACATCGGGGAAGGGAGAGTTCCAAACAACTCACCCCATGTCACTTATGAAACAGGGGGGGCGGCACTCCTAGCGAGGGTGAAGAATTCCAAGAATTTTCAACTCCAACGTGAGAACGGGTTGCGTTCTTTGTGCGGATTAGCTCCCGTCATCGAACGCTCCAGCAACCCAGAATACGATCCTCTAGGAGCTTCTGAATTGGCAGGATGCACGCGGAACCCATCCCGAGGACTCCCCGGTGCGATTGCCCGCACAGCCTGAACCGTTTAGAAAGGTAGTCAAGTATAGGGAAATTTTAATTAACCCTACAAGAAGCTGTGGACCGCACCACCCGCAGCGAGATCGCCAACTCCCAGTTGCGTGCAGCTACCGGATAGGAACACGCTCCGGACTCCGACCCCGTAGCAAGGACGCAGCACGATCTCCCGGGTGTACCGCTGTCCTCGATTCCCGGCCCCGAAATCCGAACCATGAACCATCATGCATCGGCAAGCTGGAACCCGGGTTTTCTGGCTTCACGATCCAATAACGCTACACAATGAACAATGATGGTTTAGTTTTTCTGTGAGGTGTGCAAGTTTTTCTCCCCAAGTGCCTACCGTAGGGGATGATCGATTTGTTTGTGCCAGGACGTGTTCGTGACGTGTGGTAGCGGCCCGGTTAGCTCTCCGGCCATGCGGTTCGTGACGCACAACCGGCGAGCCCCTAATCGTTTCGGTCGGTGCGAAATGAGAAAGCACTTATTGTGCCCACCGGGTAGGCCAGTTCTAACGGGGCATATTCATGCACGAGTGCCAGCCATACATTCCATGGCCGAGTGAGCCAAAGCTCAGCACGGACCCGTTTCGAGTACGAGATTTGTGATGCGTCACGATGAAATAGAAGAACGCTGGGTCCAGGCTTGGGGGCAGCTGGTTGAACGTCGCTCACGGGGTGCTCCAGCTGGTGTAAACTCGGAAGCGTGAAGTCGGCGTGCGGTACTACGCAGAGTGACTCCATTTGGGTACTCCATTTTTTGTTGTCACCATTGTCTTGGAACTTTCGTGGAATTTGAAGCAGTGAAATTCTATACTTATTGGACCAACATTTTGAGAAGATTGTCTGGATGAAGTACACCGTGGGAAATATTATCTGTGGACTTCAAGGAAATCACACCAGATAAATAGATCATTAATCAATCGCGTGCTCATTCTAAGGCTCCCATACCCGGGGAAAGGGATTCCAATCGATACTGCAAAACCTGATCAACACCTTGCTAAGGTACCGCCCGCCAATCCTTCCCTCCTGCGTACCAAGAATGTCATTCCGCTGGTCCGATTTGACAGGACACCGGACATCGCACAAGACCGCGGGTGACGAGAAGACATAACACGCTGCACCCAAGTGACATAATAATCAGCTGTAATTATCTACATTTTCTTATCTACCGGCTCTCCCTCACTCTCTCTCTCGAACCAAAAACTGACCAACCCGCGTCTCGGGAGATGCAACACTCGAGATATTCACCCGTACCCGTGGGGACCCGTAAGCGGATAGACAAACAAATTGCCTTGTTGATGTCATGTCACCAGCTACGTAACGCCGGTTCCATCACCACCTCCACCTGTCATGTTAAGGCCCCCGTTCCCTTCCACCGTTCACTCCTTCCGAACTAATCCCGCCGACCACAGCAAAATGTCAAAGAAACGTCAAAACGCGGGCCGACCACTAACAGCACCCGGGGGCGTTCGGCACCGAGGACCCGGGCCACCCCCTTTGCTCTAATTAAACCCGGACGGAAGAGGAGCCGGTCAGCACCGCGGCGTTCGGCGTGGACTTAATTGTCGCGCTAATTGATGGACAATTTTAAATTTCAAATTATTGCGCTCAGTCCGCGCTCAACCTTGCGGCTGCACGGGTCATGAAATCGGTGCGGTGTCTGATGCCCGTGTTCAGGCAGGCAAGCAGCTGTGCCTCGTTTTCTCCTTCTGCCCGGCTCGTTTTCGGGAAACGAAAAGCGCCCATGCTCAGACGCAACTACCACTGTGGCCTAAAGCGTAGTTTTGAGTTTGTCGACTGCTTGACGGGGTAAGCGAGTTTCCGGGCCGGCCGGCACACGGAAACTGCCTTAATGCGCGTGCTTTCCACCGGTTGCGCAACAATCCGCCACATCCGGTGGAGTTGTAGTTTGCGCTCGGTTTGGTCTAGCCTTCAGTAGCCTTTAGTTTCTGCGGAGATGACCTCTTAAAGGTGAGATTGTTCCAACACGCTGCTGTAATGGGTGGAGAGCTTCAAGTTATCGCAGTGAGATATACGACTCATCCAAGGCAACGCAAGCTTCTTAGCAAAGTTGAACTACTTTCAACCGCTCAAAATTGATCACACCGAGCCAAAAAGCAAGTTTCTGCGTGTTAAAACTCGCCCATGCACCTCACGCGGCCACTTAATTGCGTGTCGATAAATCAATGCTCAAAACCAGATCATGGGCCCACGGTACGCTTCGCTTCCGTCGATCACGGGCTGTAATCAAAACCACACGAATTGAGACGTTTGCTGCTCGATCCAGCGCCCGCATCTCCTGCCCAGGCTCATCCATCACCGCAAAGGAGCGGTCCGCGTGTCTCGAAACCCCGCAATCGATCGAAGCCTCCGTAAGTTATGAGTTTGTTTACACTGATTGAAACATTCGATACCCTTTTCGGGGTTGAAGGTGTCCCAGGTGTGCAGATCGTTTCGCCAGCGATCGCTGGTGCAAGCCGTGGAATCGAGGTACCAACCGTGCCAACGATAATTGATTTCCCGACCGTTCTAGGAATTGGCCGCAAGCTAACTTGGCGCCTGCACGTTAGCCAACCGACGCCGGCTGAGCCTGTCTGTACGCGCGTGTTAATCCGCACCATCGCGCAGTATCACAGCGGTAACTGTTGATTAAAGTTTGAAATGTTGTTATATTGCACCACCCGGCCGCCGTATTTCACCTGCCCGATCGGGGGGTTTTTGTTTTGTAATTATAGCAATTACAATGCTTTAATTTCATCCCTTTCGCTGGCGTTAGATCCGCATAGGAACACGGTGCAGCGGGTGCAGCATTTGTTGCAGTCGGTAACATGCAATATGATGAAGAAAATATGTGTATTTGTAATTTGTTACACAGGGAGTCGTGTTCAGTAAGTGAAGGATTTCAACAAGACCCAATAGTTCACAGCTGTCAGAAGATGAAATATAACTTCCGCTTGAGCACATCCTGTTGGGCATGCTAAGCTGTTTGTTCTTCTCTTTGTGCTGAGGTGAAATAAATTCTCGAACGTTCGATTAACTTCGTTATAAGTTATCAAATTCACTGGGTTATTAATTAAATTAAGATATAGTCATTAGAGAGTCGTTTCTATAGTCTCTATGACCTTTTAAAGGTCATGCCTGCTATTTCTAGTTTACTAGACTTATTTATACCGCCCAGTAGGATAGTTAATCTTCACTGTAGGGGAACGGCCCTGATGAGACTTGAACCCTGGTCCTGCCGTGGACCACCGTACCGACCCAGTCTCATGGCTTATGAAATTTAAATCTGCTTTGTCGATCTGTGCTACCGTTATTAAGGCAATAATATCAATAAAATGTTTTGTTATAATTTAAGTTTATGAATTATGAGGTGTTATAGGCATATACAGCGAAAGCCTATAAATAAGAGCTCTGTTACATCCGAGATGCAAACTACTTCATTTGAACACTTTTACCAAGCATAAACATGGCAATATTTTGCGAAAGCATCCTCAATATCTTAACTTTCTGTGTACATTTTTGTTTTCTTTTAAATTTTTACAATTCATTGCGTAAGAATAAAACAAGATAAATCGACTCGGCCAGGCCGTTCTTATTTCATTTAAAAAATATAATTACGTAAACAAAGCAAAAAAATCAACATATTGTTTTTAACAACTTTTTCAGTAACAAACTTAAACTCTTTTCAAATTGAAAAAAGGGTAGATGTCCTTAATTATGTATAAAATTTTGTTATAATTTTAAATTGAATGAATTACTGATTTTTTTTATTTCATGAAGGACTGGCTGAACGAACAGTTATATTTTGGCCATTTTTTCATGAGAATGACAAAAATACACGGATGAAATTGTCTACTTAATTTTACAAAATAAACTATTTCGTTGATTGATTAAAAATCGACATAACAACAACTATTTTACAAATTTAAAATATTGGTAGGCTTATTCTCTTGTCCTTACTGTATGCAGACTGGTTTTTTATTACACTTTTCTGGTTAAATTTATGGCTTAGTCAGGTGGCCAAGGTGATAGCGACTCCGATCTTTACGCGACAAGACTGGGATGAAAATCTCATCCAGATCGCACCTCCCTGTACGCAGCTACAGAAAAATCAAGTCACAGAAAGCCGGAAATGGCAGCAAAGACCTTTTGAGGTTGTTGTGTCACATAAGTAACATCCTCTCTTTTACTCTTCTGTTTTGTTAGTTTTAAAAAAATATATAAATTCCTCAATTTTATTAATTCTATTTACTTTTTTCAGTAATTTATTCTTTGTATCATTCGAACAGAGTTTATTAAACATATTGATCTAGTTTTTCTTTGGCTTATTGCTGCTTAACCACTCGTTTTATGTTTATTTTACTATTTATTGATCACTATTTCATGCTTCTTTTATTTACTTTCTTTTGTTTTAAGAAGCTGATACTTCTCCATTTCATTAGTTTTCTTTGATTTCAAGTAGTTTCTTCCTTTTTGATGAGCAATGACACGTTCCTAAAAGAGTTTAGTCATGTTTTTAAAATAAATTCATGTTTTTAGGTGTATTTTAGGGAAATTGTTGCTTGTTTAACATTAAATTATATCATAACTTGCAAAAGAAGTTATGTTACTTGGCCAATTCTCAAATTTATCAAAGGCTCAACGGCTAACTGTGATATTTATGTAAAACTACCATAAATAATATCAATAAAGTCAGTTTCAAACTCCAAAGCACCTGTGAGCATATCGCAATCTACCATTACCCGAGTTTAAAAAAAAATTCTTTTCCGTGATTTACCGATACCCAAATATATTCAAATTACTTCCCTAATTGTACGTGGAACATCCTTCTGAGATCACACCGAAACACGGAGCTACTCGGCACGGTGACTGCGGTAAACCGATACCGAATCGGTGACGGAAAATCAGTCCTAATTTTAAATCAGATAAAACCCGACTCGTCAATCCTTTTTCGTAGTGGAACGAAAACAGAAACCCCGGCACTATTTCCACTCAAAAATCGTACCCTCCAGCGAATTGGATCACGGTAAACGGATTATCGGCTTCCCTGGCCGACGGAAGCACGAACAGAAGTTGGACCGGTGCACAATTTGGATGTTGAGGGCCGTCCGGTGGCATCATACGGCACCACATCTCACCGGCCGTTGGGTTCCACCACCGCCAATGATTTATGACGAAATTGCTTCCCACAAATCCAACCGATGTCGGTGCTTGATCGCTCGTCATAAATTACGTGCGAGGTCGTAATGGCTGCCTTTCGCATTTCTGCAAGCGCTACGGTACAACCCCGGTAGTAAGCCCGGGCTACCGAGCGAAGTTTTTGTAGATTAAAACCAAGCCAACGGTAATGATAACGAGTAAACGCTTCCTTTACATTTATGCGACCAAGAGGTGCTTGATCGATCGAAGGAAGGGACCGGCGTGAGGATTAACGTGGAATCGTCTAATATCCTCGCGCACCTCACCTGCAGCAGCATAGTCCAGAAGTCAACTTTTCATGGGTCATCGGTTCATATTGTTCTCAGCAAACATGCGTTTTCAAGTGTCGGTGTACAAAGGATCCTCAAGATCGAGATCCTTACCCGGCGTTTCTTTTACCTGCTCTTGAGCTTGCTTTTTTCTGCTAGATCATTGAATCGATTACTTCGGGCCCCGTTGGCGACAGCATCTCGTGTTTGATGGCAGAAGCAAGCCGATGGTGAGCAAAACAGAAACTCCGATACGATTGGGATTGCCCTCAGCGTGATCGCTTGTTGAACGATCTAGATTGTATCTTCACCGGTTGCTTTTTTTTAGTAGCAATTATCAGCTCACCCTTAGCTTTCCCGTGGTGATCCTTTCTACTGCCTTACCTTCGCAGGCGGCATTTGTAGGCAGACACTTCCCCCTTATCTTGGGACCATAATTTTGTTTATTAGAAAAGGAAACGATCGTTTCTAGGTGCGCTTGTGCAGTGGATCGAAAGACAGCAGCGAATGTGCGGGATGGTCGGCCGATAATTGAAACACCAAAACAAAACACCAAACTCTCCCCAGGAGTATCGAAAACGGGATGCACCTACACGCACTCATACCCTGCTGTGCATCCCGGATGCTACCGGTGTCCTGGGCCGAATCGTTCCCGAAAACCTTCCAGCAGCCGATCTGTTTGTAATTGAGAAGCGGAAATTAAACGGAACATTTTTCACCTGTTTTGATTGATAAGGGTGCGGAAGGATGCACCGTTGCGCCGGAGTGAGGTGCGAGCCGGGAAGATGGAATTAATAGTCCAGGTGCAGGATGATCGTGTAATTATTGGTATAAAAAGTGGGTTTTTTGTTTTTAAAGTTGACTAAGGCACTCGAATGGTGATTCGATAGGTTTAACTTTGTTCTTCAAACAGCAAAGATCTTTCAATTCTTTGCGCCAGAAAGATAAAGAATTATTGTATTACAGTTTCAATTGAATAAATCTACTGTAGATAGCTCAATTCAGTAAATGTTGCTGATTTGGTATATCAAATACTAATACTTTCGAGATGGTTCTTGTAAATTCGTCTTCTTTCTAGGAGTAGCCTTTCCGTGTTAAAGACTAATAGCTTCTCCCTTTTACCTATTGAATGTTGGATAAATTCTTTCGATAAAGATTTGCTAAATTTCTCCGTCAGGTTGCAGTTGAAGCCAGTTTAATTGACCACTGAACATTGTTGTTGAACTAACAACAACTTTCAAAACAAAGCGGTCTTACAGACCCAAAGCCCCTATTGATAGATAAGATAGATTCTGTAACAGTTAATAAAGCCATCTTGAACAAATTTTATCCCGTATATTTTAAACGGTCTGGATGAATGAGATTTGGTTAAGATTGCTATGGGGATATAGCTTGGGCATAATGGCGACAAAACCTTGATTTTCCTCACCGGTGACTTCTGCATTTACCGAGCGGAATTCCGGAACTATTCCTACCAAAATTATCACGTGTAATAGGTCTATGGTGCGATCCGGTGGCCGAGGCGACATCGGCGCCGGTCTTCACATGGCAGGGCCGGGGTGCAAATCCTATCCAGACTGCCTCCCCGTACGTAGGGCTGACTACTTTTCTACGGGTAAAATAAAGTCACAAAAAGTCAGGAATGGCAGGCCGAACTCTCGAGGTTGTTGTGCCAAAGAAGAAGAAGTAGAATAGGTCTGTTACACTAACTTACTTTAGGCCTTCTCAATCAATCTGGAAGACTCACAAAGTCTTGACGTGTCGCGGTGTTTGATTCGATGCGGATTCTCATGATATGACCAGCTCACCAGAACTTTGTGAGTCTTATTCACTGTACAATGGTCATCGCACTTGGTCCATGTCTGGGCAATCTATTTGCACCAACCAGCAAAAACATAGCACCTTACTAGCACCTTCGAAAAACTTTTCTTACATACCAGACCATCGAACCTGCTGAGCATCTTCCTCATGAAAGCGGCTTAACAAGGTTCGTCAGATTTTGAGAATGTGAATGCCTCATAAACTTACGTAGGTACAGGAATAATAAATATTCTATGCAGTCTTTGTTTGTCGTGCCAGGTGTTTTCAGTGAAGATGTACATTTTGCTTCTTCTTAGGAACAACAATCTCAAGAGGTGTTAGCGAGTAATTTTCTGCTTATTCACATCTAGGATCAAATTTCTATCAAATTTTAGCAATCATTTCCTCTTTTGTTTAACTTTGATGTCTGTCACCGTAGATAATTTTTCCTATTTTTCCGCATATTTTATTCTTTAAGTACTGTCTGGCTGTATTGTCTTCTTCTTCCTTGACAACGTCCAAAGGTGTCGGTCTGCTATTTCTGGTCTTCTAGACCTGTACATACCACATAGTTAGATAGTCAGTTCTCCTCTACGGGGGAACAGTCCGGATGGGATTTGAACCTAGTTTCTTAAAATTCACAAAGAAACGTTATTTCCTAATGTTCTTGTATTTAAAGGTGCTCCCTAAGGGAAGCTTTGCACTTATCTTCGTGCAATCAGTTACAAACATCATTACCATTTGTTCCTCCTTCAGGCTCACAAGCGCAATCTTTTCCTCTTTCTCCAAGGTTTGGAATAAAGAATCCTTCTTGTTCAACCAGAACCAACCTTCTTATGCGTTCTTTCACTGTCCTTCCTTTTTCGTCCTTACCACCACCAACCCGTTACAACCTGCACAAAGGTACCATATTTTTCCGAAGCAGAAAATTGAAATTACATTTCTCTGTCATTCCCAACCATTGGGAAGGCTTTTCGACTCCAAAGCTGAAATGGATCATGATCGTGTTCGAAAAAAAATCCCTCGATCTCGGTACGCTTGCTGCCCGCTGGCTAATAACAGATGTTTAATGAGTGCAACGCGTATGTTCTAAAGAAAGCCTTCTCATTACAGCAAACAGAACCATCTTTCTGTCTTACAAATCGTTACATAACTGCGGCCACGCCACACAACAAAAGCACAGAACAACACCCTTACGGCGGTGGCAGTAATAATCTCAACAAGACAATTCAGCTTTTTCCCACAGGGAGCGATCACACACACACACACACGGTAAAACAACCCCCGAAAAGCAACCAAACCTAACCGTCCACGAGGTCATCGTACGAACGTTGACGGGTTTTTTTTTGCATATGTTCCGATGTGCCCTAACGTTACGTGCGTGCATGCACGATTGGTTTTTTGGTCGAACAAGGAAACAGCTTTTTGGAAAATAGCATGCACGTGATCGCCCCGGTTCGGGTTCGGGTTCCGTCATCAGGTCGAATAAGGATAATTATCTAACGGGCTTGCCGTAATGTGCCGTGCAAACGGCGTGGAAAGGCTTCCCGGCTGGAGGTCACTCCCAATTGCAGCTGCGTTGCAATGTTTAGTTGCTTTTGGGTAATTCTTTGCCCAAGTCACACTTTTGTGCACGGAATGGTCATATTTTTTTGCTTTGCTTCCAGAACCAAAGTCAAAGCGCTCTCGGAAGAAGAGAAATATTCTGAGAGATACAGCGCCAAACTGTAATCAGGGAACAATTTTCCAGTAGTGTGTAATGAAAATAATTATATACAATTGAAGTGTTTGTGTTTTTCTAAAATCAACTTTTTGTAATTTTTGTTAAGGTTGTCTCAATATTGGTGTACTCAACATTTTTATCCGAGAAGAAGAGATAACTCAACATTGCAATTAATTATTTGCAAATGAAGTCATCCTGACATTGATATTACTTAAGACATCTCCATCAGATCGTTTTCATATCATATTTTAACACTCACTTACGTGCTGGTTCAGTATCTTTATCCAAAATCTTAAATCTCAATCTCCTACCCATACACCCATTCGTTCGTTATTCGGCGAAAACACATCCGATGCGTACGTACGTAGCGCCCTAATCGAAGGTGACAAGCCCGTGTCTGAAGATCAGTGAAGGTTCGTTGTTTGGTGCGCCACGCTGCGCCCCGGACGGGTGTTTAATTTAATCTATTTCCCCGAATCGGTCCACCTACTTACTGGAACCGGGCGGAATCGGATCGGATCCGAGGAATCGAGTCCCCCAGGCGAACTTCACGGATCAAGTTTCACGATCCCGCCATCCTGGTCATGGACAACATTTGCATGGGAAAGGTTCTTTTTTTCGTTCTTTCAGTAGCGACCGCCACCGAATCTGGCGCGCTCTCCGAATGCTGGCTCTCCTAGATCAACGTCAAGTGGATGTGCGTCTTGCGAGTGCGGTAGGCTACCAATGGTAGCACATTGCCTTCGGGAGCATTTTTCGGCAGGTAGACATCAAATAAGGTCTCAGACCCTGGCCATAAGGCAACGAGCGGGGTTGATTGGTGAGCTCTCTTTGTTTGGTGAGCCGGTGTTTCTGGAATCAAGCTCATGCTGGGAAGGGATTTGTTCATTCTGATGAGATTATTCTGGCCCTATTTGCTTGTGTGTCATTTTCGCTCCACTTGCTACTTTTTAAATGAACCGTAAGCGAATTAGCTTTTTTTTCTCGACCAATTCTATTTATATGTTCAACTTCAACCAATTCTATTCCACCTTCTCTATATCTACACGTCATACCTGTCATCCATTTGCCAACCATAAAAACGTTACTGCATAATTGAAGAACTGCACCCAATCATCAGTGTTTGCGCCGTGGTTAGGCAAAACCACTGGCGAGGGTGCGTCTCGTCATCGACGGACACCCAGTAGCGGTAGTGGCCCCTTATTGTCACACCAACACATTCGACACACTGCGACAAAACCGGACACAAAAAAAGGGAAACTAATTTTGCTCTTGCACAAACAATCAATACGAGGGTAAACAGGGAAGCGTTAATATGGCGCCCTGTTTTTCTTTTCTACACAACGGGTGAAAAACACAACAATGGCCTCCCGTACCAGTTTGACGCAATGAGTAGAGCGGTGTGGAGCGTTTTGCTTCTAATGTGGAGGCTTCCAGTCGAATATAGGAATAACACACGACGACTTCGTCGCTATGCGCCCAAGGTTACGATAGGCAGGGTGAGCTTCGGTGCTCGCCGGGTGCTTATGGTTGGCTTTAGCGGCCAAGACGAACCAGCTTCGGTATGCATTGCGGTAGACGGGAGTGTAAATAAAACACGAACCACGGTTACGATGATTGCTGGTATAATAGAGAGAGAGACAGACATGAATAAACAAAAAGAGATGGCTTTGTAAACGATGTTATCAAACGAGGTTTTTGGTGGATTGTGCTGGAATAAATGGTTTTTGTATTAAAGATAAGGGCACAATCCTTCACAATGGATTTTGGTAGATAGCTTTAGTTGTGTTAGATAGATCGACATGTGGAACAGTACAGATCGTCGTTAAATGAGTGTTCTGTATATCATGTCTGTCTTTATTAGACAAACTAGCTTTATTAGACTATACTGTTTCTTGGACGGAGATGTCTTATGAAATAAAAGACTTCTTCTGGTAGACGAGATCTGTTGCATGAAGTTGCATGAGTCTGGACGAAATGTTCTCTTGGTAGACAAGGCCTTCTAGTGGGTGAAATCCTCCTGACATTTATGTATCTTAGCAGGCAATGACGGGAGAGGCCCATTAAACAGTTGAATGATTCTTAGGAGAATCCATGGACAGCAAAGCACCTTAGCAAAAGAGATTTCCAGGTAAACGAGGCCCCATGAACCTAGAGGGAGAACATCCTTCTTCTACCTCAAGACAACGAAAGATTGCGCGGTAGTCGGCTAAGACTTTCTCGCGAACACCTATCTGTGATACTGATTTATATGGACAATCATTATCTAGGTATAGTTGTCTCCAATCTTCATTGTCGAACAAAAATTATGTATAATTTCCAATAACAATTATTTGCAATGTATTAGAGGCTCTTTCATTATCACTTATACACTAAAACCGTTTATTGGGAGACTATGAAAATTTCTTGGTAGACAAGGCTCCAAGTAATCTCCCCAATGGCCCTCAAGAGAGATCGATGATGTTAGGGCAACGAAGGGTTACACAGTTTACGTCAGAACTTGCACCTCTCCTGGGACTCCTAGAACTGGGTTAAGGAGTTTTAAAGCATTTATCTGTTTTTTAGAGTTTCTGCTAACCAACTACTTGGGTTTGGAGTTAAAAATTATTCGTCTTTCTTCTGGCACTACAACCTCGAAAGGTCTCGGCCTGCCATTTCTAGCGTTCTGTGACTAGATTTTACCCTTAGCAAAGTAGTCAGCTCAGCGTACGGGGAGTCGGTCTGTATGGAATTTTTGAACCCAGGTCCGGCCGTGTGAAAATCGGCGCCGTTATCGCCTTGGCCACCGGACCAAGGCTAAAAATCATTATCTAGATCCACCATTAAGTCCTTTTTTGATATTTCTGCTTAACTCTAAGGCTTCTAGTCTAAGAATTTCTTAATCTTGGCACTAGATTTAAGCCTTCGATTTCTCTCTACTTGTATCCTCTCTATAGAATCAGTCATGTCAGAATGCTAAGTCATCTAACCAAAACACCACCGAGTTGCCTTCCCTTAGAAATCTGAGATCGTTAAGCTAAGAAGCCTTTAGATAGAGTTTGTTTACTGGGTTGTTAGCTAAATTTAATTAGTGCCGTCTATCAGCAATTGGCACAAACCCCTAAACTTTACCAAGTCATCGCAAACTCACCTCCGATTAGCTTCTGCAACAAACATTCATCTGTCATCATATTTGCGAGAATATGCCAGCCCCCGTCATGAACGCTGCCCACACACACATTCTTCAACGATCTCACCCCGGTCCACAACTGTCAAATCACCACACCAACAGCCCCCAAATCAACAACCTTACAGTAGCGACCGATAAACGCGGAACCATTCGTCATAATTGCCCCTTAATTATAGACGCATGGAGGGTTTCTTTTTCCAATTTCCATCCGAGTGCACACAAATCCGTGCTCGAACGCGAGCACCACAAACTCCCGAGCCTATGCACACGAAAGTACTAATCTTACGCGTTCGTTCTAACCGTTTAACCGATGCACACCCGACCGGATGCACGTGTGATTGCCCGCTTTCCTACTGGGAAATTAAATCTTTACCCACCCTGGCGAGGGAAAGTCGAATGTCATCGGGAATAGAGAGAAATAAAAATTGCCAAGAAAAGCGCATCTGCGGGCAGTTCCCAGCGCGGGTGAATGAAACTATCACTGTGAGAAAGGGTGAATAGGCAACGAGGAGCAAAAGGTGAGGTCGGCACTAGCCAGACAATGGACATTGCTTTCCATTGGTGCATTGTTTTGCGAACGATTTTCATTCAGCTTTTGCGCTGCTATTTGTCATTCACAAGCGGTACAGTGGGTGGATGTGATCTGGAAAACGAAACACCACGTTCTCGGATTGTCAACCGCTGACGGATGAAATTATACAGTAGTGAGATTGTAGCTTTGCCAAGAGAATTCAATGAGCATGCATGAGCTGCGAAACGCCCCATTTCCGGCTACATTTGCGGCTCCAATGAATGGGACCATCATCATATGAAACGGGTCTAATGTTCGTTTATTGAATTATATTGTTACATCTTCACGATTGTTTGAATAATTCTACTGGATAATTTAGAGCTAATGGTACACTATTTTTGCTAATTGAAGTTTGTTTCAATTATAGTAAAATAGATTTGACAAATTGAAAACGTCTACCACACAGCTTATATACCAAGCATGTTTTAATTGTGGCGCAGGTTGATACGATTGAAACATCAGACGTACTATTTACCATTTATGTCTTAATCATCGTCTTTGAAGGGCAATTGTAACCTATCTCAAAAGTCTCTCAGATAATTATTCATAATTTTGTTAAAACATTTTTTTGCATTATTAAGTGATACAGAGGCTATCTGGTGGCCAAGGCAATAGCAGCACCAGTCTTCACACGGCAGGTCCGAGGCTTAAATCTCATCCAGACCGCCTCCCCGTACGCGGGACTGACTATCATGTGCTACGGTTAAAAGCAAGTCCCAAAAAGCCAGAAATGGCAGACCAGAGACCTCCCGAGGTTGCAGTAGATTTGACAGATATTGGGTAAACATTTTCAAAATAAAGAGAATGCATACTACATCTATGCTATATAACTCTTCAGACAATATCAGATGTGGTATATTCAAATATACCAATCCAATCCTGATATACCAATGATAAGTCAATCCAGATCCTGGCATACGCTGCTGACATAGACATCATCGGTTTGAGGCTCTCCTATGTAGCAGAAGCTTATCAAAGGATCGAGCGAGCCGCACAGAACCTCGGGTTCGAGATTAACGAGGCGAAAACCAAAATGATGGTGGCACCACCAGCAGCCCTGCTAACAAACACTGATTTACGCAGGAGTGATGTACAGATAGGTGACCGCACCTTCGAAGTCGTCCAAAACTTCATCTATCTTGGGTCAAAAGTCAGCACCAACAACAACATTGATGTTGAGTTACGCGCAAGGGTGCTGGCTGCCAACCGGTCATACTACAGCCTGAGGAAACTTCTCCACTCTTAATACCTGTCGCGACGGACGAAGCTGGGACTGTACAGAACATTTCTAGTCCCAGTACTCACATACGCCTCTGAGACATGGACTCTGTCCAAAACTGACGAAGCCCTCTTAGCCGCGTTCGAGAGGATCTGCATCTGCTCAGAAGAATTTTCGGCCCCGTATGTGTGAAAGGACAATGGAGGAGCCGCTACAACGACGAGCTCTACGAGCTGTACGATGATCCCACTATCGTACAGCGCATTAGACTCGCCAGGCTCCGGTGGGCTGGTCACGTCATGAGAATGACACCGGACGACCCAGCCCGTAAAGTCCTTTTAGGCCGTCCACAAGGACAGAGGAGGCGTGGTAGGCCCAAATTGAGATGGAGTGATGGCGTTGATGCGTCCGCCAGAACGGCCGGGATAACGGATTGGCAGACGATGGCGCTAAACCGTGAGCGGTATCGCCATATAGCCAAAAGCAAAAAAAAAATAACATAAATCAACTAAAATAAAACTGTTTCTACAAATATTGCTCGTACCAATTTCATCTTGATGCAGGTTATGTTGTTTTAAAAAGGACTTTCTATATGAAATCACATGTAAAACTCACTGGATTATTCTACTTGCCTTAAAAACAATCAAACTCCTTCAACATTATTGCACCTCATATCGTATCGGTTAACCAAACTTCCATAACTCGACTCACATATTTCTCACCCAAAATCCTTGACTTTTTCTTCTTTTTTTTTCACTCCCTCACGACAGCCTCGCCGATACAAAACAAAAAAAAACCTCCCGTTGCGGATGCGTGCACGGAGCGTAAACCTAGCGCGGATAGCTAATTAATGGGTCGATTTCCTTTGCCGCCGGGTTTTGTCAAACCCGGGCCGGACCCCAAACGGGAGCATTTATTTTGCATGTCTACACGACCCCTTCGGCAGCGACTCGCCAGACTGCTTACAAAACAAAGCTAACGCGTGAGTCATTTTCGTGAAAGTTTATGCAATTATAAGTCGCTACATGGCTACCGAATCTAGGGACGGTTGCGCTGGCTTTCGTTTGCCGCAGCCCCAGCAAGCCCACGCCCAGCAGCAATCCAAAACCCAATGATACCTACGACGATTGTAATTTCGTTCGTCACGAAAGCTCTTTTTTTGGGTTTTCGGTGGAGCAGTTTTTTCTCCCCCCGTATGCTAGGAAGGTTGGGTTTTTTTTAATTCTACAGTATTATAAAAAAGGCTTCTAAAACAGATCACGAAAAGCGAGATGATTAAATGTTACCACTCGGTTTCCCATTGAACTTTGGCTCAAAAGCGGAACAGCAGCACGCGGCAATACCTTCTCATGCACCTTCTCGGCTATCGGAAAATTTCGTTCGCCACCCGTTTTCCCGGTCCCGGTACGGTTCGAGTCGGGGCGAATACCATGGCTGACGGGAAGACCACCACGAATCAATAATTTAATTAGCTACCCGGTTACCACCCGAGCTCGGCCGAGAATATCGCACGTGCGTCTTCCAGCAGATCAAATCGTTGGAACAATCGACCAAATGTGCAGTAATTCACGCTCCATACGACGGCGAAATGGCCCGAGTACCATACCCACACACACACACACATACGTACCGGGAAGGTGTTAATTATGGAAAAAAAAAACAGGCCGGACAGTAACATACAACAAAAAATCGTTATGTCACTCTACGCAAAAATGCCTCGACTCGAGCGAGAACCGTTGCGAGTGGAAAATAGCTTACCTTCAGTGATCCGTAACGCTGACCGAAAACTTGTGCCAACCAAAACGGCCAATCAACGGGATGCCGGGATGTGGACGTGTGTCCTCCGGTGGTTTGCTGGGTGTTTAATAAAATTAAACTTGTAAGAATCAATCCTTCACACCTCGTGGCCGGCTCAGTTTTCAGCGTGTCAGCTCGCATTCGAAATCGTCCATCAACGTTCAGCCGTTCAGGTCAACGCGCGCACGGTGGCCGTACCGAGCGGGCCCGGTTTTGTCAACGGACGGGGACCAGCGGCCAGCGTGGAGTGTAAAAATTCAATCCGATCTTATGCTCTGCGTGCCCCGTAAAAGGGGTTGCGAGAAGAAAGCAATAAAAAAAGGCACACACACACATACACAGTTTTGCGTGCCGCCAATGATGGGATGAGGCTGTTGGCTGTTGGTGTATGCGTTTTTTGTCTTCGAGTGTCAGTTGACGGTTGCAGGTAAATTATGCTCGGTCGCCAGGGTTCATCGTCTTTAATCGGGAGCAATGTGCGTAGTCGAGTAAATGTCACACTTTGACCCGAAAGAGATGCTTATTAGGGAGTTTTTCTTTGCTCTCTTTTTCCATGGAGGCAAAAGGTTAAACTTGGTTCTTTGTAGCATCGTTTGAAGAATTTTTGCTTTCGTTTTGTCCAATCTCTTCGCAAATTTTATATAGCAGATGGTTTCGATGTTATTCAACATTAAATTATTGCATTATTACTCGTCAAAGTAAATTCACATAAATGAAAAAAAAAATTATATTAAAAAAACCTAAATAACGCATACAAATATCACATTATCGAAAGTTTTTCATCATAATCTACTGGTTCATGAACACAAGGGTTAACATTGAATGCAAGTAGAAGCTTTCATGGAAAACTGTGTTCAAGTTGCACAGCACTGTTGTACGCTAGCTGCACGCAACCATACATACAGTTCCCAATGAACAAATTTTAAATTCAAAATGTAACGCATCGTAACGCTTGTGCTGCGATGTTACAAGACGAGGCAGCTATTGTTATTTTATTATTTGAAATTGAGCATCGGCACGTTATTTATCACGACAATATTGTTTGTTATTGCTATAATATCTTTAAAAAAGAGCAATGATAATGAAAATATCAAATTTTCTCAGCTATTTGGATTTTCTTAAGATTCCAACATACACAAAACAACAACAATAAAAAGACTCCTGAAAGTATCGCTAATAGCTTTTGCGATGCACTAAAATTTCCAAAATTGCTGCTTAAATGCTTTTAAAATTATAAAGACTTCTATGTGCAGCTGGAATTTAATATTTTCTTTGCTAAAACACAAGCGGGAACGATAATTCGAATGAAAGCTCTAGTTAACGCTTAGTAACGCTATGTTGATGATCTGCTTGTTTCAATCACACTAACAACACAGCGAAACTGAGCGATACAAACGATAATAAATAGGTTAAAAAATATTTTATTAAATTAGGATATGATAATATGCCATCAAGTTGTATCAATAAATGAATAAAATAATAAGGATAAAAGTCTAGATGAATATGACAATACAGTCCTTAACACAATTTTTCGCAAACCTGTTTATTTTAAGAATAAAATGAGAACTAGACGAGTTAGCTAAACATTGTCTGCTATCAAGTTGTAGAGACTCACAAATCACACATTTTGCAGAAAAAAGTATAATTTTATATACACTTAAACAATATATTAGTCTGGTCCGGCCGATGCGATAACGGCACCGGTATTCACACGGTAGGACCGAGGTTAAAATCTCATCCAGACTGCCTCCCCGGTCTCAGCCAAGCTACAAATTTTTATGCGCAGCAAAAATTGGAAAAATATCGGACTTACATAGATTTACATGGGTACAGAGAATCGAAAAATAAGGCAGTCTGTTTTTCAGAAAGGTTTAATGTAACAAAATGTTGGAATAATATAGCAAAATTACTCCCATTGCCCAAGTCGGCTAGGGACACTACTTGCCACATACATTCAACGCCGTTCTACTATAAAATTGAGTTACTTGAAATGAAAAGTAAAAAAATTGTATCAATGAATTAAAATCTTTTTTTTTTTTTATTCATAAAGAACGGCCTGGCCGTATTGCTTAAAGCTAAATTACAAAAATAAGTACAATTCACGATGGTTTGGAAACATTTCCTTCTCCAAATGAATTAAAATCTTTCATGAAAAAATCATCAGACACCTGCGAGCCATCTTAATTTTTCAATACTGATTGGTTGTCTTGGTACCTCTTGTTGAAATTGTTCCAAAGCTTATATTGCAGCCATTGACCGCTTGCGGCTATTGTTTTAAGCTCCCGTAAATAAAAACAAAGTTGAAATGAATCACTTTTGAACACGTCCTTCAAACAATCGCTACTAAATTCCATTCATACGATACGGTCCGTATCACTACAAAATCAAACATGCACCGCCACAAACACATGATTACTATGCTCGGGAGTTTCCCGGTTGACACACACACATTTTTTGTCATTGTAACTAGAAAAGGATTTCTACAGATCTACAGTGCAAACTGTCACACGCATTACGCATCTCGACTTATCAGTCAGTTGTACTTCTGTTTCATCGATGAACCTGTCTGATAGCGTTCCCCTCCGTTAACAGCCGCTTTGTTCGCGCTGTTCATTGTGGCAACCTAATGAACATGAAGCGATCTTGTGTCCAAAGAATCTGGTACAACCAACCAACCCACCCCGTCCGAACGATTGCCCATCTACGCATTCTGGAGAAGACATCGTACGTGATCAAAAATGCTTGTACACCTGCCATCGGAACAGCTGATAGTTGGCGCACCAAACACGATACGTTATCAGTTTGATGTGCGTGTGTTAAAAACTGTTGCAGCTGTGAAGAAGTACAGTTTTCGCTATATAAATATTGTTTTCGTTCGGCTGACCGGCATACGTAACAGGGCAGGAGAAGTCAATCATAATGCAACGCTTTCTAATATTCGCGGCGCTGATCGCCGCAGCGAGCGCACAGGTAAGCATTGGATGCTGAAGAACGTCGAGTATTGGCCAAGATTATTGTGGACTATCTTTCCCTCTGTGTCTTAGCTCTGCAAAACCACCGGCGAGCTGGTGCCGAACCCGATCAACTGCAAGCAGTTCTTCATGTGCCGCACGGGCCGCACTATTCTCTTCACCTGTCCGGACAACACGCTGTTCAACCCGCGCACTCTGGCCTGTGACTCCACGAACAAGGTCCGCTGCCAGCCCGGTGATATCCCGACGAGCATCCTGACCTCCTCGCTGAAGGCTCAGCCATCGCGCATCGAACACACCGTGACGGATTGCATTAACCAGCCCGTGTCGACGCTGCTGTCCAACACTGCCGACTGTGGCCGTTTCTACCAGTGCTCCGTTACGGGCGCCATCAACTTCCTCTGCCCGACCGGTACCCTGTTCGACGCACGTCGCAAGATGTGCGTTGAGCGTGAGGTAGCCATCTGTGGAACCGTTGCCCTGCCGAACCCACCGATGGTACCACCGCAACCGATCGTACCACCCTCCCTACCGATCGTCCCACAGCCTCTGCCCGTCCTCCCCCCGTCCCTGCCGATCGTCCCGCAGCCTCAGCCTCCGACCAACGTGAACAGCCTGCAGATGCTGTGCCGTGGAAAGCCGCTCGGTGCCAAGATCCGCAACCCGGTGGACTGTACGGAGTATGTGAACTGCATTGGAACCACCATCCTGCGCTACGTCAGATGCCCGACCGGAACGGCTTTCGACGATGTGCGCAAGATCTGTGACTGGGTACAGAACGTTACGTGCTAAATGATAGAGTGCCTCCTATAGTAAGTCAGCCTTTATAGATGTTGCCTCGCGGTGGGCTTTGGTATTAAAGTGTGGGAAAATGGAATTACAGTCGGTCGGTGTTTGCTTATTACACTTGGGAACGAAATAAAGTTACTTTAATCTGTCATGCATAAAGGAAGCCAAACAAATCGAAATAACTGATTCGAATAAATATGGATGAATCATTATGAAAAGAAATCCCTTGATATCATCCCAATATCTTTGGAGTCCAGTAGCTCAGCTCTTGTCTTATATAGCCAGCCACTGAGCCATACACAGAAACTGAGCTGATGAAAAAGTAACCCTTTCGAAACATCTCTTGTGGCCTATTGGTCTGCTTTAGCCTTAGCATTGCCTTGGCCACCACTAAGAGAAAACAATCAATCAAAGGTTATTTGGAACGGTTTCTCACAGCTGCTCCTCTTTAATGTTGGCACTACTTGGCAGCTACTTCTAGGTCACAGCTGAACTTGAGAGCTTTCAAGTTCTTTTACAAAGTAGTCAGAGCTCTTAATACCCTTCAAAGCTTTTATAACTTCGACGGCGTATAAGCTGTGAAAAAATATGGAATATTAATCAAGCCTTTTCAAGCAGACAAACACTAATGTCAGTCTACACGCACTGAGCGCATATTGACGTACAAGACAAGAAGCGTTACGTAGCGTTACATTAGAATTTTCAACCACAAAAAACCTTACGCTGTGATTGTTAAGCATTTCTAGGGGGTTTCAAGCACATTTGATGGTGTTTTGTTTAGAATTCGCCCCTTGCTTAAATAGATAGCGAGCGTGCCTTGGGCTATGTGAAATCTTGCTTAATCATTTGGGTGCCTGAAAGTATGCAATTTGTACGACAGCATCTTTACTTTACGATGAAAAACAACATCTTTAACACAACTCCACTTTTTATCGCATTAACAGCTTAAATTACTCAAGCACTTAAATTACACAACAACTCAAACACTCTCCACTTACCTTGAGTTAAATACGTTTTCTGTTTCGATTTTCTTTCATTTTATCCTTCACATCCTTCAATTCAGTATCGATTGAACCAAGAACGAAGAAAAATCAGTATTTTATTACACTATCAATCACTGTCCCATTTCGTGCCACGAGTCTTTCTTCTTTCCTCCCCAACGGTTATCACCCCGATGAGCGATAATAGTTAACACAGTATTTTCCCCCCTTTTAATAAACAGCACTGTAAAACATAACGCTTCAGGGGTACGCTAAACCATACGAGTAACGCAATCCACACACACACACTTTTAATACTCATCAGTAGAACTATCGAGGTAATGCATAACTAAATCGACATTTAAAAACTGAAACGGAAGAAACGGACCCGTTCGCTACAAACCGTTTGAATGTTGCTGTTGACTTGCTCTTGTTCGCTTGTGTTGTGTGTTTACGTTCGATAAAGCTTTAAATGATTTGATCATTTGAGTGGTTTTCATCGCGCTAGAAAAGTTGGTAACATCTTTGGCATTCTTGAGGATGATATTTCAGTTATTCTCCTTTTTTTGCTGCTATCTCTCTTTCCTCTTCCTTACTTAGTACATTGTGATAAAAATAGATTATGGCTTTAGTCGCTCACTCCCTTCATTTCATCATCTTCTTCTATTTTTTCCATCTTTACTCTCTCGCTTTTTTTCTATCTTCCTACGAACGATATCCTTGCGATAGCGATACTTTAATATAATGTCGATTCGATATAAAACAGCTATATTCGTCTTTTATAATGTATGAGTACGGCGAGCTGGTGATTTAGCTAAACTGGTTCAACACCTTTTCCGGGGGCGGGGTTTTCCTTTAATTCGTGTATAACAACTAGAGTACGCTAGGCGAAGCTAGACCAACTATCATATAATATGCGAATATGAAGATCGAAAAAGGGGGAATATTTCCGTGCAGAGTGGATGTGTTAGTGTGCTTACGGATCTTTAGAGTAGCTTAAATATGGGTTTATTTTTCTTTATCCTAAAAATTTTACTTCTTTGATGTTTTGTTGTTGTTTTCTTCTTCTGCATGATTTTAGCATAAAATTTGCCCTTCATCTCACACTTTGGCCAACTCACTTTTGTTTATGATATTTTTTGTCGGTTTTGTTTCAGTTTTTTTGTTTCTAACATTTGTTTCCATCACCACGCGTACGCGACCACTTAGAGTATTTTGGTTTGGTTACTACTAACACCAGGAAACCGTCGTGTTTCGGTTGAGTGGGGTTTTTTTTATGTATTTAAAATTTATTTACTTTTCTTTCATCTTCTTTCCTTTTTAATTTTCTTATCGTCTTCCTGACTCATTTTGCGCTGTTTCTAATGCCCTTTCTATATTCCTTCTTTGTGGTTTAGTTTGGTAACATTTAAACGTGTATAGGATCGATAACATCTAAGAGTCGGTGTATTCATTGTTCCCAAATGGTTCGTTTCATCATGTCTGTATTGGTTTTGCGTTTAGTTCAATTCTAAAAGCAACATTTCTCCTCCATTTCTCACACGCAATCGTAATTTCACCGTTCAGCACCGATCGCCCACCGGTAGCTGCATCATCTACGCAAATGCAATCCTTGGCCTTGGTCGTACCTCTTCCGCCCAGCGTTGACCTTTGGGAGAATTCTCTGCAAATCATTGCACCGGTTTTTGTCATAAAACAGCGAAAAACAAACCCGGAAGAAAGGTTAAAACGAACGAATGTTGTATTTGGTTAATGACAGAGAGAGAGAGAGAAACTTATTTTTAAAAAGCCACACATCTTTCTTGTCCACTGCTTCCGGGAATGTTGCGTCCCCGCTGCACGAACAGAGCTCAGCAGCACGCTCTCAAGAAGCTCGGTGTGGTGAGCAGAAAGCGTACAACTTTCCCAGTACACCGTCCGTCGGGTGCAAGGAAACGATTCAGCGAAAAGAAAGCTCGGAGTCTGGTAAGCGGCTTACCCGGTAGTGGCATGTTCACAATTCCAGCTGCAATGAAGCTTAAACACGATGCTTTGCATAGCCATGTATGGAATGCACTGGAAGAGGGGAGGAGCGCGGGGAGGGTCTGGTGCACATCAAGAAAGTGCAGTGCTTAAGATGGTGCACAACTGCAAGCTTACCGCATGTTCCGCAAAAGGGGGATTAAATCACAGTTGGTATGCTAGACGAAGTATTTTTGGAAGATGTAAGCCAATTTTAAAGAAACGCTGCGCTTTCTCCTACTAACAAAGTCAAGAAAAATAAATCCTCTTTGTGGTTTTATAGTTAAGAATCAGTCAATGAAAACAAACGGTATCGCTATTGACTCTTGACATTTTCTCGCCATAATGTTTCAAATCATAATTCATTTTACTTTTTTATGTTAAACTTTTTTCTGAAATGTGATTCGCTTCAAAAGTTTGACTCCGCACCTTCCCAACACCAAGCGTCAAACAGATTCAAAACTTTGCGAATCGACGCGTCGTTTGTAAATACAAACGTTATTCCCTCTTTTGTCCACAGAAAAAATGAAGCTTTCCACTGTAAACCATGCTCCAAACTGTGGTGGTGCAAAGATGGAGCACAGTTTTGATCAAAAGTTAAATCGAAAAACATTGTCCCAATATTTTGAATGTCAAGGTGAAAAGTAAGTTTGAACCATTTTGCAACCCCAACGCTGTCATTTGAAGTAAATTAATTAAAGGAAAATGATCTCACGCTTGTTTTCCCATCTCAACCGTGACATGTTCATTTACAAACCAGATCTTCGCAAAGATTTATTTTAAATTGAATTTTACACTTTGCGCTTTCAACTCTATCGGGGGAAATTATTTCTCCGAAACTGTTCACACACACACGCTCACACGATGAACAAGTGCCGCGAAAAAAGGCCTCCCTCTTTTTAGGCAGGTTGAATTCAGTTGAAAGTTCACCCCACGATTCTTTCACCCAAACCAGCAACTTTACCGGATGAGAATAATTTTATCTTCCGCGCGGAGTGTTTGCATACTTTACATTCATTTCGTGTCATTTCATTTTTTGACATTCACACAACCTGCCTCTTGATTCGTTCAGTATCTTCAAGCCGCACCAGGAAAAGAAATTGAAACGTTCCAACCAAATTATTGCTTCACTTTCGTTTCGTTCGCTCTTCTTAACTCACTCACATGCTCATCTGTCTGGAATTTTTCGATCACTCTCATAAAACGCTGCAAACCGTGCTCGCTTTTCCTAGAAAAACCGGGACACAAAAATGCGAAGAAAAGCCACTGGAAAACCACAGGACTGGAAGGAAAAGTTTTGCCAGTCCACACCGGCACGTGGCACCGTACAAATCACATTTGGCATGCGGCATGATTGCACCAGCTTTGATCTTCACCACCGGCACAGGTACGTGAGAAAAAATGGGAACTTTTATGCCGTAATCAGCTTTCCGCAAAATAAAGCAGAGGCAAAAAACAATCGGGCGAGACTTTTGATTAAAAAAAACTCAAGAATCAAAGCTTTTCTAAAACGTTCAACGAGAATACTTCCACAATACTGTTTCGAATAGCTGAAACACAAGAAGGGAAATGGTATTGAGCCGTTGGGGCGCTAAACGACACTTAAGCTTTCGGTGGGAACGGTGGGAGCAGTTTATCGATTTTTAAATTGATACATGCAAGAAAAAATGACCATTTTCGGAGAATCATAAAAATAATACACAATATTCGGTCAATCTCGCATACGATGGAGACGCCTGGTACTTTTCGAGGTCTTGCGACTGAAAAGTACTAGGCGTCTCCATCGTATCGTATGGCATGAGGTAACAAACGACCAGGCGTCACCATCACGCACAAGAGAAATATAATCGATGCTTGATCGAAAAGAAGTGAGATTTTAAGTTCGTTAAGCAATTTAAAATACGCCTCCGGAACAAAAGTGATTCCCCACACTGGAAGGTGCTATTAAAATTATATTTAATTAAATACATTAAATGCATGAAAGGTTTCTTACAAACCTCCCCGGCATTCATCACATTTTTAAAGCCTTTCCTAACTTTTCATTTAGAGCAACAATACGAATTATAGCACTTTTCTTCTCAAAAGCTCTTCCAAGAAAACTCTCCTCCTTAGAAGTGAGCCCTCAATTGTGTTTCTAATCGAATTAAACCTGAAACACGACTTCGACTCTGAACTGAACCATGCTGAAATGGAGACATTATTTTAACGTGTAGCACCGTAGATCGGACAGCGCTCAGAGCAGTGAAGATATTTGACTTCGAAATGGACCACTTAACGCGCAAACCAGTCACTGCAGAACAAATCAGTCTAGTCTGCTCGATAAGTTAACGAAGTGTAATGACATCGTTCGTGTCGCTCTCTCTTACGCGCGTAAAATCTTTATCTAATGGCCCAATGAAAATTTAGCACACACGCACACACCTATTCTGGCAGACCATTTAGAGCGGAAGAATCGAAGCGAGGAGAATGGAATGGAGACATAATAAAGTATAAGAATCAAAGTCCGCCTTGCGGTGTTTTGGAGTGAAGTGTGGGAAGCTTTCTCGCCCTCCTTTTCATTTCAGCACCATTGTTAAAGTCTGCCGGCAAATGTGTGAATGACGGCAACGAGTGGCTTTCCGATGGCCATACACACACACACAGCCACACACATCCATTGTACAGTACCGGCGCAAGTAAAGTGACACATTATTGACATTAATGACATTAAGACGAACAGCTGGGAAGCAGAGTGTGGGGCTGAAGCTTAAGTGCACATTAGAAATGGTGACTGTTGATAGCATCAAACAGCGAAAAAAGAAAATGAACATGGATGATAATTATTTTGAGAATGAGAAGAGTGTCTTCAATTTTTCATGACAAAATGATAGGAAGAAGAAAAAGCTTAAATTCGCTTAAAGCTTTGCTTAACTTTTAAACACCATCACAACGAATAAACATTAGTAGAAGAGAAGCGAAATAAAAACCAGCAGATGACTCCTACCCTGGCGAAAGCTGCATGTAGATAATTATGGACGAACGATAATTGAAGCCATTTAACACTAGCCTGCAAACCGCTAACCACCACTAAAAGTAATGCTTTCCGTGCTCACCTGTCTATCGCCCGCTAATCAGCGGCACAATGTACGCAACCACCACCGAGCATTCGTGCTCCCCACCACACCGCAAGATGGTAAGAAAAATAACAAAGTACAGCCGCTACAGAACGGTGCCCTGAAGGTGTGTATAAAAATACACCACGTGCGGCGTGCGGCTCGTTTGATGAATAACGGTTCACCTACGCTGGCACACGGGGTCTCGCCACGCGGGAACACCGGAAAGAGTGCCATTTATCCAGTTGATTACAGACGGAAATGAAGCAAAAAGTTCGGAGCGCCAAACTTGTCTGCATGTGGGTGAGTTAAGCAGGGCTTTGTCTTTCATATGTGCTATATACCCCACACGGGTGGATAAGATGGCTAATCGCAATTATTCGCTTCCTGACGGTTTTGTTGGAGTTGCAGACGCACACGCAAACACGCACTCGCCGCGTTGAGTGATGAGCTTCACAAAGTATACACAATTACGAGCATGCTTGCGCTACCTGGCTGCTGGTTAATTACTCCGCGCGTAATGGAACTTGCCGGAAAGTGCTAGATTGTTTGTCGTTTAGCCTGAAGCGTGTGTGATGGCCTCTTTTGTTCGCTCGCCATGTTTGTTTTGCTTTTCCACACCCAAACAATGTCTATAAGAAGCGCATATTTGTTGCTATAAAAAGTGCTATAAAAATTGGATCATATACATTTGGGCTAACCAGCTTCTTACCCTCAGAGAATAACGAGGACTAATCCCATTATTTTTCCTACTGTACAAATCAATATTTATGAAATTGCGATCACAAATATGTAAAATACACTCCGCTTTCAACCAACACAGTCGAAGCCTTTTGAAAGTTTCTCTCACGTTTGTGACAGTGATTGACGTTTCGTTCCACTTCAATGTCGAACGCTAGAGTCTACCGTTCGAAAACGGTTCAACATATGATAGGTGTTGTGAGGTGAGAGAAGAACGAATCAAGTCAAACCATTCCGCAAGGATTGTACAAAAGTTCGTAAAGTTCTTATATTACCAACTACCCGTGCTGTATATGCAAGAGCGAGCTAGGAAGGGATCAACGGCATGGGAATGGCTCCGCTTACCAGGTTCTTTATTTCCGGAAACGTCAACCACAGTTGCAAACCTAGTTCAAAATTTGATTCGAGGTTTTAAATTCGGAGAAAACTACCAAAGGCCGAACTTTATGTTTTCAACCCGAACAACCGGGAGCAGTCCGTCTGACTTCACCTGTTTTTTAGTGGAGAAGCGCGTCACAAACAGTGCCGACAATAATAGCAAGAAAGTAAACATAACTGCATTTCTGAGAACGTATTTGATGAAGCTTGATTCGAAGTTTTACTGACATAAATATCCCTTATTTAGGGGGTGGGTTGATTAATTCTAGAAAATCATTGTTTGTGAGATACTTTGTTGAGATTACGTTCAAATAAAGTTGTTAAACCATTTCAGATCTTGGTTTCGATTCGATCGCTGTGAGATCGTTTGTGGTAATTAATAAGGGTGTTGCTTTCATTTTCTCGTAACTTTCTCGAAAGATAACAACTAAAATTTCGAGGAGAAAATCTAACTGATGCTGCTCAACGACTAACGACTTACGACTGAGACTGTAGTCACTACTCAGTCGTTTAAGACTAGTCGTACAACTTTGTATGAGATTTGACGGATGAAGTCTTGGGATGTGTCTAATGATTCCAGCCTTACTGACGTGTTCCAATGATGTCCTCCGTATCCATAAAATACTTTATGGCGAATCCTCCATAAATCTTATATTTTAAAAGCTTTACTTACCCGCTCAAAGACCAGATTCTCGGAAGCAGCTGCTGCATGCTGGTTGAGTGAAAAAAAATGCACTTGATATGCGAAACAAACTAACTGTTTGAAGCTGCATCTTCATCTTGTAACAGCGATCAGAAAATAACATTGATAAACTGTAAATTGTGCAACAGTGGGCGACCGGTACCGTTTTCCCTTCGACCTTCTTTCTCTGATGCCATCTGATCGACACGGTTGGATCTTTTTTACGTTTGGAGTTGCCAACCTGTCTATTGCAAGTGTACCCAAACCGTGTAAGGAGGATAGGAAGAGAGAGAGAGAGAGCGATAGAAACACGAGCGATAAAGGGATGGAGGTACTTTGGAGATCGGAATCACACATACAAAAACACGCATATTCACACGCACATACATACACAGAGAGAGAGACATAGAAATAGGAAAAAAAAAACACTCAGAAGCAGCGTCCCCTTTTAGGAGACGATGGTGTCCTTGTGAGTATCACCGTTGGCGGTGCTGTTAGCGACTGCGGCAGTGTTGGATGAGTTTATAACCGTACCGTTCACCGCTCCGACGCTCCTGCTCTCCCTGCTCTCGTCCACCGCCTCCTCGTTCGTCTCGTAGTCCTCGTAGTCGTCCGTGTCCTCATCCGCTTCCGGCACCCCGTTCGTCTGCCCATTGCTTCGCTTACCGCTGGCCCGCTTCTTGCTTCGCCGGCGACCATCCGACTTGCCGTGATCCGCAGTCTTTGATGCACAGTTCCCATTCCGGTCCGGAAGCTCGCCAGCCGCCTTGGTGCTCCCGTTGCTTTGGGACGTCAGGTGGCCGGCCTCCTGCTCCACACCGTCCGACTGCCCGTTCCCGTTGCTTTCCGCGTTTGCCCGCTCCTCCAGGCTCGTCAGCAGCTGCTCCTTAGCGTTTTCGCACAGCCGGAACGTTTCCAGGAACTCGTTCAGATCGACCAGCCCGTCCTTGTTGATGTCCATCATGCGGCACATGTCGAGCAGCTGTTCGTGCGTGTTGTGCGGAAAGTGCCGCCGCAGCAGTTCGCACGCCTCGCCAAACTCCTCCAGCGAGATCTGGCCCGAGTTGTCCTTGTCCAGGATGCGAAAGATCGCTTCCAGGCTGCTCTTGTTCTTGTACAACGATTCCGCCACCGAGGTCGTACCGTTCTGGGCCGATTTCTGGACACCACACGCACGCGGGAAATACGTCCAAAACATCACCACCGGAAATGAAGAGGAAAAATAAAACGGAAGCCCAACATAATACTCTCGAGCGCCAAACCAAATTACACCGCTATTCGGCAATCGTTTGTTTGTCCGAGGGAATCGCTCCCAGGCGACATACTGTCATTTGCAAAAACGGAACCCGATAGCTATTACCGTAGATCGACTTGTTTACCTCTCGTGTGAGATTATCATACCATGTCACGGATGTTGTACGGTAGACGGCAGTGCAAACACACAGCCATAACGCTATCGGCATTGACTGTCAATAGGACTACATTCTTGTTGAAGCACTTGTAATAAAGCTAGTAATTTGCTTCTTGCTATTCTCGCTGCCAGGGGATTCTTGGGGAGCTCAGAAAAGCGACAGTAATTCGATCGCTGCTGTCGCAGGCAAAAATTTGCAAATAATGATACAAATCGAGGGCTTCGCTTCACAACAGCAATAATCGAGGCGAAATCGGCACGGCTCTAATGTCAACAATAATAATAGAGACTTATTTTCAACCAAACCATAGAGGGCGTATCAGGGAATGAAGAAATTTAATAAATATCGTGATTTGTAGGTAAAATATATCAAGTGTTGTTATGATCTTCAAATGACTAAAGCACTGTAACTTAAATTTGATTATTACTTCCGTTTTGGAATGTGTGAAACCAATCTCACTAGGACCGGTGATATTATTTTTAATTTAAACTATTCATCAATAACTTAAGCTCTAGTAAGTCTTTTTCTAACTTCTTTTATCTCTCACCCAATCAAGAAACTTTTAGCACTCGTCTTATCGTATGTTTTCCTGAGTCTCATTGCGGTATACATATATAGTGTAGGATTACAGCATAAGACCACTTTTAATTTCTGATTTTCAAGCTATTGATTTCAATAATTAAACTAGGTCTAACCAAAACCAAAATTTGGCTAAAGCATCCTCAACAACCTGTGAGACATATAAAAGTTTATTTTTATTTATAGCAAAGCTAGATTATGTTGAAGAGCAAAAATATAAAGAAAACATACGCAAAACTCGGGCGGCCCTATAGTAGAGACAACAGCGGTGCCGGTCTTCACACGGCAGGACCGGGGTTTAAATCCCATCGGAGCCGTTCCCCCATAGCCAGGACTGACCATGCGGTATCAATAAGTCTAATAAGCAAGAAATGGCAGGCATGATCTTAGAGGTCATTAAGTCAAGAAAGAAGACAAGCAAAAATAATACCAAAATTGAATTTTAAATTTGGTAAATAGCCTCATGATTAAATAAATAAATAAATAAAAATAAAATAGCCTCATGTTTTTTTATTCAATAGGTACGGCTATCCGCATAGCTAGTGAAAAGTCTTATTTTATGTATAATTTGTTTTGATTTTTTTGTATAAAAATAACAAAATGATACTAAGTATCGATACCTCAATTGATCCAATAATAGGATCAGTTCAGAGAATCTTCAGGAAAGTTATACAATATAATCGATTCGTTAAAAATCATCACCATAGACTCAATTTAACTATTTCAAAAATGAGTTGGTCGTTTTTATGTTGTTCGTCATTGTATTTTATAAGATAAGCTCGACGAAACATTTAGATTGTTATAACAAAAATTATTTGAGAGCTTTAGGCCAGTTACCTTGCAGCTCACCTCGTAGAGCAATCAAAAAGAATTCCTATTATTCAGTTCAAAAACAGGTTTAATTCTTTGATTTTTTTTGTTATTTAAGGATTTCTTATTTAAAATTGGAATCCTAAAAAACAGAATTCACACAGTGAACAAGCCAATTTACTCACGTTGAGTTGATCCATAAATAAATTTCAATTTCCACGTATGATTAACATCCATATCAGTCAGCAAATACCATAGGGCAACAGCTTCAAAATACCAAAGAAGTAAAATCGTTTTTATTATTTGGACACTGTTCTAAAAACAAATATTTTCAAATAACTGCGAGCAACCGTAAAACGAATCCTTTTCGTTTCTTATCTACATTCGTACACTTCGATCCTATCTACTTCAATGGTAACCCGGTTCTCCGCACTCAATTCCAGCTTCCGAACCTCATCCCGGGGATATCACCATTAACGTCAACAACCATCACTTTAACGATGACTGACGGGAAGCATCACGGAAACAGATGGCATCAAACGGTTGTTTTCAGAATGTCGGGGCCAAAATGTGGCCCACAATCAAAACAACAACCCTTTGGCCACGCAAAAAAGCGCAACATCATCGAGTTCGAGTGATAAAATTATCCTCCACGAAACACCGCCTACGGACATTTCTTTTAAAGGTTCTCATCAAACAGTAGACTCTATTGCCAGCGAATCGACTTTCGCTGGTGAGAATCAAGTCAGCCATCTTTAAACAGTTGAACCAGTACGAGTAGTGATAGTGTTTCATTTACTTCTTTTTATCCCTTTCTTCTACTTCATACTTACGAAAGAGTCCGTGTCGAGTAGATGCAGCGTCTTCCGGTAGCTGACTTCCGTCACGGTTGCGACCGAACTGGCAGTGGGATTATCGGCGGGCGCAAGCTTATCCTTCAGCATTCGCCACGGCAATCCAAGGTTGGTGGCACTCTCCAGGGCTTCGCACCACTTCGCTAGCGTCAGTACACCTGCACGGGTAATACAAAGGGAGAATATAGAGCACGAAAAAGGAAAAAGCGAAAACACAAAACATAACACGATCAAAGATGAATGGTCAGCGTTGGCAGGTGTCCTTTCTAATGGTATCATTAACAGTGTGGCGTCGGTTAGATAAAAGCGTTATTACCACCGTCTCAATTTCTTCGCTCTTTTTTTCCCCCGGTTGAGGTAGTCTCGGTGAACCGGGAACATGCTTGTTATATTAAGATAAATATAAATCGTCCTAACAAAGTTGTCTGTGCCGTTTCCATGGAACTGTTCCGGGGCGCAACAATACGTCAACAAGCTATTTCTCATCGGTGCGTGACAGCTTCATGCATTTAAAAATACAAACAAGGTACGCGCTTCCAAGATGAGCTCTGGCTTCCCAGTCTCGTTACAGTTTTTCTTTTATTGAGTACGCAAGACAAACTTAATGAGGTACGAGATCTCATACCCGGGGAGCTTTGAACGCGTTAAGTGTGGCTCCCTCAAGAACGGCGCGCCCTTCTGGACGAATACAAACTTTCCTTTCTTCCATGGTAAAAAACCCACATTAAATTGCCACGAGCAGCATCGACACGCCATGCTGAACGGAAGGCAAACCCCTTTTTTTTGCTTCCACACCAACCACGGAGCCATGGGAAATGATTTAGCAATGAGGGTAACCAGTGCTGGCCGAAATCACGGTGTCCCTTCATATCTCCGGTCGGGTATTTGATGCACGATGAAAAGCACTCGTTCTGTGTCTTGGGTGTGGACGTTTTATGACCCACCAAAGAACGGTACAGTTCCTTGCCGATACTTTGTCGTCCCGTTACACTGCAGTGTACAGTGATAACGGGCTAACGGAGTTCTAGAGCCGTTTCTTCCCTGCCGCACCGACGTTCCCAGCAAAAATAAAGTGCTAAAGAGAGCAAAAAGTTAATAATGGCCGTGCCACAAAACCTCGACCGTACTTCGGTGCCGAAAGCTTCCCGAATAGAACAAGATTCCCTTGTGCTTGGGGGGGTGAGGGACACTAGCACGCCATGTCACAACTGTAGCAATTTCCGGCGAAAGTCATAAAATTTCTGCCGAATTAAGCACAATCCCCTACCGCTCGACAATTCTACTTGGAGTTGGGACGGGATGTTTAAAAAAAATCGGACATGGGGAGGTCTGTTTATTTGGCTTTTTCGTTTTCAAAGTCACACCAACATTTTCAAGAGCTCCCAGAAAGGTGTAGATTACTGGGACATCCAATCGAGTGTCCAATGACCCAACCACCACCACGGGTAGGGATTACTCGACTTCACCATTATTCATCTCACCGGGAGAAGCAATGGCGATTTTTCCATCCGCATTTTCTTCTCCATCTAACTTTTGGACAGATTTATACGACTCTGGCATCCTGCTGAAGGTATTCCAATCTTTGAGCCAAACACCTTCCGCACACAGTGAGCAGCAGCAGAAAAACGAATAAATCGCATCCTTGGTAGCATTTTTTCGTGGCCCATCGACTCGGTTCCTTTTCAATCGCTACAGCAAAATTCGTTACCGATCGGTTCAAGATGGTTGAAAATGACATTTTATCGACAATCATAAATTCCCAACGTTTTTCGTCGCGGGCCCTTTCCCACCTTGGTGTACATCTGGAAAAGAAGTATCCCAGAATCATCAATTTTGAGATCCCTTTCTTCATTCTCAAGTTGGCAGGGAAGTAACTCCATGGGGAGCTTCAGTAACGGCAACACGAAAAATATACGGCAACAAAACCGAATAAACTATCGTTTTGCGACCAGCGAGCAAAACCCTCGGCGCGATAAATCTTTTCAATCCCGTCTTGAAACATGTCACGTCCTGCCGTTTAGGTAATCTTTTCTTCTTCAATGCGGATGTGTACGGCGTCCAAGCGCTTGAAGCATCATGTGCTTCACATACACACACACACACACACACACACAAACGCTGGAGCCTTGTTCCTAAAGATATCACGTCTAGCTACAAAAAGATGCCACCAACATTGGAATTTTTGTGTCCCGATCCTGGACAATATCACCAGGAAAACCCCCACCAGATGAGATCAGTCGGAACTCGGAAGCGGAAAGCAGTGGCACTACTTTTTTTTCGAATCCCGCCTTCCAATGGCAACAACAATGGCAGCAGCAAAAAACAAAACCGACCTCAACATGGCAGAAAACCAACCGTGACGACAAGAATGAACGGTCGAAACCGTCCAATATCTGCCATAAACTTGTGGCTTTACACGATAATGCGGCAATCCCTGTACTGCCACTGACAGTTCCGGGCTCCATGTCCGTTCCGCCACGCAACGATGCTCCACCGCTCGGTGTCATGTGCTTGATGCACTGATTACTGACTTCTGCCCCGCACACGGCTTACCCTTATTATCCGGATCGCGCGATTTGAACTCCCGCTCCAGCTCTATCCGCCGTTCGCGCAGCTTAGCTGCCAATTCTCGCAGCGCGGAGCTTTCCACCAGCCCGACCCGCTGCCGGAATGTTAGCTTCCGTGTTTTGGAGGCGGCCGCCGTATACATCACGAAGTGTGTGTCTAGCTGGGGATCCAGCTTCAGATACGCACCCTTGTTCGAGCCGATTTCGTAGTAGTTCGAGGCGGAGAAGATGGTAATGACCTGCCAGAAGAGATTTTTATCGTGTATACACACACACACACAGATACAAAAATTAATCAACCATCCAACCATTTGATGTGAAGGTTTTGTCGATTGATATCCTTACCTTCCCGCCGTGCATTATCTCGTGCCCGTCCGGTTTGCACTCGTGCGAACGGACCAGATACTGGAGCTTGTAGCGCTGTAGGAACTTGTTAGTTACG
This sequence comes from Anopheles stephensi, assembly GCF_013141755.1. Lineage (NCBI taxonomy): Eukaryota > Metazoa > Arthropoda > Insecta > Diptera > Culicidae > Anopheles > Anopheles stephensi. Next base: position 18,150,352 of record NC_050202.1, on the reverse strand, counting down.
TCCGGTCCGAAGTACGTACCGGCGCCTCGCAACGAGTTTGGCCGGCAGCCCTCGGTATGCTGGGGATCGCTCCACAGTATATCGAACACCTTTATCATGCGGAAAGAACACAACACAGAGATGAACACACTTTCAAAGCCAAACATTTCACAATCTTAAATCTTGGTCTAGGCACAGTGGACTGCTGTGGAACAACTGCAGGGATAAAAATGTGTGTCGAGTAGGAATATGTAGTTATTGTGTTTTGACAGAAATAATAAATAATAAATGCTTTTTTAGCGATGATTTTGATGATTGATTTGTTCTCATAATATACGCCTAATACTATGCAATTTACTGTTTTATATCTATCCTGATGTTCTCCCGTTTTCTATCCTGTCAGCGACACTCATCTTAAGACCTATCCTAAGAGACAAGAGTTTGTGTCAACAAACCGAGCTGCAATCTAACCTACTTTCAACAAAATTTACAACTCCTGGAAAGTCAGACAATTTAGCGCAGTAATGTAATAGATCAAATTAATACAGAACATTCGTGCAAATTTACTTCAGATTCAAAATTCTTGGCATACACTAAAATATCATTTGTGTAGATTGTTGCAAGCTGCGATAACTCCTTTAATTTATACTTTATGTGGTGGCCGAGGCGTTTGCGGCGCCAGTCTTCACACGGAAGGACCGGGGTTCAATTCCCATCCAGACCGCCGCCCCGAACGTAGGACTGACTATCCAGCTACCAATAAAAGCTACCAACCAGCTACCAATAAAATCACGTCAGAGAAAGCCAGCAATGGCAGGCCAAAACCTAACCTACCTAACTCTGGAGGACGTAAATTTTTATTAATATTTAAAAAATTATAGCGATTAGACATTTAAACATACGACTGATTCTGGCTTTGATTCAATCAAGTTTAATCATAGCTTAAGCCTCCCAACATAAAAAAAGACTACAGCAGCAAAGATCCTCATAAAGTTGTCCATGAAAGGCAGCAATGCAGTTCAATGATTATCAATTAACATTGTTTGAATTGTTAAATAAATAACAAGAAATTAAAATACTACATCGAAATAAATAAAAAATTGAAATAAATAAATCACTGAATTTTCACTGAAATCAGTTAAATTTTGATCCAAAATGAGCTTTTCTTTTAATTGTTTATTCAATTCATTTTGTACTAAGCAGCTATAGCTATATCTTTGGTCCCGAGAACAAACCAATATTGAAATGAAATATATTGATTTTTTACCTGAATTATAACTGTTAAATTCTCATACTTGGTTTATATTACATCAATTTATGAACTATTTTAAACCAAATAATGCCCAATGTGCAGTCTAACGCATTGCTTCATCGATTGAACAATCATAATCAAGATATTTTCCCTCTCACTGCGGCTGCTAACTTGATTAAATCGAGCATAATGAGCAGTCTCCAGCTACATCCGACCACAAGAAAAGGATACGCTTGCGAGTCGAATTAGCACACTAGCGGATTCTCCAACACAAACGCCAGGATGCTTCGCACACATCGGGCGAGCGGACGATGCAATAAATATGCAAATAAGCTCCACGCTCCACCATGGACACTGACGACGGCTTAATAGCGTAGTGCAGTGGCGAACGTCCGGGTAATGGAACCACGACACAAACATGTCCACTCGCCCCTCTTTCTTCCCCACACGGCCCTCACACCACCCTCACACTTCGCTGTAATTCCTCGGCAAGACCATTACGTGCATTACCTACAGTCCAGCTCCATGATTCTTCAAAAGCAGACACAACCACATCCAAGATGAGCCGCTGGTCCTCGGGTTGTAATGCAACAGAGATACAAAACACGCTCGACACAACAACAACAACGACAGAAAAAAAAACCCTCACCCAGTACATCAAAACTGCGGGTTAAAGAGCAAATGGTTGTTTGCATTGTACACACCATTTTTCGTACTTCCGCTTCCATTCGGGTTCACTCCGACGCTTAACCTGCTCCTGCCACGCTCACACATGACGTGCTATAGTCCGAGTGCAAAGTGCATTTCTCTGACACCTACCATAAAGTATGGGGTTAGTAACACTTTGATGCATTTGTTCTGTGGCACATTTCGTACAAGAGCTGAAGCTGGGAAGAACGACGATGTATTTCACAATGTGCTTTTGTTCCCCGTTCAACGGATGCTGTCTGGCACAGTGTGCCGGAATTGCAGTTATTAATTTGTGCAATCGCCGACATGCTTCATTGATCCGGCGTTTCACACTACATAAACTGTTTATTTTGCTGACGCGATGGAGCTATTTATTTTTAGTTTTGAGACGGCTATCCGTATCTCAACCGTTACGATTCAAATGTAGCTACTATCGCTGGGCTAACTTTTCATATGAATTGTACCACTGATTATCTTTCATGAATAAACTTTCGCACCAACTCCATCGTTATCACTTGGCGAAATTGCTCCCAGTGATGTGTCCTCCGATGAATTGATACCCTAATCCACCGTTCGTTGGTCGTTCTCATCCGGCCAAATTCAATCCTTGGTGCGGTTTACCACGTCCCATGTGTGTAACATACAGCGAGTGCTTGAATATTCAGTAGCGGCACAATCAATTGAATCACATAACCGCTTAAACCAGCCAATTAATAGGACCTTTGCATAACGCATCCCCGGCCTCCTGTCATGTCTTGGTCGATTTTACATCCGGGAAACTTTTGCCGGATTAGCCACGGCTCACAAAACTGCTGACACTTAAATGGATATCGACCAACGGACCTCAACTCAATTGAAAACGGGGCTAGAGCTACGTAGCTGTCTAATCTCACTGCAAACAGCTCACCCCGAAGGATGATGATGAACACAATTAAAACTTTGGCCCCGATGCAGTGTGACTTCGGTTCGGTTGGGATCATCATCTTCAGCTAGCCGGTGCGTCCAAAAACCAGCACGTTGTTCTGTGTACGACTTCAGTGAATTGCTTCATTATGAAGCAAGAGTTTGCTGGGGTGAGATGGGGACAATGAATTCCACATGTCTCCAGGAAAAAAAATGTATTAAGAAGAGAGATGGATCAACATTCAAAGAGGACCTTCCCTTAAAATAATTATGAAATATCCTCCTGAAAGTTCTTCTTTTGTTCTAGCTGATATAAATATTAATAAAGCCCTTCGTAACACATTTGGAAGTATACCAACCACAGCGATCCGTTGGCTGAAAGTTGTGTTATTTCAAATTAGTTACCCACTACGGGGGAACGGTCCGGATGGGATTTTAGCTCCGGTTCTGTCACTACCACTACCACCCAATGACCCCAATGAAAACTACCGCCCAATGACCCGCCTAATATCGCCTAATGACTTATATGACTAGAATTAAGCCTTGCATCAAATAAGGTATAGTTGTAATTTCTATCCCTATCTCTGCAAGCAATCATTCTGTAGCTATTGCTTTATTCTAATAATATGTATGAAATACTTCGAATATTGTACCTATATACTCAACTAGAAACAGAACATAGCAGTGATGTTAAGCTCCTCATCCAAACACAAGTAAAATCTTACGAGCGTCATGCATACATTATCTCCAACAATTCTCAGAAAATGGTTAAGCGCATTGTTACACAGCCCGGCAATGTGTCAAGTATCTGTCAAACCAATCAGTTTCCTGTAAAGGACAATAAGTTAACTTCTGGGAATCTGCTCATTTGACCTGAGGCAAACACACACACAGAAATTGTCGACCAGAATCGATGACGGAAACGAGGCGAACGACCCGATAAGGTTGTGCCGATTATGATGATAATCAATTACCTGTTTCCATTCCACCTTGTCGATGATTTCGGCACCGGGAGCAGTACTTTCGGTGATCGGTGGCCTTAATAGAGATATATACTGAAGACACAGAAAGATAGTAGAAAGAGAAACACAAACACCCTTGTTCAGTCCGACATTGTCCAGGAGAAATAGTTTTTTGATTCCACTACTCACCTTTCCACGGTCTAAGCTACGGATGAGATCCAGATCGGTCGAGTCGGAAATGCCACCGTGCACGACCAGCACACGGTTGTTAACTATCGTCCCTAACGGAAGCCACCGGTACACCTCGTCGATGAGCTTCAGCAGTCTTTCGGCGTTGTGTTTGTACTTCTGGTGCACCTCCCGGATGAAGCCGTACCGGGCGTTCATCACCGTGTCTTCGTGGTTGCCCCGGTTCAGGAACACACCGCCGGGAAACACCAGAAACGTACAGAGCAGCAGCAGCAGCACCTCGAGCCCCTTCTTGCCCCGATCGACAAAGTCCCCATTGAATACGTACGGGTTCTCCGGCGATGGTAGCCCGTTCTGGAACGAGCCACGAGATGGCGTGTTAGACATGCGGAGAAATAGTTGCCGATGCCGATGCTCGATCACAACGAGAGCGCGCACGCTTCCAAATATGCAATAAAGCAATCACGACTCAAATGTATTCCGTAAACTATTCTTCCGATTTTCCTGTTGTGACAGGTTCGATCGATTTCCGGAGAATCTTGTTCAATGCATTCCACACTGCTCATGGCGATATTGAACGAGCGATGTGGCGCCGTACAAGGCCACATTTCATACATTGAATAAATTGCATTTGAGATGAAGGCAAGCTACTTCAAACTCAGTATTCTTCTCAATTTCCGGTGCCAATTATTCCGGTTCCAGCTCAATTACCTGAGCATAGCCAAACACTTTAACCTACGCTTGTAAACAAGCTTCAAGCTTTGTATCCTGGTCAGGGCACCAGTTACATCCCTGCCCGTCCTCTTAACCCTTACCTTATGGAACACGACCAGCAGATCGTCCAGCTTCCCGTGCAAATCGCCACAGATCGTAACCTGCTTCGAGATGGCGGTCGACGCCTGGTTCAGGTTCGGCAGGCGCTTCAGCTTCGAGGTTGCCTCCCGCAGTATGCCGGCCACATACTTGGCGTGCAGCCGGTTTTTCTTCTTCCGGAACAGATCGATTATTACTTCCAGCTCCTTTTTGTCGAGCGGGAACTTGATTTCCGGCCCCTGATAGCCACGCTCCGGTCCGGCAATACCCTCGTCGGCTAGATCGTCCGATTCGTCGGAAAATTTCATATTCAGTGCCTCTGTACGGGTCGGTGTCGGTTTTACGGTGGAGTGATAGTGAATGGGGGAACGTGATCGGGTTTTCGGGTATGTGTGAATGGGTGTGTGTGTGTTAATTGTAAAAGTGTCGGCGATATGGCCAGGTGGGAGATGGTATCGTGTCGATTGTGTTCGTTAGGCAACGGTTATGGCGATGAGCGAATTGTGATTTAGCCAGCCGGGTACGGGAAGTGTGTGGATAGCATGTAATACGGGGTGATGAACAAAGATTATTCAAAACAAAGGTAAAACAAAGTTCCCGGAACGAAGAGCCAATCAAATTTTCCGAATTCACAAGAATCAAAAGGTGAGTGAGGAAATAATTTGTAAATAAAGTTATGAAAAAGAAACAACAGTGGAATACAGTATTGTAGGGTGCACAGTGGAAATATAAAAAACCGGAGTTTCGAAAGCAGATTAAGTAGAAACCATCCAAGGAGCAGGGTACAGTACAGAAAAAAGTGACAGTTAAATAGAGTAAGAAAAGGAGAGAAAGAGAGAAGAAAGAGAGAGAGAAAAAGAATAAAAATAACACCATACCGAAAACAATGTCAGGTTGGTTGGTATGATAGTAATTGCGACAGTAATGACACCAGTTCGCATTTGGCAGGTGGGTGAGATTTTTGCTTCATTTTTGCTTTAATTTGCTTAATTGATTTGCACTGCTGCCGGTCGCTTGCCTTCGGTAGCTCTGGCGTGCTGACAGACTGTTCTTGCCGAGGGTTTATTGTGTTGCAGCAGGGAAGTAAGTATTGTCAGCACATTTTAAGCCTCATTTTGCGCTCAAGCATTTGTAAACAAAACCAGGAAAAATCTCTCTCACACACACACACATGCGCACACACGCACATTGGGAAGCAGCACAAAGGTGCCGACAGGTTTCCCGGCTGATGGGCGACGATCCTGGCTTACCTGCGGACGACGAACGGGACGTGTTTTGCGAGTCGAGCGGCCGACCGGCTGTCTCTGGAATGTGCGTAAGTAGTGCGTTGAAAAAGTTGTACAGCTGTGGATAGAGGAGAGAAAGGGTAGGGATGAAACTTAATTTAGATATCACAACCCGGAGCTGGACAGCAAATTTGCCAACAAAAAGTAACTCTGTCAACGATTACGATTATCGATTCATTATCAGGCACGATCAACGCCACACTTCGTTACAGCACCGTTTATCCAGCTCGGGAACGGAAATATCGCTCAACTGCATGCACATACTCGCACACACACACGTTGTTGAGCCGGTACGTGCAGTGGTTAAACAGAGCTCACCCAGATGCGGACGCTTACTGATGTGGGGCTTAATTTAAAATCAATATAGTGCCTTTCGTTCGGGCGAGGGACCAAGGTACGCTGAGCCTGTTCCACTTCGAGTTGGTAAATATTTGATCCACTCAGCTAAAAACCGTGCTCAAGTGCAGCCAATTTCATTATTAATACGAACACGGCGAGCCTGAGTCTTGCTTGTGCAGCGCGTGCCATCTCGTCGAAATTGTCTATCAAACACGTAGTGTGATGGATTTCAGTTTTCAATTTCACAGGTTCATTGGAGAGAAATATTTTATAAACATATGGTTGGATGTGTTTGTTTTCGTATAAGACAAATCATAAATAATTCACCAATGGAAATGTGCTATTCGCGTTGAAGTAATAACATAAAAACAGGTAAAGTAATAAAATTGTAAGTTTTTGTATGCACATTTCTAAGGAAGCAAAATATCAAGCTACAATCAGCTATCAGTGTACACGAAGGACAGGCATCGTATTTCTCTTGCCCTACCGTAACATTACAGGGGTTGCGAGATGAGTTAGCAGTGTTCAAACAATGTTAGGACTCTGCTCAAGAAGAAGTGGATAAACAGGTAAAACAGGACCTAAGGTCACACTTCTTGGCACTCGACAAGTAACAAGCTAAGCAAACTGCATATAGAACTGAACAATTTTAAGAACTTTTCAAAACAATTATTCTACTGAACTGCAACATAAAGAGACGAAAGCAACCCTCTATCAATCTAAATCTCTTTAAGCCATATCAAATTCTCTTTAACCAACTACAACAAGGACTTAAATATTTCTGTCTATCCATCTCATCTTGAGTAGAGGCGAAAAAGTTTAAAAGAGCCCCGAGTATCGCGTATCACTTTAGCAATTGTTGTAGACTGTGCTGAGATTTACTTATGACCCTTTACTTTATTCTTTTACATCCATTTACTTTACTCTTTACTCTTTCATAAATAAAAAAAATCTTCTTTGGCACTGCAACCACAAAAGGTCAAGATCTGCCTTGTGGAAATGTGGGGGCAATCACTTGAATAAACTATTCTAATCCTGTATATCGGGCAACGAAAATCCTGAATTCGATTCTTCTTCTTCTTCGATGGTACTACAACCTCGAAAGGTCTCGGCCTGCCATTTTCTGGCTTTCTGTGACTTGATTTTACCCATAGCAAGATAGTCAGCCTTGCGTACGGAGAGGCGGTCCGAATGGGATTTGAACCCCGGTCCTGCTGTGTGAAGACCGGCGCCGCTGTCGCCTCGGCCACCGGACCGCCCCAATTCGATTAATTCGATTAACCGTAAGCAATTTAAAATAGGAATTGCCTGATTGTCCACCAAAAAACCGGATGTTTTCGAATTTTCTCCATTAAAAATTCTGTAGCAATATCACATCATCCTATAGCTTCTTGTAACTTGAATTTACCCGTTGCTAGAGTCCTAGTTTTACCTTGCTACGGATAAAATGAAGTCACCGAAAGTCAAAACAGGCAGGGCGAGACCCTTCGTGGTTGTAGTGGCAAGGAAGAAGAAGAAGGTAGTCCATCCTGCATACAGGGAGCTGGCCTGGATGGGATTTTATACCCATCTTTTCTAGGCGGGGGCAGCTATCGCCTCGGCCACCGGATCGCCTTATTTCTACTCAAAACTTTAAAATGATTAAAATAAAACAATTAAAATAATAATGCGGCAATGACTCTTTCGATGATGCCATTCAAGCTCTTTTGAAGAAAACATAGTTTAAAGTGCTGCTTAGCATAAGTTATAATATTCCAAACGAAATGTTGATCCAAACGATTTGTTGATTCAACCATACGGGAACATATGAGTTTCCCTTTCGTTCGACCTCGATAACCCCCTCCCCACGCGTACCACCAATCCCCATTACTCACCCGTACTTGGTCTTGCTCGCCCGCATACTCGATACTCTGGAAGATGGTCCACGTGTAGCGCCGCCGAATCTCGATCCGGGCCAGAAACCGTCGATACCAACGCTGTATAAGGATGGCCGCCTTCATTGCTAGATTTGGGAAAGGCCAAAAAATAAAGAAGAAAAAAAACAACAAATTTAAGCACAAAAGAAAACTTTCAGATCAGATACCGGGAAAAAGGGATAAAATGGATTCGTTGCCGTGCCGAGATACAAAACTTTCACCCTAACGATGAATAAATGTCTGTTCATTTTTTTTGTGCCTTCGAAATACATTATCTACCTTAAAATATCCTTCCTTATTATAAGAAGACGTTCCATCCCGCTGCGTTAAGGAACTTCCCGGGAAAAACACCCGAGAAAATCTACTTTCAACAACAACAAAAAACCGACCGTGCCGAAAGTTGCTCCAAACTTTTCCGTTCCCCCAAACTCCCCTAGCGAAGCAGCACATAATTTATTGAATTCATTAAACTTTTCTGTCACCAAGGCAAGTTAAGTGTCCTTTTTTATCAGTTTCTGGTTTGCTGGCTCCGTGTACCCTAACACATCCGAAGACCCATGCTAAGCATCCTGATTAATGATAGCGCCAGCATAAATGAATCACAATTATTGATCTGTACCGTCCGTATATTTGCGATCCGTGAATAACGAACCACCGCTCGATATGGATTCACTTGGTGTCGAAGTTTTTCGTGGGCATGAAATTTGTCTAAATTAGTAACAACCTCCGCCAATGACAACATTTCCTCTTCGGCTTCATCGCGCCCGAAAGTCGGCAATTTGCATTCGCTACAAGATTTTAAATGATTACATAAATATTTTCTAATTTATGTCAACCAAAAACCGTATGCCGGGTCCCGGGTATCCCCCACACACACACATACACACAGCGCAACAGGACCGGAATCATTGACGCCAGAATCGGTGGCGTTGAACCGGACACGATTTATTGTCTTTGAGCTTCCCGGCCAAATTTATTCCAATTAAAAACTCATTAAACAGGACGACCCCGAACAACTTGCCATCAACTGCCACCTTCTGCTTCTTTAGCCGTAGCTCTGTCTCTCTCTCTCACCTCAAAAAACCACCCCAGACCACGAATCTTTAGTAGCACGAGGGCACAACGACCCACGGTCGTGCTGCAGAACGGAAAACCGTTGCTCATGCCGTGTTCGCCATTTTCGGTATACCGTCTCGAGCTTCGAGAAGAACGGTATCATCATTATCGTTATCATTATTTTCATCGTCGTCATCGTCGTGTCCTACTTGACGCCTAGCCTCGCCCGAAGCTCATTAATTGAGCCTACGCGCTTAGAAACATGGCCCCAACGGTGCGCCTGCAGAAAGACGCTTTAAGGCTACACAGGTGAGCACCGGCACACTAACGTCCATCGGTGTGTCATTTATTTTGTCTGATGCGTGTAGAAATAATTATACCTGACGGATTCGGACCTAGGTGGGAGGCAATTTATCCACCGCATTCTTTGGCACGGGTCGCGTCGCTATTTTCCTTGACCGGTGCCTGCTTTAAGATTAGGAAAAATAGCTTCTTGCGAGCGTTTTGCAAACATGAAACATTTGGACAATAACAAAAAGCTGGTAGAGCTTTGAACTAAAGCGGAACCATCCCACACACCGGGGGCGTAAAACTATGCATCGTCGCTGATTATTGAATCAAGTTACAATAACCGCAGCATAGTGATGAGCTGGGTGGGTGGGGAAAGAGAGAAGAGGAGGAGTGGAGTGAAGTTTTCCATTTCCATCTGTTTCAAAAGGCATAATTAGAGAGATACTGCCATCATCCATCAGGCTAAGCTTTGCAGGGGTTTCCAGGGCAAATGATACAAGCAACGTAAAAGCAATCCAATTGAGGTCCTAAGTCCAAACTGTTTATTTTTTGCAATTTATAATCACTCTTGAGTATTTTTCGCTTATAATGAGCAATAATTCTCACCAGCTTTCCCCTCATTATTTTCAATTTTTAAAATAATTTTTTTTACGTTTTATTATAAGCTTTGATTTTTTTTTGTTTTGTGATGCAAACATGGTCATCCAGTATGCAGTAAGTCAAAGTAAGTCATCCAGTATGCAGGGCTGACTACACGGCTACGGGTACAATCAAGTCACAGAAACCCAAAAATGCCAGGCCAAATCTGTTTATTCATGAACGAGAGTGTTGAGATTTTTTTTATTTATAAAGGATGACCTGGCACATTTCGCCAGTTCAAGGGTCATGTTTCGAGAATTAGTATGTTCAATTTCTAAACAATTTTTTAACTAATACGTCTTTTCTTTGCATTTAAAATTGTAATATTATTTTCTTGTTATTATAAATACGGGGTGGTTTTTGCTCTTTTATATTTTCTAGCTTATTACGACATTTGAAATAACTAAAAATCAAAATCGAATCGAGAAATAAAAATCTTTTTGATTTTTTTGTTTATTTCCTCTGTTTTCTTAGCTTTGCTTTGTACTTTGTAGAATATCAAATCAAAACCAACTAAAAAATAAAAATAATATTTCAAAACCAAACCTCAAAATCGATTAAGTTACCCGCAATGGAAAACCCTGCATTTTACATTTACGCTACTACAAATGCCATATGAACTGAGCGTCAAACTAAGCATCCAATGCAAAGTTTTCGATCATGTCTGCTCACCGAAGAAGCGTACAATTTCCAACGCACGACATCGCTGTGGCAAACACCCAAATTTGCTGAGCATCTTCATCCTCCGGCGTCTTCGCCTACGCTGCGGTTTCTTTTGAGAAAACTTTTCCACCTCTTTGTATTGTGCATCATAGCAAGCTGTTAAGCCATTTCTGGTTGCTTCTTACAACATGGCTATGCAACCGTTACAACAAAAAAGCTAAACAAAACCCCTTCTTTTAGAACAAATCTGCTTTACTAACTTAATCAGCTTCGTTGTTTGTTTTTCTTTTTTTCGTGGAAAACTAATTTCTTGCACTTGGAATGTATAAATTGGCTTTCACATTTATCTTCCATAATTCACTGCTCAACGGTTCGGGTGTGATCAGGTGTTGCTCGGTAGCACCAACTTCCCAGAACTCATTACAGCTACATTCAATCATAAGCGTCGTACTTGCAAACGGTGCTCACTTTACGGTGTTCTTAATATTTTTCCTTGAATTGTTAGGTTAACTTGTAAGCGCCGTGTTTCGCTGCCAAAAATAGACAATCAATGCAGCAACATACAAACATACTTTTCCATTCATCCTACTCGCTACTCGTGCGCACAAATTAAATTAATTCACGGTGTGTGTTGTGCACATTATGAGCTCGAACTGAAGTAATTGCTTGCACATGGATTATGCTGCTAAGCCACTGAAAGCACTCTGCCTATATGAATCGATCAGTGGGCGAAGCGACTTCGATTCGAACATTCATTAATGCTGTCAGGTAAGTATTTGATCCGATTTTTTTCTTTTCCTCTTCCGTGGCACCTAGTAAGGTGACTGTGCCAAAGCGTTCCACCACCGTTCAATCGTACATCGTAAGCGGATTAGATAGTCATACCGCGTGCCGATATGCCGAAAGGTAAGAAGATAAGCTTCCCGGGCGTTCCGTTTTACTTGTACCGTCCGGGACACTGCACGCCGCAGCCGTTAAAAGGGCAAAGATACGGAGAAAAGATTAAAATGAACGTTCGAGCAAACTGCACCATCTCCGCCACCACTGGGAAATGGGGAGAGAAGAAAAATGGTAAAGAGTTTCCAGCTACCTTCCTGCTATCAACCGATACCGATCACTTTGAACGTTAATCCTTTTTTCTTGATGCTTCTGCTGCTGCTTCGGTTTCTGCTCCACCGCAAGCGTTCAACCGTCAATATATGTATTTTCCCTATCAGCTTTTCAATCACACCAAACACGGAGACGAACAACCAATGGCATTGGAAAGCGTGAAAACTGCAACACAAAAAAAGAACGTTCAAGAAAAAACTGCACAAACTCACTTCACGGGTTTTTTAATTAAATCAATTGCTCTTGGGGAAATATATCGATCACCTCCCAACTCCTCCCTCTTTCCCCCACTCCTTCCCTACTCGCTACTATCATCCCGAACCCGGAAAAGGTCAACAAGGTTTAATTAGGGCGCCGTTCATTAGCCTTCAGACAGTGATTGAAAACGTTTGCTATCTTTGCGCCCGCCGGACAACCGTTGACACCTTCTGTTCGGTGGACTTCTTTCGTTTGATGTTCAACTTTAAATTGGTCCCCGGTTAGAGCCGGCCGGGAAACGGGGAAAAACAAAAGTTGCTGCTTATTTAGAGCCGATTCCCGGACGGTTGAAGCTTAATTACGGGTGTAAACGGATTGGTTCGTTCCGTTTAACCGTAGCTTGTTTAGTACGAACGATAAGCGAGCAATGGGGCAGAAGTTATTGGCGCTTATTACTTTCCGGTTTATTTTCTAGCTATTGATAACAACTTTTTAAATAAAAATTGAAGAGATGAAATGAATGAAATTAAAATTAATTTTCTAGAAGAAACTCAACGAAAAACTCAACACTAATCAAAATCAGTCCAAAAAATTATCGGCAACATGAGTTCTTACTATTTTTCACATTTTTTGATTTTTATGTGAAATTCTACAAAAATGTTTTCAATAAACAGTTGCAAATATAAAGAACACCAAATAAAAATACAAAACTGCACTTGCCGCCTGATTTATATTCATTTTTGTAGTTAGTATGAACTTTTTCATGATTTTGTATATATTTCCTATATTCTTATAAATTTTTTAGGCAATCTCTACCACACAAGGTTTTCTATCTTACGTCAAGTCATTAAAGAGAATATTTAAATAAAAACGTTTGCGTATGCGTTACATGCACACAACGTCAATCTTATCCAGGATGTGCCTCATCATAATGACGGATGCTCTTGCCTCAAGATTATAGGATTTAATAACAATAAAGCCACTTGGCTGTATAACATCTGCTTTCTTCATCAGATTCTGATGTTTTGGAAACGTCATAAAACACTTTTTCCTTTGCTGTAATCTGTCCAGAAACTGATGTTTTCTTGTTTTGTCAAGAGTGAGACGATCCTGTAAAACCCAAAGCGGTCTAGGGTCAAAGTCATCAGAATGCATGATACAATTTTCAACTTGCCAACTGCAAGAATACACAACTCTTTTGGCTGCTAATGCTCCAAATCAAATGAAAACTTTGTCATATTCAGACTGGAAATTGTAAACATCATATAGAAGCCGATGGTAAACTGAAAGAACTCGTTTCGCTCCAGGAAAAAGTTCTGAAGAAAAGGAGAAAGATATTTAGAGTGTTTTCAATACATTCAAATAAAAATCTCTATAAAAAGTTCTACTTTAAATCCCTTTTATTCCAAGTCCTCTGCATAATTTTGAACTCAACTCCGGGAAGCAAACCCCAAACTCAAAAGAAAACCAACCTCTTCTGCATTCCATCATTAACATTCGTAGTTTTCTTGAAATGGAATCCTCGAGATAAGAAAAAAAAACACTGCAAATCCTTTTATCCGAATCATCCAATTGAAATTTAAATTACGCAAATGTAAGGCTAGACCACAGCTGCCTTCATTTCAACCGAGATTAAGTTTCTTTGGAATACAGGCCGATCTTTGGAAGAAATTTGTGACAAACTCCTAGCCCGCTTTGCAGAATGGCTTGTGAGGGGGAGGTGAAGTGAAGGTTTCCCAGTCGGTCCTAAAGCCACCCCCTGTGACAGCATCGAATTAAATCTAATTTATGCCTCTATCGGGTAAGCTCTCCGGAAGCCCGATAGCTACGCACGGTAAACGTTGGAGCAGTAAAACCTCAACCGAATCTCTCACACACACACACACACACACACACACACACACACACCAGCGAACCTGGTAAAAACCTACACCAAAAATCGAACCAAAGCTTTTCCATTCCACACACACACACACACGCATTCCGGAAGCATCAGCTGACCGCTAACCAACCACCAAGAATCGACTGTTTGTGGGCTGCGTTTGATGGCGTTCGGTTCGGCAAATGGATAACTGCCTCGGTCGGACAGTCACCGACAAACATGTAATCACTAAAAGTAAACGAACTGGCCTCACAAACCCAAATCGATCTAACCGCACCGTACTTTGTGAGGTACGGTGCCCGCGTCAATGTTCATTATGCTGTGCAAAATGTTTGCAAAACCCACCAAACAACACTGACGCTAAATTATCTGCTCAACCCTGCCAGACGCACGGTGGTAGGATTATCCGAACGGGGGTGAGGGCAGGGTTTTGCTACATCAACACCGAGTCCAACCCTTATAACGCTTGCTAAACCTACCGATGAATACGAAATTATGCTAATAGAGGGTCATTACGATGCACACGCCTGACCAGCGGATAGCCATCAGCGGGCTTCGAAGGCGGTGCAAGCAAATAATACACCAACTGCGCCGTGTCGTAGTGTATCGAAACATCCCCACATCAAACTGCTCCACCCTTTATGCAGACCCCCCTCCCCACCAGAAACCTCCTACAATCTAGCGGAAATAAATCGGTTTCCGCAAACAGAGCGCACAAAAAAACTACGGATTGCGTACCGAGGCAAGCAATTTCCAACCACCCATGGCAGGGGTAACATTATTATACCCCCTTGAGGAACTGACTTGCAAGGAAAGAAAACGGAACCGACCAACCATTTCTCCATTTACACCCGTTCACTTGTACAGCCGCAACGCCATCCGTAGGGAAACCTATCAAATGGGGACTCAAGAAAATGTGCTGACACAAATGTGCGTTTCCCTGGCGTGTCATAGCGTTCTTACTCACTGCCGCCGCTACCGCACTATTTACACGATATTCTGAGATTATGCTAATTTACTGCTTCACGATAGCGCAAAACTGGGCGAAAAGATGGCGCTGCAATGCAACAACAATAAAAAAAAATCGCTGATCCCTCATTGTGCGATTGTGTGCTAGTGTCAAGTGAGGCAAATCGCAAACTGAACCCTTTTGGGGGCGATTACTCTTTTAAAAAGTGAGCATGGTTTTTATGTTTGTATTTGCTTGGGAATTTTTTTGACTACTAATACTTTTTAAAGGGCCATTTTCCTTACGAAAAGAAAATATCAAAAGAAGCGATAGCTCAGCTTTGTTTTGCTTTTTGCGGACACTTAAATCAAGCTCGATTGCTGGTTTCTGGTTGACCGAAAGCTTCTTTCTTTAGCAGCTACGATCTAAAAAGGATTTGGCTTGAAATTTCTCACTTCCTGGACTTGTTCTTCAGTTAATTCGGTATGGTCCTGTTTTGAGAAAGCTTGGGGCTGTTACTTCTTTTCTTTCTCTACATTGAAAGTCTGAAGCATATTCATGAACAGTTCTATCCGAGCTATTATACTACGTAAAATCAGCCTCAAGACGGACCAGCAGCGAAGGCAGTTGCAGCGTATATTTCCACAAGGCAGAACCAGACATTGAACCCTGGATGTACCGTCTCTCCGTACGCCGGACTTGACAATTGAGTCAATTAATCTAGAAATGAACGGAAAGACCTCTTGAGTTGGTTGAGCGTTCATACTCGTTTTAAGGGATGCTTTATTCAAATATGCTGCAGAATACTGCAACTTTGAATATATTATAAAATCAATGCCGTTGCAAGTGGTTTTCGTACTGAAAAACTACGACAAACTCATAAGCATGATAAAGTTTTTAGAGCATTTTAAACTTTCATAAAAGCAGGCACACAAATTTCAAAGGATTTTTATGTTCGGATGATGTACTTCATAGGGACATAGTTCTAAACCCATAATTTAAATTTAAATTTCATACCCTTTGAAATGCAAAAACTAAGTTTGAGGGTATAAATTACTTTTTTTTTGTTTTTCACTAAAATGAAAAAAATATACATTTTTCAACTTACACACTAATGAACCATTTTATTTTTAAGCCTTTCGGTTGTGAATCAGTAATGAGAGTTTTAAATCGCTTATATTCCATGTATTAAAATTTCCCAAGCGCTAAACCACCACCCAATAATTCAATTCCATTATTCCACGTTACATTCCCATACACCAGTAGGAACGATTTTATCCTCCTGATGACTTTATCCTCATCCCGTACAGTTTGGTTTTTATTTCTACTCAAACACCATCAATAAATAATACACATCGTTCATCAACCGCATAAAGTACTGGGCGCCTCCACCACCACCACCGGTGGTGCCATTATTTGATTTGTTGAACGGTAGCTTCCGGCATCAACATTCTTTCGTTTGCCTGCCATAGGCAGCAACCGCAAAAAAAAACAAGCAAACAAACCGTCCCAAATTTAATCTCACACAAATTAAACCAAATCGTAATACGCCGGAACCACGTCAGGCATTACACGGATCATTCCCGGGCACCAGGTACGGTACGGTACGCTACACGATAAAATCAATTTATTTCGCTTCGCCCGTCCAGTGGCAGTGGTCGTGTTTCTACTGGTGGGGAAAGTTTTTGGTTTGGGAAATTGTACTTAATTGGTACGCAACGGTAACGTTTCGTTTCGTACCGTGAAATCTATCCAATTGTCCAACTAGCGAGCGAGCAGACACCGTCGAAAAACCCGGAAGGAATCGGATAATGAACGATCACAGGGCCTTAAGCCTGCGTGGGTTTGAGTGTCCATTTTCGTACCTTTTCCTGACAGTCTGGCGCTGAACAGGGCGTTCTACGTGCGGCCATAGTTGCATAGTGAGTGAATCTGTGAGTGATTCGTAACATTTTCTCTGCGATGATCCGTTCGCGTGATACCTGCCAATTTAAAGCGCCCACCATTATGCCACATGACCGGTTCGACTAACTGGCTACGGATCCGTTACGTATCCTGTGATGTAGAGCTAGTCGAGGGATAGATGGTAGCGCGACATTTTTTACTAATTTTCATTGAAAAACCCTCACATCGATCTCGACTCGTGTTGGTAAATAAATTTTCCCGGAAGCAATCTCCACAATCAATAAGACATATCACTTAACGCACTTTCCAATCATTCGATTTAGTGATGTAAATGTAATTTCAGCACAAGCCTCAAGCGCCTACTTCATGATTCTACAATTTTAATTCCATCGCTCCAAACGAAGTGAACGCTGGCGCGATTTTTCTCCACGCCGCTTTCCTTCGGAAAATGCTACACAGAGAGAGAAAAAAAATAAAAAAGCTGCAAAGCTCCGTAATCCACCCTTCCCCGTTCAACCGTAGTACTGCTCACTCTGCAATCGATGTGGAAATAATCCATTAAACCGTCCGCCCCATCTTGTGCCATCAAACGGTGAAAACCAAACGGGAAAAGCACACTCGGTAATTTCCTCGTAAACCGCGGGATAATATAATGCAGAAGGCTACCTTTTTTTCTTCAGCTATCTCTCTCTCTCTCTCTCTCTCTTTCTCTCTCTCTTGCGAAACGGCCGTCTCTACGCCACTGTATGAACACGATGAGCTCTTGCAAGAAGACGAGTTACGTTTGACGGTTGGTTTCGAAATCGAGCAAAATCGTTCCATTTTCATTCCACGAACAGTTCTCCCAGGAGAGGGAGAGTTGTGCACTTTATGGGTTTTTCTTATGCTTTTCTTTCTTGGAGCATCTTTTCCTTTTTCCTTTTTTTTTTGCTCTCATTTCAATATGCTAGATCAGTGAAAGCTTTCACGCTTTCTTCGTGGTGCAGCATTTGCTCTTTATGAACCTTACGGCAACGTGCTGATGAAGAATCTGTTAAATTTCTTCACCAAAGTAAAATAGAAGTGCGTTTTTCGCCTTTGCGGGAACTCAAACCGGATTATCTTTAAGCTGATATTAAAAATGTGCAACTTTTTTCTCAACTTTTTAAGAGTAAAGTTGATGAACCGATGGAAAAGGGATAGTTTAAAAAGATTTTTTCTAGGTATAACTCTATAAACAGCGCAAACTGAATCCTTTACTTTATAACTTTTCATTACAGGGCAACCCAAAGCATATTGACAAGTTTCCAGACATTTTTATACTCGTTCCTCAACTTTTCGATCCTCAAATATTGTTTTTTTTTATAGCTGGTTTTTTAAACGTTTCGAGATATTTTATTGTTGTCCCTAGATTATTTCACGCGTTTCTATGTTTTTTGTTCTTGTCCCGACACTTGTTGACACGTTCCCATGTCGTTTTGTTTTCTTCCTGCAGTTTTTTAGGCGTCCTCATACATTTTTAATTGTTTTAATCATATTAATTTCATTTTGGTAAACTGCAACTTGTGACGACATTCTCGTATAAAATTATTATAGCACTTTGAGAGGTTAAGTTAGCTTTACATATATTGTTGGAAACTTGTGTAAGGTTCTCAACAACTTGTCAATAGGCTGACAAAAGAAAAAGGTACGGATAGGATAGATGCGGAAGGACGATCGCAAAAGGACTGAATGCACCTACCCGGATGTCAGTATGAACTGAGGAAACCCTTATAAGCGAAGACTTAGTGTTTGGTTTACTAAATTTAAGAATATAACTAAAGTGTTGCAAGAAGTTCCACCGCTCGTTTTCTAACATATAATATTTAATTTATATTAATTATATATTTTTGAGTGTTACTGAGGGTTTCAAAATACACAAGACACAAGTAGACAAATAAATGGAGCATAAACGATTCTAACACTCTATTCTGACTTCTTCTAATTCTCCGGACCGCCTCTGGATTGCACACAGGAACTATCCACTTGCGAGTAAATTTCAGTCAAGAGAATCCAACAAAAGCATGCAAAGGTTTTATGAGGATGTAGAGCCATGCATACATACATACAATAAATACAAATAAATATATTTCAACGTGATTTTACTGAAGGTAGATAGCATTAAAAACATAAAATTAAACTAGTAGGGTAAGGACTTTTTTCGAGTGAGATTTTTAGCTCTCATTAGACAGCGCTTTTCTAAAGCAGACGATCTATTGTTCTTATCTAAATCTTTAAAAAATCGTTTCTAAAATCCTTATTCTTCTTCTTCCTTGGCACTTCAACCTAGAGAGGGCTCGGCCTGCCATTTCTGACTTTCTGTGATTTAATTTTACCTGTATTAAAGTAGTCTTACGTACGGTGAGGCAGTCTAGATGGGATTTGAACCCCGGTCCTAATGTGTGAAGATCGGCGCCGTTGTCGCTTCGACCACCAGACCGCACCCTTATTAGCTCGATAAAAAAGGTATAAATAATCAAGGGACAAAGTCAAAACTGTATAAGAACGTGTTGAAAAAAATCGGGACAAGAACAAAATATCTGGTAAATTGTCAAAAATCGCCGTAGTACCCTGCCCTAATGCTGAAGCTTCATTCTTTATGAGATAAAACACAGGTGTTACGATTAACTTTACATAGAAATCTTTACAAAGAAACGGTAACGCCTTGCAAACATTTCAACCGACAAATCTTTAAACCCTCCAAGACCTCCCAGTTTCCAGTCGGTAACATCCGTTATTACGATCCGGTTTGAACAACAACTCCTACCTCTAGCGAAATGATAATTTTCCTCCCTTGAAACGTTTACCCTGTGTTTCCGGCACACATACGCGGCAACATCATTTCCGGCTAGCTGTCTTCCGCTAAACCTTCTCCGCTATCATAACACCTCAAAGCACACTGACACTGGCCTCCACTTTCTGCCAAATTCCGGCCATTTTTATGTAACCATAAATTTGTGAAACGACAGCTTTGTTTTGGCGCAAAATGTGGGAATGACACCGAGTGGCTTACCGTTAACCGTTGTCGCAGAAAGAACCAATTCTCCCCTCTCGACTCACCATAAAGGTATAGAAATGTAATGATGTAACGAACAAAAAAACACTTCTTCTTCTGTTTTCCCAAGGCACAAAAAATGACCTTTCGTGAGGGCGACAAATAGGGCGCGTGAGAAAGAGGGTGAGCGGGTAACGGTTAAAGCGATGACATTATTATTAGATGCTTTGGTGCGTCGGGCCGAAATGCTCCGACAGGCCAACGAAGGGAGGTTCCGAAAAACGCTTCACCCCTTTTGGGAGTTTGTGGTGAAAATTAAACAAACTCACTGTGACAGATGGAGGAAATTGAGTTTTCACTTGATTTATTCCGGGCTGCCCCCGGAACGCAGCCACAGATTTCGCGGAACGGCTAATGGAATGGACAAGCTGGGCGAATTGTAATCCATTTACGCTGGGAGTTTTTAGTGAAGTGGGGCATACGGGTTTTCCTTGTTTTTTTTTTGTGCTGTTTTCTTTTCGCTCACGGAAGTTGATCGTTCAAACTGTAGTCATGCGCGCGTTCAATTATGCAACGTGAGATGTGGTGTTTAACAAGTTTCCTATTACCGGGACAGCGCGTTTTGCTTACAGAAGATTAGACCTGTCAGCGGAAGTACGGGAGATGGCATGCTAAAAACGGGGAAAGGGTGTCGTGGAAAATCGTTATTTATTTGAATAAAGGTAGACGTTGCACTGGAGAATGTTTTCATTCAACATTAGGGTAATCGAAGACATAACTACTATCTTCGTGGAAGTGATCATTCAATATGCCGTGAATTGATCGATCATGTTTTGTTTGAAATATTTTACAGCTGCTTCCAGGTTTTTAACATTTTTTCTTCCGTCTTAAAGTATTGATTTACTAAGCCAAGCTATCACATATTTGTTTTAAAATAGGTTTATTAAGATACTACAGAGCCTTTTATAAAATCCCATCCTGTTCCCCTGTTCCCAATAGCAAGCCACAGGCAAGCCCTGATACATGTAGCTGGATAGACAATCGCGTGCTCGTGAAATAATTCAAATGGAGTTTAATTCAAGTGGTGTCGTGCTAATAACAATTGTATTCCGCACCCTCAACTTTAAAACATTAAATGCCGTAATAAAAGATAACTTCTTCCAACGAGATAATTTATTCGAAATATTTCTCCCTTCAAAGTACCATAACCCGTAATGAAAAGTTTACATCCAAATGAATTAAGAATAAAATCGAAGACTTGTACCAATTAAATTTTTAATTCAAATTTCAGTTTTCCGCCATTCCTCGCTTCAAACCCGCCTGTTTGTTTGCATCGTCCGTCAGCAAAGAAAAGAAAAACAAACCCGAGCCATCACTCGACTACGCTTTATTGCCACTTGTGCCCAACTCCTACCCACCCAATAAAACAGCAAATATTCAGCTTATAAAGCGTCAGCCCAAATACATTCCACCCGACGGTAATGACAAGTACAAACACGGAGGCTGAGCGGCTGACTTAATCAACAAACGCCACGACCCAATTTTACATTCGCTCGAAATCAACCGTAGAATTTGAATTAATTTTCGTTTAACTTTTACACTGCGCCGAGTGCCGGCCGGACTGGACTGTGCTGGATGCTTTCCATCCGAAAATTCGTACTCATCAAATTTTACTTTTCGCCATCGCCGGATTAAGGCTCTCCGGTTGTTGCATAAAAATTCCAGAACCATCGCCCCACTCCCGCATTAACCTTTCCACAGGGTTTCCGTGCAGCATGATGAACAGATGAATAATCAATTACCACGGGCCGGGTCTTTCCATTCCGTTCCCATGGAAACCCAGCCTACTTTCGCCATCGGGAAAAAGTCAAGAATGTCTCTTCGGACCAGCATGCCTGGAACATGCAAAGTTCGTCGGCGAAACAACATTTCTTTTGATTCGTTTGGTGGACGGACTGGCCATCGAAAAACTGGGAGAACCCTTTTCGCAGGAAAGCTGGGGTAAAATAAAAACGAAAAGCGGAAACACTCCTGTGTATTGACGGACAACTTGCTCAAGCATCCTTCGGGGGTTGCTGAATCGAACGGCGAAACTTTCAAAATCCCATTACGATTGTCCTGCTTTTCGTTCCCACTTCCAGACTTCCTAACATGGATCGTGAGAATCTGACCTTCTTAAAGTTGGTATTTTCATATGTTTGTTTTCTGTTTCTTTTTTTCTCCCACTAAGGGAACAACTCAAAATGACCTATTTCGCATTTTCTTGTTATCGGGAAAATTTGCTTCAAGAGCGAAAAAAACACCCACCCAAATCCGGGAAGCGTGTGCCAACTGCCATCCCATCCCGTAGTCCGTAAATGAGCGTGAATTTTTATGAATGAACATGAACAGAAACGGCCCCCTAAACCGGGTGCCGTTTGATGAGTTTGCCGTTTACTGGCCAGAAAGGAAGAAAAAGTATTTATAGTATCCTTTCTACGGAGTTTTCCAGCGTGTGTGTGCGTAGTACCTTTTGGCGCCCATTTTCCGCCGGATACATAAAATGCTCCGCTGTTTTCCACTGCTTCACGCATCCAACACTTCGTAAAGGTTTGCGTGGAAATGAGTTTTTCCTTCGCTGTTTTGCGCCACACGATAGCAAAAGAAGGACGGAAAACAAGCGGCCGTGTTGTGTATGTGTGTGTGTGTGTTTTTTCTCTCATCAGTCAATGTGTCCGCAGGCAAAAGGCGGGCCGTCGCACGTCGTTCGCACAACCAGCTGAGCCTAAGTGGTCACACTTTGGCTGCGGTTGCGGTACTCTGGGTCCGCATGATGGATATGCTATTTTCATGTTGCCCCAATCATAATTTCCTCCCAGTCGCGCACCTATTTCACTTGAAAAAAAAAAACAAACACGTTATGACGTTCTTGCGGCAAATTTTTACCTTCCCATTGACGCAACGGTGACGTCGTCAGAGCCAAATGCACTTTTACCTTCTACAGTGTGGGGTTCTTTCGGTTGGCTGAATTTCCACAAACACACACAATCAAGCTACATTTTCTGCTCACTTTTTCCTGTTTTTCCTTTCACAACAAACTCTAACAGCCGGTCCGGTCTATTTCTTGTCCGGCCCAAAACAAGCTGAACAAACAAAGTTACCGTGGAAAGTTAATGGCTTATTGTGTCCTTTCTTCCCGGTCCATCTTTCTTTTGCGTGTTACATAAATTCTCTCTCACTCTCTCTCTTTCTTACTCGCAGAACCCAGGTTTGCTCCAAACGTCCCAGAAGCAGGAGGCTTAAAATGCCAACAGAATGGAAAACAAGACAGCCACCAACCAAAAAAAACGCCTCTCATTTCATCATTGCTCCGTTTTGTATGTCATTTTCCCTCCTTATTTTCTACTTTCTCCCCCATTTGCCAGCTCTCAACACACTCTCCGGCACCAAAAAATGGGGTAAAACTTTGTCGTCTTGAGCTCAACGCGGAAACTTTGGCTTTGGTGCGAATTTTGGCACGGAACTTGGAATAGACAACGTCTTTGCCCTTGTGGGGAAAAGAATTTTGCAGAAGAACTTTTTCGCGTCAAGGTCACGTTGCAACGTAGCGGAAGTGGCACCAACGCGAGGAAAAGTATTGCATTATTTGTGTTAGTTTCCTTCTGGGCTTTTTTGCTGCTTTTCTTCTTCACCGGTTGAAGGAAAATCACTTTGTACACAGCAAATAGCTCTCTGATTGGTTGCATATTGTTCCCCCGAGTGACACCATCTCGTTTTGGGAGTCGGTTTTTTTGTGCTATCCTGTTCTGTATTTTATGAGATTCAATTTAACTTTTTCCCGTACACAAAATAGCGATCCATTTACTGCTTCTAGGCGAGAAGATGCTTTAATGAACCATAGCTTGAGCGCGATTTGATTGTGCAGCCGTCTTGTGCAATAAAATACATTTGAAACAAGACCATAGCAGGAAATTCCATTACACATAAATTGCATTTCATGACATGGTGGCAGTACAGGCTGTAACACAAAGTACCATCCTGCTATCCTGTGTCCCGTGTATCCTTACTGAATCACTTCCGCACTTTATAACGCTGTAAAGCTATATTCCACCATACGCATTCATCATCTGCTCACAAGCAGCAGCAGCAGCAGCACTATCTCGTCACATCAGCGTAACGAGTATTACATTGAATATTTACATTCCCACTAACTACCACCACCATCACGGTTAAGCACATTCCGATTTCTGATTCCACTGCCATAGTTTTATGACCTGCGGAAGAACGTTAGCAATTTTACGTGCTACATGTGCTGAGGTTTTGGTTGGAAAAAGGGGAAACTATAAAACTAAACAACAACCATTTGCCAGATAGTTGTACACGGAGCAGGGATTGACGGAAAGTCGGTTAGCAATTTTGTTAGTGACATCGTTACTTTGGAATTGGCAGCTAGAGGATCCATCAAGACATTGAGATGCTTGTTGCTTATTTGCTTTTCGAATGGAAATGGCATTTGATTTGAGATATAATATTCAAAGGTACAATGTGTCCTTCAATGTTTTGTACATTAATCTAGTAATAATTGAATGCTCTGTTTTAACTCAGCCTGTCATTTCTCTCTCTTTTTGTGCCTTGATTTTACCCATACGAGAAGTTGGTCTGGATAGGATTGGATCGCCGGGCATTGTGTGTGAAGACTAGCGTTACTATCGCGTCGGCCAACAGACTCCCCAATGTAAGAATTAGGAGAAGTTAAAATTGAAGTGATCGTAGCATTGGCTAACTACTTTTCAATCAAATGAGATGTATCTCATGTTGCACTTCTACTGCCTGGCTCTCTCGAAAACAGAAAAAAATGAATAGAATAGAAGGAAAGTATAGGAAAACATAGACTTGAAAACCACAACTCCCGATAAACCCTCTTGAGTCAAGTGGCATCTTTAGCAGGACTTCAAGGCAAGTACGAAGCTCCGTGTTTCATGTGTTGCCAAACGTGGACTATATGCACCTCATAGGAAATATCGTGGAAAGTGTGCAATTCTGGTATGACTTGCCAGCCTCAGGAGCCCATAAGCAAATGGGATCACTGAAAGCAAATGTAGCCTGGTAATGTTCAAAAGATCTTTAAGAGCTTTCAATCAAACTTGTTGTATGAAGTTTCAAGACTTGTTATCAAGCCGTCATTTCAAAGTCCGAAATAGAAGAAACTCGAGAATCGGAGTTGGTTTCATGTATGAGCAAATGAATTACGCCTCAGGAGAGTAAAATAAAGGACCTTTAGTAGCAAGATGCAAAGAAAGCTTACATTGCGAAAGTCATGCTTAAGAAGAAATTTTTCCTTTCTTAACAATGACTGGAGTGAAATATTTTAAAATTCATCAGCATAGGGAAGTATCCATGCGTCTATGAACGTAAAATAATTCATCCACAGAGTAACACCTGCTTTTTTTTCTTCACAATTTCGCCAGCAAAATCAGAGGTTATTCGTTCATGTATATTCACTCTACAGATTCCAAACATCTATAGTCATACACTTTTAGTTTTGAACCCAAAACACCGATTGTTGCTTCATAGCTGAGCTAATTGAGCTATAAATTATTGTAAAACTTCTTATTCCCTGGAGGAGAATGTTCAAAAGAGTAGAGTTCTTGTTCGGGGAAGGTCCAGTGGCAGAGGCGATATCGACGCCGATCTTCACACGGCAGGACCTGGACTTCAACTCTACTGGACCAGCTAATAGAAATAAGTAAGTCAAGGAAAGCTAGAAATGGCAGACCGCGACCTATAGAGGCTGTTGCGCTAAGAAATTAGTAGAAGAGTTATTTTTGTTTGTAATTTAATGTAATCAACAGTCTGTTTCAAGTAAAATGACCTTAACTAGTCACACTTACGTTCTTTAAAAGATATTAGACGTATTTCAAATTTTAAAGAAGCTACGATAACAACTTATTCATTAGTTGTTGTCTTGTTTTAGCTGGAAAAGCAATCCAAACTATGGGAACACAGTTCCAATTGGATTTGAAGACGACCTTATATCGTTTATCCAATTAAGGCCAGGAGCAGGACTTTGAAAATAATCAGAGAGAAATCTCGTTACTTCGAACAGTAATCAAAGAGCAAGCAGTTATTTGCTTCATTATTGGCTAGACGTGAGTCTTAACACATTTAGCAGAACAGTATAGTCTAGGTCCTAAAGGATTCTGTAATTAAGGAAACTCACGCTTGGGTTCTATTTTAAAACTGATAAGCACCGGCTTCAAACCACCGCATAAAACTTTTACTTCAAAGCACTAATAATCGCTTCATCCTAAACACTCTGTGGCGAAATTATTAATGCTAAGGTCACATGTTGAACACCGAACGACGCTCAGACGCTCAGCCACCGCTCATCAAACGCTCTTACGACGGGCGACGGTTTCTAGCAAGGCGCGTATAAAACCGCTCCTGCCCTTTTGTTCCAAAAGCCATTCCTTCGCTATAATGGTAATGAAACAACATTATGCTTTGCTTCTCCAGGGAGCAGCAAAACGTTCTCATCCAATTTAGACGACACACAAAGACCGAACCGACCCCGTTTTGTTCTATTCCCGTAACGGTGTGCCTTTCTTATCGCCTGCAATCCCTTTGGTACGGGAAGATAATAAACAAAGATACCGCAAACGGATTCACCTAAATGGGGAATTGTGAGAGGATTCTGTAAAAAAAAATATGCCACAACCCATAGGTCACACATGCCCGCACACATAGGTCCTGCAGGAATTATGATGATCCCGGTTAATGATGGTGTTGAACTTGAAACATAAAACCTCTCCGTTCCTCGCGATTCTTCAATCCCCTTTTTTTAAGGTAATATCCTCCCATTCAAACGTATATACGCACACACACACACACACTACTTACTTCGCTCGATCTTGGTCATGCTCATGCCGCGGCCACTCTTCCTCCACTGCCGGCACCAACCCTTCGAGGTGAACAGCTTCAGCAGGCTGCCACTGTGCGGTGTCATCTCGCCACCCCGCTCAATCTCCGACGACCGGCAGGATGACGAGTCCTCGAAGCTGGAACTGCGCCGTGCCCGCTGAAAGCAACCACAATTGCGAAGCATCTTTCACCGTTCCTTTGTCGACGTTCCGGCACGCTCTCGTTCGCTCTCTATCTCACACGGTCTTGATGGTTGATTTCTGCTCGTTTGATTTGTTTTCCACGTAGCACCACACCCCAGATGTGAAAACCGCTGCGGGAACCACTAGAAAGCACTAGCGCGCACCCTTTACACCATTGCCTATTGCCACGGTCGATGTTTGATTACGTTATCCGGGGCTAACCCTCAACTACACGCTCAACCCTTCGCAGATGATGGTGGTGGATGGTGGTGGTTGGATGAAAATTCAATTATCATTACTTGCGCTTCGTGTGCAACTTCGTGTGTTTAATATTTTCCCATGCTTCCCGTTTTACCTGTGTAAGGTACGTGCCATCACTACAACGCCACCACTGCACTGCACTTCCATAAGCCCAGAAAAAGAAAAGATATTAATTTTGTATGAGAATCACACACACTTGGCGTGGTGCATGCTTCACTCCAATTTCAATTGTAACCGTACAGCAAACTGACAGCAAACTGACAGCATTTGATCTTTATTTTGTGAAATCGTTATTGAGTTCTAAGAACCTCAACAACAACAATCGCTCTCCAACCGCATCACTTACTACGTGTAAGTTGTTATACAAATTGCAATTTTATCCGCTCGTTAATAGGAATCTGATTTTTCTCCACCAACCAACGTGCCGCTGGACGTTAAACAACACACACACACAGTGTCTAAGAAGCAATTTTAATTAAGTTTACACCCCACGGGGGTAGCGCTGAAGTTCGACGTGATTGCAAAACGCCCGGCCACACATGCGGGTGTTGTCCTTGCCAGCTGCAGACATTCGATACGAAGCTCGCCCCATTCGCTAGCCCGGTCGATTCGATCTGAAACGATGCAAAGATATACAAAGAAAACGTGACTTGGTTAGTATTTAAAATCATTATTAAGGGATTCAGGAAAGGTTATGTTACTGAGGGGAGACAAAAAGGAAACGTTCTAGTGCCGTCTCAATCCCTCACTGCTATGACGTGCATATTTCGATTACTAGCGAAGCTTTATCCTCCTGACACACAAACACACACACGCACACGCACACTAGTACAGCCGGGTGCGGGGCTCCAAAGGTTCATCTTTGAATGTCATGTTGGAATGTCTTCGCATCCCATTCCTCCTGTGGGAGCTAAAGGTTAAGCCTTTTGGGTTTGGAATTCCTCTTTGATTCTACGCCCCGGCACTGACATTCAACGCTACACAGCACTGCCATCGCGTATGTGTGCTGACGAGCCCAATGCATGCGGTAATATGCGGTTCGGCCGAGGAATGAGCATGGCTCGTGCATTTGCCGAAAAATTTATTTCTTTGTAATATCCTCGATATTAAATTACCATTATTGAGGTCATTCGCCGTTGACAAACAAGCCGACGTCATGGATTCGCGTGCAAAAGGGAGCCCCCATTCATGGGAACTCACATCGTTTCCCTTTTTTTCTTTCTTCATTCGCTAAACGCCCTTTTGTAACCCTTCGCTCGTAAGGGACCCATAAGGAAGTAGAGAAAAAACGGCCAGAAGAACGCTGAGCCTAGTAGCACAGTTTACGCTGTGGAAATGGAGCGGAACAACAGTATTACACATGCCCACACACACACAAACCGGCTCGTAAAAAAAGCAATCTCATAGCAAAACAAAAAGTAAGGCACGGACCAAACCAACGTCAAAGCCATGTCTCGACACTGAAGGGGTCATACGGGAAGCACCGGAAGCACCGGAAGAAGAATTTCTGCAGAACCGGCCGACCCCGAGCAGCGATTCATGAATGGAAGCCGAACCGCTTGGCACACGGAACCGATTTACATACACGACCGACCCCGGCAGTTGCCCGGTGCCAGCCGATCGGTCGGGAAAACCTTGTCCGCATTCGCAATTTTTCCTGCAGTCACTGCGACAAAACGAATCACGAGCGTGAAAGCAGTGAAATTAGAAGGGAGGAAAAAATACTCCTCACGGGTGCACATCACTTGGCGATAGACCCTTTAAACACACACACACACACACACACACACACACACACACACACACACACTCGTGGGGAGCATGGGAAAATCCGGTGGAGATGATTTATAGTGGGTCCCCCTCCTGTTTGGCGTGTGCGTGCCGACGGGCATGTTTTGCTGCGTGTTTTTTGCAAAGTTTTTCCCCCGTCTGGCCACAGCATCGGTTACGCGACCCGGGTTTTCATATATTTCCCGCGTACGGAAACGCGTGTCGGTTCTTCAATTTTGTGCCGAGTACACACCGCCGGGACGACAATGACAGTGCAAGGATAGTCAGCGATGCTTGCTGTTGTTGTTTTCCCTCTGAGTACAAAACAAGGCATTAAAGGCGTTCCATCACTGTGAGAAAGCAAATTTTTATGGAAAAAGCGGCCACGCATCTCGTGCCAGTGGCAGATAAAGCGAATATTATAAATTATTCCCCATTGCTGCACAAAGTTCGCTAGGATGTCAGCTCAATTTTAATATTCAATCAAGCTTTAACTTTCAACACGCTTCATCATGCTGCCATCCCAATTTCTACCGTGCATAAAATGCATTCGAGCGTGCAACCCAACAAGCAGCTTATAATGAACTGCATTCACTAGCAAAATCAGCAACGCAGGCGTCAGAGCTGCTGGCAAACCTAATTAGTGGTTTTTGCTTATTCGGCGTGAGTCGGTATAATAAAACCATATTCAGCAGTCGCTTTGCCGGCTGGTTCATTCTAATCATTTAATTAACAAATGTTCGTACACACTCACACACGCACCCAAAATTGAAATGTGAAAATTGAATTGGATGAAAGACACTTCGCAGCACAGGCGCCTTTTAATTTCGTTAGTTGAGTAATTTAATTAAAAACATTAGAAAAGAACGGTTGCATGGTAACGTGACGGCGACATTTTGCATATCACACACGCGCCGGGTGTACGGGGCATTAATCCTACACGCAACGCGACGGTTACTGTGGGATGTCAAAATTTTATTGTTTTAAAACAGAATGGCAGAATCATCCCAAAAGGTACCACAAAATCGCACCGAACCATGCCGAGAACACAGGGCGGCCGACGGTCTAATCATCTAAACAGGTGGTCACAGTCAACATACCGTAACGTCGACGGGTCTCGACGGTGAAAACGCACACACACGCGCGCCCGTATCGAGCGGTGTCATGAGCGGTCAACGGCATAACCGTGTGTGCTCTCGGTACTGGCGACACACGTGCAGCCGACGGCCCATTACGCGAGCACTACGCTCTGTGTCGCGATTGACTGCACATTTTGCACCTTTGGCCATCAGCCAACCGTGCATTTTCGGCTGCACGTACCTCGGTTGGCACACAGTTTTATTACACCTTTCGAACCACCATCGGATTGTGTGTAAAATTAAATCGCGCCGTCCAGTTTCATTTACATGAAGTACCAGGCGTCTCCATCAGGTGTTGCCATGTGGCGTTGGTAAAT
Source organism: Anopheles stephensi (assembly GCF_013141755.1). Classification (NCBI taxonomy): domain Eukaryota; kingdom Metazoa; phylum Arthropoda; class Insecta; order Diptera; family Culicidae; genus Anopheles; species Anopheles stephensi. The sequence goes on along the minus strand of NC_050202.1, from coordinate 18,119,748 downwards.
TTGCTCGTTTACAGGGTGGGAAGAAGATATATTTTTCTTCATTTTTTTAGTACTGTAAATAAACCTTATTGAATCTTTAACATATGTTTAGCAAAATTATGCTACTAATGTTTCCACCCTGGGGTTTGAATGAAGCGTACTGCGTAATCGTTTAAAAACTCATTGGACTGCAAAATTATGCGTTTCCTTTCGCTCCTTCTGCTCTCGCCCTCTTTTTTCCCTCCCTCTCTTTCTCTTTCTCTCCCTCTCCCTCTCGCATCCAAAACAGTCTTAAACGGGTGGTGGACTTTTACTTTACTTCTAAATTTACAGCACCTATAAATAGGGTCGCACCATAATTTCGAACAAATTGAACTTGAAGTGAAGAGGCGGTGGTCCGTGTCAAAGAAATGAAAAGGGAGAAAGTTCCCAAGCGTGTGTGTGTGCGTTTGTGTGTATATTTTTGTCTCGTTACTTTTGCCATACCGTGCACATTCGCTTGCACCGTAAACGGGGCCAATATTGAACCATATTTGCGTTACGTTTTCTTCACACTCGTAAAAGCAATAAACCTGACTGCTTTTTATTAATTACTTTTATTTTGTTTATTTGTACATTCAATCAAACATTTGTAAATATTGTTTTATTAATTAAGCGAATTTATTGTTGAATTTAATAAATAAACATATTGTAGGTTAGTAAATGTAAATTAAAACTTTCACTTAATGGCCATTCTGTATCTATTTCCAATTTAAGAGCACTCTTTACCGTATCAACTGCACAAAAAAGGAGGGCCCGTGCTTTTTAGCTTGATTAGACTTTATTAAAATCAAACAAACATTATCTTACGCATTTCTCTACTTAGTTTAAAATTTAAAAAATCTTTAGGGCTCCAAAAGTTCTATTCTTCATTAAAGTAAACATTCTTCCACGCTTATGATTTCCACCATTTTCTTCCTAAAAACTATTGAGTGTATAATCCAATATGTTTTACCCAGTTCCACATTACCCCCCACACGGACAATCTTCCACATCCAATTACTTCGATTGGGCAATTTTCTTCTAACCCAGCCAGTCTCTTCTTATCCCTCTCGTTCACTCATCTCGCTCAGTGGGTCATCATACGGTCGACCGGTGCTTATTTTACCACTCAATCAACAATTTTTCATTTCATTGAACTTCGATAAGCGTTTCAAGGAATTTCCCCCTCTCTTTTTATCCCCATTTTATTGTTGTGTGTGAGCTTACATCCAATTCCTTCCGTCCAGCACACATTTCCAAACGCTCGATTTGCGCCCGAATGTAGCCGTATCCTTCGGCAGAAATTTAAACTGGCTCACTCCCGTGTCGGTTTGCTTTACGGGTTGAAGTGAGCGACGAGAAAAAGATCAACGAAACGGATCAACTTCCTTCGCCAATTTTTCGGTAGAGTACAAAAACGACTACTGCCGATTTAGTTAGAGGGAAATTCCACCGCTTAAGCTGCTCGATAGGATGAAAGAAAAACCACTCCCCCCAGTGGCATGAACAGCGGGTTGCGTTCTCTACCACGTCACAAACGGTTCGGGCGGTAGAGTATTTGAGCTTCCGAGTATCAAAAAATGACCGTTTTGCATTGCGACACTAGACTGCAAAAAGAAGAGGTTTGACATTTACTTTCAAACAAGAAATACATTCGTGACGCAAAACAACCTGCAAACACAGAACGAACGGCATCCGTGACGTGGTTGACACTTTTCATCGTTTGCAGAAGCGTTCCGGTTCCGGTTAGTTCACTGATGGTATTTCACACGCCCCGGTGAGATGGATTATCGGTTCCAGAGGATAAGCTTACCGGTTGAAACAGAAAAAGGTGACTCGAGTGCCAAAGTAATCTGGACTTCTAATCCGGTTCAAATCGAAGCACGTTGCTACCGTACGAAATCATTGATCGAGTTCGCTGACGCAAAGGACGTTCACAGTTTGGTCAGCTTTGTATTTTATTCATCCTTGTAAAAAGGACATTCAGTTTTTGCTTGAAACCCCTAAATGCGGATTAGTGGGGTTAGGAAGGGCTTCAAAGTGCCTGTCTATTTCAATTTACACATTGTCTCACACCGTGTATCAATGCTGGAAATCTTCAGATTTAGAACGTCATATTTTAGGGTTTAATAACCTACAAGGACAAGACCTTTTTTATGTAGTATTTAAAGCCTTGGGACAATAGAAAGGGATACTTTGACATCAACTGCCAACAATAATTAAGAAGTTACAACATTTTATACATAGAACGAATAAAATGTTAAAACACAGATAAGCGGTGCGATAGCTACGTCAGCGATACGTATCCTGAGCAGCATTTTAATTAGCCGGCAACAAAATGCTCCGTTTCGTATCCTGGAACCTTAATTCAATTTATTTGTTCCAAGAGACCTCCCAACCCGAGAATCGTACAGACGGTTCGTGTTGTGGAATAGCTCTTCATCAGCTATTTTATTGTGTGCCAACAAAAACGAGACACTTGGACGACAAGTGTCGACCACTGATGTTGATACCGTCCAGCTTCTCGCCATGCATGCTATGCATGTACTGCTTTCAAGAATCAAGAACCTATTCCATTTGCTATTAGTTTGAAAAGCTTGCTTTGAGATTATTGTAGTTGTGGACACTTTTGAAATGGAAACGAAATAGCCTTATTTGGACAAGGTTATTTTGATGATGAAAATTACCGTTTTCGACTCCATGCTTTAAAGACAAGAATTAAATAGTTGAAGGCACTTTCAAGTGCTATTCTGCGTCAATCTACCTTGAGGGGATGCTCGATTGCTGCGTTATCAACAATTCAATTAACTCAAGTGTTCAGCTGTTCACACATAGTCAATAGGGCACTCATAAAAAAACTATTAATTGACCTTTCCTCTCTTATTGCGTCGGTTTGGTCATCCAAAGCTTGTGTTCACCAACAAAAGACTGTAAACAGAATACAGATACGTGAAAATTGCTAAATTTTTGTTTGGCTATTTACAACATCAATCTAGCCAAGGACAAAACAGTACAGAACAGGCGTTTGCAGGACAAGACTGCATTTTTATAATGGCGCTTGTTTAGCTAACAGAAGAACTATCTCCCCCTCTCTCTCTCTCTCTCTCTCTCTCTCTCTCTCTCTCTCTCTCTCTTCTTGGCCTATAGACCTCTTGTATCATGCCTGCCATTTCTGTCTTACTAGACTTAATGATACCACGTAGTTGGATAGTCAGTCATCACTACGGGGGAACGGTCCGGATGGGATTTGAGCCCTGCTCCTGCCGTATGAAGTCTGGCGCCTTTGCCACCTGCTATTATTTGAAAATCGAAGCCAATATCCCATTTTTACAATTTATTTGGTGCTTATTCTATTTTTCCTATTGGTTCCCTAATTCCAGCAACTGTATTACATTACTATGAGAGAGTCCTTTTCTAAAGTTTCTGCTATACATAATCTAAAACTGTCATTTAACATTCTAATGCTGAAACTGTCATTGATCTTAAACTTATCTTCCTATATATTCCTATAAACTGTGTGTCTTGCTCTCCCCTGATTTTTGTTTTACCCATTAAACAGCTTACGCAGTCCCAAGCCCAACAATTGCAATCAAACAATCCAATAACACAATTGAACTGCGTCCAAACGAAGCGACGGCGTAAACAAAACAGTGCCCACACCGCCAATTGATTTAATCTGGCGCTTAATTGAATCAATAAAACTGGCACACAAACCGTTTTGCTCGCCTTGCACACAACCGTTCTGCTCTTGTTCATGCTCCATTGTCATGCTAGTGCATGCTGTGTTCACCCTTTTGTCTCGTTATGCACTTTTAAGGTGCAACGAGATAACTGAACCGGCGTGTCTGTGTGTGTGTGTTTGGGACCAATTTCAAAACCCTTTATTGATGGTTAAACCAGCTCGGGACTGTGGGGGGGGGGGAAACTGGGGAGCAACTCACACGATCACAACATCCATTTCGGGTTGCTTCATACGGACACAGCGTCACCGTGAACGGTGAATCAGTTGACACGTGGCGACAATTTTCAAACGACAACACGCCGGTGAAAGATTGATGATGCCACCGTTACGCCGGTGTCTCTAATCCAGCGCCAGCGTTTAAAAGTTATTTATCTCCATCCGTGGCGGGAAACAGGATGGAAACATTGCGTCATACCTTAGCCAGTTGAAAGTTGGAAAGAACATCTACATGCAGTCGAGATTCCCCATACCATACATGCTGGGTCGTTGTCCAATTATTTTGCTTCGAGACGCAACGTTAGTTGCTGGCGTCAGCGAACCAAGCGTACCATAACGAAGCACTTCACTCAGCAGACAATTGTGTTCCCGAGTTCCAAATATGCTCCTACAGGCAGACTAATTCGCGTTGACCGAATTTCCACTCGCACATCGCTGAGATTTTTTTTATGGACTGTGTTTTCCCAAACTGTGCAGCATCGGACACATCGGGCCGACTGTCTGGCACTGGTAGACACAAATCCCAAGGGACGCGTCCCATCCCCCATTGACCCAGAATTCATTTGCATTGGCTCAACTTTACGATTTACGGTTTATTGGCACAATCAGCACATCTCGAACGTTTATCGAGGTCGCGTGAAGAAAACCCGGGGAAGGTCCTAAGAGGACACAGTGGAAGAAGAAAAAACACTCCCCCCACTACAAAGGAGCGATAGCCGGCGAGATGCCAACGTCGGAGACGTCGGTTTATGATGGTTTTTGTATCTCAGCTCAGCAAAAGATTTTGCCCCATTCCAACCCAAGCGTGGATAATAAGGTGATGGAATTGATGACGGAAAGCAATCGATCGATCGTACCGAATTGGATTGGATTATTTGACTGTTGAGTGGTGACTGATTATTGGAATGCGAGCGAATGACGGGCACGAAAAGCTTATGATTCGCGCGTGCATTTGTTTAATGCAAATTTGAGCCAATTTTTTGCGCTCAAGAATTATTTGTAGCGGGATGGAAAGCAAAGCTACACACAGAGATAAATTACAAATTTCATCGAGTGTTCTGTTTTGTTTCATATCGGGAAGCGAATGGTGCTTCCTAGAATTAAAAGTGGGCATCGATTTACGAATGCAATTATCATCCAGGCACGTTTTGTGGTTGTGCGAATCACTCTCTCTCTCTCCCTATCTATGAGGACAACAGTCGATAAATGTTACATTTGCCATCGATGCAGGGGGTTCAAATTAAATAAAGGAACTGTTGAATCACTCCGAAAACCAATGTTTCAATTGTAGAACATTGCAATCATTTAATGGAATTTTGCATACAGTTAGGGGAAATTTCCAACGGGACTGTGGAATTTGCGAGCAGGTATGGATGAATGAATTAATGATTGAAATGGTTGAACCCCTATCGAATGTGAATAATATGGCGTGGTAAGATGCAAGATTCCATTATATGATTGCAAAGATCCTTAACGAGCTTGCAATGTTCCCCTGTCCAACTGAAACATTGTCGCGAGCGATTCTCCAGTCCCATTATATGGAACAAACCCCTGCAATACACTTTCAATTTTCACTGCAAGAATCTCATCACCACTTCCCAGTTCAAAAGGTCAATTTTTCCTGGAAAAATATTTACCCTCCCCTGCATGACCACGCTCTCGTCCCAGCGCTGGAATGTGCCTGACCTGTACTTCAAGGTGAAGCACTTTCTTAATGAAAGAACAACCTACTCTTGACCGGTACCGGGACCGGGTTTCCGTCAATTCAACCTGATTTAATTTGATTTTTGACTTGCGAGAAAATTAATACTCTCTCTCACACACACACACACACACACCGACACAGTGCGTGTGGGGAAAAGAATGCGAAGCACTTAACTCGCCTTGCTACTACTGGCCGTTGCATCCATGGTCGCGTTTGTTTTGCCTCTCTGTAGCTCCGCTTGTTCGCCGTGAGTAAACGCACTTCCTGCGCCAAACACTTCCGGAAGAAAGTAAACAAACACTTGTGAAATTCGATGCCATCCACGACGCACGATCTCCAACCCCGTCACCGTGAGCTGTGTCCGCCATCAGTCCAGCGTATCGATCAACGGCGAGTGGATCGTACGGCACACGAAAAAAAAAAACACACACACACAGTTGCTCACCGTATTTATTTTTGTTTGTTAACCACTCTTACTCATACAAGCTCTTTCGATTAAAACGAGAACAAAAATACAGCAAAAGTAAAAAAAAAAACCTATACGGTAGGCGCACCGTGAAAAAGTAACTGCGTGCGAGAATATTTCTGGAAATAGCGAACCACCGGCCGCCAGCAATCCCAGTGTGGGGGCGACGAATAAACCTACTTTCACCTTTCAACCGGCCAAAGAACAGCGAGACGTGCGCCAGCAGAATTTTTCCTCTCCCCCGCTCCCAAATTTATCGACCCTTTGGATGAGGATGAGGACAAACAGGTGCCGACCGAACATCTTGTCCACTGGCTGCTCGACGAGATTCGGCACGATTTGGTGTTGAACAATCCCGATTGATCCAATTTGAGTGACTAGATCCACCAACGGGCTAGAAAAGCACACACACGGACACCGACTCCCTACCCGTCCATCACGCTGCTGCACATTGGGAAGCAAATAATTGCCTCTTAATCTCCCGACGGAGAGTCTGTTCTCGGTAGTGTACGTGTGTGTGTGTGTGTACGTGTGCACACGGTTAATGCCAAACACGAAAGTGTCATCTTCGCACGTGACTCGAATCCGGGAATGAATGTTTCCTGTTTGCCGTCTTACTGACGCTTCAAGTCCCATGGGGACCCGCGCGCCTATCAGTGATAAAACAGAACGGACGGACGGGTGCTTTTCTGCTGGTTTGGAGATCGTTTTTGATATCCCGAGGCGGATTCTTATCGTAGCGATAATAAAATGTAAGCAGTGTAACCGAACGATGCCCGGCGCTGACGGAAGAGCCGGTTTTGATAAACAAACTCACAGCCAGCTTTGTTGTGCAGAATTGTGATCTTTTTCTGTGCCAAGAGTCAGCTCTATTGGTTGAGCATAGCGAACAAGAGCTGCGGAAAATCTTTATTTGTGGAAGTCTTTCTGGGAACGATTTTTTTTCGATTAGATCAATGTTTCAAAATCAATTACCGAAAGACGAGAATGGGACAAGTATTTGTATTATCTCAACAGCAGTAAAATCAGTTGGAAATTTTTTTATAGTTTTTAACAACCTCTGGTAATATTATAAAACATAACTTCCTAAGCAGAGACAGTGGGATGAAAGATAACATAAAAAAAGATTTCTAGAAATCCCCTAAAAAATAAGAAGAAAACTTGAAACAAGTTTAAAAAGTTGAAGCTGAAAGGAAAAAATTTATGAATTATCCGCCTAAACCATTCATTCATTCGTCTCTTCTAATTTGGTCTAACGACCGCTTAAGGTCATGCCTGTCATTTCTGGCTTACTAGACTTAATGATACCACGTAGTTGAATCGCCAATCCTCACTAGAAGGGAACGGTCCGGATTAGGTTTGAACCCTGGTCCCCTGCCGTATCAAGAGCAGCGCCATTGTCATCTCTACCCCAAATCCTATTCATTATATAGAGTTGAAATCAAAAATCATGAAAAATCAAGCTTCTGAATATGAAAATTTCGAGCAACACTTTATGAACATAGAACATGCAAAATCTACCTAGGATCTCGTAATATTAAGCTCCCGGATTTAAAAAAAAAATAGAGGAAAATAATGTGTCTGATGACATAAAATTCAAGCGTTTCTAACAATCAATCCACCATATTAAAGCCCAATATCGATGAGTTTGCTTACTCATTATATCTCTGTCTGCATCATGTTGCCATCCTTGGCTGAGCTTCATTTAATACAAGATACAGAACCCATTCTACTGAAAACACAAATTAAGCGATATGGTCTGATGACTACTTAAAAATGTTGTATTATCAGCTTTTAGTTAGTATCTTCCTCTTCCTTGGCATTACAACCTCGAAAGGTCTCGGCCTGCCATTTCTTGCTTTCTGTGACTTGGTTTTACCCGTAGCAAGAAAGTCAGTCATGCTTACGGAGGAAGCGGTCTGGATGGGATATGAACCCCGGTACTGCTGTGTGAATATTTATCCATTGTAAGTCGAGAATATTTATCGATTTCGAACAAAGTATTTGCCGAGTGTGTTCAAAACTGTCCATATAAATACATCCAATACATCAAACCACCAGAACAGGATTAATCACAAACCACAAACCGGAAAAACACCCCACCGACACAACCACAAACTTACCACAAAGCTAATGCACCACCAACCCTCCGGTCGATGCTATCCAGCGATCCAAGTTTAATCGACCCTTTTTCCATCAGTCTGCGGACAGGCTTGGTCTGGTCGTACGTCCATCAATGTTTTGTGAAAACTTTACATGAACAATGATGCGCTTTGATCGGCCAATCGATTGCCATTTTCATCCACAACACCACACAAACACGTTGATCTATGGCCCTCCACACATTTAACACGCTTTTTCACCCTATTCACCGAGTGAACATACACTTTAAACCCTTTTTGTTTTGGTAATCTCTATCACGTTCGGGAAGTAACGTTTTACAACACAACACACAAGCTTTACATTCAATAAAATCGATTTTCCTTTGCTAACATGTAATTTACTTTGGCACGTCGAACGTTACTACGAGCGCTGGGTAGAAAAGTTTTACACACGCTGCCCTAGCCGCTCCGGGCTAGCCGAACATCACCAGCAGCCCTACGGCTTAGTCATTTACAACCTTCCCCGCTGATCACGTGTGGAAAAACATTCAATTCCAAATTCATCGTGCCGCCAGCACGGTTCACTTTTCGAATGGAATTGAATTTTCACCTCACAACCACCCAATCGCGGCCTATGGTTTTGTCCCGTCGCCCAATGTTTGTGACACCTGTTTCAGCGATCCGTTGAATTCGCCCGTTTTGTCTCGAACCGTTGGACAGACGGTCGGAACACTTCATCAAAACTGCTGTTCTATAATTCAAACGGCACAAAAACCCACCACACTCACACACGCGTTTCACGTTGGCTCGTCTACGCGCTAACCCGCTGAACGGGAAGATCTTGCATCCACGTGCGTACCCGACGACCGACCGATTTGAACTGGCGAGCGTAAATACGCTGTCTTGGCCGAACGGTTCGCATCCTACGGGGGTTTTTACGGGCATTCTCACATCCGGAAGATCGTGCGAGCGTACCGCTGTCGGCTCACAGCCCTGCCACCAGAGAAACGTAACGTTACAAGCGTGCTGTGTTTTCGCCTCGAATGCACCAGGGAGAAGTTTCGCGCGCGTCCCGAATGCCCCCACAAAACGCTGGGCAGAGTACGATATAGTCAAAACAAATACCATATGGGACGCGCCGACGCAACCAACGCCGCTACCATCAGCTGTCGGACGTTGCGCTGCACGCTGGGAAGAAACGGGGCGAAATTTCGCCCCAATTTCGACGCTCTCGCTCTCAGCGATTGCTATAATGCTACTACACGAGTTCGCTCACACTTAGTGGATTTACTCTCACCAGGTCAACGCCGGCGACAAACGGTCGCCGAAGACGTTGCGTCGAGAGCGCGCGTAAATCGAACACCGTGGTTGTGTGTGCGCGCGCGAAACGAAACACACTTTCAATGCCACGCGTTTCGGACCGTTAAATGTTTGGCTGACATCTTCCAGGCGTCTTGCGTTTTAGCATAGATTCAAGCGACGTAAGTAGAAGTAAAAGCGAAGAGGTGTTTGGAATACTTAATTTTGGAATAAAAAAAAAGACAGCGGTTTTAGATTGTGCCATGCTTCGGTGTTCCTTCAATTTTTTGACTTCAAAATGCTGACCAATAATGCTGCTGGTGATAATTTCTTATAAAATTTGCCCTGGCACTTGTTTATTTATGTTTGCCTTCTCTGCTCTAAAAACGCTTCAATAACTGTCCATCCAACGTCCTCCTTTGAGTCACTCCGATCAAGAATCAATATTTGCTTATCCACCTTAATACTTCCACCCGTGCACGATCGCTCTTTAAGGGTCCCCATTAGACACCAGTCCCACTCTCTCATGCTTTTTGCTTCCAAAACAGGATACCCGTCAAGGTTGTAACGATCTTTTCTTCCAACCGATTGTTTCACATCTGTTTACCTTGCGAGCCGTAATGAACGATTCTGACCGTGTCTCTGGCGCGGTAGGGAAGATAATCGACTCGTGTCAAGACACCTTCGCGTTCTTTGCAAAACTACTTTATTTCGCAAACTTTCCGCGTACGTCCGCACGCGCATCTTCCACACCCTCGCTCGCGAAGCCACGTCGCGCTAGGCCCCAGTCTTGATGGCGCCATTCCGACCCGAAACACTTGGCCCTGCCGCTTTAGCAGCATCGGAAGATAAATTGTTTACTTAACCGAAGCTTCACGGCTGCATTCATCTTCTCGCACCGGAATCGCGAACCGAGCAGCGGTGGATGGACGTGGAAAATTGCTCACCCACCACGTCCGATAGAGCGCGCCTTACGAAGCTCACCATATATATATATGTATATGAATGCTCTTCACGTTGGCTCAACCCTGCGAGGTAAACGGGGAAATCCTGTCCGGACTACATCGACCTCGACGTCCATTTTGTGTGTGCGTGTGTGTCTTGTGATGTGATGGAAATGGATAAACCGGTGTGCAAACACCAACGGGGCAGGGAAAGTCCTTTTCGCTACGCCACGCTGGATATTCGCCCTTCTATTCGCCACGGATCAACTCAAGTACAATGTTTGCACCCGAACAGTGACAGCCTTGGCGTGGCTAATCCGTGTGGCGACAGTTGAGCGTCACCTGTAATGCTACCTATCCGGTCGATGTTGCTGATGTCGCAAGGAACGAACCGCGCTACTGCTGCCCGACAGAAGGTGGATCCAGAATCTAATGTCCGGGAGTTGTACTAGATTTTGTTTGTGTTGCTGACGTACGATGGGATAGTTTGTGCAGTTTGTTTGTGGTGGGTTTATGCAAAATGCTCATGCTATCAATCCGTGTTATCGTGCTTGTTTGTAGGAGACGTGCGCAGACTCCGATCATTTTACTTTCCAAGGGCACATCAAATAAACTATTATGAATCAAATGCTATAGCTTCTTTACGCAATTAAAGCATGTATTGATTACACAATTTTATTTTCCATCTTGCGCAAATATTCTTGAAGCACTCGCCAAATATCCATACGACTGCAAGCATGTATTATAACCAAGCACCTTTCAAAAAGAGGCCTTAGTTAATAAGTTGTTCGAATTGAACTACAAAATAATTGGAGAAGAGCCTTTAATTGAAGTTCCCTCAAATACGCTCTATAAGTCTCTCCTGAAGGACAATAAAACGGTTAGTTGGCTTCGGTAGAACATTGGTCTTCAATCAGCTCATCTTATCCGTATAACTTTGCTCCACCGGACAGATCAATTTCAACTGAATCCTTACTAGCAGAACTATCAGCAGATAATCGCTGCTAAATTACTGATGGATGCTTGAAGTATTATAATACTTATCGTCCAGGAACTCATTGGTCGCCAGAGCGAGTACCAACATCCCAATGTGCCAGCAGTGGATCTATCATACTACAAGGTCCTGAGATATCTTCATGAACCTAAACTAAACTGTACAGTAATGGAGTACTGTTGAGAAACCATTTCCAAGCCTCCATTTAATAGTCTGTAAATTATAGTCTTGAGTGTCGTAGGTCATAATGATTGATTTCTTCGCTTGGAGGTGATCGAAAATTCAAATATTTTCTATCCTAAATAGGGTGCAGCAAGTACCATTGTTCGATCCAGTAAATCCAGTTTTGTAATACACTCATCAATTTGGAGCGACAACTCAACGAAACCTTCAACTTCAACGAAAAACCTTGATTTGTCTCCACTTTTCATGGAATAGCTTCGGTCAAGATTAAGGTCCTTAGTGTTCAACACTCAGTAGTACAGCAGTTTGTAACACATAACAAAACAAACCAAGATATCAAATCAATATGCCCTTTTGTCCTAATAGTTGCATTCCTGCTGCGTCTGGAACATCAGCTTATTGTGCGCTATATCGTGTGTATAATGTCTCAATTAACAGTTAAAGGCTTAATTTAATGTCCTGCAAATCTCCCTAGAACACAAAACACCGTATCCCCTCGAACAATGATCTAATAAACTCTTCTAATAACGTTGATTGATTTCTAACAATGTGCAAAAAATTGCACCATTCACAACCAATAAGCAAAACTGCTCAATAGAGCGTCTGCCCGCAGTGGCTTACACCGGTACAAAAGAATTCCAATAAAATATCATTAAAGCGAAGCTAAATGGACGAATGGAAGACGAAAGTCCTATCGGCCCTATCGTGCCGATCCAATCATACACATCGCACAATCGATCAAAAGCGCACCGGGTATAACGGGAGACGGGGGTTTTCCACCCTAGTTTTACTTTTTTTCTACCCATCTTCCCACACTTCATTTATCATCGTGCAGAGAAGGATGCTGTAGTGGATGCTTCCGAAAGGCAAAGTACACACAAAAGGTCAGCCGAGACGAGATAAAGACACGCCGGGTTCAGAAGAGGGAGAGAAAAGAAAAACACAAACGGTAAGATTAATTTTCCACCTACTTGCATAAGTTCGCATTTCGAAGCTAGTGAGGCGGTGGCATGGTTGGAAGCCGGCAACGACGGCAACGACGATGGAGGAGCAACAATTGAATAAACTACTTCGGTACAAGTGTGCGCGCTTAGAACGTCTGGTGCGGAACGTCCTTTAATGCTGCCATTGCAAAGCATTTGTCAACGTCAAGCATTTAGCGACGGTTCGCTCACACCTCTCTGGTCGCTCTGGCTGGTGGAAAATCGAATCGTTCGTGGGAGAGATTTCCAACACACATCCGTGGTGAACGCGCATCTTTCGTTTCATTCATTCTACTTCAGATCCGTGTTGCTAATCCAAAAAACCAACTTCACAATTCTCCTCGTCATCATCATCATCATCATTTCGGTTGAGATTCATATCGATCAGTATTGCTTGCGGGGGAAAATACGGGTACCTTTGCGCAAGAAGACAACAGCAGAAAGGGAGTTTTCTCTCGGTGGGTCAAATTCTAGCCGGAAGCAAAACACTCGACGTTCCATTGTCTTGCTATCACGATACTTTTATGTTCAGTTTGATCTACGAATTTTTCCCCGGGTTTCACTGGCTCACCATCACCACTCCCGGACAGTGCCAGACCAACTACACAAGCACTTTAGAAGTTATCTCAATTTGTCACGTTATCGTGCTCTATTATTTCCATTGCGCGTGGACCCCCCCCTCCGCAATCGGGTACTGAGCAGGGAAAAGTTGCAACCTCAACTCCAGGGCAAAGTTAGTCCAATACATCCGGTCTGCTGATAGCATCACACTCCATTCCTGGCAAGCTAAGAAGTAAGAGAACTGATAACAACAACATGGTTTGTTTCCGGGAGTATAAAGACTCCTCTAGGTCGAGTACGTTTAGCAATAAGGACATGAGAAAGTATCTCCCGGTATTAATTATTTACTTAAAATTTGGGAGCTAATATTTCGCGTGAATTAATACATGTAATACGTACAATATCAGGATAACAGAATTTCCTGTTAGATGCACATCCAATCTCCCACGTTCGGCTTTAAACGCTTACATCGCCCTTATCCTGAACACATCCCCATCCAGCTACTTCAACTGATGGTACGATAATGAACTTGAAGTAGCCGGTATCTGTTGACAGTAAACTTGACAACCTTCAACTGTCACATCGCGTCATGATCGAGAGTGAGTGAGCGAGAGTGCATTACAAATTCAAAACGAGTGCAAAACCCCTCTCGTGGGACAGTTGTCGAAACTCGAACCGAACCAGTAAAGTACCAGCTGTTATTGTACCAGTGGCACTCGACCAATCGCTTGAGGTCGAAATTGAGGTTAGGTCTGCCAATCCCAACAAACGCACTGGGCTAGGTCCGCCTAGTGACGTTGGAGTACACGTACACGGCAAAGGTACACACGCGCCTTCCTGCCATTGCAGTACAAGAGTGTGTGTGTGCGTTGTACCGAACCCCCCACGAATGTGGAGTTATCCCGGTGGGATTAAGGAGGTGACGCGTGCCTTTGCTACCGAGGACGATCCCACCGAGCGCGCAAAAGCGATAACCTTCACGGTTGGGTCATCTATTCCCCTGGTGGATCGATGAACCGGGTGTGATAGGGATGTCGTTTCCGTCGCCCTAAAACACATTAGAATACACCTTAATAGCTTTTCCCATGCACATAAAGAGGCACACACGCACAGAACATCAAAGAGCTTTAAGAACAATTGAAGCATTGGCAGACTTGTTTTTTTGAAAGCGTGTACATCTAACCTAGCCACTCGTCTATCATCCAAACAAGTGACGATAAAGTGTGTGTGTGGTTGTGTCACCAGGAAAAACCATCAGTCCTTACCGATGACACTTTTGACCGTAATTCAATTATCGGCGGTAGCAAGCAAACAAACTAAAATAAAGCGCTGGAGAAAATCAATAGAACTATCGATTTTTGTTTTTGTTCCAGCCCGGAAGTGTCCGTCATGTAGGGCTTCAAAAGGCGGAATGTCTAGTTTGTGAATTTTTCGAATAAAAAGGACAGCCTGTTGAGTGGAGGTGGCCTGTATTTATAAAAAAAAATGATAGAATTTTTCAACAAGGACTTCATTATATATAAAAATTGATAATTGTATACAAGAGACTCAATATTAAATGACAAATATAAAACCAACATCAATTATGGAGAAAACCTGATATGAACACTTCGTACTACTTCAACTCGCCAATTCAATACATATTCCAATTCCAGCAATAATTGATTCTCCCGCAAAGAAACCACCACCCATCGTAAATGAATAAATTGACGCTACAATGTATTCGGGAAGCATTAAAATTTACATTCGGTTCATTAAACTCCGCCACATCCGCACCATAAGTACCCTCACGCCCGCATGATACGCCAGCGTCTAACGAACTTTACGCTCTCAATGTAAAACTGCTGCCGAACATGTTGTAATAAGTGGATACATACCGGTGCGCTAAGCAAACACAATCAAATCAGCAAATAAACATTGCCACCATCAAAAATAAAAATTCTTCCACCTGGCACATCCACCCGAACCTACCGCAGTAACGACATCGAATCAATCACTTTCTTGCCGATTTACATTCGGTCCCGGGCAATGCCAATGTTACGACATCTGCAAACCCGAGGGAAGATTCTTTCCGATTTGCGCTCCATTGCTTAAGCCCGGATAACGTGCACAACAGTATCGCTGCACCCTGTTATCCGGCCCGTCGGTAAGAAGCTTTCATAATGGATTACACATTTACATCTCAGTAACCTGCTTTAGTTAGCGCTCTCTCTCTCTCTCTCTCTCTCTCTCTCTCTCGCTGGTCTGGCAAACATCTTACTAACACACAAATGAGAAAGTAATCGTTCGCAGATGCTGCAGTTGTGTTTCATCAGCCTTAAAGGCCAAGGTCACGACGCTTTCTCAAAGCGTATCGAGCTACACTCACCGCTCACAGTTAAAAGTGTGTAACAAACTCAAGGTTAGTTCCCTATTCTGCTCACGTGCTTTGTGATGCTGCTCGTTTTTTTTTTTTTTTTTTTTTGACCAAAAAACCCACAAAGATAAGATGAAATCCGGTGGTGGAATATACGGTACGGTGAGCAATGGCCGTACCTGGATGGTAGGATTTGTCAAATCCATATTCCATCTCCGGTACCTGACCGTAGGGGTCAGAATGAGAACTTCGAAGTTTCCGGACACCGGACACGTAAGCCCGTGGAACTTGTTTCTATCCATCGCTTGCCCGATCAGTGTTTTGTCATAAGGCTTCTTTCGCCCGTTGACATTACGCGTTCCGTACCGTCTGGTACCCAATTGCATAACTTTCGCGGTTAGCTATTGGCGGTAGTAGTAGTCGTTGTCGATGCACGATCGTCCGTAAGGCTGGACACCGTCAAGGACAAACAGTACAGCTCATCAGTTTGTGGAAACAAGTACAGTGAAAATTCATCGATTCTGCCATCATTACACGTCAGAATTTAGTTCAAAAAAAATCCTTAGAAGGACATCAGGATGGATTTTGAAAACAGTTAGTAGCTATAGTTTTACTTTCTTTCATCTGCATATATTTTCCAATTAGTTCAATAATATTTTAACAATGCCCATCTGCGTAAACCTTCTTCTCCTTTCAACCATCTAATGGATGGTGGCAAACACATTTTTGAAGCTTAAGTTCTTGATATTATTCGACCAGGAGAAAAAAATTATTAAGTATCTGGTATATTCGCTCTTTTGAAACCCCTTGGAGTATGACGATATCATGGAGAATGAAGCTTTAAAGTTGACGAACTGTTTATTATTTCATTTATTTATAGAGGCTTTAGGCCTTTAAGACCTCATTCGCCTATATTTGAGGTTCTGTGTGTATTTCACGCCATGATTTTCTTTCAAGCCGCAAAAATACTAAAGGCCTGGAGCGTCTTCATGCCAATCGGGAGCTTTAAAAAATAAAACATGGCTCTTGTCAAATATTCGAAACAGCTTTCGACTTGTTCAAAGTTTTGTATAATCTCCATATATTAATTAAACTATTACTAATAACATCTGCATGCGATTAAATTTATAGAGCACTATTTTAAAAAAAAAAATTTGGTGCAATTAAATCCAACAGCCGTGAAAAATATAGTTCTTTAGCATCATCAAATAAAAGCTATTGTAGTGATAAGCTCATACATTTTCTAACAAAATTTTTAATTGGGTTCTCTCTTTGCGAGTTTACATCATGGCAACTTAAAACGTCTCCTCACTCGATGAAGATATCGAATACGCGAAGCCTAGGAGTTGAAGCGATTTTATAGAGATTGATCGTCGATATCGGATGACTCTTGACATGACACCTTCCAACGTAATGTTAAAAGGCGAACAGTATAGTGAGCCTCTCACTTTGTTTCTGTCCCCGGTGAAATGCGAACAGTTCGAACGACATTCACGTTGTGACCCTCAACAGCTGTAGCCCAGCTTCCCAGGATATCCTTGCCGCTGTACGACGTTCCATGGCACAGTTGTTGTTGCATGTCAAATATATCCGCATTATGGGCAGGACATAATGGGTCACGGGTGTAAGAGGCGACAACGATGCCGGTCTTTATAAGGCAGGACCGGGGTTCAAATCCCATCCGGACCATTCCCCCGTCTGACTGACTATGTGGAGCCATTAAGCCCAATATGCCAGAAATGGCAGCTATGACCTTAAGTGCTCGTTAGGCCAAGAAGAGAGAGAGAGAGAGAGAGAGAGAGAGAGATGGCACGACATAATGGGAGACATCATGGTAAGCCTGCAGAAGAACATTCGGAACAGGAACTTGAAGACACTTTTCTTTCAAAAATAAGAATTAAGGACTAATAGATTAGGACATCTAACAGATTTTACTTAAGCAGCTTTGTGAGTCTTGAGACTTAATAAAGAGGTTTTCTTGGCCTTTATTGTCATCATGTGTACTGCTTAGGATCTAGAGGGTAACTCGTTTCGGAATTAGCTTGTGAGCAAAGCAGACGATTTAAAATCAGAAGCCGTCAGAAGTGATGGTAAAAAGACACGTTGCTTTCATTACTTACCTTTATTCGAGTGAATAATTTCGCAGTGAATTATGTATCCTATTGTTAGCGTTGCCTTCAGAAAAAACTATTTATCTTCAGAGTCAATTGTGATATATCGATAAAGCAGATAATCTCTCATTAATTAACTACTTCATTGTATTTTTCCCAGCAACACACGCGAAACAAAAAACACACACACACACAATTTCCTTTTCCCCATACGCTACGGAAAACGTTTGATCAAACAAACTAATCTCATCAAGCCCGGACGGTAGTTTCGAACACACAAATCAAATCAAACGCAACGACCAAACGGAACGGTTGCCGATGGTAACGTTCTCGTAGTGCAGTCACTCCCAGTGAGGCGGTATGGTAGAAATTTCAACATCCCCAAAGCCTGCTAATACCAAGCGTGTTCATTCACTGCAGATCTAACTTTGCCAATGTGACAACCGAAGCGAATGAAAGCGCCTCTACGTCGTAGTAGAATCGCTAGGAAAGCAATAGTAGCCAGTGGGAGCATTTTCTCGAAACCGGGCCTTCCACACGCAGCCCTGGGACACTCACACTAATGGAGACAAATTGCGTACGATTTGTTGCTGTTTCCGTTTGCCGATTCGATTGTGACAACTTCATTGATTGGAAGTGACTCCCCGGTGAGGCCGGCAGCGTACGTCAGGATTTAGGGAAAACGGAACGGCTACCGAACGGCAAGCAAATTTTCTTCCAGAAGAGTGCTCTTTCCACGAAAACAAAACCACACAAAGCAGCTCGGTGGGAATGTAATAAATAGAATGTAATTAAAATTTTCATTATTACCTACAGTAGTAGCAGCAGCAGCTTTATCGTTAATAGCTCGTTGAACCGTGCGAATGGAAGGAATGAAATATTGCGCTCCGAAAATAAGAAGCTTGTGCGCACCGTTTTGTAACAGCGAATACTAACGGCTAGAAGCAGGTACAGCTATGTACATTCTCGGTCCAGAACGTTGGATAAACCCCATTTTGTAATAAAAAATGTATTGCTCGTGATTAAAGTTTGAATGGTGTAATTATCGGTTCGAAGAGAAAGCACTCAATCGTGGCATTGAAACCATCTGCTGCATTCAGTTCTGGAGCTTTCAGATGTTGCTCAATGTTGGTTAATGAAACGGTTAACTCATTACAGTAATTTATAGATTTGCTTTGTGCTTTACACAATTTACCTTTTACCATTTTCACGCTCAAATGTCAACACCTCGCATTTCCATGTCCAATCTTTTCCCTGCGAGCGTAAAATTAATATTGACATTTCACTACCATTCTCTTCGGTTACGTTTGATCGTTTTTCCTTTCCTGCTTCGGATGTTGGTTCAGTCTTTACTGTGACGTTACACCATTTTATGATTCGCTTTTCGTCTTTCTGTACACCTCACCTCACTCTATACGGGTGAGGGTTTTGCCAACCCTCTCGTCTTTAGTTCTTAGAGGCTACATAAAACACAACCAACAAAAACTCACTGCCTACTTCAATCAAAATCCAATTTTCAATCAAATGGCGAACGAAGTAGTAGCAGAACGCTTCCACTACACCATGCTGCTGCTGCTGTTGCTGCTGCTGCTGCCATTTCTTCTGCCCTAGCATAAAACGAACCAAAAGGGCTGATGTCGTTGAGTTCACCGTGCCCTTCCATCAACGAAGAGTGAGATAAAACGCTCCTTAAGCCTTTTTGCCTACCTGTTAGCGCTCGACCATCAAATGGTCGTCAAACATTTCATGGCTTAAAAGAAATTCATTTTGGGAACCTAGAAAGCTGAATCCGAAAGCTCTGCGCGCCGTTGATGGACCGTTTGGCGTAACCTGTAGCAGCACTATTTTGTCTTTTCTTGTCCAATTTTTTTTGTCACCTTTCGATAGTGTGGGACATTCACGGTGGTTCGCGAAGTGCGAAAATCAATCACGGCGTTCGAAGAAATGAAACTTCATTAGCATTGATTTTTGTTTTCTTGTCTTCGTTTTTTTTTTTTTTCTTCACTTGCGTCACGTCGATGCACCATGCAGCCATTTGCATTGGCGTATATTTTTAAAACGCAGACCATAACCGTTGCGGAAATAAGATACTTCCTCTTGCACTTTCGTTCGTAAGCTTCGTGGCAAGTAGATAGTCTTTTCTGCGGTTTCGCTTCTTATGCAACCGAACACAACCCAGAGAAAGGTGGCTCAAAATAGCGTTGTAATGCTTACGAGTACGACGATGGCTGGCGTATCTCCTACAAGTTGAAGCGCACAATTTCTTGAGCAGTTTTTGCTGTGAGCAGTTAATGTTTGTAGAATTATTTTGAATTGCTTTTACCCAAAGAATTCTCATAACATTAACAAAACTTTATAGAATCATTTTATTTAATATTATCAAATCACTTTCTATCATTATCTTTAAATTTAAACTTCAAAGTTTGAACGTTGCATATTTCTATTAATAATTTCGTTCCTCTTTTCTCAATTTATATATAGGCTACAATGCTTTTTTATTTACTTCAACAATAGAAATTTCAGCAATACGGCCAGGCCGTCCCTCACGAATAAAACAAATAAACGAAAGAAATTTCAATTTACTTACTTACTTACTCATAAGGCGCTACAACCGCTTGCTGCAACAATCCTCGATACCGCCCACTCTATCTCAATTTGTGGACGGCCTAAACGGATTTTACGGACTGAGTCGTCCAGTGTCCTTCTCATGACATGGCCAGCCCACCGGAGCCTGGCGAGTCTAATTCGCTACACGATGGCGAGATCATCGTATAGCTCGAAGAGTCCGTCGTTGTAGCGGCTGTCTAATTGTACTTCCACACATACGGGGCCAAAACCCCGTTTCGGATTTTTTGGGGTTTTGTCAGTTTTGGAGCCGATGTCTCAGAGGCGTAAGTGAGTACTGGGATAAAAAAGTTTCTGTACAGTCCCAGCTTCGTCCGTCGCGACAGGTATTTTGAGTGGAGAACTTTCCTCAGGCTGTAATTTTGGCCACAATTTTATAATTGGCCACAATTTAATATCTTTTAAATAAACAAAGAACGATAAATTGTTCTCATTGCTCTATACAGTTGCTCTATACAGTGTCAGACAATAGAATAAACCATCTGATTAAAAAAAAGACATTGAGGCCAATTTTCAACGAACCGAATTATTTATTAATTTTGTTGTTGTAAAATTAACTTAAAGATGTTCGGTAAACGATCAATAGATCAATCGAAAAATCTAAAATGAAAGTCTAAACATATCCTACAATAACATAAAATTATTCACTTGATTAAGAGTTCTAACAACTTTTATTTTGATAGCTTATTCTTACACTTACTTTTCCTTGTTTTCTTAACTTTACCACAAACCAATTGCTAATGCCATCGTTTTGAAACATATACGCAACGCACCGCCACACCAAGATATCCAGCCCGAACCATAGCTACACCACTTCGTACGTGTCGACGCGTAACGAACATTCCTGCATGGGCAAACAGCTTCCATCAACCGCACAGTGGAGAAGAAAAAGTACTTTTCCCTAAAATGCTAAAAATCAATCACCACCCGCACGATCGACCGGCGACCGGCAACAAAAATCTGGCGCTACAAATCTCAAACGCTGCAATCCATCAAGACATCCTCCCGAAAGCAACCTGCGTTATCGTGTAATGTGATCATAAATATTCAAAAGCTTCATCATCTGTGCCAAAGGCACACCGTAGCCCCGCGCCAGACGGTTCCCCTTGTACCGTAAGATTACAATGGCCAAATGATTTGCCGCGTGGCACACGCACGTGTAACACTTTAAGGTTGGCTTTAAAGCGAAGAAACGATACCCAAGCTCCAATGAATCATCCTTTCCCATCCAGCAGCACACTCAAAGGTCGATCCGAAATCGATACCGACGGGAAGCGGATTGGTTCCCGTGTCGGTAAATTGGTGGTGTATAATGGGTGGGCTGCTCGCTACCGAGCTGACGCACGCAACTTCCAACCTTCATCGGAAGTTTATTAGAATCTCTTCCACCTGCGCGTTCGCCAAATGTATGTCACAATTTGGAACCGGTGATCGGGAAATTGTATCCGTGCCATGCGGAAGAAACGCGCTCCCAGTGAACGGGATATTCACAATAACAGAAAGTGAGCAATGTTTTCATCTCGAAAGTATGGCTTGACAAAAGGCCAACCGTTTTTCCCTGGAAAGTGAAAGTTTTCCCACGAGATTTTCGACACTTTCGGTCGGTTGGGGGGGGGGGGATGGAAAACCTCAAGACCACCGCGCTCGCTCGGTCACCGCCTGGAAGAGCTGTTCAAATATTTGTACAAACTCTTGACGGTTCCGGCGACCGGCCGCCATACGCCGTCTTCAGTTTAAACGTTCAGGGAAATGCTGGCTTTTCCGCGAACATCATCTCGATTGTTGTGAGATGTAAAGGTATCGTTCGGCTGCTGAGTTGGTTAATCGGATTTCGTTAATGGATGGGTTGAAAAAATCGAGGAAAAAGCGATTTAAAGAAAGAAAGAAAGAGAAAGAAAGAGCGGGTTCCGAAGCCATACAATGTAATGCAGGGAGGGTTTCCATGTTAAAGTCGCTCTTACTGCTCTACAATTGGAGGGTCATTTATGTTGGCTCATATGGGATCCATTTCAGTTGGAAACGGGGCATCGTAAAGTAATAAATTTGTGGAAGCTCTCTTAACATTCTAATCTTTGTTTAGGATTTCAATCGGATGTATTATGTTGCATCCCGTTGTCGCGTTGAATACCTAACTTATTCACTCAGTTTATTCAGCAGTTGGCATTAAGTTAGTAACAAAACATCATTTAAAAATAATATTCCTTCCTTAAAATCTCGATGAGAAAAGGATAACAATAGAATATTTAAGCACTCACCGGGATTATGACTATCTGCCATCTTCAGATTTTACTAGAACGAGCTTCCTCTGTCTTACTTTTTAGTTTTAAGCTTTTTAGAACACTCAGTGAAGTACACGAGTCCGGTGGCAGAGGCGACAACGGCACAGGGGGCTCAACTGATCAGTTCATCATCAGTGTTAGGTTGAAATTTGATTAAAGAAATCATATAAAAATTGTTCATCATACCTAGTGTTCTAATAAATAATAAAATAAACCTAATGTTCTATTTAAGAAAAGGAAGAAATATTTTTTATACCTCCAGTTACATTCTCACAAGCTACGTCGTATCCAGAATATTTCCAGAGAATAAACCCATTACAAAAAATAACACGCACACACGCACGGATGAAGACGATGGACACCGATGGAGACGCCTGGTATTCGGTAATCGATTGAATGGCTTCGTATCGAGAAGCTATATTTCTCGTTCTTGTCTCGCCCTGTTCCACTTTACCCTTTTCACCTCTCGCCCACAAAAAAACCGAATCAAACAATTCGCCGCCACGAAAAGCCACCCCGTACGATGTCATCCATACACGAAAAAGGTATAAAAGAAGAGGAGTGTAAATGAAGACAACTTTATCGTAAATCGCCAACGCAGACAGCTTTCGTTTTCATGTCTACTACAATGGTCCTTCGGGTGAGGGAGAAGGGCAAAAGCACACAGAACACACACAGAATATACAGAACGTTTTGGGGCGCCGGTGAACGACACGACGATTTGACTTTAATGTCTTCAATGGGTTTGTTCGGGATCTCGCCGTACCAGATCGCCGGAAGAACGTTGCAGGACACCCGCAGAAACCCCTTTAAATTGTGATTAGTCTATCGGGTGGTAAACAACGTGACGCAGCCCAAAATGCCAAAACGATCATCGAAATAGGCTGTTCGAGGGAGTCCATTGGGCAGGG
This sequence comes from Anopheles stephensi, assembly GCF_013141755.1. Classification (NCBI taxonomy): domain Eukaryota; kingdom Metazoa; phylum Arthropoda; class Insecta; order Diptera; family Culicidae; genus Anopheles; species Anopheles stephensi. Next base: position 18,096,271 of record NC_050202.1, on the reverse strand, counting down.
AAATAGTCATTGCTGGCATGGCATCGATGGCAGGAAAAAGGGGGGAAAAGAGAAAGGGCAGGAAACGAAGGGTACGGGAAAAGAGGTCAGGAAACATTCCATCCGTGCGCAAACGCTATTAGCTGCACGCTAGAGTAAGACATTCACAGCGTAATATTCATCGCTTAGCTAAATCGAAAAAGAAGAAAGGACTACGAAAAACGAGCAAAGTTCTTCCTAACAGTGAATATGATCGAAGAATATTCTGGAGAAGATTGAGTGCTATTTATTCCTATTTACTTTTTTAACTTACTGGCTCGTACGCAGGATTGACTACACATCTACGGGAAATTTCTGAGGCTGAGACCTTTCGAGCTTGTTAGTACCGACGAAGAAGAGAGAAGACCCGACGCGGTCTCTGAGACTCTAATTTCCTTCTGCCGATTAGTTATTCCAATATAGGATGGAAACTTACGCTCTAGACAAAGCCGAAAATCCACATCAAGCGTGTCAAAGAATTAAGGCAATGTGCTAGAGAAAAAAAAACTTTCATTTGACCGACTCTATCCAAACGCAACAAAAAACAGATAAACGAAATTAAATCAACTTTTCAAACTGATATCAAGCCTACAAGCATTTTTATCGTCATTTATCATTACCAACGACAAATTATATGAGTATAAGAACAATTCTTAATTCAAAGTGACGGGCCTGTCCGTCTTCTCTGTAATATCATCTCATTCAATCCATCTCAAAGATTGGAACTTCAACGATTGTCTTCCATAAGTAGATCCAGATGTGTGAGAGCTGCGCTAGAGTACTGACAGCAAGAGTAACTCATGCCCTTGCAACGCTTGCTGGTATTATAGAAATACTTTAGAGAATTTGTCAGTACTCACATACGAAAGTGAAGAGAGTGATCATCACAATTTCCTATTAATTTAATATGCAAACCGCGTTTCTGATGCGGTGATAAGAATTGCCTTATCATTGTATATCTTGTCTGGAGGGAACCTCTATCCTGGGAAGTGTTTTGTTTATGTCTCTTTTGATATTCAGATATCCAAAAATTGCATTGAAAACTCTTCTTTACTTCAACAAAATCTACTTCTTCATTTCGTAGGCTCGCTCTGTCAAGCCTATCCCTTCCAAACGCCAAGAACCGGCATTACTTGATCCAACCATCAAACTCACCGTGCTCCACAAGCCTCTTCCCGGTGAGGCATACTCAACATATCAGCTTCGTAAAATTTCTTTACTGATAATTTAAATAGATGTAATATTAGCGCTGGTCATACTTATTTGTTGTGGTCCATGTAACTGTCACCGGACGATGTGTAAGTGCTATTTACCGAGCGGTCAGCGAACGCGTATGTGATCTCCTGTGAGGGAGGAAAGAAAGTAGATTTTATCAGAAACTTTCTCGTTCGATGATTGTTCAGAGTGCTGTAAATGTTCTGACATTTATAAGTAATTGGTGTAATCAAGTAATAAGCTGTAGTGCCCAAATGGTATACTGTATTTTTTCTGGATTGAAGACCTGACCTGGAAGCTTTTCTGACGGGTTTTCAGATACATATTTGTCTGTTTTGAACTACCTTTTTTCTTCTAAAAAGGTACGGGAAGGTGGTTTGGATGGGATTTGATCCCCGATCCTCGATGTCATGTGAAGACCGGCGCCGCAACTGCCTCGGCCGACTGATGTATAAAGTTTATTAATCCAATTAAAGAAAGTATTTAAGAAATATTAAAGCTATTAGAAGCAAATAAAAATAGGTGGAAAAGTGTGTAAAAAAAATCTCGAAACGAAGCCAATAATTTTAAGGACTATTTTTCATTAAACAATACCCTCCCTCCATCCCGTTCAGAGGACTTCCAAAGTTGATGAGTAAATAATTTGCAAAGTAAAACAAAAAGTGATGAAAACTCAAGTAAATTGTAATTCACAAAACACAACAAATTCCTTTCCACTCATTGCACAATTGCAAGCAGCTCGCCAACAGATCCACCATCATTGTATCAGCGTCACAAACAATCGTCGCTTGTTAGCAGTCAACTTTGCTCATCTCAATTTCACCGTCGCAGCCGCCGCTTCATTCCATTCCATCTCCACTTACTGTTATCAAGTTATCAATTTGTTTCAGGTGCGTTACAAAATATTTCCGCCATCAGCCCCCCGCAAAAACTTTGGTTAATTATTTATCGAATAAAACGAAGCAAAAAGTGTCCCGGTCCCGGTGAGTGGTGCCTACTAACGAGCCGCATGACGCTAGCAAACAAAATTCACTCAACTCATCTCTTTCGATTCTTTACTTGTGGCTGTTTGAAGGGAGCAAAAAAAGAAGCAGCTTCATCTTCCACAGAAGGACACACCCGACCTGCGACTAATTCCTCCGAAACCGCAAGCACACAGAATGCCACAAAAAACCCCAGTGCTTTGCGGTTACGTGACAGTAGTAACATCAGGCCACGCGTACCACTCGATATTCATAGCAAAATATTTTTAACTATTTCCTTCGACCTAGTTTGCTGATTGTTTTCCGTGCAAACAAGTAACAGCAAGCTTTAAAATTGTTTACCCGTTTATTAACTGCATCATCATCATCATTATGATCGTCCAGCGCTGACGGTTAATGGGTAAACGATGCCTTAATTAAGCTCTCTTCTGCTCCCTCTGGTGTCCCTGGTGCATCTTTCCTCTCCTTCTTGTTGTTTAATATTAAAATTCAATACTTGCTTTCTGTTTTCTCTCTTAAAACACATCGAACGAACGTCGATGCCAACATTCTGCTGCACTGCCTTTACGTGAAACGTTTCACAACCAGTTTGCGTCCTTTTTTTGGCCCATTTTCTTCAAAGCTTGGCAAAGCATCTTGAGCGAAGAAAAACTGTACACTCCCCCCCCGCGACACACTGCATTTGCACCGTATAATTTATGCATTTACCCCGAGCCGAGTCGAGACCACGGACGATAGCGAGAACATGGGACAACTTCCGGCAAGGTACCAACCGCCCTATCGGTTTGTCACCTGCTTTAAAGTTCATAAATTGCAATGAATTACGATAACTGCTCGAACGTGGTCAACCTTTCTGTGGCAAGTGTGCTGGGGCGGGTTGAAAGTTTAACCAACGGAACTGTTTGAAGTTTGCCCCTTGTCACAAAACTTGTTAAAGTGCAATTGAAGGCAAGTGCGCAAAAACTTGTTAGCGGGTAACTTTATGGCACTTTCTGCTTAAAAGATTGTATTATAATTAAACTGTGTATTGGTTTTTGCTTACAATTTCTTTCTGAATTTGAAATATTATTTTCATCTTGTTTATCAACTCTTTTCGTCTTGTTTATAAATATTGTTTTTGTCATGCTTTTCAATTCCTTTTGTTTCTAACTAACCAAATATATATTTTCTAAATTTTATTTGTAAATTTAAATGTTTTTTTCAATTACACTTCATACTAATTTATGAAAAAAATTTACACCTATTTTGTTATTTTTTATATCATAGTTATAATTAATGACGAAGCCCTCATAGCCGCTTTCGAGAGGAAGATGCTCAGGAGGATTTTTGGCTCAGAAGGATGTGTGGAAGGACAATGGAGGAGCCGCTACAATGACGAGCTCTACGATCTGTACGATGATCTCACCATCGTGCAGCGAATTAGACTCACCAGGCTCCGGTGTGCTGGTCACGTCATGAGAATGACACCGGACGACCCAGCCCGTAAAGTCCATTTAGGCCGTCCACACGGGCAGAGGAGGCGTGGTAGGCCCAAATTGAGATGGAGTGATGGCGTTGAAAACGGATTGGCAGACGACGGCACTAAACCGTGAGCGGTATCGAGGATTGTTGCAGCAGGCCAAGACCGCAAACCGCTTGTAGCGCCTGATAAGTAAGTAAGTAAGTTATAATTACAATTTTAACTATTTTATTTTCATACTTTTTTCCATTTTCTACTAGTGGATCATTTTAAATTATTTAAAAGTGCAAAAAAAATTATAAGATATCCAGAGAGAAAGATGGAGCGACCGGGGCTCAAATCCCATCTGGGCCGTTCCGTCCCTATAGTGTGGAGTGACTATCCAACTATGCTGTAATAGTATGTTTAGTAAGCCAGTAATGGCAGCCATAACCTAAGAGTAAGCGGTCGTTAGGCCTTGAAGAAGAAGAAGATATAAAAAAGCAGTACACATAAACGATGAATGTTGATTGGTTCAAGCTTCTATTTAGCTACAATTATATTACATGCATTTTCCTATTTACATTCCTCATGGCAAGATAATTATTCCTTGCTGGATTATCTTACGGCGGTCCGGTGGCCGAGGCGACAGCGGCGCCGGTCTTCACACGGCAGGGCCGGGGTTCAAATCCCATCCAGACCGCCTCCCCGTACTTAAGGCTGACTACTTTTCTACGGGTAAAATTAAGTCACAGCAAGCCAGAAATGGCAGGCCGAGACCTCTCGAGGTTGTAGTGCCAAAGAAGAAGAAGAAGAAGGATTATCTTACAGCCCTCATTGCACCACAAATTAGAACCGACCTGGCCTTTTCCAGTCTCTACGAGGCTCAAAAAGATGAAAGGATTGCTAATTCTCTCTTCCCTTTTTCCACCTGCAATCATCATCAGCATTATCGCAATTGCGTCTTTCTTTTTTTTCTTCATATCGGCCTTACGTTACATGGCCGCCATGGTCCTATGCTGTGCCGAATCGGATGTAAAACGCTTCCTGGTTTCTTGCACACACTCGAAAAATGTATTGATTTTTCGTTGATAACATAAATAATACGCTTCGGAGCATCTTTATCCGCTGATTCGAGAGTCAACCCGGTACGGTTGAAAGCTGTGCTAACGAAGCGAATTTTAACCAGCCGTTCGACGGGCTCCAGGCCAGTGAAAAAAGAACTCAATTACGATCGTGCACATTCATCATCACGAACGCAAATTGATTTCCATATCTATGGCGCTTACTTGCGGCATGATGGCAATGTGCAAGCTCAGCACATCTTTCAGCAGAACAAAAGTATTTTGCGATGCGTGATAGCTTAGAGTATGAGTATTCCAAAATGATCTGTTGAGGTCATCGGGAAGGTTTTTTCCACTGACAAAACGGCCAAGGTTCGAGAGATATTTTTGTCGGCTTTAGATAAGGCTTCATACGACTGTTAAAATATTTTTCACCAACGTCACCAGGTGCCAGCTGGTTTCGGAGTGATTAGCACTTGCGCGGCTTGATCTCAGACATCTCCTGTGGCTAGTTTCGCCCAATAATTTCCATCATGTCTCGGATGTTCTCTACTCCTCATTCAGATCAGCTCTGACCCTAGGAGCAAGGATTCACTATGATAACGCCATAAGACGGCTAACAAGAATCTGACCCCTATTAACGGTGGAGGATCAATCTACTCGGCGACTGTTAGGTTAGGGGGGCCTCGTATGCGAGGGAAATCCTTTTGATCTTACTCACAAACGAGTCACATTTACAAACACCTTAACTGTCATTCCACTTGGGACCTCCAAAGACCTTGATCCGCCAGAAAGTTTGCTCAGAAATAATGATAGAAGGGTTAGGTAAACCATTAAGACGGAGGGACAAATCCTCAAAACGGCTTTTACTCTACGTCTAAAAGACATGGCCTGGTGTCCAATACGTTTCCAGGAAACACGGTCCACGGAGCTTAGCTAGGCTCCCGTGGTTCGTCCTCCTTCTCCACACGCCCTGCTCCCTCACACCGGCAACGATAGTCCGTAGCACTCGCCGCTTGAAAATGGTGATTGCTTTGGTGTCCCCTCCGCCAGCATAGTCCGGGACTCGTGCCCGTAGAGGACTACCGGTCGTATCAGTGTGCGATAAATGGCCTTTTCCTTTCGTTGCAAGAGTCTGCTGGACCTCAGCAGTCTGTGGGTCAATTGTTGTTGTCCGAAGTTACGATCGTTCGGCGGTTCGTACGGTCGGGGGGCGGTTCGGTGACCGAGGCGACAACGGCGCCGGTCTTCACATGGCAGGACCGGGGTTCAAATCCCATCCAGACCGCCTCCCCGTACGTAGAGCTGCCTACTTTATTACGGGTAAAATTAAGTCACAGAAAGCCAGAAATGGTAGGCCGAGACTTCTCGAGGTTGAAGTGCCAAGGAAGAAGAAGAAGTTACGATCGTGCTAAGGTAGCAAAACTCCTCTACTACCTCAAGATCGTCACCATCAACCGATACTCTGCTTCCGAGTTGTGCTCTATCACGGCCAGAACCTCCGGTAAGCATGTACTTCGTCTTCGTCGCATTGATCCTCATCAAATCCTATCGGCCTTGCGATTTAATCGGGTGTGCGATAAACACAACAAAACGGCTCTATTTTTAACAAAAGAAGCGTTCTGTTGTTTTTTTTTCCTGAACATTACAAAACACCAAAACACGCGAAAGTAAAACGAACAGAAAAGCAGACATAAATAATTAAGCTAACAAAACGAGTAACAGTATCTTTCACACGATCATGCAATTTTATATTTAATTTTCTTCCATTCTTATCCCCGACGAAACGCTGGATAAACGCTCTCCTTCCGTGCGTGTGTAGCAATTAACGATAAACCACCCGATCTGAGATCGATAACAAAGGGGCACTAATTATCACAACTCAGCAATTCAACACCTTTCGCTTAATTGTTTTACCAATAAAGGGTTCACCATTCGCCCGTTTTTGTTTTTTTTTCACTTCTGCTCCGTTTTTCGCTGCTGCCTGCCCGGGAAGCGCCTGGCGACATTTCCCGCCAAATCACGCAACAACACGAAACACAGTTTCCCATTAGTTTAAATACGCTTGACGCAGCAGCACTCAGCCAACCGACGCGCTCGTTCGCCGTACGACGACTGTGTGTCGCGCAAATCGAATCATGATAAAGTGTGTTTGATGCGTTGTCGCGCGTGGTCTAATGGAATGGAGCGCTTCCGCACCGGAACAAGCAGAACATGGGAAAACCATTAACAGCATGTGTGTGTGTGTGTGTGCGAGAGAGTCTGAAATAAAATTTGTAAACTCGTATATATACCTTGTTTTTACAATTACAACATCACCCGGAGAACACCGACCAACCCACTGATGCTGGCTGCTAATTGGACGCTACTAATGGCCAAGGGGCGGAACGGATCATGTTGGTTAGCTTTTGCGATTTGAAATAGAATAGAATTTGTGGTCATTGCATTTTCGGATGTAAGCAGTGAGTGTGGGCCCAATTAGCCACACACTCCATCATCAACGGAAGAAAAACAGGCTGAAATGATAAAGCAAAGCGGAACAGATGTCACCAGTGCAGAACACATCAAACGGTAACTGCTATTGTGCCAATTAAATTCAAATTGTTGCCAGAGTGTGGCAGTACTGGTGCACTGCTGGAGGGGATGGTTATGAGGCATGCTGCAGGATTTTGCAAGTATTCTTCAACTTGATTCCTGTTCCGGCACATCCTGGTTGCGCGGTGATCACTTGCACATCGTTAGGTGGATGGTGAGGCGTGGTTAAACAGATGGGGGGGAAGGGAGTAATTCGAGCTTCCTTACTGTCACGAGATCTCTCCAGAAGTACCAGGGATTTTGAACCGGAGCCGGAGCCTTGATGCAAATGGGTGAAGACAATGATGACCCTAGCCTAGGGTGTGATACATGAACCGGCCTTTCGATCCTACTCAGTAAAATGTTGGACCCTAAGGATGATATGTTCTAATCTCATCAAAATAACTCCCAATAAGATGTTCCAGACTCCGGTGGGTCGACTCGGAAACACTCTTCATGTTTTTTTTTCTGGCCGTCCGAAGAAAAATAGCTCTTGGGGCACTGTTAATCGTATTTTACATTTCGTACTGTTTTATTACACCTGCTGAATTTCGGCTCTTACAAATAATCACTTTTCGTGGGTCATTATTATAAACTTTTTAGATCTTATCGTTAGCTTGTCTGCAACACACTCACACACTCACACACAATTAATCGATCGAGGTTTTTTTTTCTTTTCTTTACAGATGGTTGCAAGCCAACACATTATATGCCCTCACAGTGGCACGCACAGGAATGGTGCCGGCATGCTGGATCGTCCAATATCCGCCAGTCCAGACCACTGCCACCAGTCAGGAGGTGGTCACTTATCCAAGAACGGGGAGGAAGGAAACTATGCTGGTGCGCTGAATGTTGCTGCTGCCCAATGTACTTCCGACCGTGGTGGTGTGCGGTTGTCCGGCTGCGGGATGTTGTTCTACTAGCGACGTGGTCTACTTGTCCGCTGGTTCTACCGCTCCGGTTTACCTGCAAGAAATAGTTCGAGCTAAACCTCCTGTGTATCATCAAGCAACCGATAGCAGTGTTCTTAACGGGTGATCTAACTATACGATCGCACGATCACAAATCCACCCGGAAAAGCGAACCAACCGTGACCGTGTGTACCGAGGGAAGGAATTAGGGTAGAAATTAATTCGTACTATTGCTGTTGTTGTTGCTGTTGTTGTTGTTGGCCGTGTTGCTGTTGCCTGTGTTGCCAGTGCCGGACGAGGTGACACTGCCGGTGCCACCGGTTCCGGTAGTACCGCCACTGCCGCCTGTGCCACCACCGGCACCACCACCACCACCACCACCACCGCCGCCGCTTCCACCGCCGCCACCACCAGGCGTCGTATTGTTGCCGTTCGCGACGAAGGGTGTGCCTAGCCCGTACAGATGACCACAATACTTGGCATTGTCAATATTGTCCTCAAAGAACATCTACGACCGGGGTAGTAGCACGCGCACGTCCGCGACATCGTAACGGCAGGTAGGGAGAGGTGGCACAGAAGAAAGAAGAGAAGAAAAAAGGCATCGTGAATAAAGGGGCCCATCTTAGCAGCTGGTTTTACAACTCCTCAATTGAGAAAACACCGTGGTTTTTTGTTTTGCATTTGTGCTATAGAATGCTAGATAGCATGCGATAAGTTCTATTCCAAAGTTCGATAATTTCAACAAAATTGCATAAGCATACCGTAAACGATCGAGTGATCTTTGTACATGAACAGGCTAAGGAACTGAAATTTTAACCAATAATGCGAACAGAAAATCCTTCTTTCTCCTCCAGGGAGCCATTGTTCACCACCGATTTGACAAAGCCCTTTTTTTCGTTTAATCTCCGCTCCACGAACGGAGACAGATTGTCGTTCGGGGAGCTATGGTGTGCAAGCAGCCATTGGGAGCACAGCTCAACCATGGCCATTTTGTGTCACAAGTTCACAACGATTTTGTTACGCGATAGTCTCTCTCTCCCGAACAGGGCATCCGCTTGACCATGCAACGTACAGGAGAGGTCGGTACGGTTTTGTTTTCTGTCGATGGCGAGTCTGTTTCTCTCTGTCTACTATTCCGGTTTCCGGTGACTTTTCAACCGAGTATCGATGTGATTCAGCGACTGGCGCAGGCACCGCTCGTACCGTTCGGCACAGGCACACTCGAAGCTACCGATACCGCTGCTATTGCGGCTCCGGTTCGGACTACTCTTCGCCCGCTGCTCTAGCAGCTCGTCCTCGTTTACCGAGCGGCTGAGGTTAGTAGTCGCGAAGCAATCATTGGAATGTACCTCTCGCATCTTGAAGAACGCCATTCCGGTGAGCAGTGAATCCGAGCCGGCCTGATGCTGCGGACCGACCCGCCGTAGCTCCAGCTGGTCGGCGACCTCCTGCAAGCCGCCCTTGAGATTTTTGCACGACTTCATCAGATACTTGACGTCGTAGATGGTCGGGAAGTAGATTCGCAGCAGCTCAAAAAAGTCGCCCTCCTCGGCCGGCAGGTTCTGATCGGTGAGCAGCTTCAGCAGGTAGGCAAAGTCGTACCCGGAGTGAAAGCTCAGCCACTTGATGTTGTCCATCAGCACGATGCCGGACGTCATGAGCAGTTCGGCAAAGTCCAGCGGGTCGATACCGTCTTCCTCGTGCTTTTTAAACTGTATGCCCGAGTTTAGCAGCAGATCGATCGAATCCTGCGCGTACATATCCTCGTTCAGGTTAAACTTGAAGTTAAACTGCCACGTTGAAAAGCCGGCCGGCGTACGCCCATCGTCGTCCATAAACGTTAGACCGAGCTGAATGATGCGCAGCAGATCCACGTTACAGCGCAGGCTCTGGTACTGGTAGTCGGCTGACGAACGGAATTCACCCACCGGTCGTGCAACCACACCGGGGAACTCCGTGTCCATCGCTACGTAGTGATACTTTTGCACGATCAGCCGTATAGTGCGGAACTCCTCGTCCAGATTGTGGCGCCACACGTCCCGGATGCCACATTCTTCGTTCGTCTGCGGATTCATGTTGCCTCCACCGCCACCACCGCCGCCGTGACCTCCGCCGCCACTAACCGCTGATGGCATTGCCTGGTGGCAGCAATTCGGAAAAGCAGAAGCAAATAAAAGAGTACCAATTTAGTTCACTCAAGTAGTGAAGACGCATCAAGAACTAAATTCTTCAGCAGCACAACCAAGTGTACTAGATCTGACGTGCAAAAGGCAGCAGGATTGCATCACGATAAGGGGTTAGGTGTTGCTGGGCAACCATCTACATCCATGGCTTACCTTTACGAGTCCCTCAGCTCAAGCAGCTGGTCCGACCTTTACGGGTGCAAGATGTTTGCTGTGGTGCTTTCTTTTTCAAACGATGGTCCTTCCTGTACCGTGTCAACCGTCCCTCTTCGTTGTTTTTTCTAGCTTTCGCTTCTTCTATTTTAGTTTCGCTTCTTCCACGCTTTTTTCTTCTTTTTCGGCCCGTCCTCGCATTAGGCTAGAATGTTTTCTACACGTTGCACCAAACATACACAGTCAGCACACATACAAAACCAACACAAATTGGCGATTCACAACTTTTGTCCACTATCGCCCACTTGCGGCTAAAACTTCACGGACAGACGAGTTTTTCTTGTTGGGGACCGATACGGAATCTTTGCTGCTTTAGTGGTGGAAGATTTGCCTGGTTCCGGTGTAGCTGCAGGAGTAAGAAGACCAACGAACAGTGAAGATGAAACCTAGTTTTAAGCTTAGCCATTGAAATACACTTACAAATTTCCAGGGCGACTGCTTACCGTAAACTTTTTGCTAGTATCCATTCGCCATTCTTTACGGCGCCTTTCGATGCTAATGGAGACTGGTTTCTCTTCTACATCAATTTAGCGCGGTGTACGTCTGTCCTGTGTCTTACTGGTTGGCGATTTGCAAGGAGTTCGCTGATTTTTTTCTTTCGTTGGCGCTACTCCCCCGAAAGGACAACGCACCGCAACGAAGTATTTATGGATATTTCAGCTAAAACGATGTAAAAATCAGCACACAAATTGTTTTAAACTGTTTTCAGACACCGAAACGCGATAGCTTTGGTTGCAAAGAAACAACCAGTAAAAAAATGCCGAGAATGACAGCACACAACTGTCATAAGGGGTAGGACAGTGTGAATTTGTTTTCCCGCCCGTATAGATCTCCGTGCAGGATTGTATACGTTTGAATAAAACGATAAAAAAATGGTAACATTGCGATTTTTAAGAAAATAACACTATCACCAACTCGTACGCATTTTTCGCCCCGTCATTTATGTTAATTTTATAACGTTTCCTACTATTCATCCAATTCACATATATTTCCGACGGTGTGAACATTGAACGTGTAGTCGCTTCTGCATCGCAATAACGTTTTGAAATGTTTACAAAATGTGCATCAAACAATTTTGTAGCCAAAGCTAAATGCAAGCAAAATTAGCCCTGGAATCAATTCCTAAAATATGTCGGTTCTGCTTGAGCGTAGATCACAAACAGTTGCTGACCGCAGGGGAGGTACTGAACTCTTCGCTCACAATTGAAATGATAGAGCTATTCACCGGTGTTCAGGTGGGTATGATGGCTTTCTCGAAGTCTGACCTACAGCTGAAAGGGAACATATGTTTTGCAGGTTTATACAGTCAACAAAATTGACTATATCCAACGATAAACGACAAGTAATTCCGGTACGATTTACAGCGCGATCCACCTAGCAGCGAGCAGTATGAAGCCAACAGTAATTGCATGGAGCCATGTTCGACTGTTAAAGATTTAGTTCCAGAAAAATCACTACACATACCCGTTAAGCCAGCGAAATGCTCAACTAATCGCAGGCAGCAGCTGTGTGTGACTTGTGGCAAATTGGTTGAAAATCTTTGGTACCACCTTCGTGCTCATCCAAAGGACACCACCACCTACGCTTGCCCACATTGCCCGATGACGATGGCAAACCAATCGAATCTCGCCCGTCACATGCAGGCAGTCCATCTGAAGAAGGTGGTTAAATCGTGTGAACCATATGTGAAGAGGATTTTCTCACATCAATTCGTACAAAACACACATGGTACGGTACACTTTACAAACCGTAGAAAATGTTGGTTAATGATTTCTGTTTTCCACTACCTTTCCTTTTACGATACTCTTAGCGATCTAAGCACAGAGCTGGAGACACATACCAATGCCAGATGTGCTTGAAAACATTCAAACAACCTAGTGGCTATAAAAACACACATCGCAAGCCCATAACAACGAACGGAACTTTGCATGTTCGGTATGTGGCAAACCGTTCAAGGACAGGTGAGGTCGCTGCTAGCATATCTGTATCCGATTTACGATCTACGATGCATTTACTCCTTTCCGCAAGGCAAGCATTGAATCTGCACAAAAATGTGCATTCTACCGAGCGACGGTTATGCGTGCAGTTCGTGTCCGAAACGGTTTAAAGGTGCGAGTGTGAAACGAACACACGAACTAACCCACGTGGGGGTGGTTTTTCGTTGCACGTTGCATTGTGATAAAGCATACCGGTACAAGTCTGCTTAATTTGCACGTGAAGAAAAACCACCCAGAAATTTATTGTTCACGAAGTATAACAATAAAATCGATTTAAACGAAATCAAAGGAAAAGCCATAGGAAAAAAATGTCCAAAGGGGGTACAATTGAACCGTAAGTAAAACAACTACAATTGAAAAACTTGACAGCGAAAAGAGAAAGAGTCACCCTGTGTTTGGATCCGTACGTCAATGGCTGTTGTTAAACAAAATCATTGCTGCACTGAAAATGGTTGATACTCTACGCAACATTGGCGATATCTGCCGACTCTGTTTGACCGAAGAAAAGGAACGATTAATTCCAGCTCGGGATGTGTTCAGCTCGCTGCTAACCATCGAAGACGTCGAAAGGTTCACCGGTGTACAGGTGCGTTTCACAAAGGCCCTACCGACAGATTTGCCCGGTATCAAGGATTACGTTTGTTTCGTTGTTAGATTCCAACGCAAGACAACATTTCGTACGTGATATGCATCGATTGCAAAAACATATTAAGGAAATCGGTTGTCTTTCGCAACTCGTGCCTGCGCAACGATAGACTCTACAGTCAACTTTTCTCAGCGTTAATTGCGAGCGCAAGGCAGGATTGTTCCTTACAACAACAGCCATGTCCACAGGAAGCAACGGCGCACCCAAATTTCGGCGAAACCGAAGACAGCGACCCACTCAGCTGCAACCCTGGAGATGCGATTGGGATAGAAATGATCAGTTCGAAGGGCGAATGGGTATTAACATCACTTCCCATCATTGCTGACAGCGAACTGGCCGAAGATTCTAGCAAATCGGAAGCGTCCGACTATTTCGACAGTCCAGACGAAAGCACTAAAGAGGAAGCTAAACCACCACCAACGTCAGTACGCACAGCAAGGGCTGGTAGAAAAAAATCAACTAGTAATGGCACAGCCAGCCATCCGCCAGGGGTAGATGACGCCTCCGTACGAAACACTGCACCGGACCAGCACGAATGGCAGTGCATGCCAAAGCAGCTTTGTGAATTGTGTGGCCTGATGATCACTAACTACAGACGGCACTATATGAGCCATACAAAGCAAGCGAGATACGCTTGCCCACACTGTCCGGTGCAAATGACGGACAGTTCCAATCTCTTGCGCCACATAGAATCGGTGCATATAAAAAAAATCGTCAAAACGTGTGAAGTATGCGGTAAAGAATTCACGCATCGCAACACCTACGAGTCGCACATAGTACGTGTAGCAAGCGCATGTGCGTCGGAAGAATGTACGTTGCACACTCACTCTCAACTCTACAATTGTCCCTGTTTTTTTTTTTTTAGCGCTCCAAGCATAATATGGGGGAAAAGTTCGAGTGCAAAATTTGCTTAAAAAAATTTAACCACTACAGTGGCGTCAAGGAGCACGCAAAGCGCGTACATAGTCTTGAAAGCAAGTACGGATGTACGCTCTGTAGCAAACGGTTTAAGACCAGGTAAGTCACTAGGCTGGAGAAGCTGCTACCGGCACACGATGTTGCGTACTGAAAGTGTGGTAATGCCTTTTTTCTCACCACAGCAAGTCTCTGCGGATGCACGCCAGGGTGCATTCGGATGACCAACCGTACGCATGCAACCAGTGCCCGAAAAGGTTCAAAAGTGGATACGCTCGCAATACGCACCAGCTCACGCACAGTGGCATTGTGTTTTCCTGTCAAACATGCAATAAGTCCTATCGTTACAAATCCTTGCTGAGTATGCATCTGAAAAAAGTGCATCCAGAGCTGAATCCCGCAAACGACGAGGAATATGTTTAATAGGGACGAACATTTCCTACGTGCATGCCCGTTATGCATTGCATGCACATCTGTGTTTCTACATACCGGACGGAAAAGTATAACCTGGCACGAACACAATAAAGAAGATCAAGTTAGCCACACACAACATCGCGAGTGCAGCACATTCCGTCGTGTGTATGTGTGCGCGCGTATCCCGCCAGCGAAAGCTGTCAAACGCACCTAAAATGTAAACAATCCATCCAGCGCGTGCAGAACGTAAACTCGCTTACTAATGGCGAACGTTTTGCAAGAATTACTGAATGTTTGTCGGTTTTGTTTGTCCGAGGACTTACAGCGATTGCAACCCATCATGAGGATATTGGATTCCACCATTACGCCCGGCGAGATCGACCGATACACCGGCATTCGGGTAGGATTATCGTACTGCTTTTTATTTACAAGGCGCCTTGGCTTACACGAAGTTTCATATATTTTACAGGTAAACACCGATGAAGACTGCACGCTGTACGCGATATGTACGGAGTGTACAAGCCGGCTGAAAAAGTCAGTTGAATATCGAACAGCTTGCATCAACAATCAAAAACACTACGAGGAACTGCTCATGATGCTTGTCGCCAGTACCGAATGTACAGACCATGCAAACACTCAAACATGTGATGATGATTCGATGGAGTACAATAGTTTTGAACAAGAATCACCAAAGCAGACACATGTTCCCCGGGCGGTAAACATCCAGCAAGAAGTAAACATGCTGCATGCGGAAGACAGTTGCACCGATACCATTCGTAGCTCAAACAGCACCCAGTCATCGAACCGAGCGATGTGCAACGAAGAGAATGAAATGTACAGCGCTAACTATATCGAGCCTGGCGAACCATGCAATTCCGATAGCGACGAAAGATCTGGACAGAAGAAAAAGCCAAGAAAGTCTTATACGTACAAGATACAACTTCCACCGACCCAGGAGGTACCAGTCGTTCGCGATAAAACTGGCAGAGAGAAAAAAGTGTACGATTTCACGCTGCTCAATGGTAGTGATTGCTATTTTGTCAAATCGTCCAAAGACGGGAAACGAGTTTATCTAAAATCGCTTTGTGATGTCTGCGGGATAATGGTTTGTGACATACACGGTCATTTACGAAATCATTTCCCAGAGAAACTGTATAGCTGTCCTCATTGTTCAGTCAAAATTAAATCGAAACAATACATGAAGGCTCACATCAACACGGTGCATTTAAAAAAGATTGGTAAAACATGCAACATATGCGGCAAAGGCTTTGTTCACCACAAAACGTACCGATATCATATGGTGAGTACTACACGCAACTGCAATATGCGACACGGAGGTACTAACAGTGTGTTTTCCTACCTTCAGCTTGGTCATCAATCCGAAGGCAAAACCTACGAATGCCAACCGTGCGGGAAAACGTTTGACAAAGCTTTTGGCTTGAGGGACCATTACAATAGAGTCCATAATTTTTTCAAGACACCAAAGCAAACCAGCTAACCGGCGAACCAAATAAATGTTCTTCTCTTGTGCGCTTTCATGCCCAGGACTACCTCACCGGTAGGAATCATCAATTGTTCTGTAATTATTTGCCAACGAGCGGCGAATGAAGTGCAATGACTGAAAGGCACTCTAATCAGACAAACAAACTAGCCAACCGTTCTTTGTCAACGATTAGCTTTCCGAAAAGGTCCTCTTTGCATGGTTCAACATAGAAGTACAATAGAAAGGTAGATCACTCAAACCAAACCGAAATCCGCTATAGGGGAATACGTAATTAGCTTTTGAAATGCATCTCTCGTTTGTTGTTGTTTGAGATGGATATTTTTTTATAACATAATTTAACAGTTTATTTTGAGAAATCGGCTTATTGTTAATTTCCGTTGATTTTTTGTAATATTTACTCGTTCAGGTCTGCTGAAACGTTTCTGTCCACTACGTACACTTACAATGAAAACGAACCGCGAAGTAAAACAGTCCCAAAACGGCATCAACGATACAGCAACAGAAATGAAATCCAAAGATAGAAGGAATAAATGGTCATTTGAGAGGTCCAAAAAGTAATGCAGGTTGAATGATCCTATGTCGCTATCACTTTTCACCAGCAAGAATCGCTACATATCACACATGGTAACGGATGCTAGCTGATAGTAATACATTAAATAATACAATTAAATACTTTTTTAACACGGAATAGGATGATTCCATGAATGCCGAGTTTATTTCAAGCAATACGACCACGTGAGAGGATTGCGATATAATTTTAATCGCGAACATTGTGATGAAAATTACAAATTTACGACATGTGGCATGTGTCTTACAAGGAAGTTAGAACACATTTCTCTTTTCTTTCAACTTCAATTCATAATTACTTTCATTTGCTTTTTTTATAATAGACAAACATATCGACGAAGGCATCAACAAGTCGCCATCATCAGATGAGCCGTGTAGATGCGTGTAGCGAGTGACCAAAACGCTTCCAGCAGTTCGAAGGCGAGAAATAACTATGTACTGATCCACAGAAATGTATTTTTGAAAAATATACGTTGAGAATGTACACATTTTATGTAAAATTATCGTGCTTCGCGTCAACATTGTCCTGCATTTTATGGATGATCACCATAAAACATGATCATTAACAATCATCAATGCAATCCTGAAAACATCGCAGCAGCAGCATCTTACTACGTGTGTATGTGTGCGCGCGTCTCGCATGCTGTCAGCGAGTGCTGTCAAACGCACCTAAAATGTAAACAATCCATCCAGAGCGTTCAGCACGTAAACTCGCTAATAATGGCGAACGTTTTGCAAGAATTATTGAATGTCTGTCGGTTTTGTTTGTCCGAGGACTTACAGCGATTGCAGCCCATCATGAGGATATTGGATTCAACCATTACGCCCGGCGAGATAGAACGATACACCGGCATACTGGTAGGATTATCGTACTGCTATTTGTTTACAAGGCGCCTTAGCTTACACGAAATTTCATACATTTTACAGATAAACACCGATGAGGACTGCACGTTGTACGCGATATGTACAGAGTGTACAAGCCGGCTGAAAAAGTCAGTTGAATATCGAACAGCTTGCATAAAAAATCAAACACACTACGAGGAACTGCTCATGATGCTTGTCGCCAGTACCGAATGCACAGACCATGAAGACACCCAAAGCGTGATATGCTTGGACAGTGATGATGATACGATGGATTTCAATAGTTATGAAGAAATATCTCAGAAGGAAGACATACTGGAAGAATATAACCTGCTGCTGGACGAAAACATATCCCAAGCGATGAACATGTCGCACGAGGAAGACAGTTGCACCTACACCATTCGCAGCGCGAACAGCACGCAGTCATCGAAAATAATGTGCAACGAAGAGGATGAAATGTACAGCGCTAACTATATCGAGCCTGGTGAACCATGCAATTCCGATAGCGACGTGGACAAAAAATCTGAACCGAAGAAGAAACCGAGAAAAAAATATACTCGCAAGAAGGATATTCCACCGGAGGAGCAACACGTCGCCCCGAAGCCAGACAAGGAGAGAAAGGTGTACGATTTCACGGTGCTCAATGGCAGCAATCGTTATTTTGTCAAATCGTACAAACACGGCAAACGAGTCTATCCAAAATCGCTTTGTGATGTCTGCGGGATAATGGTTTGTGACATAAATGGTCATATACGAAATCATTTCCCAGAGACTCTCTACACCTGTCCACGATGTCCAGTGAAAATGAAGTCGAAAACAAACCTAAAAGCTCACATCAACACGGTGCACTATAAAATGGTTGGCAAAACATGCAACATATGCGGCAAAGGCTTTGTTCACCACAAAACGTACCGATATCATATGGTGAGTATTATACGAAACACTAATAAGCGGCACAAAGGCACTAAAAGTGTGTTTTCCTACTTTCAGCTTGGTCATCAATCCGAAGGCGAAGCTTTCGAATGTAAAGTATGCGGAAAAACGTTTAACAATCCTTTCTGTCTGAGCGATCATAACAAAAGAGTTCATAATTTGGCAAAGCCACTGAAAAGAAACAGTTAGCTTACTTACTTACTTATCAGGCGCTACAACCGCTTTGCGGTCTTGGCCTGCTACAACAATCCTCGATACCGCTCACGGTTCAGCGCCGTCGTCTGCCAATCCGTTATCCCGGCCGTTCTATCGGACGCATCAACGCCATCACTCCATCTCAATTTGGGCCTACCAAAAAACAGTTAGCTATTAAACCAAATAAATCTGATTTACTTGCGCACTCAGAAACCCAGATCTTCAGCAACAGCCATGGTCAGTTCCTTGAATAGTTGTCCTTTGCTGTAATCTTCTATCGATGGTTACACTGCATCGCCATATAGCATACCAATACAATTTGGCTATCGTCAAACAATGGCTTGTAGTAGGCATGCACGACATGAGAAATAATCATGAACTGACCCACAGCGGTGCAATGTTCAGCTGCACTATTGGCCAGAAATCTTATGATTAAAACTCACTTGAGGCACTTGCTTGCTTTTCTAACGATTTTTTGGAGTTGGAGGAATAGCATAAATGCAGGAATGTTTTGGCGTTCAACTTACCATCCCCGTGGATTAATAAAGTTAACATGAAATGATTTTGCTCTACAACAAAATAATCAAGGCATCCTTGAAATATCGTGAGTTCAAAATATTGTGTTTGTGTGTGAGTGAGTGTGTGTATCGGTGGAGGCTGTCAAACGCCCTTCAAATGTAAACAATCCATCCAGAGCGTCCAGCACGTAAACTCGCTAGTAATGGCGAACATTTTGCAAGAATTATTGAATGTTTGTCGGTTTTGTTTGTCCGAGGACTTATAGAGATTGCAACCCATCATGAGGATATTGGATTCCACCATTACGCCCGGCGATATCGACCGATACACCGGCATTCGGGTAGAATTATCGGACTGCTATTTGATTACAAGGCGCCTTGGCTTACACGAAGTTTCATACATTTTACAGATAAACACCGATGAGGACTGCACGTTATACGCGATATGTACGGCGTGTACAAGCCGGCTGAAAAAGTCAGTTGAATATCGAACAGCTTGCATAAAAAATCAAACACACTACGAGGAACTGCTCATGATGCTTGTCGCCAGTACCGAATGCACAGACCACGAAGACACCCAAAGCGTGATATGCTTGGACAGTGATGATGATACGATGGAGTTCAATAGTTTTGAACAAGAAGCACCAAATCAGACACATTTTCCCCAGGCGGTAAACATCCAGCAAGAAGTAGACATGCTGCAGGAGGAAGACAGTTGCACCGATACTATTCGCAGCTCAAACAGCACCCAGTTATCGATGTGCAACGAAGAGGGTGAAATGTACAGCGCTAATTATATCGAGCCTGGCGAACCATATAGTTCCGAATTGAGCGAAGTTGATCTATTTGAACCGACAGTACAGCCAACAACAAGGAAAAAAAGCAAAAAAGTACACGATTTGTCTAAATTTACAGACAATTATGTACTAAAGTCATATAAGGGTGGAAAACGAATGTACTTAAAGGCGCTTTGTGAAGTGTGTGGTACGCTTCCCTATAACATAAAAAAACACATGCAAAATCATTCGCCAGAAACATTCTACAGCTGTCCTCAATGCCCAGTCAAAATGAAAGACAAAACAAATATGAAAGCCCACATCAATACGGTGCACTATAAAATGGTTGGCAAAACATGCAACCTGTGCGGCAAAGGCTTCATTCACCACAAAACGTACCGATATCATATGGTGAGTACTACACGAAACAATAATAAGCGGCACAAAGGCACTAAAAGTGTGTTTTCCTACTTTCAGCTTGGTCATCAATCCGAAGGCAAAGCTTTCGAATGCAAAGTATGCGGGAAAACGTTTAACAAGCCTTTCGCTTTGAGCGATCATTACAAAAGAGTTCATAATTTGGCAAAGGCACTGAAACGAACCAGTTAGCTAGCCAATAAATGGAAGAAAACCGACGTCATGTAAACGGAAGAGTTTCATGTTTTCAATTAAGTTTATAGCAAGAAACGCTGTTCTTTATTAATGTTTCTCGCTTTATATCTGAGTTCCGATATGTTGATGCATATTTTCCTCTTTTAGAATATGAGCAGTGTAGTCGATAAATTCATTCTGTTTTTTTTTTTTTATCGCGGAGTTCAGTTCAAATGTTTCAACCACCAGAAACGATGCATTAGGTTCGCTGTAAACTACCGACATTGCTGTACCACCCTGTGTCATTGGAGCATTTTGACAGCTATTTTGTTTACCAACAAATCTGCTGCGCTACAGCGAGCGGCGGCTTCAACCAGTCTGGAAGAAATGTTGGAAATTTGTCGCTTTTGTTTGTCCCAGGATCGAATGTCGCTGTATCGCATCGCCGAGGTTTTAAACTCTTCGCTTACAGCAGAAACGGCGTGGCTGTTTACTGGAATTCAAGTGAGTTTAGCATCTATCACAGTGCTGGACCTTTCCTGCTGATGTACTCATTCTACGTAATCCAGATCGAGACGTTCCACTGGAATACGCACTTCATATGCACCCAGTGTACAAACACACTTGAAAAGTGCGAGATTTTCCGAAAATCTTGCATCAACAATAACTATATATTCCAACAACTGTACCGAAGAACTCGTCCAAGCTGCAGGCATGTCAAAGCGGTTGAAGAAGCATACGATATCGACACGGATCCATTGCAGGTGGAATTTGTTGTTCCGGAGAAAGCAGCTGGAGATTTGCTCGCATATGACGAAATTGCATCAACCGACCATGAAGTAGTTGAGTGGTACGAACAACCAAACGCAGCCAAAAAGACTGTGCTAAACGATGACGGCGATCTGCAAACGGCGTCCTCTACCGAAACGCACGAAGAGCTATACTCTGCCAACTACATCGAACTAGGTGAACTGCGCTCTGAAGATGACGAGGTCGATCTGTTGCAAAACGACAGCCTAACGAACAAAGCCAGTGAAATGAAATCCGGTAAAAAACATTGCCGATCACTATCACGGACTAAACCTGCCGGAGGTGATGCTGGCCGTGCAAACGAGAGCCGTATCCCATCTAGACGTACCAAACGAAAGCCGGAAATTGCGCTTTGCGACACGTGCGGTAAAACTGTGAGCAATCTCGCAACGCATTCAGCAATCCACACCGCAGAACACAACAATGCGTGCCCTTATTGTTCGATCAAGATGAAACTTGCATCAAATCTTATGCGCCACATACAGGCAGTGCACTTGAAGAAGGCTGTGAAAACGTGCACTGAGTGTAATGTTGGTTTCACTCACTACACAACCTACCGATCGCATCTGGTATGCCGCATGTACAATAGCATGGTTGATCGGATGTTTCACTAACGAAATCTGTACAATGTTTCCAGTACTCGCAACACGGGATCGGAAAAATACACGAATGCCACGAGTGCTCGCGAAGGTTTGCGGACGCATGTATGCTGCGAAAACATAACAAACGATATCACAGCCTGCAGAAGTTCCCTTGTGGAACCTGTGGTAAAATATTTAAAATGCGGTAAGCATCCAACTTTCCCGGTGCGGTCGTTTTGATTAAAATAATGGCATTCCACTACTTCCGACAGCGAACAACTAAAGCGACATTCTATCGTCCATACGGATGAGCATCCGTACGTGTGTAGCCAGTGCCCGAAGCGATTCAAAAGTACCAAAAACAGAAACGTGCACGAGCTCCTGCATAAGGGTGT
Organism: Anopheles stephensi; assembly: GCF_013141755.1. Taxonomy (NCBI): domain Eukaryota; kingdom Metazoa; phylum Arthropoda; class Insecta; order Diptera; family Culicidae; genus Anopheles; species Anopheles stephensi. Next base: position 18,073,969 of record NC_050202.1, on the reverse strand, counting down.
TATGCACAAATGTTCGTTTTGCGAAAAGTCGTTTCGATTTAAGTATCTCGTCAATTCGCATATTAGAAAAATGCATCCAGACGCTAGCAACGAGATGGAAACAAGGCAAGAGGAAACCTTCTGTAGAATAGTTAATTGATTTCAGAATGTCGAATTTAGAGTTTAATTACGCTCAATAAAATCCTAACAAAGCTAACGAAAGGACCGAAGGTGTTTTATTTGAACTGGAAAACTCAACACCGACAGGATCCTAGAATCGGGATGTAAATTATATTACAAACACAGCACTGCACCACCCTGTGATAGATGGCGCGCATTTCCCAAAATTAATTACATCAGTGTGCGTGACAGAAGGGTTTGACATTTGCAAGCATCGTTGTTTATCAACAACTTTACGGATGCGTTCTGCCCTTCAGGATGGAGAGCACCAAGCACGAAATATACAATATTTGCCGTTTTTGTTTGTGCCAAGACGAAGCATATCTAATTCCCATCGTGAAAATATTGGATTCAACGCTCACAATCGAAGATATACAAAGATTCACCGGGATACAGGTTGGTCAACGTCGGGAATGCTGCACCGAGCATCTGTAGCAGCAGCAGCGTCATCGAAACAAGCTGATATTTTTTACTTCGTTTACAGTTCAATGAGGATGACGATACATCGTATGCGTTGTGTTTGGAATGTACAAATAGTCTTAAAAACTCGGCAGCCTTCCGCAATACGTGCCTGAACAATGATTCTCTGTTCCACGAGCTGCACGCCGTGCTGATTAGTAGCGCTGAAAGCATATACGGTGAAACGATCGAGTACCTGGAAAGTGATTTCGAAGTGGAGGAAGATGCCAAGCAAGATTACGAGAAAAGGGAAGAAAAATCGGGCACCGCATTTTCCATCGAGCCGTTCTGGACACCGAAAGGTAACTCGCACGTCTCCTACGAGGAAGAGTACATTCAGGAGTACCTGTATGAAGATACGGTAACAAGCAACAACGAGGAGGATTTGTCAAACGTGGATGACTTTCAGTACTCTGCCAACCGCATCGAACCCGGCGAATCGCTATCCGACGACGACGAGTTTCCCGTCAACTTTATGGAGTCAAAGAAAGTAAAAAAACCGAAGAAACAGCCCAAAGGTAGGTAGGCGCTCGTCGCGTTGCACAAAACGGCCATCGCAAAAAGGCTGGTCTTTAGTAATGTAGTAACTTTCAGTCATAGAGGAGCGTTTCCGGGGAAGGAGAAAGCTACATCTTTGCAACTGGTGCGGCATCTTCGTACACCATATCCCGAGCCACGTACTAATTCACAAGGAGGAAGCCACATACTCTTGTCCGCACTGCCCGGTAAAAATGAAACAGAAAGGCAACCTGTCACAGCACATACAAACGGTACACTTCAAAACTGTCGGTAAGACGTGCGAAATTTGCGGCAAAGGCTTCATCCATCACAAAACGTACAGGTATCACATGGTAAGTACCTGTTGCAGGGTTCCCTCGCCTAGAGAGGATGTTTTTGACGATTTGTTGTTTTTTCCGTTCTAGCGCACGCATCAGGACGCGGGAGAATCATTCGAATGTCAGGTCTGCTCAAAACAGTTTAGCCGCTCCAGTGGTTTAGAAGATCATTTCAAAAAGTTTCATAGTATAGCAAAGAATTTGAAACTCATTGGTTCATAGATATGTCGCCTTCGTATGAGTGACATCAAACTGCATGCATTCATCGGTCTACGAAGGGAATATGTTTTACATTACACTTTGTCCTAGGTTGATATGGTGCGATAACTTCTTTCGTCATCATAATACTAAACCGACTTTCAAAAATAGTGATAAGGTTTAGTCTTCTATATTACATTTTATTTTATTTTTATAAATGATTAGTGTCACGATTTTAACAATTTGTTCCGTCATATGTTCTCTGTGTATCTGCATACTATACTTAAGTTTACTGGTAGAATCCAATAGTGATTCTAAATTTAAATATTGACACAATTTGCTGGAGGCAGTTGTGACGCAACCCTCGTGGTCCCACGTGGCCCTTTGGATGAAATGCGGGGCCCCCTAAATGATTGATTCTTCCAGGATCGTACAGCCTTTGTATAGGAAGTTATGCCTCAGTCGGTATGAATGAGGCCCCCAAACAGCTGCTTAGTTTACTTCTACCATGATCCGCCCCAAACTGTAATGTAATATTTCTAATACTGATTTACGATTTTAATAAAAGAATCTGTCCGTGCTATGCAGAATTTTAAACAAACACTTGTGGGTATGTTTTTATACTAGCCATCTATAAATGGGGAGAAGCTGGGCATAGTAGTGCTACTAGTTTCATCCGATGCGACTCATCCATGATTGTGCATCGATACATAGTGAGATAAGAGTGAATGCCGCCACTTTCACTAGACAAGTACAATACACGTCTCACTATAGTGAGCGGAGCGCAGTGAACGGAACGAAATTTCTCACCAGCTTATTGTCAGTGCAACAGATACACCCTGTGTGTGTGTGTGTTTGCTAGTGACGTTTGGAAATGTTGATGTTTTGGTATCGTTGTACGGGTTATGCGTTCTGTTTCTAGTTTACTGCAATCAGTACTCAAGTGCCGGAGTAAAGCGGACGGATTACAGCAAAAATGATTACCCTTTGCCGGTTTTGCCTGAACGACGACGAAAACAACCTTTGCCTTCTCACGGAATCAGTAGATTCTTTTGTAACGCTCGAGGATTTGGAGCTGTTTACAGGAATACGAGTAAGTAATGATTTCTTCACGCTTTCTACGTTTCTACATGGTTTCCCGATTGTAGCTAAACGCGGAAGAGCTCGACGCCTACTCGGTTTGTTTCGAATGTTCAAAGGAACTGAAAAGATCAACTGCCTTTCGAGATCTTTGTTCAAGCAATGATGCTCACTTCCGGCAACTCTGGACCATGCATTACGTTAAACTGGAACTGGAATCCGTAGAAATTGAATTGGCGTCTCGTGGTTCGGATGTGGACGATGACATCGATGACACACTGCCAGTCGCACAAAACTCATCTTCACCAACGGATGAGTGGTACATTGAAGATGAGGGCGATGATTTTTGTTCCATCCTTAGCGACGGCGAACAAAATGAAGAATCCCTACAATATTCCGACGATACGCCGTTCGCATTACCACCACAGCAAGAACTGGAACCGTCAAATGTCTCAGGCGATTATAAAAACACCACGCGGTCTCGGAGTGGTAAATCGCAACGACAACTTTGCAATATGTGTGGAAAGATGGTGACAAACATTATGCTGCATATTTCAAGCCACAAGAAGGAGACCAACTACACCTGCCCGCACTGTCCTACGAAAATGACCCATCCCGCCAATCTAATGCGCCACATTAAGGCGGTGCATCTGAAAACGATCGTTAAAACCTGTGACTTGTGTGGCAAAGGTTTCACGCACAAAAACACCTACAAATCTCACTTGGTAAGATGGTCGTGATTGAACGGATGTTGAATATTGCTATAGCCTATATTCCTGTTTTTGCAGCGCTCGCAGCACGACATTGGAGAGTCCTACCAGTGTCAAACGTGTTCGAAGCTGTTCAAATATCCTAACGGTCTGAGGGATCATATGAAACGGTTTCACACCAGCGACAGCAATTTTGAATGTGCCCAATGTGCCAAAAAGTTTACAACGAAGTAAGATTTTCCCCTCGTCCGTGTACAGCTTCGACAGTGCTAATAATGTTTTTCTTAACCTTTTCCCCGCCCTATACCAGGCAAGCATTGAAGGCACACGAGAATGTACACACCAACGAAAAGCTTTACTGCTGCAAACATTGTCCGAAGCAATTCAAAAGTAGAAGCTCTCGAAACACGCATCAGCTTACGCACAGTGGCATTGTTTTTAGCTGCAAGTACTGCGATAAGACTTATCGTTATAAAACTTTGCTCAACATACACGTGCGAAAAAATCACCAATTAAGCATGAACGAGAGTGAACGGGAAGGCGACTAAATGCTCTTGTATCGCAGCAGTTAAGCTACCCATAAAGTACGACATAATGGGGACCTTTTTGGGGCATTTAAACCAAGGCCACACATAAATCATTCGTAAACGAAAGAAGTGCAAACAATCCAACGTAGTATGGATTGTTGAACTAGAAGAGAAACAAAGCGGAAAAAGCGAGTGGACTGTTGCACCCAAAGGAAAAGACGTGTAGACGCTTGTACGCTTGATGCAGGAATGAATCTTTATTCAAAGTTAAAGTGTGTGTGTGTGTTGTACAAAGTGTAGCCCGACTGGCACTCATTCCGTGTTGCCTGATAGGCACTCGTCGCGTCAAACCGAGAAGCTCAACACTCCTCCTCAACACTGAATGATTTTATTCCGATCGCTTCCCTAAGTTGTCGAAGTTTCACTGCTTGCAACGGTTTGGTAAGCAGATCAGCTTGCATGTGTTCGGTTGGGCAGTACTGCAGTTTCACGATGCCGTCCCGAACCATATCTTTCACGAAATTAAATTTCGTATCGATGTGTTTTGCTTTGCGTTCGGCTCGGTCTCCTTTAGTCAGCGCAATGCAACTTTGATTGTCTTCGTTGACCAGAACTGGACCATCCAGTTGCTCGCCAACATCCGCCATCAGTTTCAGGATCCACTTTACCTCCTGTAGACACTCGGCAAGAGAAATATATTCGGCCTCGGTGCTAGATAGTGCCACGCACTTCTGCTTATGACAGCCCCATCCGATGAGCCCGCCGCCGAACTTAAACACGAACCCCGAGTTGGATTTGCGGTCGCTCTCGTCGCCTGCCCAATCGGCGTCCACAAAACACTCCAGCTTCTGTTCGCCGCTTCCAAGGTACAATACACTATCCAGTGTACCCTTGAGGTAACGTAGTATCCGTTTGGCCTCGTTCCAATCTGCTTCTGATGGATCTTGCACTCTCCTGCCCAGAATGGCCGTGGCGATTGCAATATCGGGTCTGCTGGTCACTGCAGCGTACAACAGAGCCCCTATGAGACTTTGATACGCTTTTGGCGAATCCTACTTCCTGCCATTCTCCTCCTTTCGTTTTAAGAAGCCGGGATCCATCGGGTATTTGGACGGTTTAGCATCCAGCATGCCGAAACGCTCCAGAACTCGTTCCAAGTAAGCTTGTTGGTCCATACAGTAACGCCCATCGTTCCGCCGAACTCGTATGCCGAGAAAAAATCCGCTTTTTCGCGTATGTACAAACATGGGTCCGCCGTTGATTGGATGAAACCCATTGTTTTCAGTACGTCGTCGATCTTCGTATTCCAGACACGAGCTGCCTGCTTGAGCCCGTAAATGCTGCGATGCAGCCTGCAGACTTCGTTCGGGTTACCGCTCTCGAATCCCTGTGGCTGGCGCATAAAAATCTCCTCCTTGAGAAGACCATGTAGGTACGCCGTCTTTATGTCAACGTGCTTTGTTAACATCTTCCTTTTACTCGCCAGAACCAGCATCGTCCGGAAAGTAATCTGCTTTACGACGGGGGCAAACACTAGGTCGTAATCCGTCCCGAATTTCTGGCAGAAACCCTGCGCCACCAGCCGTGCTTTATACCGAACGAAATGACCGTCTTCATCCGCTTTACACTTGAAGATCCATTTCGACCCGATAGCCTTTCGGTGCGGCGGCAGCTCCGCTAGCTCCCACGTTCCATTTTCGTGATGGGACTGCATTTCTTCTGCCATCGCTGATTTCCATTCGGCACTCTGAGGACCAGATACAGCTTCCTTATACGTTTTTGGTTCGGTTATACATTCCTTCGCCAGATATACTTCTTCGTCATATCTTGCCGGTGGAACGCCAGCTGTCGCTCTTTGTGAACGACGAACGGGAGTACTCGACACCACCGGCACAGCCGCTGGCATCGCCTCCGGTATTACATCCAGCACCGCCTCCGGCTCCGCAGCTCCAGCTTCAGTGTCGTCATCGTCCCACAGTCCGCGAAGCCAATTGTTATCATTATCGTTCCAAAAACCTCGTGGCCAGCCATCGTCTGAACAATCCCAACCGTAAAATTCAGATTCGGAGGTTGTTTCATTGGCCACGTTGGTTTTAGCTTCCTGTTTCGTTTCATCGAGAGACCACTCAATTTCAACGCTTTCAGTCGGATTATCCTCTATTTTGGGATCGCCGTATGTCTGCTCCTTGGATCCGTCATCAATCTCAAGAAAACGGACATCCCGACTGATTTGAATTTCTCCCGTCTTAGTGTTTAGCATCCGATACGCCTTATGTTCGCCGGAATAGCCGACAAAAGTCATACGCTCCGCCTTGACGTCTAACTTTTTTCGTTTCACCGACGGAATCAGTACGTATCCAACACATCCAAACAGTCGCAGGTTGGTCAAATCTGGTTTTTTGCCGAACCAGATCTCGAATGGCGTACGATCTACTGCAGCAGACGGCAATCGATTTTGCAAGTAGCAAGCGGTATTGACTGCTTCCGCCCAAAATCGCTTATGCATACCTGCATCCCGAAGCATACACCGACCCATCTCCGTGAGCGATCGGTTCTTCCGCTCCGCGACACCATTTTGCTGGGGTGAATATGCTGCAGTAAATTCCATCTTTATCCCTTCGTCCGCACAGAATTTTCGAAGCGCCTTACTGAAGTATTCTCCTCCCTGATCGGAGCGAATGATCCGCGGTTTCCGGCCAAACTGGTTTTGAACCAATTTCACGTATTCGCGAATCTTATTCTCGACCTCCGATTTCTTTTTGAGAAAATAGACGAAAGTATACCTACTATGATCGTCTATTAGGGTCATATAGTAACGGCATCCCCCTAAGGTCGTTTCTTCCATTGGGCCGCACACATCACTGTGGATTATATCCAGCACTTCTGTCGAGGTTTTTTCTGCAACTGGTGGAAATGGCGAGCGTGCCATTTTGCATTCGATGCAGCATTCGCAGGTCCAGCGGATACCGCAGTCGACCACTTTTAGACCCGACACCAAGTCGTACCGCTTCATTTCACCGATGACAGCTGGATCCCTGTGCCCAAGACGACGATGCCAAGTGTGTTGGCAATTTTTCGTGTGCTCTTTTACGACTGATTTCATCACTCGATCCTGTGCAATTCGCAACCAATACATATCGCTCACTTTATCCGCGACCGCGACGATCGTATTTCCGTAAACGAGTTTGCACCCGGTGTTGTCAAAAACTGCACGCACACCTTTTTCCGCGAGTTTACCGATTGAAATCATGTTTCCCTCCAGCGTAGGGACATACAACACACCCCGTAGCGTGATTTCAATTATTTCGCCGTTTTCAACCGCACACTTGATCAGGCAATCGCCAACACCTTCGACGCGATTTTCGCTGCCATCTGCGACGGTAACATTTGAACGCAAGCTTTGTTCCATTACCGTGAACGCGCTTTTGTCGCTACACATGTGCGAACTAGCACCCGAGTCGATTAGCCACGACCGATCGTTACCGCGAATTTCAGGCTGACGAACCATGAACGTAAACGAACTTGTGTCGTTTTCGCGCACTATTTTCACTAGTTCTTTTTTATTCGGCTTATTCTTTTTCTTCTTTTCGCCTTCCCCGCTGCTCTTCCGATTCAGGAACTCTTTGCAGTCCCGTTTCTTATGGCCAGATTGACCACAAAAGAAACACGCGCCTGGTTTTGCTTCACTTTTCGCCTTCAGCACTCGCTCCTCCTGCACCTTTCCGCCGTACAGCTTCTCACTTTCGTCGATCAGCTTTGCCCGCACAAGTTCCATCGTTAGCTCTTTATCGGAACGACTTTCCAAAGCGGTAGTAAGAGCGTCAAATGCTTTTGGAAGGCTCCGCAAAATCATGGCCACCTGCATGTTCGCCGAGAGTTTTTCACCCGAATTCTCCAGCCGAGAGTAGAGATCTTCCATGCCGTATAAAAAATCTTCCATATTCTCACCTTCATGATAGTTTGCATTGCAAATCTCTTTCAGCAACGAAACTTTCCCGGTAAGAGTGGCTTTGTGGTGGTGTGCCTTGAGCGCATCCCATGTCTCTTTCGCTGTGTTCTTTGTCATGATGAGATTGTGTTGGTTATCCTCAACCAACAAAGCAATGGTCGCCCGCGCCTTCGAATCACCCTCCGTCCACTCCGGAGTTACCGGTGTCGGCGCGACACCCGGGTCAACGTACGTCCACGTACCCTCCCGCATCATCAACATCTGCACTTTGAAAGCCCACGACCGATAGTTTCGGTTGTTCAGCCGGATGACACCCACTTTCGAAAAATCCATTTTTGCTCGTGCCGAACCGTTCCCGGTTGGATTTTTTCTTTCACCACGAAAAACACACGATTCCTTAACCGCACCGCGTACCTTCCGGAAATGTCCTAATTTTTTCACGCCGAAAAAATCACTGTGATTCCGAACCGCGTCGCGCACTTTTCAATTGAACTGGCCACACTGAGCTGGGCCCATAACCTGTTGAACTAGAAGAGAAACAAAGCGGAAAAAGCGAGTGGACTGTTGCACCCAAAGGAAAAGACGTGTAGACGCTTGTACGCTTGATGCAGGAATGAATCTTTATTCAAAGTTAAAGTGTGTGTGTGTGTTGTACAAAGTGTAGCCCGACTGGCACTCATTCCGTGTTGCCTGATAGGCACTCGTCGCGTCAAACCGAGAAGCTCAACATGGATTCCTCATACAAGATATCCGAAACACCTACGAAATGCAGTGTATCACAGGTCGGGAACGGGCATCAAATGTTTGCCAACGAATCGGAAAGCGAAACAGCTGTATTTCTGGACGAATGTATTTTATAAAAATGGAGTTTTTTTTTTATCTTTCGTTTGTTAAAGTTTTAAAACACCTGTTTGAATATCTGGGTCGCTCCATTTTTTTAAATATCGTGTCTCTCGCTCAATTTTCTTCCGCGAAAGTGTGAGTGCAAACTATTTGTTCAACACCACTACATCCAACATGTGTATTCGAAGCGGTGTTTGACAGCGGCGCTTACCTCCTTTGTTTACAAACAAAGGCTGTGCGCTACGGAATCACGGAATCTCGTTGGAAGAAATGCTAAAAATTTGTCGATTTTGCTTGTGCCGCGAAGAAGACTCTTTGATGTCTCTAGCAGACTTAATAGATTCTGCACATACCACCCAGGATGTAATGGTATACACCGGTATTCAGGTACGGCAGGGATACTTCGCACCCTTCGCATAAACGTATGTTTATTACAACCGTTGCTCACGATATTGTAGATAAATGCGAACCAATTAGGCTCGTACGTCGTTTGCCTGGCATGTACAAAGAGCCTTAATAGTTTCGCCACCTTTCGGAACAACTGTCTTCACAATGATTCTTTCTTTCGTGAGCTTTGGTTGGCTGCTAGTGTACCGGAAAAGCAAGACAAAAATGTCGAATCCATCGAAATGTTGAACAGCGAAGAAGGGGCGATGCATTTCGACGATGATGAACACCCCGCGAGGGAGTTGGAAAACTGCATTCAAACCGAATTTGTCACGAATAATGTTTGCCAGGAAATCTCCATCGTTGCCGACTCTACCCAGGACAGTAAACAAAAGTTATGCTCGGTTGCCAATATCTGCTCACCAACCGCCAAGGACACAGAAGAAGGCAACGATTGCTACTCCGCCAACTACATACAACCGAGCGACAAACTGTTTACAGCTAATGTTTATTTCGGTGATAGCACCAGCAACTGGAGTTGCTACTATTGGCCACCAACACGGCCGATGGTCCCATGGCAGCGTGAGCCCGGCAAACGAAAGTTCCATCTTTGCGACGTGTGTGGCATAATGGTCGGACATCTGCCTACGCATGCACTAATTCACAAACAGCAGCCAACCCACGCGTGCCCACACTGTTCGGTAAAAATGAAGCAAAAAAGTGGCATCGTGCAACACATACAGACTGTGCACTTAAAGGTAGTTAGCAAAACGTGCCACATGTGTGGTAAAAACTTCGTGCACCGCAAAACGTACGCGTATCACATGGTAAGCAAATGTGTGGCGATTTATTCTCACAGCGCATCACGCGTCTTATTTCGGTTGGTTTTTCGTTCTAGCGAGCCCACAAAGATGCTGGAGAGTCGTTCGAATGTAAGGTGTGTTCGAAAACGTTTTTCCGTTCCGTTGGATTGGAAGCACACGTTAGAAAGTTTCACAGCATAGCAAAGAGTGTGTAATAAATGGGCTCGTAATAGGGTTAACTTAGTGTGATAGGTCCCCATGGTAATTCATGGTAAAGTTCTTTATTTTCTATTTGTCTGCATTATGATTGCAAATTCTTGATTCTCGCATGACTCAAATAAGATTAATTTAAAATTCAAATTAGTGATAAAAATGTGCGTTTGTTTCTACCGATGCCAAGGTTAGTACAGAAATTATGTAAACACCTTAATACCGATTAAACTGTCAACCCATTTTGACAGCTCGTTTCAGCGGCAGCGTCGTTGTTTATCAACAAATATATGTTCAGTGCAAAATGGAAGGCGTCCCGCCCGTAATATCGAATATTTGTCGGTTTTGTTTGAGCCAGAACGAGAAAATGCTCGTACCACTTAGTAAAGCCGTCAATGCTTCGCTAGAGCTAGAAGATGTAGAACGGTTTACAGGTATACAGGTAAGCAAGAGGTATACAGGTGGTTTCGTTGCTTCCGTCGTGATCGGGATCCCGTTATCTTGTGGCTTCTACCTTCCAGATTAAACCGGACAAAACATCGTTGTACATGATGTGTCTCGATTGTACGTGCAAGCTGAAAAAGTCGGCCGATTTCCGGGACGCATGTATAAGCAATGATATACTGTTCCATGAGCTGTTTGCCAACGTAGAATATGAATCATCTGATCAGTATGAAAGTGTGCCCGGCGTAAAGGAGACTCAATCCTTCGCTATTGAGTTTGTTCTGCCACAAAACGAGCCCACCGAACAGATGGAGCTGGAAGAGCAAATATTAGAAATCGATGAAAACGCGTCCAATGAAGAGGACGAAGCAACAGACACTACGACGCAGCCACAGCTGAAAACACCCGCCGCAAGCTTTAGTAGCGACGAACAGAATGAAGAGGACACTGCAGCCTCATCTTCTGGAGAAACGATCGAAGGAAATCCAACGGTTACCAAGAGCACAAGTAAAAGTGTAATGGATTGGGACAAACCGGCTGCGAATCGTTCGAGACCGCTCGGGCGGGTTAAGCAGCTTTGCGGTACCTGCGGTAAGATGGTAAACAATCTATCGCGCCACATGCAAAGCCACACGCTGGAAGTTAAACGTGGTTGTCCGCACTGTCCGGTAGAAATGGTTGATTATTCGAATCTTTTACGGCATATCGAAGCAGTTCACCTAAAGAAAATAGTAAAATCGTGTGAAAAATGTGGCAAAGGGTTCACACACAACAATACGTACAAGTCTCATATGGTAAGGTCGCGCGGCATGTGATCCTCGATGGGATTCCTGTCGATATTGATCGTACGTTTCTTTGTAATATTTAGCGTTCGCAGCACGGCATCGGGGAAACGCATAAGTGCTCGCAATGTGATAAACAATTCAATCACCCGGGAGGCTTACGGGACCATTTCAAAAGATTCCACAGCAATGAATTTAATTTCAGCTGCAAGTCTTGCGACAAACAGTTTAAGCTCAAGTAAGTTCCTTTTTTATTTCTTTAATAATCACACTCCACTCATCATCTTCCAACGTGTGCGCATTCACGAAAATATTTCCCTTTTTTCGCAGACAAGAGCTCAGGGTGCATGAAAGAGTCCACTCTACAGATAAACCTTATGCATGCAGCATGTGTCCAAAGCGGTTCAAAAGCGGGTTTGCTAAAAAAACGCACGAAGTGACTCACAGTGGAACCGTGTTTGAATGCACGCTCTGCAAAAAGGCGTATCGCTACAAAGCGCTTCTCAGTATGCACATGAAAAAGATGCATTCGGGAGAAAATTCAGAGACCGGAGATTAAACAAACGAGAGACCACCGAATGCAGATTGTTTCGATGTAATGTTTAAAGGTATAGCAACTTTTCGTAACAGTGCTGTATTGTGTAGCGTATTTTAATATGTTGTTTCGTTACATGTGTAGTAAAAGGTTTTTTTGTGAACATGCTGCAAACCAACGAAAGAACAAGAGAAAAACCAATCAAACCATCGCACGGTATAATGTGACAGTTTTACAATTAGCATGTTTTTTTTTGTGAAATAATTCAGCAATTTGGCTATAGCGTTAATGTGTAAGAGTTCGAGGATAAAGTATCTTTGGTTGCAACTGAAATATTCATAATCATTCACCATCCACATTCACCAAACAAGTAGCGCATATTTTCTATTTCATAATTTCGTCGATATCCCACAATGCTTTATGTGTAGAATCGTAAAGTGGCGCAATCATTTTTTTTTGCAATAAAACCCTACAAGCGACCTGTGCTTCAATACGCAGATGAAAGTAATTATCTTCACGAACTTTATGGCTTTGTATCAAATCCCGTGCGGATCTCCATGTACTCAGGACTGGCTATCTAGCTATATAGGAGACCTCTTGAGGCAGTTGTAGCGCCAGCGAAGAAGATCTTGTGTGTTCCCTAAAATATGTCATATTAGAAAATATTATGCCCATAAACGTTAATGGATTTATTCTGCCTTAAGAAAAAACTATTAAACCTCACAGATTCCATGGTCTTTTGTGGTCAAGCTCTTTTGCACTTTTCATAAACAGAAGCTATAAATGGTATCAATCGAAAAAAAAAGTCATGAGAACCCGTAGATGAGTTGAATAAAAGTAAAATAAAAGTAACTCATAGCTGCGTAGCCAACGGACATCGTTTCCTCGAATTTCAAATTCAACACATTCACCGTGCTCGAACTCTCCACTCTGTACTATGCATGAATGCAGCATTGATGGGTCTGTTGGTGTGCGTGACGACGGCTTTTGTTGACATCAAACATCATTTGACGTTTCTAAACGCTGTAAACAACAAGCTCGCTCGCCGTCCGAGATGGCGAACGTTCTGCAGGAGTTATCGAATATTTGCCGATTTTGTTTGTGCCACAACGTGAAACTGTTGCTGCCAATTGTGAAAACATTGCAAACACTGTTGACGATCGAAGATATTGAACGATTCACCGGAATTCAGGTGAGTTGCGCATGATTCCGATGCACCATGGAGCGGCACATTACTGTGTGATATTCATGCTCGACGTTGTTTTTTCAGCTCGACCCTGCCGACCTGTCGTACACAGTTTGTCTGGAATGTATAAACAAGATGAAAATAGCTGCCGATTTTCGATCCTTGTGCATAAGCAATGATACGCGCTTTCAAATGTTACACAGTATGCTACTGGAAGGAACCGAATGCGCAAGTAACGAACCGATCGTTTGTATAGAAACTTTTGACGATTATAATGGAAATGATACGATCGATTACGCCAGTTTCGGACAGGGACTGGCGGCGTATAGCTGCGACGAGCCTGTTTCAAGCCGAACGCTCAATCGAGAAAGTTTTCATGCAGCAAAGCGGAAACGGTCCACAGCCAGTGAGGGAAACACATATAACGTAGACGAAGATTCTTACTCCGCTAATTTCATCGAGCCAGGCGTGACGTTAGTTACGGACGAAGAGGACAGTGATCCGGAAAACTATTTCAACACCAAATTAAACCCTTCTTATCCGGTTGTCGGCGCGGCAAAGTGTAATCGCGGGAAACGAAAAGCTCATCTTTGTGATGCATGCGGCAAAATGGCCGTCGACCTTCCATACCATTATTTAACCCATGCCGCTGAACCAAAGTTCGCCTGTCCACACTGTCCCGTCATGATAAAGCAAAAGAATAGTTTACATGCACACATAAAAACAGTGCATCTCAAAATGATTACAAAAACTTGCGAAATATGCGGCAAAGGCTTCATTCATCACAAAACCTATCGATATCATATGGTAAGTGCAGTTGCAAACCACTGCATTTAGGCAAGTATATTTGTTAGAATACATAATACAATTTATTTTCTTTATAGAGGTCACATCAAAGCCAAGGCGATACGTTCGAATGTAAGACATGCTCAAAAAAATTCAGCCATCCCAGCGGGCTTCAACAACATTTCAAAAGATTTCATAGTATCGTCAATAATCAGAAATGAATGATCAAAGATGATTGATAGCGTGTTGTACAACACAATGCTCTAGATGTAAGATAAAGCATTGGTTCCCGTTGGTAACGGCCAAACAGGACCCTTTTCTCATTGAAGTCTCATGATCGTATATTTCTTCTACTAGTGCTTGTAAAGGAGGCTGGATTCCACTGGTTATTTTCCATACGAAGAACCAAAGAAATCGAAATAGTATCGAAAATGTGGAAATGGTCAAACCAGAGATTGTGTAGTAGTACCAAGATTCTAATGCCCACCCATACAGTTCAAATGTATGGGTGTGTGAGGGGTACAACTAAATAAATAGACAATGTTTTGCTTGCTTTCAACGGTCATTTCTGAGAAGGATGTTCAGCAAAATTGCTAAAATTTTCAACAACTGCTATTTACATCTAATGAAATTTTTTTGTTTGACTGTTTTTGCTTTGGACTTTCGAAATGCTGTTGTTTCAAAATTACCGCCAAATCACATTCTTTTCCGCAAAAGAAGACACATTTACTGTGTTCGAACTCGCCGCATCGATCATCCCTCATTGATGGGTCTGTTGGTGTGCGTGACGACGGCTTTTGTTGACATCAAACAGCATTTGACGTTTCTAAACGCTGTAAACAACAAGCTCGCTCGCCGTCCGAGATGGCGAACGTTCTGCAGGAGTTATCGAATATTTGCCGATTTTGTTTGTGCCACAACGTGAAACTGTTGCTGCCAATTGAGAAAACTTTGCAAACACTGTTGACGATCGAAGATATTGAACGATTCACCGGAATTCAGGTGAGTTGCGCATGGTTCCGCTGCACATTGGTGTGTGATATTCAAGCTCGACGATGTTTTTTCAGCTCGGCCCAGCCAACCTATCGTACGCAGTGTGTCTGGAGTGTATAAACAAGATGAGGATTTCTGCCGATTTCCGATCCTTGTGCATAAGCAATGATACGCGCTTTCAAATGTTACAGAGTGTGCTGCTGGATAGAGCAGAACTCACAAAGAACGAACCGATCGAATGTGTAGAAAGTTCTGATGATGACAATGGTACGATGAATTACGCCAGGTTCGGTCAGGAACTGGCGGAGTATAGCTGCGACGAACCTGTTTCAAGCCGAACTCTCAATAGAGAAAGTTTTCACGCAGCAAAGCGGAAACGGGGCACAGCCAGTGCGGAAAACACATCAAACGAAGACAACCAGTTCTACTCCGCCAATTACATCGAGCCGGGCGTGACGTTAGTTTCGGACGAAGAGGATATTTCTCCGCGGGAGTTTATATTCACCCAATTAAACAATTCACGGTTCCCAGAGGTGCCATACGAGCGTCAACGTGGAAAGCGAAAGCTGCACCTATGTACCGTGTGCGGTATTTTCGTAAAGCACATGCCGAAACATATTATCAATCACGAGGACGATATCACCGAAGCCTGCCCGCACTGTCCGGTGAAAATGAAACAAAAGGCCAACTTAATGGCACACATCAAAACGGTGCACCTGAAAACAATTGGCAAAACGTGCGAAATATGCGGCAAGGGATTTGTGCACCATAAAACGTACCGATATCATATGGTAAATAGTTGCGATGTGACTGTTGGAGTACCACCGCCCGTGCACGGTTCTTTGATACCCTTCTTGCTCCTTTCAGAAGTCACATCAGGATGAAGGAGGAATATTTGAATGCCAGTCGTGTTTGAAAACGTTCAGCCACTCGAACGCTCTGAAGGATCACTTCAACAGGCTCCACAATATAACACGGAAGCAAAAATAAACCAAAATATGGTAAGGCCGTATTTAAGCAAACATGAAGCATCGTTTGCCTGAACGATATTTTTTTATTTGCTTCATATTTGTAATAGAATTTACTTTTCGTTTGTTTTGTTTGTCTCCAGATTAAACTGCAGCACACATTTGAACTGATGTTTAAAATTACTGGTGGAATTAAAAAAAACTTTCCTGGCGACGAAAGTGAGAGATGGTAAAAACTGCAGACTGGCGGGTTAACTCCTAGAAGGCTAATTTGGCCTGTTCTCGAACATGCAAAGCCTAGGTGCTTCTTAAACGCGGTTAGCTAGAATAACTTCGGTAACGCCAATCATGAACATGAAGCTTGTGAAATCTTTCCCGTTATCCTGGATATGAAGGATGTTGCGCACCACACTGTATACACATTTGTTTGACGTAGGACTCTGTGTGACACCTGCTCGCTACAACAACATTTCCATTCTACTTACCAATCTGACCGGCTCAACGGCCGGTTCATAAAGTATTGAGGGAATGATCATAGTTTGAAATAAAGCTGATGCGTATAAACGTGACATAAAGTCTCCTCGAATTGTTATTAAGCGTTCGTTTATCGAACAAAATACATTACCTTGTGATTTTACACCCAACATAAGTACAGATAGCCATTAACGAACAAGCGCTAGTGTAAGCTAATCCGAAAGGAAGCAAACAAACATGCGTATCAGTTGAATCCTTTTTGAAAAAATGCATCTATGTGTGTGTGCGTGAAAGCTTTGGTTGTCATCTGGTGCACTTGGCAGCTAGCCCGAGCATTGTTGTTTATTAAACAATCACCTCCATTGCTACAGGGAATGGCGGCCGAGTTGGACGAAATATTGCAAGTTTGTAGATTCTGTTTGTGCCAGGACGAAGCCTACCTAATTCCATTGGAGGATATATTAGATTTCGCTCCCAACATACAAGATGTGGCACCATTAACAGGAATTCAAGTAACATGCATCGTTTTCTGACCATAGTTGTAGATAAACCAGGACAATATAGCACTATAAACCGCATGTGCCTAGAATGCACGACGCAACTGAAAAGCTCTATCATCTTCCGGAAAAGCTGTTTGAGCAATGATTCCCATATTCAAGAGCTATGCTCAGTGCTAAAGGCGAGCGTTAAGGAATCTGTCGCTCCACCTATAGAAACAATCGAATTACTGTCGGACGACTCAACAGATCTTGATCTGCACTCTGTAAGCAGTAGTTTCAAGCAAGATGGCAGCCGACAGGCCAATGATGAGAGTTCATGGATGGCAACACCCTGCCAGGACCGGGTGGAGCTTCGGAATTCCGGAATTCTTGGGATTGGGCGTGCCGAAACATATGTCTTCTCATACTCAGCAAATTATATCCAACCGCATATGAAACTCGCTAGCAAGCTTTTTTTTTGGCGCTTTAGCTTACTCACGAAGGAAAAACCTTCAAGTGCCAGGATTGTTCGAAGACGTTCAGTAACGTCATTTACCAGAGGGATCACATAAACAGGCTGTATAACGCTGGAAGACAAGCTAGAAAAAAACTACTTCATTACAGAAAATGGAACAGACCTCGATCATGTGTGGTCGATAAAGCAAAGGATGATTAACATGAAGTCTTCCAGGTGGTGATGTGAACTCTGTGCATGGTGCATAACAGAAGAAAGCTACAAACGAATGCTCTAGGATTACCAACATTTGGCAAAAGGAAGGAAAGGTCAAAGTTTGCGAAAGCAAAAGTTGAGCAACAGTATCGAGAATGGAAATGGAACAAATGCGACATAGGTAAAAAAGGAAAGTGCTATACGATATTAGTTGGAAACTTGTTATCAGCACAAACTAAGAGCATTTGCCACAGTGCATTAAGCGAAAAACGATGAAGACATTTCGTAACATCAATAGGAACGTGTCCTTATTTTCGATACCTAACGATCGATCTAATCGATGCCAACACAGGCCATTGAACGACAATATTTAGCCTAACTCATGATATCTGTGTGGAACCGTAAACTATTTCGGTCGAACGCTGATTCTAATTTCGAAACGGACACAACGAATGTGGACAACGTGTTGCAGGTACAGGATATATGCATGTGTGAGTGACGCATCTATCGATGAAGCAAATTTGACAGTGGCTTGGGAGGCATTCTGTTGTTTACCAACAATCACTCTTCGTCTTTGGGTGCGGCGTGCTGTTCTCACAACACAAAAATGTTCAATATTTGTCGGTTCTGCTTGAGCCAGGACGACGCATACTTAATTCCTCTGACAAGTTTATCAGAATTTGCAGTTACCGTGCAAGATTTGGTGCTATGTACCGGGATTCAGGTAGGCGCAAACACACACTCCTTGAAACGAAACTCTTCCGATCATTCCTAGCATCACTTGCATCATTTGATTCTGCAGATAACCGAGAACCATGTGCCATCTTATGCGGTGTGTCTGGAGTGTACCAACAAATTGCAAATCGGCTCAAGCTTCCGAAACACCTGCCTGAGCAATGATGCTCTTTTTCACGAACTGTGCGCAATGCTGGTTGCTAGCGCGGAAGCTACACGCGATGAGACGGTCGAATACTTGGAGAGTGAGTTTGCCGAAGAAGACACGTTGTGTTTCGACGGATTCAAAGATGAAGCGGTAGAATGTCGTACCAGCAATACTGATTGCAGCACAAACGGGTTCACGGAGACATTGCACGAGGAAGAGTACATCCAAGAATATGTGGAAGACATAACCACAAGCAGTACCGCAGAGATCATTGCGAACGATAGTGACTTTTCGTACTCTGCCAACTACATACAACTCGGCGAACCATTATCGGACGATGACGAGCAGCAAAATTTTCGTAATGTTTACACTGCTACAAGGTCACAGCTCATCAAACGCAAAAGCGATATTCCACTGTTTAATGTAATGTGCAGCGACAATACCAATCCAACACACTGGGACGATGACTGGCTTGAACTGGATCGTCCGGTTGGGCAACGGAAACTACATCTTTGCGAAAAGTGTGGTTTAAGGACACAACATCTCAAATCTCATCTGGTTAACCATCGAGAGGAATGCACCGAAGCATGTCCCCACTGTTTGAAAAAATTTAAACATAAAGCCAACTTAGCATCGCACATTAAAACCGTACATATGAAGATGATTGGGAAAACGTGTTCCATATGCGGCAAGGGCTTCATTCATCACAAAACGTACCGATATCATATGGTGAGTGGCGACAGTGGTGTGCGACGCTTTATGCAGTAGGATTAATATACCTTTTGCTTTCAGCTTACTCATCAAAGCGAGGGAAAAAGCTACGAATGTAAGTCATGTTCGAAAACGTTCGTAAACGAAGTTTACTTAAGAGACCATTTCAATAGACTGCACAATCTGGCCCGCAATGAAAGGAAAACTGTAATGTTAACGGATATGTGAAAGGAAAAGGCGACCAATAAATGAGTTTTATTCGTATAGGTTCCCTTAAAATCAAGGAAATGTGTGTCGATGTTCATTTTCGTGGTAAAATGGTTGGTTTGCAATTACTGTCATTCTGAATGGTCACCCTGTATTCTGAGCTGCATTGTTGTCAAGGTGTATGTATATGTCCATATACCTTGATTGTTGTGCTTCGTCGAGTTTGACAGTTGCTCCAGTGTTGTTGTTTATCAACGCGATTTCCTCACGGTACGATCGGTATGGAACCGCAAAAAGTGCACAATATTTGTCGATTTTGTCTGTGCCAGGACGAAAATCTGCTCCGTCCTATCAGAGGAACACTAAGCAGCTCAATGACACTCGAAGATGTAGAACGGTTCACCGGTTTAAGGGTAAGCTATCACCCTATTTCACTTCGACCGTACCCTACGGTCTGAACTACATTTGCTAATCGGTTGGTGTGTTAATTCTGCAGATAAATGCGAAGGAAAGCACGTCGTATGCGATGTGCGCGGGATGTGTACAAACGTTGGAAAGCTGCGCCAAATTTCACCAATCCTGCTTAAACAACAATGCACAATTTCAAGAACTGCTCGCCCTACCACTGCTTGTTAAAACAAAATGTATCCCCAAACATTCGGTTGAGCCTTTGGCGGAAGATCCGTTAATTTTGCATTTTACTATCGAGGATGATGATGATGAAGATGTTATAATTCATAACGACCACAACTATAGTGCTAATCCTGATGATGAGCAACACCAACGGATGTGCACACAAGAACTGGAAACATACTCTGCCAATTACATCACTATCGGGGAACATTCTGTTTCCGACAATGACGAGCAAGAGTGTCACTTTGAGCATTGGGGACGGAAAGCAAAAACGAACACCACACATAAAACACTCGCCAGCCCCTCCCAGGAGGAAGAACCGATGGAACGTGAAATTAGCACCAAACGAACTAAACTTTCGCACCATCCTCAAAAATTATGCAGCGAGTGCGGGAAATTGGTAACAAACATTCCATATCACATCCAACTACATAAAAACGAAAAGAAGCATGCATGTCCCCACTGTTCGGTAAAGATGAGATGCAAAGGCAATCTTGTGAGGCACATAAAATCTGTGCATCTAAAACTCGTATATAAAACATGTAAAATTTGTGACAAAAAATGTTATAACAGGAATGTCTATCTATCGCACATGGTAAGTTAAGCACCGGGTTTAGGGACACATGTTTGCCGGATATTAATCGGACCACACTGAATGTTACGAATGTCTGTTTGATTTAGATTTCCAACCATGACATTGGCCAAAAAATACAATGCAAGTACTGCCCTAGATTATTTAGCAACAAATACAGCGTGGACTCACACACGGCGAGAATTCACTCAAACGTGAGAAGGTTTGAATGCGATATTTGCGGAAAATTGTTCAAACTGAGGTCCGTAGATACAACACTTTACTAATGTATCAAACGACTTTTTCCTAATCGATTCATTTTTGTTCCTTTTGTAGGCGAATGCTGAAAATTCACATGCGTGTTCACTCCGCAGATCAACCGTACCAGTGCAGTAAATGCCCAAAGCGATTTAAAAGTAGAAATGCTAAAAAAGTTCATGAAATAACCCATGACGGTACAATATTCGAATGTGAGCTTTGTGACAAAACATACCGCTACAAATCGCTTCTCAGCATGCACATCAGAAAGCAGCACCCGAAGGAGACGGTTCAGGATGAAGAGGATTCCGAGGGGACCAGAATGAGCAATAAATGAGTCCTTGCACCGCTAAATCTATTTCCTGGGCGATAAGTAACCTGCTTTACGGCTGCGAAAATATTCGGATGTCAAAGAAAAATATCTTCGTTCTCACATGGACATCACATAAGTCTTAAATAAGGATATCTTCTTGTACTCTGCAAGCTACATAAAAAATCGTGAACTGAACAGGAAACAATTTGCTTTGAAAGTAACAGCACAACACAGAATGTGGCCCAAATCAGTGCTACCATTTCCACCATTCATTTACATTCAGTATGCAGCTTCACAGATAGATGGCGCTTGTTGCTATCTTATGCAAAGTATTTTCAATGCTCGTACATGAGCTTGCTGCGAGACTTGATACTGAATAATTATGAATATTTCTTCAATTTATTGATCGAACAAAAGCGCGTTTTATCGTGGCCACAGTCTCGAAAAAAAAACGCTGTAGCAAGTTGCAACTTCATGGTTTTGTTCAAATTTATTATTTAATTTATTATTATATTGCAATTCCTGTCATTCTGAATGGTCACCCTGTGTGCATTGTTGTGCTTGGTCGAGTTTGACAGTTGCTCCAGTGTTGTTGTTTATCAACGCGATTTCCTCACGGTACGATCGGTATGGAACCGCAAGAAGTGCACAATGTTTGTCGATTTTGTCTGTGCCAGGACGAAAATCTGCTCCGTCCTATCAGAGGAACACTAAGCAGCTCAATGACACTCGAAGATGTAGAACGGTTCACCGGTTTAAGGGTAAGCTATCACCCTATTTCACTTCGACCGCACCCTACGGTCTGAACTACATTTGCTAATCGGTTGGTGTGTTAATTCTGTAGATAAATGCGAAGGAAAGCACGTCGTATGCGATGTGCGCGGGATGTGCACAAACGTTGAGAAGCTGCGCCAAATTTCACCAATCCTGCTTAAACAATGACGCACAATTCCAAGAACTGCTCGAGATGCTAATAGCCAGCGCCCAAAGCATCCCTGGCGTTACGATTGAAGCTTTGGCGGATAATACACGTGATCCGTTAAATTTACATTTTGATGTTGATCATGATGATGACGAAGGGGATGATGATGGCGATAATGTCATTGAGATATATGATGATGATGTTGATGACGTCTACAGCGAGCACCAGAAGATATACATCAACGAACCAGAAACATACTCTGCTAATCAAATTGATCTCGGCGAACATTCTGCCTCCGACAACGACGAGCAAGAGTGTCACTTTGAGGGTCTAGGAGCGTTCAATAGGGCACCACTCGCCAGGCTCTCCCAGGAGGAAGCAAAGAAGCCACGCGAAATTAACACCAAACGAACCAGAAATTCGTACGCACCCAAACAGTTATGCAGCGAGTGCGGAAAATTCGTAACCAACTATACGTTACACATCCAATTACATAGAAACGAAAAGAAGCATGCTTGTCCACACTGTCCGATAAAAATGGCCTGCAAAGGCAATCTTGTGAAGCACATCCATGCTGTGCATCTGAAACTCATATGCAAAACGTGCAAACTGTGCGGCAAGGGCTTCACCAGCAACAATTCTTACGTGTCCCACATGGTAAGTGTGGTGCGCTTAAGGAGGCCATTCGCTTGCAGCTCAATCGTACCCAACGTTGCATATTATATGGTTTCAGGTTTCTCAACATGGCATTGGGGATAAGTTTCAGTGCACGGAGTGCTCGCGATTTTTTAACCACCGATCGACCCTGGTTGATCACATGCAGAGAACTCATTCGGACGTTAGGAGTTTAGCATGTGATATTTGCTGCATGACGTTTAAAGTAAGGTATGTTGACGTTAAGCCATAGCAGACCCATCGGAGCCCGTTTATAGGATTGATTTACTTGTGTTTGTGTCCTTCTTGTAGACGAGCACTGGTGCTTCACATGCGTGTTCACTCCGCGGACCAACCGTTCCAGTGCAGTAAATGTCCAAAGCGATTTAAAAGTAGTTATGCTAGAAAAATTCACGAAATGACCCATAACGGTGTAGTGTTTGAGTGCGGGCTCTGTGGCAAAACATACCGCTACAAATCACTTCTTAACATGCACATCAGAAAGCAGCACGAAGCTTCGGAGGATCCCAGCGTGAGCTACGAGTGAGGCCCTTCACACAAACATACATAGAAAATATCAACCATTTTCATACTAGTTCAATCAAAGCATGACTCTGCCTCGGACCTACCGGCAATATTTGGCATCAATGTATTGCATAAAACAAAAAAAAAACATTTCCGTG
This sequence comes from Anopheles stephensi, assembly GCF_013141755.1. Classification (NCBI taxonomy): domain Eukaryota; kingdom Metazoa; phylum Arthropoda; class Insecta; order Diptera; family Culicidae; genus Anopheles; species Anopheles stephensi. Next base: position 18,050,656 of record NC_050202.1, on the reverse strand, counting down.
TAGCACCAAAATCACCGACCACCTTCCCGAAACCCCTGTTTTTTATAAGATTTCCACCTTACTGGACCCCTGACCCACAGCTAATCCATATCTTCGCTCGGCTCGAAGTTGCTCGATAACATATCAAACATGATACAATTGATGACTGGCTAGCACCGCCTTTTTTTATCAAACACACAGATACGCTTAGCGCGCATACCTACAGCAAAGGGCGCGCGCGCGTATCGAATGCTCGAGATAAGCAAGTCAAACGGCAAATAATGTTATCACCCTCCCGGGAAAGCTTGGTGCTCCGTATCGATGGAAGCGTTCCCGCGGTCCGTCTGCCAATTATCGATCCAGTGTGAGCTGGGCAAACGTTCCGAGTGCACCAGGTGATGCGAACGAAGGCAACCCAGGATTAACACTCGGGCTCACAACTAAACCATTACAGCAGTGCGTGAGTGAGCGGCGTTTGCGAAACGTGGGGGGAAAACATGGGGCAACGCGTTTCCCGGACGGATTTCGAGTGGGTGTACGATGACCAACCGCACACCTGGCGCAGGCAGGAAATGGTCAAAAAGTATCCGCAGATCAAAAAGCTGTTCGGACCGGATCCACGGTTTAAGTACATCGTGTCCGCCATGGTGCTTACGCAAATAGTGATGCTGTACGTGATGCAGAACCAATCGTGGGGCATGATCGTGCTGGTAGCTTACTGCTTCGGTGGCGTTATCAACCATTCGCTAATGCTGGCCAACCACGAGATATCGCACAATATGGCGTTCGGGTATGCACGTCCGCTCGCCAACCGGTACTTCGGCATGTGGTGCAATCTGCCGATCGGGGTGCCGATGTCGGTATCGTTTAAAAAGTACCACAACCTTCACCACCGCCACCTGGCGGACGACGATCTAGACCCGGATGTGCCGACGCTGCTCGAGGCAAAGCTTTTCTGCACAACGTTCGGCAAATTTATCTGGGTGTGTCTGCAGCCGTTCTTCTACGGGCTTCGGCCACTGTTTGTGAATCCGTTGCCCGTGACGCGTCTGGAAATGATAAACACTGCCGTGCAGCTAACGTTCAACGCGCTGGTAGTGCTCGTATTCGGATGGCGCATGATGGCTTACCTGCTGATCGGTTCGGTACTGGCGATGGGTCTGCATCCGGTGGCCGGGCACTTTATTGCGGAGCACTACATGTTTGCGAAGGGGTTTGAAACGTACTCGTACTATGGGCCGCTCAACTGGATCACGTTTAACGTTGGCTACCACAACGAGCATCACGACTTCCCGGCCATCCCGGGCAGCCGTTTGCCGGAGCTGAAGAAGATCGCACCCGAGTACTATGAAACGATGCCGCAGCACACCTCCTGGGTGCGTGTGCTGTACGATTTTATCACCGATCCGGCCGTGGGACCGTACGCAAGAATCAAGCGCAAAAGTCTTGACAGGCCGAAGGCAGGAGCAGCAGGCGCACCGGCTAAATCGATTGGCCTGATCAATGATTCATGGCAGTCTGAAGTAGAGCAGAAAAAAAGATAAGCCACCCTTTCCGATGTACGTAATTCGGAAAAGCAAGTTTTGTAATAAAAATTTGACATACAAAAAAAAAAAGATAAACAGCTCGACCGGTGATAGATAATGAATGGTGATAGCAGCAAGGTAGACGCAATCGTGACGGTGTGTGATACGAACCTGTATACAAGACCTCGTATATGAATGCTAATGAAAACTAGGTACGTGATCGATGGTGGTAAGGTCGTGCAAAACGTAGAGATTGTATCATGTGTTACCTACATCCGAACTGCTAGCGATTGTGCTGCTGGTATCTCTTTGCGAGCGAAAGATGCCCATAAAATCTAATCAATGAAGGGATAGCGACGGTCATCGTTTCTGTACTTGCTCATCGAAAATGGCAATTGAAACGCTAACGACTCACACCAACTGTAGTCAATGTGGAGCTGTTGAAAAGTAAAAAGCGAAATGGGCTTTGACTTTTAGTGCCCTTTCGCGTAAAAAAAATTTAATGCCCTTTCGCGAAGAGCAGTTAAAATGCATAGAGTTGCGTATAAAAAGGGTTGTGAGCTAGGTGTTTATTCAAAATCGATTCGAATTCAAATTCGACAATAGCGACGGCTGACATCAAGCGTGTTGGCCGTGTGTGCACCCACTGTGCATGAAGCGTTTCTACTGCCAAGATCGTTCGCATCCGAAGCAAGCCGTTGCTAGGCGATTATTGTTTGCAAACATTCCAAGATGCAGCACCACACAAACATTCCAGCGCAAAGATTTCCTACAAAATGAGTAATTTCCGCGAAAAACTGTTGGCTAATCTGGATAAAATCAAACAAAACGGTATGCCCTGCGTTCGGTAGTTCCTGAGTAAGTGAGGATAATTGTGAGTTTACCTCGTTTTCTTTTTTGTACTGGTTCTCACCCGCACAGAGCTGCATCAACAGTATCCTGCGAAGACGAACGATGAAATTGAGGATACACTTTTTCAAAAGTATCGTACCGAGCTGACAGCTAGCAGTGGCGCCGGTCAAACGCCAGATCAAGTGAAGGTGGAAACTGAATGCGATCGAAATTCTACTGTCGACTCGTACCGTTACATTCCCCGGTTTCACTTCGAACTGCCGAAGAGTGCCGATTCGTTAGCGCAAAAGTTGCGCGAAGAAGCACGGACACTGTTTCTGCAGAAGCGCAGCAAGGAGCTGCTCGATAATGGGGAGTTTAAGCTGCTGTGGAGTTTGCTGGAGAAGCACCACTCGCCACCGCTGGTGGGCGAAGAACAGTACATCAACTACGAGAACTACTGCAAGGTGGGGCTGATTGCGGGGGAAAAATTTCGCCGGTATCTTACGGCGACGACATTTGCCCGGCTGCTGGGGTCGAGCAGCAATCCCGGCAAGATCAGTGTCATCTCGCTGTTCAACTACACCATGCGCAAGGTTTGGCTGCAGCAGACGCGCATCGGGCTCTCGCTGTACGATTACACCGGGCAGGGATTTTTGAGCGAGTCCGACATGGAATCTTACATACTGGAACTGATTCCCACCTTCCCGCAGCTGGAAGGGTTAGAAAAATCGTTCCACAGCTTCTACGTCTGCACGACGGTGCGCAAGTTTTTCTTCTTTCTTGACCCATTGCGCACGGGCCGGATCCGGATACGGGACGTGCTGACGTGCAGCTTTCTGGACGATCTGCTCGAGCTGCGCGACGAAGAGATCCCGAAAGATGCCCAGGAGCTGAACTGGTTTTCCGCTCCGTCCGCCCTGTCCGTGTACGGTCACTACCTTAACCTCGACAAGGATCACAACGGGATGCTAAGCAAGAAGGAACTGATCGGGTACGGTTCGGGCACGCTGACGCCCATCTTTCTCGAGCGCGTGTTTGCCGAATGTTTAACGTACGACGGCGAGATGGACTACAAGACGTATCTGGACTTTGTGCTAGCGCTGGAAAATCGGGCCGAGCCGCAAAGTTTACACTATCTGTTTCGCATCCTGGACGTCGAGCATAAGGGCTATCTGACCGCGTTTACGTTGAACTATTTTTTCAAGGGCATCCAGGAGGAGCTGTCCGCTCACCGGGCCGAACCGATCAACTTTGACGATGTGAAGGATGAAATTTTCGACATGGTTAAGCCGGCCGATCCGACGCGCATCACGCTAAAGGATCTGATCAACTGCGGACACGGTGAGACGGTCGTATCGATACTGATCGAGTTTCACAAGTTTTGGGCGTACGAAAATCGAGAGGTAATGGTAACATCGACCACCAGCGAAGATACACACAATTTATGATATAACGCCAACAGCAATGGCGAGCAGGTGGAACGACCGAGCGACGAAGATGATGAATGTCGAACGGTGTTTTAGCGTGCGAAAGACGGAAAGAGACAAAGGTTACGTTCGAACGGGCAGCAGAAAGAAACATTCCCAGCAATGAGTGACTTACAATCGAAAAATGTTCAGATCAGTATTTTTATTTTATCCAGACGGCTTTTCCGTCACACACCAATCCAGTGCATTATGAAACCGACGAACAAACAAATGACTGAAAATAAATGATGCCTTCATGCTCTTCTTACTAACGTCTAGTCGATCGTAAATCTCTCCGGCCATTCCGCGGCTCATAAACGCAATGATGAAACGTCGTTCATTAACGTTCAGGTGGCCCGTTTTATTTCACGCTCATTTCGAACTATGAAACGATGCTCATTAACTACATGTCACAGATCAAATAACGTCAAAACGAAAAGGAAATTCTGTTACGGGCAGGCTACAAGGAAGGAGGAAGCTCCCGCTCACAGTTCCTCTTTGGGAATGGTGAGCATAAAGCGACCGGCCAGCGCAAAGTGATCCGACCCGTACGCCTTATTCGGTATGCACCCAATTTCCCAGCAGCACTGCTGCACCGTTGGCAGTGTGTACGTTTGCAGCAACTCCAGGTTCCAGTTGGGCAGTGTACGATTGCATTCAGCCACCGAACGGTACGGCGTGTAGAACAGATAGTCCACCGTTATCCACTCGTCCTGAAATGTGGTTGCCTGCCGTTGCTCTTCCGCATCCGGTCCGTGGTGCCGATAGGCTGAGTTGAACACGAAACGATGACAGAGTGAACCAGACGAAAACTCGCTACGTACGTCGGTCTCCTTTGCCGGTGAATTCCCGTTGCTCGATTCAGCATCGTTTGGAACTGACTTAACTTCATTATGGTTGGAGTGATGAAGCTGAAATGGAACTAGCATTAGCCGGCGGCTCCTCGGTACAATGCGAATCGAACCATCGAAATACCTTTGTCATGTGAGAAGGTGGAATCTGACCGTGGTGGTCTTTCTCGCGATCCTTCAGCGCATTATGCTGACATTTATCGGTAATTCCAAGCGCTGGTGGAAGGAAAAACTTGCCAATCTTCTCCACGTAGCCACGCCGCTGGTTCGATGCTTTGAGCGAACGCGACTCCAGTCGGTCGTAGCGTAGGTAGCCTTTGGACAGCAGCTCGTACGGTGCGGTGAACGGTTGCAGATTAAAATCGCCGCACAGTATGACCGGATCGTATTGCGGTATACCATTTGGCAGCTTGCCACAGTACGCAAAACGATCCAGTTCGGCCAACAGTACCTGTACCTGCGCTAATCGAATGTCCTGCCGGTTGGGATTGTACAGTAGGTGAGTGGTGGAAACAACGAGCTTGGCCCGTGGGTTTGCTTTCAGCGACAGTTTTGCAATAATAGCCACATTTTCTCGGTTTAATTTCTGCAAGATCAAAACCAAACAAAAAAATCCCTCAAATGTGAGTCCGGAAGACACTGGGTGCGGTGCGCCAATCAAGCTACTTACATTTACTTTGGGCTGGTAAAATTCTACCTTGTGGTGGTTAACTAGATCGAACAGATCGCGCCGATAGAACAGTGCACAACCGTCCGTCTTGTCGCCACCGGTTCGTTTCTTGTACAGCATACCGTAGTCCTGCTTCAGCCGGCTGCAGAACGCCTCGATATGGTTCTCCTGCAGTTCCTGCACGCACAACACATCCGGATCGATGCGTTCGATCTCTGCCGTCAGTCGTTTGCAGCGCTCTTCCCACGGCAGCGCTTGAGGATCATGCTCACTGTACAGTTGCGCGTGCGAATCGAGCAAATCCTGCGCCAAGATGTTGTAATTCATCAGCGTAAATTCAATACGATCTCTGGCGCTCGGATCGTGTGTGCCTTTCGCCGCCTTTGACGACTTTGAGCCTTTTCTACTCTTCACCGGGACCGGATCCCAGCGACGATGCGTATCGAAGGTGACATTATGATTACGGCAAAGCGTAAACTGATTGCTTTGGGTGGCCGCTGAATGATCCATTTTGTTCCTTATCGTCCAACAGCCAGCAGGAACATGGTCGATTGAATGCCGCCACCGGTTTGAATAGCAGCCGAAGTTTTTCAGTAGTCGATGATCGATAAAAATCGAAAGCAGTCGTTTCATTCACGTGAAAACCGTGCTCACTTACTCTGTTTGCAAGCGGACAGATACCCACACTTCCCTACTGATGTGGCGTTATTCAACGGAGTGAAGAAAGCTAAAAGCAGATAACGAAAGCGTGTGAGGTTAGATCCGTCAATATTTGTGATTTTATTCTGTGCGCTTGGCTTCAAATGAAGTTATTGTTTAGGCTACAGTACAGCAACTTACCTGGAAACGGGAAATTTTCTATATTTTTCACGAGAAAACGGCAAAATGTGGAAAGTTTTTTTTCGGCAGGCAAACTTTGTAAATAAACAAAGAGGCGGAACGTCAACTGGCTGTAGGGCTGTCAAATCATGTTCGAAAATCGTACGATTGCAAGATTTAACCTGATTTTGTTATTTTGTTTGGTTTCCACCGTTGCGAGTAACTGAAAAAAGGTCATTTTTAGTTTCTAAACTATTTAGTGAAATGTTTGTGCGTTCGCTGCACGTAACAATTAAAGTAAACGAAAGTATAACAGTTTGTTCGAAACGGCGCTCGCGAGCATTTCAAATATTCAAGTTCGAACATGTTATACTGTTCGAATTCGAAGTGAACAGCCTGCTCATGTTCGTCTGCTGACAACAGATGAGATCGCTCGGATGCTGAGTGAAGAGGCTCGCGCGATCGTCCTGTCCTGACTCGGGTTGTAGCTTAAGTGCATACCAGCAGTGAAAAACATTCTTAACACGTCGATCGGTGCTGGTGCCGATAGCGCCCTTTCCATACAGTGTTTAAGTAAAAGTTGCACGTGCACAAAGCACACAGTGTCACAGTAAAGCAAGTGTTCCACCAAGTCCATTGGCCGTGCAAGGAAGGTGTGTGCGTGTGTGTTGCGATATGTGTAGCTCCATGGTGAAACACAAACGAATGGTTGGTTTTGCAGCTGAAGAAACGGAATCGGGTGTAAAGTGTTGTGATTGAAAATGATGTTAGTTTCCAGCGGGTAGCGGGTGCGTGCTTCAACAATTTGTGCAATCGTCCCCACATTCCTTCCGCCCCCCACCCCGGGACTGACGACTACCCTCATCACTTCATTCCGCTTTCGATTGGGCCATTCGCTTTGGATGTCGTGGGCAGGCCCCGCAGCATCACCAACGAAACACGTCAATCACCAACCAATGCTTGGAACAGCTTCCAGCACATTTGCTCAAAGTAAGATCTTCTCAGCCGCAGCCAAACAGCTTGTCCATTAACCAATGAAAAGCATAATATTTCCCCGTTGAAGCAATACGTACATGAATGATCGCTGAAGACTTTCCCTCTTCCTTTGCCAAAGCCCTCCAACATCCATGTTGGTGACTGTGTGTGTGCGTGAAGCCAAGAAGTCGTTCCTTGACATGTAGCCCGAGTACGAGTGTGTGTGAGTGTGTGTGCGTGGGCCTGAAGAAATGCTTTCGACGTGCCGCGTGTGTTGGTATTGGTGAAGAAAAACCGTTTGTTTATGTGAAATTGTTGGAATTCCTGAATTCCGTCCGCCTGCCCCTGAAGAAAACGACGAAGATCGCATTCGCGTGCTGCTGGTGCTGCGTGTGAAAAAGTGTCAAGCGAGCAGCGACGAAACAATAGGAACAGTGCAGCATGACTTAAACCTCCGGCCCAAGTTATATTTGAGCTTTTGATTGTTTTTGGGATTTTTCGTACGTATGTGCATTCCCGGTTCTGTTTTCCCGTAAGTGATGTGATGTGGTTCTGTTGGAGCAGCGCTGGCCAGTGTTGGTAGAATCAAGAAGGCTCGCGCATAGTTCCCGTGGTGAAGAATGCAGCATCGATCATACGGTGCCTGCCCGTTCAGCGATCGTTAAGATAATTACTTATCGCGAAGCAAATTAAGGTGCAATTGAACCAAATTTAGCCATTCTTCGAACGGCTAATGATAGGGTGCTGGTTGTGCAACAAAATGTCGAAGTAATCGATTGATCTTGCGTTGAATGTTTTTCGTGGAAAATGAATCATCGTTTCGCAACGCAATTTTTGTCACACGGAAGGATGAGCCAACGTTCGTGCCATTGCCCTGCCGGTACAGTGGAGCAACATAGTTGTGCTTGTAAATTATAGTTAATGGAGTGCACGCATCGCTTACAGTACAAGCAAATGGAATCTTTAATGGAATAAGGATACTCCCATACTAATGACCAGTGAAAAAAAAAATCTGTTGAACCGATAAAATTAATAAACGAAGATACAAAAGCACGAGCGACAAGTAGGATAGAAAGCAGGCGTCAACAAAACACAGAGTTTTAGGTGAGTTTCTTTTAATAATAAAAAAAGCAACAAACACACACACACACACACACACACACATAATTTGGGATCATCCTAGGGAAATGAAAGCACAGCCAACAAATCAATCGGTGGCCGGAAATCGATTCGCGTTTCATGGCTCACATCCGGTAGCTCCCGGTGTGGATGGATTCGTGGGCTAGCCGCGGAAACGCGACACGCGTCCCATATTCGGATAAAGTTTGATCTTTTCTATTTAGTTTCTCTGGCTCTTCGCGTGCGTATCTGCATATATGCAGCCACAAACACACGCACACATACGTTCAGGCGGCATTCGCTCTCGACGTCATCGTCATCAGCATTCGCCGTCTACCGGTATCGTTTAATTTGCATTCAATGAAATGTAAATGATGTGTGCGATCGCGGGCCTCGCACAAATTCCGATTCCGATGTTTCCCCTCCGTACCGCATCGTATACTTTGAAAATGCGAAGAAAAGTGATGTTAATAACTAACTTTCTTTCTTCACACTGTTTAATAATTACCGTTTGTTGAGACAGCAGCAGCGCGGGAACACGATCAGGCACGATCAATGATAAGCTAGAATAGCATATATATAATGGTTTTCCGTTTGAAAAAGCACATCAGAAAAGGTAGAAAAACACGTGTAAAGCGATAGCGAGTTGTGTGAGTTGTCGTTACGGTGGGTTCGTCGCTTGCAGTCCCGTTGAAATCTTTCTAAAATGTATGGCCTTTTTCACGTGGATTTTTTTTCTAAATTTAAATATAATTTCCTTTCCTGTTGATTGCTGGATTTTTTAAAATGCGATAAATTCAATGTATTTGTAACAAAAAATAAGGTACCTTAATAATAAAAGAATAATAACATTCGAATTACTGGCTTTTTTTGCACAATACTTGCAACTGTTTGTGCTCGTTCGTGGGAAGCTCTTCTGCCGTGTGCCATGGGCGTGTATCTGGCATGATTTGTAAAACATTGTTCTCAGGGCCATGCAACTGAACATGACATGCATGCAGAATTAGTTACGATACAACATCGTTATTTAAATGATTATCAAGCGCGAGCAGGCTTCCCACTTGGTAGGAAAAAGAAATGTAAAGCTTATTTAAGATATCAAACAAAAGTGTGAGAACAAGACCAGATTTGTGTTTATTATTCACACATGCAAAATGTGAATCAAATGAAATGCTTTCATTTAAATTCATTGCCTCGAAATTATTCACTCAAATACTTACTTTTACTTAAATCTTCTCTATCGTTTGCAGAACAGTATATATTAAAAAGCAACATTCGATGAATCCAATTCCGTCCTGTAACCAAACAGCAAAACACAAGATCGAGGGTACAGAAGCCACGTAATCCGTAATCCATCGAATTGATATCGCTGAAGGTAGAGCGGGAGGACAGAGAGGCAAAACGGCAAAAGATAAACCATGACGGAATTTCTGCCCCTCTGTGATGTGCTGTTCAATGTAATCTCGCTGGCCGGTTACTTCTGCGACGTTGTGTTCGATGTGGTGCTTGGCTATGCGCTGTACGAACGACAAAAGTTCGCTTACTTCGCCGCGGTCATTGTGATCGTGTCGTTCTCGCTCGTCATATCACAGGTAAGTAGTTTGTGTTTAGTGTGAGATAAATGCATTGTTGAACTTGGGAATATAATCATTTACCGTCTCACTCGTTCACAGATCGTGTCTATTCGATGGTATTTAAATAAGCGAAAAATACGCAATGCTACAGCATCGACCACCGGTCCTCCTGGCTTACAGGACGCGGAAGCGGCAGCTAACGCCCCAGGCAGCACCAGCGGCAGTCTGGAAAAGAAGAAGAAAAAACCAAACAGTCTCACCACGGCCAACGGACCGGGCGCAGGCATTGGCGCTCGAACCGACGATACGGATGAAAGGCCGACTAATGGCGGTTCCCGCAGCTCCGAGTACAGCCGCTACATCGTGCTTGCGCTACACTTTACGCAGCTCGGAGTGCTATGGCGGTACGCGAAACTGTTCGTACCGGTCGATTTGCGCCACGTCAAGCACGAGGTACGCGACCTCTGTATGCTGCGGCTTGTGCACGCATTCTGCGAAGCGGCACCAATGCTACTGCTCCAGCTGTACGTGCTCGTAACACTGCAGAGCGAGGCGCAGCTGGCGGCAACACTGAAGTTGAAGACACTCGGCCACCATCACCATCTGCCGGCCAGTACGGCGTTAGTGCAGCAAACGAATTTGGCCGAGCAGCAGCAGAAAACGTTTCGCGATCTTAACATGGTGTCGGCCACGCTGTCCCTGTTTAGCGTGTGCTGGGCACTTGCTAGCTTTAGCAAGAACGTTCGCCTCCAGAACGTGCACCGGCTCGTGCTGACATGGTTGGGAGTAATCTTTCAGTTCCTTTGGCGCTTGGGAACGGTGATATCGCGCGTCATCTCGCTCACGGTGTACGCCTCCGTGTACAGCCACTGGGTGTTTCTGGTGATAAGTAAGTGTAGAACAGAACCGATTCTTGCAGCAACTTTTAATTTACATTTTGCGTTTGTGTGCGTGTGTGTTTTTTTTTTTCAGTTCTGCACTGGTTCTCGATGTTTCTGTGGCTGATTTCACCGAAGAATGTGTTTCATGGTGAGCGTATTTCGCGGCTTAAGAAGACAACCCTTGGTGGGCTGATTGCGTTCGTGTACATCTTTGCCTACATAAATCTGCAGGAAGTGAGACATCGGCAGAAAATGGTAAGCAACTAATCAACGCTTGCTTATCATCGCTAAACGGTGGTCTGATCGAATATTGCTTCTTGCTGCAGCTTACATTCTACGTGGTCATGTTTGCGGAGAACTGTCTTCTCGTCTGTCTGTGGATGGTCGGTGTATGGCCAAACCGGCCGGAGGGATGGTATCTGGTACCCGTGTCGGTTTTATGTAGCTTTGCCGCTGGACTGTTCTTTATGGTCGTTTACTACCGCTACTTTCACGTGCGCCGTCTCGGTTACGAAGCGGGAGGGCGCATTTCCGAAAAGTGTTCCGGTCACTGTGGGACGGATGGCTGCCGCTGTCTGACCGGACACGAGAACGGCATCGATGGGGTCGGCATTAACGGTGGAGGTGGTTGTAAAGTGGGTGGCGGTATTGGCGGCGGCCTAGGAGGAGGTGGATTGCATGGTGGTGGAGGTCAAAAGTATCCCCATGCCATACCGGGTGTGTTCAACTGTCGCTTCTCGAACCCGGTGAATGCGGCGACCAAGCGAAAAAAGAAGAAACCGACCACATTTGTGCCACCGCCAAATTTGGCAATTGCTTCCCAAAACTCGGCAGGTGCTGGGGCTGCAGCAAACGATCACCAGAATGTGACCAGTCAGTTTTTACAACATCAAGCCCACCAGCCACAGCAGCAACATGCACAGCAGCAGCAACAGCAGCAGCTGCAACAACGGCAGCAACAGCATCATCAACAACAGCAACAACAGTATCTACAGCAACAACCTTTGATATCACACCAAGAGCAGCAACAGCAAGCGCAACAACAATTTCAGCAGCAGCAGCAGCAGCAACAACAACAGCAGCAACAGTATATGGGCCCAATGGCGATACCGTTCTGGAGGCGGCCACTACCGCGATCGCACACGGGTGGATCGAGTGAGAATGAAGGCAGCAGTGTTGGATCGCGGGTCAATATCCAGCAGAAGCTGCAGGAAAAGAAACAGAAGCAGCTGGCCGAGCTGAAGATCATCGAGGAGGAGATCAAGCAGGGCAAGCTGGGCGGTCCCGGCGGTACCGGTACGCTCAGCTCAGGAGACGATGGCAAAACAACGCTACCGAGGCAACCGATCCCGCGGGCTAAGAAACACATCGATCTCGATCCGATCGAGTGGCGCACATCGAGCCCTGATATGGCTGAAATCGTTGCGAACAAATCGTTTAACGATCTAAACCTGCTGCTGGCGGCCAATTTGGATGACGTGAACAGTTTGAACAAGTTTAACAGCAATTACGATCCGATCTATAACAGCTTCGGCCTGAACGGTATCAACATATCGGCGTTGGTTAATCTGAAAGGTGTCGCTGGTGGAACGGGCAGCTTGGTGGATACCGGCGGTCAATCAGCGTCCGTACCGGTGGTGGGCCCAGTGGTAGGTCCGGGCAATCGCAACATGTCACCAATATCGTCCCAAATATCAGCCACCGAAAGCAATTCGCTTACGCGCCAGGTAATGCCCCGGTCGAAGATTTTGCCCAACAACATACCGCGCAATCCGTTCGCCGAGAACTATCGGGGTAATTTTGTGAATTTGTATGCAGACGCCGCTGCCAGTACGCCAACCGGACTGATAAACGGTGCTGCGAACGGTAACGGCAATGGAGGTGGGTCAGGTGTACGGGCACCGTCTATCAGTCCTCGCACGACTGAGATTGCACAATCGAATCGGGCAATCTTGTACGATGCGCACGGGCGGCTGTATACCGATGCGAACCACCCAAGGCAAGTGTCTGGAACGTACAGCAGCACCGAGAATGCAGGTGCCGAGAATCTTCCCTTCCCGTACAATGTAGTGCCACCGCCACGCAGCAAGCTGGACAGCCGGGGCACCCCAACCACTCCGGTGCAGTCCGGATCGGCCAGCGGGAGTGCGAACAACACGAACAGTAGCAATAAGTCAGGACGTACGGCGACGACGGCAACGATGGCAGCTATTGTGGCGAGCGTTGGTGGGGCGGGAGCATCTTCAAGCGGTGCCGTTGGTGCTGGTGGTGGAGCGGCCGGTGTGATCAATAATCTTAACAATACCAAGCGCCAGAATATGCAACGTGCCAAAACGCCGGAAATACTGCTCGCACCGCACTATCTGGAGAATTCACGGATTTACTTCGACTGGGTGGCACGAGAGGCATCCAATTTTAGGTATGTTAGGCATGGCGGAACGATGATGAATAATGATCGAGGGAGAAATGCTAATATGTGTGTTTGATTCATTCACAGATTACAAGAATCGGAACGTGATCAACCGATGGAGAGCAGTGGGGATGAGAATTTGGACAATTCTGGATGTGACGATGGGCATAATGGACATCATCGGATACCTTCGGACATCGATAGTCAGGTAGGGTGCCGCATTTTTTTTAAAATAATCATGCTCTAGCCTGTTTGAATTAATATCTTGTTGTGCCCTTTTTTGCAGGTCTCATTACCCCGCTCGTACACGTTGCCTCGCGAGTTCAAGTACTATCGACGAAACAAGGGTCGGAAGGTGAAAAACGAGCATTTTATCGCCAGCACGAACAGCAGCGATGGAGACGTAGACAGTGGAGATGATAACGAATCGGAGCGACTATCGAACCTGTCGTCCAGCTCGCAACGACGGGTGAAGAACGCTACACCGTGCACGAACCTTACCAACGGACACCATGCACCTGCGCTGCAGCAACAGCAGCATCCTCAGCAGCCACTTCCCCGCCAAAGGATGAACAATCTGAACAAAGGCGTCGCTCAAAATCAGCCCTCGATCAGTGCTTCGATGGCACTGATGTATGCGGGTGGTTCGAGAGGTCAATCTCCCAGCGGCACCATGCTGCATGCAAATGGGCAAGCGATACCACCGGTTAACACCTGCCGGCAAACTCTGAATGCAACGCCGCAAAACCTGCACCAACCACCACTGCCACAGCATGCTGCTGTCGCACTATCGAACGGTTACAACTTAACAGGCGGTGGCGACCGAAGCAGTCCGGCCATGCCAGCTCTGCTTTCAGGCAATGACGGGAGTCCGGTAGGATTGCCCGGCAAACCAGGAGCCGTACATAGTTTCGATCTAATTAGTGGTGTGGAAGCAGTAGGAGCTGCACTGCCACCGTACCATGCTGGCGGAGCAGCAGGAGGAGGAGGAGGAGCGGGCAATGGTGGAGGCGTGGCACGACCAACCCGTTTCCGGATGTACGGCACCAAGAATGGGATGGTGCGACACGAAACCAAGCTCTAGGGATAACAGTACTGGCCTGTGGATGATATTATTGGTTGCATGTTTGCAACAACCCGTAGGTAGCTAATTTATTTTTCCACGTGCAACCGTGTACACCGACCGTACACTGTGGTTTTGTTTTTAAATCCTTAAATTAAAAAAAAACACTGAATGAATTTTGATTTTATTGGTCAATATGCTATATACGGTTAGGAACGAAAACGGTACGTGCTGGCTAAAATAACGTTGTGATATAATTTAAACGCGCCATCACGTCGTAACGAGCATAATGCGGCCGCATTATTAGCTACCGAAGCGGCCTTTTATTTTTGCAAAGAAAAATGAAATACTTCTGCATACAACTCAGAGACTGCCAAACGTGTTGCGTGAGGACACGGATATGTATTTTTGTTGATGAAACAAATAGCGTGCTGGGACGAGCAACTGTACATTAGAGGGGAAGATTTTAAGAGAAATTTTAACAGCATAGAGATGAGATTGTAATTTATGCGCTGAATAGGGAGATGTGTTTTAATGTTGTCGCAAATAAAAAAAAACTAAACTATTTTATTTTACTTCGGGGCTATATAAGGATTTACTTTTAAGGCCTATTATTTTGCAAATTTGATCATATTTCTGAGTTTGCTACTTAGCCACTCTTAAACACGCTCAATTTTTTGTTTAAAAATAATTCAACTGAATTTCCCTCGGTTTGAATAGTTTTGACATTAGGTTCGCCAGCTGTCAAAGTTCTCGCACATGAGCGAACCTGCTGGTCGCCGCTTGACAGCTTGAGGTTTGACAGCTTGAAGCGAAATTTGCGTCCGCCAGCCACCACAGCTCTTCTGTTTTTTCGCAATTCACAAACTCTTCACGAACTCGCAACCCCACAAACGGCGACGGACAACGGTATCGTACGTACGGGACACCGTAAGCCGGATACTGTCGTGTTCCGTCCCAGTGCGGCTTCCAACCAGCCGGGACCATCCTTCCCCACCGGTGGCGTTGGCGTGTGAGATTGTGTGTGAAACTGTGCGATTAGTGTGCCGTACGTGCGTAGAAGAAAACGGGAGTGCGTAAAGGTGTTTGGGCAAAAGAAGGGAATTGATACGGCGGTTTTACATTTCGGGTGAAATCTCTACCGTCACCAGTGCGTGTGTGTGTGAGTGGTTGCTGCACGCGTGAAGAAAGTGCCGGCTGATCCCTTTCCGCATCCGGGCACGGTTCGTTACCGTGGTACCGTGGCGGTGAAGTACGGTCGAGGCAGTTCCATTCCGTCCTACGCAGTTGGAGAGCGACGCAGCAGCGAGGGCAAAGCTGCGAATCATCATTACCATCAGCGCAACACACACTAGCTCCTCTGTCCGGCCGAGAAATGGCGGAGAAAGCAGCAGTCACAGCAGCCGTTCCGGTATCGCTATCGCCAGCGGTGGCCGTCCCTGCACCAACGACAGAAGCAGCACCAGCAGTGGCAGCACCAGCATCACCAGCAGTTGCAGCAGTGGCAACTACGCCGCCAGCTCAACAGAAGCTATCGGAATCGGACGATTTTACGGATAACTCGGCAGAAGTAAGTGCACCCCAAAAACCGGTCGTCAGGAAACAATGATTGCCCTGGTAACCTGCTAGCGAAACGAAACATGGTTTCTGATTGTGTAGAGTAATGGTTTAATAGAAGGCTGCGAATTAATGGAAGAAGGGTGGGTGGGAAAACTACTGCCAAAGCAGGCAGATTGCACAACAGTATAAACAAACTTGACCTTTTTTTTTTTTTGCACGGTTCCTGTCCGTGGGCAGAAATGCAAGATGCAACATTTGTATGGCCAAATAATACTCGCGTGCGCGAGGAAGAAGCGGTGTTAAGGGCAGTTCAGGGGCATGCTATTATGCGTTCCAATGTGTGACCTCTTGTATCTCCCCAAAACACTTCAGATGATGTGGGAATTGAAAGCGGCTTCACGCTGACCACTGATTTTCTGCGATTGCGACCTTTTTAATTTTCCTACCATTTCGCTATGCTGCCTGTATTGATCACTTGTTGGATTTTTAAAAAGTTTGAACAATCATCCACTGAAAGCTTGTGTATCAATACTCCATATTGTTTTTTATAGTTGATTGAATATGCATTTAATGTGATAAAACGGTCCGCTTCACCTGAGCGCGGCACGGTGCTTACGCTGATCAAGCTGCGCTTTGGAAAATTAGAAAATTCACCCTTGCCTGAAGGGTGGCACGGCTGGAAAGCGAAGTGAATTGGGGTGTTGTTAACGGTGCAATTAATTCGATTCGGCACCCAATTCCTTGGCGATTGCCGCCTGTCCAGGCCGGATAAATTGGGTGGAGCAAAGTCAGAGACATAAAAAGAAACAGTCTTTGCAATCTGTTGCCATCCACACTCCGCACACGATCGCCTTGGAACGGAAATGCACGGAAGGTGAAAATACTGAAATTTCTCCTTTCATGTGGCAGGGTACAGGAGAAGAAAAAGCGTCAAATGGTAGCGTCGCGCAGCACAGAGCTGGTTGCTTCCTCTGGCGTGAGATGCGATGCGTGTGTGCGCTGGATGCCAATTGGCAAACGGTTTTTCTTTCGTGGAAATTGATATGCAGCAGCAGTAGGTTGCAGTAGCTGGGAGTAGTGAAAGGCGCACGAGAGAGCGCGCTGGTAGCTTTAAGCCGGCGCCGATGCGTTTACATGCTTGAACGGGTGGAGACCCAACGGAGGACAGTGCGGCATGGCGCTGTTTTGGCCACCAACGCGATCATGTGTTCGCAACAATATCAACCCTTTCGCGGCCATTGTTCGCTGACGGAACGTGTGTGTGTGTGTGTGCACTACGCGGGAGATATATAGCACAGCCGAAGGAATATAGTGCAAGCTGAGGAGATCGCTCGTTCGCATGGTTGATCTAAACCGATCACGAGCTACGCTTGCTTGGTTTTTTCATTCGCTTTTCTGCACCTTGCTTGCTGCTGTGCGTCTCTGTTGCGCCGGCGCTAACGATTGCACATTCCGGGAAATCAAACGGGGACCGATCGGCGAAGGGGCGGGAAGGGTGTTTGCAGCCAATTAGGTTACCACGCTTTTCCATTTCCATCGCACCTGATGGGCTTTTCTTTTTAGGGCAGAGTTTTCAATTTTGGAGCCTGATTTTGAAAAAAAAAGCAAAACATATGGGTAAGATGCGTGTGGCACATGAGTATGCAGGAATTTGAAATATAAATATCAGGGGCAGGAATTGGGGCGGTTCTATAGTAGCAGCCTTAGCGGCGCCGGTTTCCAAACTGCACAGGACTGGAGATCGAATCCCGTCCGGATTCGCCTCCGGAAAAGGACTAAAAGCAGGTCAAGACAAGTCACAACAGAGTCAAACCTACTCTCGAACGCAACTAAGATGTTCATTAGTAGTGTCGAATCAAAAAAGGTATTATCATTGGGGAGAGCTTACAAAAAGGGGGCGGTCGGGTGGCCGAGGCGATAACGGCGCCGGTCTTCACACGGCAGGACCGGGGTTCAAATCCCATCCAGACCCGCCTCCCCGTACGCAGGGCTGACTACTTTGCTACGGGTAAAATCAAGTCACAGAAAGCCAGAAATGGCAGGCCGAGACCTCTCGAGGTTGTAGTGCCAATGAAGAAGAAGAAGAAGAGCTTACAAAAAGAGCCACAATGTATGTCAGGATCTGAATGGACTCACAGCAGATATTTTCCAAGGTCTGCTTCGCCTATGAGTCTTCTGTGGTCCATTCTAGCGTTAGATTAAAGTGAAGAGAAGATTGCCCTTTTATCTGGCTTAGACCCCCACTCTAACAAGCAGGAAAATTCGTTTCGTGAATCTAAAATGGAAAATTTTAGTCAAAGAAAAAAAAACTGTCACCTTCTATATCCAGCTTCTAAACGGAGCATATGCTCACTCCCCCGCTCCTTTTTGCAGAACACAAAAGAGGCAAACCAGGAGGACACGTCGCAGCAAAGCGGGCTGGCGACGGTCGAGTCCGAGTACGACACGGCCTCAGATTCACCGTCGGACGGTGGAGAGGAGGAAGACGAGGAGGAAGATTATGAAGACGAGGAAAGTGGAGGTGAGGAGGAGGAGGAAGACGATGAGGATGACGATGGTTCGGATGGTACGGACGACGATGGCACGGAGGAGGAAGAAGACGAAGACGATGTGATCGAGGTGTTGGAGCGCCAGAGCGGTGACGGCCAGGAACAGGATTCGGAGAGCCGTCGAAAGGTGGACGACGATGAAGATCGCAGCAACCCGCAGTACATCCCGAAGAAGGGCACGTTTTACGAGCATGACGATCGTACGGCCGAAGACGACCTGGACGATTCGGGGTTGGATGGGGACGAGCAGCGCTCGAAGCGCAATGACGACGGGCTTGGCGATGGGATGGGTGATTCGCATGGTGGTGGCGGCGGTGGCCCCGGTAGTGGTGGAGGTGGCGGAGGCGGTGGACTCGGCGCTCCCGGGATGTATGGTGGTGAGCGTCGCGGCTCGGAGAAGGGTGGAAGTGGACCGGGTGCAAAAGGCACGAAGAAATGGCAGGCGTCAACCGATCGATGGACACACGATCGGTTTGACGAGAGTGAGCAAGCGCCCAAATCGCAGGCGGAACTCGTTTTCGCGTACGGGTACGATATACGAAGTGAGGACGGTCCACCGAAGGCGCGCAGGAAGCGTCGTTATGCGCGCGGGCCGAACCGATACACGCGCAACTGGGAGGACGAGGATGCGTACCAGAAGTCGTCGAACGCGGAACATCACCAGCGCCATAAGAAGGTTCCACGACCGGAAGAGTTTCCCGAGCTGGGTGGTGCGAATGGGAAGAGTGGACGGGCAACGGGCCGGGGACGCAATGGGCAGAAGAGTGGCAGCTCGGTAGCGGGTGGGCCGGACCAGCGAAGGCAGTCTGGAGCAACGGATGGCGGTCGAACTAGATCGTCGGATGTGCGTCGATCGGGCGGTCAAGATCGATCCATGGGTCGATCGGAGAGAGTGCGGTCGGGTGATTGGGGCAGTGCGGCGGGTGGAGATCGTGAGAGAGATTCGGATCGGGGTGCAGATTGGGATCGGTCGGAGTACGGTGGTAGTGGTGGTGGTTCGCTTCGGTATCGCAATGAAGATCGCGGATCACGTAACAACTATCACAATAAGGAGAACAAGCTGAGCGGCGCGAGGAACAGTAAGGAGAAGGATTACAAGGTGATCAACTCGTTACAGTTCAAAAATCAAGCCAGGAACAAAAACATGGAGGGTGGCCCAGGTGGTAATGGTGGTGCGTCCGTTGCCGGACCAATGCCTGGTTCGGGCGCGAGTTCAGGACTACCCGACGGTAATCCTGGTGCAGCTCCCATGATGCACAGTAACAGTGCCGGTGCACTTTCGGGCAGCAGTAATAGCAACAAGATGAACAATCATGGCACGGTGCAGCAGCAGCACAACAGTTCCAACAGTCCCAATGCCGGTGGTGTGGCGAACGATCGTATTCATCATGTGGAACAGAACCAGCAGCAGGGTAGAATGATGAATGTAGTAACCACTTCGGCTTCGCTTGGGTCTGTTCCTTCGTCCGGTGCACAGCAACACTACGGACACCATGCGTCATCCATGGGACAGATGCAGCAGCAACAGCATTCGAACCAGCAGCAAATGCAACAACCACAACCGCAACAACCAACGCAAAAGCTGAAACAAGGCTACCTGGAGGAAGATCATTCAAAGTACGCAGTTCCTTTGTATGCCGGATCGTCCGCAATGGATCGAATGCCGCCGAATGTGGCATCCGGAGCGGGCGCACCAGCTGTTGGCAATCTTCCGATGAATCAGCGATCTCAAATCTCACCACGAGCAATCGTAGCGCAAACCCCTCCATCGGCGCCGTCAGAGCAAGTGTCTTCAGATCGTATGGCTGTGCAAATGGAGTACCAGTCAATACAGGGAGCTGGCGTGCCTCAGGGTTACGGTGGTCAGCAACGTTCGCTAGCGGTTCAACAGCAGCAGCAGCAACAGGTGTCAAATCAAATGCAACATCAGCAGCAACAACCGATGCTGCAAACGGAGGTACCTCGCAACACGAAACGCTACTCGACTCAGCGACAACGGTCTGCTATGGAAAGTGCTGCCAATGCTAGCGCGTTGCAAGCTCAGCAACAACAGCAGCAACAGCAAGCGGCAGCTGCAGCAGCAGCTGCTGCAGCCTCCATGCATGAACAGCAGCAGATGCTGCAGCATCAGCAATTGTTGCGACATCAGCACGAACAGCTGGCGCAACAGAGCAAACAGAAGCAGGTCTACTCCCAACAGCAGCTCCCCCCGTCAGGACCAACTCCCGGAGGACTCCCAATGACACTGCAAGCCGCCGATTATCATGGAGCCGTCAACAAAGCTCCTCCCCCGGCTCAGGGCGCACCGGGAGGGCAAAATCCAGCGCAGGTGCAGTACCATCAGCCGACCGCTATCTACTACACGTCGGCCGGTGGTGCCGGTGGACCACCTCCGGGTGAGTACGTAACGGCAGCTGCACCCGGTGGTCAGCCGCAGCAACAACCACCGCAACCACCCACTCAGGCACCGCCACCTCCCCAAGCACAGTACGCACCTCCACCCTACGCCACGCAGGGACCTCCACCGCAACCGCCACAAGCAGCCTCCTACCTGCAGGGCCCAGTGTCGGCCCCCAGTGCCTACCTGCCAGCGCCCCAGCCTGCCAGTGTTCCTACCGTTCCACAGCCACCGTCCGGTGTGCCTGGCGGGGCGCCCCCACCTCCGATGAACTTTGTGCCCGCCCTAGGCCCACCTCCAACGGCCCCTGCACCGGGCGTCAGTCCGGGACAATATTCGGGACCGGGCGCGTATACTACCGGGTTTCAGACCGGGTACGCACCAGCCATCGGTGTTGTGCCGCAAGCCGTGCCGGGTGGTCCACCACCACCACCGGTCGTTGCCGGGCCACCGACCGGCGGACCCGGCGGTCCACCCCCGACGGCTCTGTATCAATCGTCCGGTGGCATCACGTACTACGCACCCCAGACGCAAACGCAGGCACCAAGGCCACTGCCTACCGGGCGAAGACCAACAGCCGCTATACCGATTCTGGCACCTCCGGACCGGAAGCCTGCTGGTGGCAGCACTGCAGCAAGCGCCGGTGCAAACAAAACGTCCAGCAGCACACGCCCAGCTGCAGGCGAATCGAACGAAGCAGCGGACGTTGGTACGGGTGTTGCGAGCAATGCGGAAGCCTCCGGTGGTACCGGGACGACGGTCGATAGTGGCGAAAACATCGATCACATTCTGGACAACATGTTTGTTCAGCGCCCCCAGTACCAGCCACCGTCGCGGAAGAGTCCGTCACCGGCACTGGCACCTACCGCTACCGGTCAGCAGCAACCACAACAACCTCAGCAGGGTTCGCTCCCGCCGGGTACTGAAACAGCTAACGGTGCCGCGGAGCTACGCAGCGACAGCGGTTCCACTGGAGCAACCGATGGACAAGAATCGATGGATAACATTGGAGAATCTGTCAAGGTGAATATGGCGATTGCTGTCCCAGAATCGGTACAAGCGTATGCTTACATCCTCTTTCTTCTTCCAGAAAATGTCCATTCAAGACACCGATAAACTGTCCCTTGCTTCCGGCAGCTTAACGGTGGAAGGTAAAGAAGCTGCGGCCGGTATCATCGAAACGAGCGCGCCCGCTCAGCCAGTTGAATGACGATACTAAAAACCAGCGCCAGCGCTGCGGACTGTAGCTGCTTTTAATGCATAAGTTTGTTGCTTGCCAGAGGCGCTATAATTTACAGGATGAAAGATAAGCACTGGAAGAGGGGGTTTGTATGTGTTTGCATGTGGGAATACTGCAGCAAGCATTGTACTTCCTTTTTGTTTGGAGTAATGCTTGCTGAAGCTAGGTTCGAGCTTGCAAACATTGTACTATTATTTTTGAATATTGAACAGTTTCATGTATTGTGTTTCAGCTGAATTTAGCCCCTGTTAAATTGCTGAAACAAAACTCTTATCATATCATGAACATTTGGAGATCTTATTTGCAACAATGGCATGGTGTAGTTGAACCAGCCTTGCCAACGGAATGGCACGGAATTTGCCCACTAGAGTTTATTGTGCGATGCTGCATTCGCGTAAACATATTTATCTTCCAGCCCTTCGCGTCCATTTTATTAGAGGCGTATTAAAGATTGTAAAAAAATGCAATTGGAACGTTGAAAAAATTGAATTGGAAAGCAGGTGGAATAACACGAGCTACATTAAGATAAGCAATTGTGTATAGAGAACTACAGAAAGGTTGGCAACTACCAAACAGTCACCTACTAAACAGCAACAGGATGCTAGACAAAGGAACAGCAAAGGAAAACTCGGGAAAATCGTAATCAATACACCACTCTCTATTTTCCTGTATTTTTTTTTTGCTGGAGAATCCTCTTCATACAAGCAATACGATTTCATCATGCCAAGGAGCTAAGCATAGCATAGGATTGCTACGGTGGTGGCGTGGCACAGAATGTTTCAAATGATTGTATTTATAAAACTACGCAATCGTGCGGAACCACGATTTCGGCATGTAAGTGTGAGTGTGTATGTAGTGGCAGCGAAGCGAAAGCCCCAAGAGTTCGAAGTAAAAGCAGGAAAACATATAAAGTCATTATTTAGGAATGGAAATAAAGCGAAAACAACACCGAAATTAATCGATCAAAATAAGCAATACGCGAACAACGAACCGAGCGAGGGTAGTGATTTCCTTCTTTATCGTCAGTGAACGTATGCAAATTAACTATATGATATGTATTGTTTTGTTATATTTCAGCCACAAAGCGATTCAATTTGACTAGTGTGTGCCCTCAGCTGTGACGGTGGTGTGTAAACTGTGCCTTGTCGGCCAATATCTTACGCAGTGTGTCCTCCCGCTGGCGAAGCCGCCGGTGCAGTTGTTCCTGTTCCTGCTGGAAGCGCTGCTGCTGGGTTTGTAGCTGCAGTTCGCGCTGCTGGAGTTGCTCTTGAAGCGCGCGAATGTTTCGCCAAGCGTCCTGCAGTTGATCTTTGCGCTGGTCGGATCCTTTACCCCAGGTGATCATGGTTTTGAGCCGTTGCTTTAGAATTTCTTTCGATTGTCGGGTGCGCTCGAGCGTTTGCTTCAGTGTTGCATTCTTTCCCATGAGGATTCTGCAACGGATGGGTAACGTGTGTGTTACAGGGACTGTAAACAAA
This sequence comes from Anopheles stephensi, assembly GCF_013141755.1. Lineage (NCBI taxonomy): Eukaryota > Metazoa > Arthropoda > Insecta > Diptera > Culicidae > Anopheles > Anopheles stephensi. Next base: position 18,027,264 of record NC_050202.1, on the reverse strand, counting down.
AAGTGCCCGACGGAAGAGAGGAAAACTCACTCATTGATTTCCTTTTGTCGCTCGAAGATATGTTGCTGTTGCTGATAATCTTGTCGCAGTTGTTCCAGCTCGGCTGACTTTTGCTGAAAGTCGGCTTTGATTGTTTCCGTTTCCTTTGCTGATCGTGAACGTTCGTTGTGGTGCTGCAAGCGTAGTTCTTCTAGCAGCCTGTAAGCAATAGGACCAGTTAGGAATGTGAAAGATGCTCGGTGTGAATGGGGTTCGCATCGATACATACTTCTGACATTCCTTTAAGCTATCCGCCACCACTTCTGGGTTTTGGTTAAGATGCCGTAGTGAAGTAAGCTCACCCTTGGCTCGCGAGTATGCCTCCTGAAGTCGTTCAATATCCAAATTTTGCGCTTGTACTGAAACCAACAAAAAAAAAAAGAATCCTTTCAATAACTTCCTGTTTGAAAGACATAATTAAAACACCCTACCTTTCTGCTCGTAACATTTTAACACCTCCACCAATTTCTCTTTGGCCAGATCGGCACGCTTTCCCTGCACTTCCGCCTTGCTTCGCAACACGTCCACCTGGGCCTGCAGCCGTGCCTTTTCCGTTGCCCATCCCGTCTGTCCCGCACGCACCTCATCCGCCAGCTTTTGCAGCGCTTCGTTCTCTTCCAGCACTTTTTTCAGCTTGCCAGTAAAGCTAGCCAGCTCCGATTCGTACTGCTGCACCAGTTCCGTTTTCTCCGCGATCGCTTCCTCGTACGCGTTTAGCAGCGGACCGATCGTGTGCGAATTGACCGGTCCCCAGTTCAGATTGTCCTTTGCCCCCCCGTACGTACTGTCGACGAAATCAAGCTTCGGTATGCTGGTCTTACCGTCCCGTATCGTGTCCTGATACCGCTCGATCTGTACATTCAGCCGGTACACTAGAATCTTCATCATTTTCACATCGTTCCGTAGGTCGGAATTTTCTTTCACCAGCTGGGACCGTTCCGCGTCGGACGATGCGCAACGATCGCAGCTCCTTGCCTGTATTGTTTCGAGCGTGCGAAGGTTTTGAACAGCTTGCTGATATTCCTTTTGCAGCTTTTCATGCTCCACCGCGAACTGATTGTTGCACTCAAACACTGCGGTGAGTTTTTTGATTAATTTCGCAATCTGTTGATCCTTCAGGTGGATTATCTTGTCCGCGCTTTGCCCGGCGTGTGGCTTGGAAATTTGATCCTCGTCGGAATCGGATGCCGAAGCAATGTCGGCAGCCGTTAGATCGTCCACGCTTTTGCTACGGTTCACGACCGTCCCGGAATGCGTCAGTATGGCTCCATGGGCTCGTGCTGTCCGTTGCCCGCGACGCTTGTGGAATTTTTTGCCAGGCACGAACCCGCCATCCCGATTGTGGATGGTGTCCGCTGGCATGTGGTAAAAGTCACCCATCGGATCTGTCGCACCGGAAGACGATGATAGGTCGGATTGGCCGGCAAAGAGCTGCGATACTATACGGAAAACGGGCTCTACGTTGTGACGTTTCGGCAGTCGGGAGCACATGTTCCGTTCGTGTTCATTGTGTGGGAAAACATTTTAAATTGCTGGAAAGAAACCGACGGGAAGGGGGAAGTCGTAAAGCTAAACAAATCAATCATTCCAGTTAGTATCCTTGACCTACAAAGTAATGCATAAAATATATGTTTAACGTTTACAGCTATGTAAGCCAGATTTAGCTTGCCAATTACGGAGGCCTAACGGAAAAAATATTTCGGAAAAGGCTTGTTTTTATTAAAAACAAAACAGAATAGAAGGACTTCATTATCCTCAAATTTGGGTTGTATGAAATTTGTTACCCAAACCGAAAGTAGGTCGCCTTCGGTGTGGGCGAACTGCATGCTATGGCCGCAAAAACACAAGAACAGCACCTTCTACTTACCCCAAACCACCGGGGAAACACCCCTGACAACATCCAGCAACCAACAGCAAACAACAAAAAAAGAGAAACAATCACTTCATTTGCATACGCGGGAAAAACGATAATCTATACACATTGCCACTACCGACACTAGGCTGATATCGATGGAAAATGCCTTAACGAACGGTGGAAAATTAACTGCACCCTGCGTTGGCGCGTGTTTCATAGTAGAAAGTGTGGAAATTCGTCGCGTAAAGTTCGGTTAGTTACAATTGTCAGCAGCAAATAAACAAACAAACAAAGTGGCCCGGTTGCGATGGGAGACCAATCGGCCGCATCCGCAAACGGAACAACTCCCTGCAACCAGGGCCGGTTCGAGCAGTTATCGAGCGAACCCGGGTGAAATATTTCATCCACGTGCGCACTGTGTCGGTTTGAATTGGAATTTACGAGAATAATTACAGTGTGAAATGTAAGTGAAGTTCTTTAGAAAATGGATTATTTTAATTAAAGTTTAGCTATATTCTAGCTTAGACAAAACCAAAGCGTTACTTAAATCACTTTGAAACGAATTGTGTAACTTTAATTTCAAACCAGCACCCGCTTGAAATATTTCACCCACCTTTCACACCGCATGTTGATTGGGTAGACTTCGGGTCGTGTGTGTTTTTTTTTAGAACGAAACTAACACCGTCTCACCCATTTTCCGTACAACGGCGTATGAAACGCACGCACACACACGCAAACTGCGGCACAGGCCGTCGATTCTCTGCACCGTTTGACAGTATGCCTTGGGTTTTTGATACGAGCGACTGCCTGTATCATCCGTACACAGCACACGCAAAGCCCAGAAGGGAACCGTACTTTTGATCCAATATTGATAAACCGAAAAATCTGGAATCGTGCACGGGTACGTTGCGGCGAAGGTGATTTGAAGCAAGGCGTGCAAAAGCTTCTTTTCTCGCCGTGAAAACAACGCTAGCTCTCGTGAAACAAAAAGTAGTTCGGATCGTTTGATAAGATTGCACCGCGTTCTGCTGTACAGCGTTCCGTGTGCTGTATGGGGGGGTTTCCGTATGGTTGTGGCGTGTGTTTGCCGATAGGGAAATAATGAAACCGTGCAGCGTAGTTCGGAGAATTATCGTAAAATGTGGTGAAATTGTGTAGTGGAAGGTGTTTCCTTTCTTTTTTTTGCCATTCGGTTGTTGCAAATCCGGTGAGTGAACGTGTGCTCGGGAGGTGTTCTGCATGCTGCAAAGAAAACCCTACACACATCCAAGCTGTCCATGATGGAGCTGGATATGGGTGTCTGGAAATGTTCAATTTAGTGGATTAAACCCGCTCGTTTTTTGGCTTCTAAATGCACAGCGCAAAGGTGTAACATATTTCCGACGCTCAATGGTGGAAACCGGCGTAAAGCCACACACGAAAATGGGTATAAAACGCGAAGAAACCGGAGCGAGCTAGAACGAATAGCCGATGTTGGATCTGATTATTGATTTTCTGTGAATTTTCTCTCACTCTCCTGCGGTGCGTGGCTTTTCTACCGTTTCCACACGGTGCGGGTGGATGTATGTGTGCGCTAGTGTGAAAAAAGGTACCGGACTGGAGTAGAATGAGGCGATGTCGGTACAATGCAATTGGCGCAATGCTGTTCTCCAGCTAATAATAGTGGTGGTGGTGGTGGTAGAGAAAAGAAGAGGATGCGCTCCAGGAGAATTGTAGCGCGTGTAACCATTGTTTCTTCCACGTATTGTTGGCCGCGTGTGTATGAGTAGGATGCTGCGAGTGATAACGACGAAAGAGAGGGGGATTGTGATAAGAGATAAGAGAAACGAAAGCGTGTAGTAGTAGCTGTCAGATGCGGGGAGGTTTGCACGTGTTGACAGTTGCACTGACTGATGTCAGGAGGTGTTTGCGGTTTGTGCGTAAAATGGAGTTGAAACTGGTTCGTCGTTGCTAGTGGCAACGTTTAGTGGTCGCAAACAATCGCTCCCCTTATCACGGTAAGTGTGAAGCATGGGAAAATAATATTAATTTGCCAAGCGTTTGTTTATGTTTCTTCTAGCGTTTTACACATCTTTTAGAGGATTCCGGCAATCATTTTTAATACAGAAACTACGTACACGTGAGAGAACGTGAGGATATCTGAATATCCTACTCTTAGATGAATCTATAACTAGAGAGCTGTTGTCGATAAATATCGAACGACGAACGACAGACATCTCCGTTGTTTAGATTTACCAAAAGTAAACCATAAACATCTTTCATATCTTTGCCCTCTAATCGGTGCCTTTAGGATGTATCGAAAGAAGAAGACAATTGAGGTACTGCCTGTTTAAAGAATAAGACATCTTGGGCTTGTAGTGTCTTCCAATCCTATATCCCCCGGACATTCTGTAGGATGCATCAATGCTATTGCTCCTTTTCAGTTTGGCACTCAAACGTCTCTTGCTTCTATGTGGACGGGCTCAAAAGAACTTACGAGGCTACATTGTTCGGTGCCATTCTCATTACATGATCAGCTCACCGGAATCCGGTGAATTTAATTGGTTACGCATTGGTGAGACATACTGGGCCAAAAAATTTTCTGAGAATGTTTCTCTGGAACGCTGCTAAGAGGGTTTTCTTCAATTTTGGTTAAAGTCCATGTTTCAGAAGCGTTTGCGTAATGAGGCTATAAATATCCCACAGAAATGCCATGTATTTTATGTCCAGTTTTCTCTCCAGACCAAGTATGATCAGATAGCAGCCAGTACCCATGATCATAATCCCAACAACTAAGTAGTTGTCCCCACTGTCTTTTTCATCTAAGATAGGTAAAGATTTGGACGACTTCAAAGGTTTTCTTAGTAATTCCCATCTAAACTAAGGGACTAAGGGATTGTTTAATAAACTGCGAGTCACCTTGTTCTCCGACACTTTAAATTCGGATGGCATCTGGAGGCGCCCTCCATTAGTTGGCTTCATTGACTTAGTTCTCTCGGAACTGGGGAGTTAGTCCTGCACATCTCGGAAGGGCATTTCGGATAGGGTTTAATGCCAGTCCCATTTGAAGCGAATGGAATTCCCAAATTAGTTCTTAGATTTTGAGATTCCCGAAAGGATTAAATCTCACGAATCAGCTTAATATTAAGCTTAAACCCCTGAAATGAAGGTCTCCGCACTTAAAAAAAATACAAACCAACTTGATTCATTTTGAAGTGCAATTCATCGCGTAATTGAATCAAATGAATACACAGCCCTTTCGCTTTACTCGCCCTACGATACGAGCGTGCACACAAGATACACATTTTATAAATCACCAGTGCCAGTGCCCTTTTGGTCATGTGGAGCCGGTGAGTTAGAAAGCAGCGAGTAAACGAGAGCAGAATTCTCTCCCATCGAACCCGGCAAACCCGGCCGGTATACGAACGCAACGTCAAACTGTGGTGTAAAACCCCGGAGAGCAGCACTAGTTCTACGGGTGTGCGCGTGTGTTTTGTTTGTAATCAGCTTGTTTTTCTGGACGAGTGGTGGTGGGTAATGGGCGGTGGGGAGGCCTATTGCGCCCTCCACACAACTGAAGGGAAAAGATGGTTGATGGTGCAAATACAAACAAAAAGCTACTCGTGGTGCAGCAACTGTGTGTGACTGACCTACAGTGCGGCCGACGACGATGATGGATGGATGGATGGCCAAAAAATGAAAAGGCTGCAGCGGTTTCTTTCTTGCCGCGAGACGCCCGCCGAGGGAGAATCCGATTCCGATCCGATGAATGAATGTGTAAAAAAGTGCGCTGTACCGGCGGGTGGGAGGCGAGCAGCAAACCAGAAGAATTCAGCCGACTGGAGAAGCCAGGAAGAAAATGAGCATGATTCATCATGGGTTCCTTCCGTTCGCTTTTGTGTGGGGAAGATTTTGTTTTCCTGCTTCTCTTCTCTCACTTCCATCGCTCAGGCACCATTTGGGCTGCTTCTTCTTAGCCACAGCGCAAAGTACTATGTAGACTTTTGGATGATGATGTACGGATGGAGGGAAGCAAATGTGTCGGTTTGCTTGTCTCTTTCGTTTGAATATGGAAGTTTATGTATGGCGCCCGTATTTATAGAAGATCCTTGTATGGTGCACAAAATATCAAATAAGCATCTTTTAAAAATATTTTTAAATAAGAGACATAAAACAACATATAGGACCAATCCAATTTCAATCAGAATATATTACTCATTCACTCAGATTATATTGCCAGCAATTTTTCTCTCTTTTCGTGTAGTTTCATAACTAAAGCAATTGCTAAAAAATGTCCGAATGATAAAACACAATCTCATCCACCAATACCACCTAGAAGGCTTTCGGTGAGCATAAGTTTGGGGGAAAAAAGAGGGTGAAATTGCTGTTGGTACTTTATGGTGGAAATATTGAGCGATGAGTACGGTCCATATCAGCATAAGCCGGCAGCAGTGATGACGAAGATGTTGTTCTGTGTGTTCTATACTACTGCTGCAGGCCGTGGATGTGTGTTTCACCCCTAAAGGTAACATGCTCGTACCGGTCAGTCGTCGTATTGTTGAGAGAGCGAGAATTTGTTGATGTAGGGCTGGTGAGAAAAGCGCACGTCAGCTGTGCGAAGGTTTTAAGGGTGTTATCTATCTAGAGGTGAGAGTATTTGGTTTCATAGTTGGTTAAGTTTTTTTAATGTTAAATCTTCAATGAACGCCTATCTTGTAGAATATAGATAAACAATTATTGCTGAAGTTTTTTTTTGTAAAAGAAAATTTAATCCCCAACTTAAATAGGTTTTCAGATGTTAATTGTGGGTTTCTCACATTGTTTTAAATTCACAGTCAGTCCTGTGTGCAGGGAACGGTCGCAATTTGAAAATTATCAGAAAAGGACCTCCGATGGACTTTTATATATTTTTTTAAATATAATATTGTTCACTTGTGGGATCTGGCTAAATGTTCCTTCCTATCGACGATATGTTCAACGTCGACCATATTTTTCTTATACCACAGCTCATTCGGCTTTATTAACAACTCAGCAGACATGAACTATTTTGGCTGGAGCTGTGTTGTAGAGAATCTTCTTCACTGGATTGGATGCACTGTTTAAATGAAAAAAAGTTTAGTCAAACGGGTTACCTCATCGCATTACTTCTGGTGTATATTATAGTACAACAATGTGATCTACATTGCTATCTCTTCGTCTTTCACCAGAAAAAAATGTCTTTAAAACCAAATTGGGTCGAAGCACCGCTCTTCACATCGAAGGACCGGGATTCAAATCCCATCTGGACCGCCTCTCCCCGTACGCAGAACTGACCACTTTGCTACGGGTAAAATCAAGTCCCAGAAAGCCAGAAATGACTGGCCGAGATCTTTCGAGGTCGTAGTGCCAATGGATGAACAGAATAATTTATTTAAGAGGATAATGAACCCTAATTTTGTAGCAATGTAATCTTCCTAGAATCTCCATTCAATTTACACAAAATATGTCATATCGAATCAGAAAAATATTTGGAAACTCCAGTTGTCTTTTCATTTGGCTTGTTAAGCCCATAGCAGAAAACTAATAATAAATAATTATGCAAATTGTGCAAACGTTTGTAATGGTTTTACTATAATGTTCAGAATTGTTATAACATGTACAGCATATAATAAAATGTACACAGCCATCAGTTGCAGTCCGTTGTAAATCATAGACATCAGTAGTAGAACACAACCTTCAATCGAACTGCTGTAGTTTTGCTCTCGTGGAAATAGCGCGTTTCCCTCCCAATCCGCAAACTCCGGTTGAGAGTGAGAAAGAGAGTGGTACCGCGGCCGTATTATGCTTCTGCTACGCGGCCCTGCCGACGTGAGTGCTTCAATCCCACAGCTCTATCGCGACCGAACCGCGCTACGAGTTTGACGTTTGGCTTGCTCGCGCTTGTCGATCCCGCGCCGTATCGACGAAGACGCCGCTGCGCGCATTGTCTTTTCTGGTAGAACGACGAACCGGTGTAGTGTGTGGTGCCCTCTGCTCGTACCGCTCCGTAATCACAGTGCAAGTGAGCGCAAAAAAGCTACCGAAGCAGTGCCAGCTCTCACACACACACGCAGTACATAAGAAAAGTACAACACCCGGTGGCCGGTGTAATCGGTCGGGGTCACTGTTGTGTGGGGCCGATTTCTGTTGTGTGTTAGATAATAGTTCCGAACGACACTTTCTTCACCCGTGCGTGCTGCTGTTGGTGGTGACCACCAGCGGAAGTAGAAGAAGAAGTGTCCCTTTCCGTGGGTATGTTTTCCATTTTGTGCGTGTTTTGGTGCATTATAGTGCAGAAGGTGCGCTTAAATTTATTGAGCAGTGTTGTTGTGCCGGTACGCTCGGCGGAAGTAAAGAATTTCCACAACAGTTTCTGTTTTTGCTACCAGTGCGTATTTCGTGGGGCGTTTTGGGCAGGGAAAAACACATGCGCAGTGTTGGTGTGCTTGGGTGTGAGGGAAAATCGCGCACTGGTTTGCGTGAAAATGAATGTCTTTGAAGATCGGTCGGTCAGAACCCCGAATGTGGGCAGTGAAAATGATGTTAGGGTCTTGTAGTGCTTTATCACGTTTTTTGCGGTCTGGAAAATTATTAGCTACAGAAAAGTTGAAGAAAAATAAATCGAAGACGTGGAGTGCTTTAAATTGTTAAAGCTAGTGTTCTTGGTAAGTGTTCTGTGCAGGTTAACTAAAGCTAGTTATTAACTGCATCGCAGTGAAAATTGCCCACAAAACGTGCGTCTCATTGCATCTGCATTATGCATTTTTCATAATTGTATGTGTGTATGTGTTCTTCATCCCTATCAAAGGGTATAAACTGAGACCGATGACAAGGAAAATCCATCATCAACTTCTAAGGGTGTGTGTGTGTGCGCGTGCCCTTAATGTCATAGCAGTTTTGTGAATGAAACAAAACAAAGGGGGAAAATAGGAGGAACCAGCACGTATCCTTCGGCCTGGGAGTGTACCGACTGGGAAACGTGACCCCCGTGTATTTGTGACAGGGAAGCGCATTGTGTTGTGCTGCAAACCGGAAATGTCTTCATTTCTGATGTCACTTGGCAATGAATCATTAGACAATTTTGGATTTATTTTTATTTTAGCATTATTTTTCTAGAGGATAGTTTCCAAACTTTAAGACGATGTTCAAAAAGGTTTTTGAATTCGCCCTGATTTGTTTTTATTAGCCTAATGTGTTAAATAGTTTCCCTAATATTTTGATAATATCTCCTATTTTTTGCCTGCCATTTCTTGGTTTTTGGATAGTTTGTCCGCTTTGGAGGAACGGCCCAAATGAGATTTGAACCCCGATACTACAGTGCGAAGGTCGGCGCCGCTGTCGCATCTATTACCGGGCGGGCCCCTACAAGCAAATATTAGAAGTAGATTAAAAAAGTTAGAAAAACGGTCAGAAACTGCAGGACTAAACAAAATATATCACGGAATCCTTAAAAAACCCTCGGAACGATTTCAAACATATTTGGGAAAGCTAGAAAAAGCATAAGAAAATACTCTGTATTATTTCATATATGGTCTTCAATTTCCTTTTTCATTAGCTTTATCTGTTTCTTAAATATTTAAACCACACAAGAAAATAAAACACGGAAAAAAGCATCTATTTTTAGCTAGAACCTCTTGACTCATCTTTGGTGCTTCCTTATCTAAGAAATTCACTTCTCATGACACGTTGCTTTGCTGCGCTGAGTGACAAGTGGCAAGTCAAAGAAATTAGAAATTGCTTGCCAATTGTCTCGCGCCCATTGTTTGCGAGCTGTTGCAAACTGCCCTTTTAATGATTCATCCGGAGTGGCAACAATTTCCCCATACGGAGAAGCATTATTTCTGTTGTACGTCTGTTGAGCTTGCTGTGACTTATTCTTCTAAAGCTAGAGTATCTGTTTTTGCTTCCATGAGAAACAATATGATCAAATGTGAAATAGATGGGGTGAAGACGAGGGGTTGTTAAATTATTAAACTATTCGTAAAAATAAGCGCCGCATAATATTAGTGCCGAGGTCCGAAGAGTAATGACCTCAATATGAAGTCAAACACACGAACCAACCTAAAACACGATGTTCTTTCAGCAATGCTATTCGTCGTGTAGTAGTAGGTACAACGGTGCTAAACAAATTGCTGTTGCGTAAAAACAGTTTCAAGTCATATTAGTGGAAGCCTGTGAGGGATTTATCGGAAGGTTGTCTCTTGCAAAATGGCTGGTACAGTACCCCCTACGCTTCTTACTTCTGCACCTTTCGCACACCGGGGGCCGTCTGGGGCGTCGTCGGAAAAGCTGGGTCGTCACAGAGGGTTAATCGTCAATGACGCCACCGGTGTTTTGTTGTTGCTTCTCTAATGGCGACAGTTTTGCGCGTCGTAAAAAGCTGTTTGTGTCACACTGGTGCGATGTGACTTCCCGAAAGCTCCCGGAATGCATATATACGTTCCGTTCCGGTGCGCTAACAGAAGGTTGCGTTTGGTATATGGTCGGTCGGTAGTTTGAAGGCTGGCCGCCTTCGGTTGGTTGTGTATTGAAAAATCGATCAAATGTTTCTCGTGTTTCTTTCGTGCGGTCGACTACCTTGGCCCCAAGGAGCTTGTTTGTCTTAGACGCTTGCCCCTATACCATTCTCCTGGAGGGTGGCTTCTCCCGTCATCGATTGCACAAAGGTACATAGGAGGGCATATGAGGGGGGTTTTGATTGGGATTCCCGAACCCCATCCGACCGGCAAAATGAAGGGAACCTTTTCATCGATTTTAAGTTTGCTTTGGGAAACAAGCAACCAACAAGAAAGTGCAGACCAATTCTTTGGGAGTTTAATCAGAGAAAAGTTGGACTGTCTCGGTAAGGTATAGCGTGTGGTGAGAGGTAAGAGTTTACAGAAGAAAAATCGAGGGAAACTTCTAGCACACAAACAGTTTTCTTTTACCGTACCGTACACGGTATGTAGAACATCGATCCGTGATTGGGCAACAGTTGCAACCTGAATTCTCTACTTCTAACGATTTTTTTAAACTAACCTTAAATTTCGCAATAACATACAAACAACTCGAAAAGAAACTTAATAGCGAAAGGGACCCGATAAAACGACCCATTTAATGTTGCATTTCAGCGCTGTAAATGGCTCATCACAACGTATTAAACCAGTATCATTCCTTTGTTTATGCTTACCCTGAAGCGCTGAACTACAGTAATTGCATCACACTGCATCTACGCTATCGTCCGATCCTCCTTCCAGCAGTTCCGTAGCCGGGAGCAACTGTGTGTCCCAGTCAAGCCAGTCTTCTTGCTCTGGTCCGTGCTAAACAGCCAGCCAGCCGGTTTAGTGCAAGTCTTTCTTACTGGCCCACTTTGCTTCTGATCCGAGTGGGGTAGATATGTGTCCACTATAAGGAAGAACTCATGCCCTGCCAATGGAAGGCTCTAACGAAGCGTCGGGTGGAGTAAAGATTTGCTAACTGGATGGACGAAGAAAACGATGTTCAAAACGGTCGTCTAGATGGTGCCGTGTCTCGTCGTGGTCGTCGTGATCGTATCTTTTCCTAGGTTGGCTAGCTAGCGGAGGGTTTGGATTGCGTGGAAAAATTGTAACGGAAAATGACAGCCGCTCGTAGTCGTTTGTCACTTTTTTTGCGTCGTGTCGTGTCTGGCGGGTGCATAATGCAACATATAAGCGATATTGCAATTTATGAAGGGAGTTGCAACCTTCGGAAAAATTAATGAGTCTGCTTTGTGGCTTAATTTTGTATAATACTCCTAATGTACAAGTATTCGCTTCACGAAAATCTTGAACTTTGAAGGGGTTCAAACTTTACTGTCCATTTTCTTAACCAAACCGGGCTTGTTTCAATCGCTCACTCGTCAACACCAGGGAAATGGGAGCATGAGAACAAAAAAGTAGCGCTGAAATTGATCATTTTGGTAAAGGGAAACGGATGTCGTAACGGGATAGAGAGGAAGACAAAAAAAATCCGGCACTGTTTATGCGCGACCGAAAAGAGGAAAAAGGCGTCACCAGCCAACCTAATTCTCGTGCGTATGTTTCGAAAAGCGTTAGAAGGAAAAAAACACAACTACCACAGGCAACGAATTGTGCTTTCCGTAGTAGTGTAGTGTAGTGTGCTTGGAAGCTGTTGTTTGGTGTATTTACGCCGGCCAGAAAACACCTTTTGCATGGCGAAGAAAATCTACCATAAGATCCATTCCAGCACAGGGAAAAGGCAAAGAGGGAAAAGAGAGCGTAAAGAACCAACGAAAAGATGGCAAGAGATGAGATAAAAAAAAACACACATACACACACACATAGTGGAGGCAGCGAAAACTCCCGCGAAAGATCAACTCGAGAAAAAACGACGATCAACCTTAGCGGGGTTTGGGTAGGTGAGCGCCGGGGAACCAGAAACGGGAAGCGCAAGAAGTTCGTTGAACTGGTTTTCGCTGGCCTACCGTTCTAAATGCAACTCCAAGTCCTCTCCGCCAGTGTTGGAGCGCGAAGAAGTAAAGCAAGCAGCCAGCAGCCTATACGTCTTCGGATCTTCGGCTGAAATGGTTTGCACACGGTCGGTCGTAAGGCATTGCTAGGGCCTCCCGACTGTGTGAAGGTGGGATGCTGCTGCACCACCACCGGGGATGGAGCAACTGATTCTTGGCAATAAAATACTGTTGCGTACCCTGGGTGCACGGAAGAGCGAAAGAGCTAGAGAGATTGTAGGGTTTGCGGGCAGAGATGTAGAATTGTGATTAATTCTCGTTCGCTCGGCCGTTTGCTAGTTTGTGACAGTCTTAAAGCTGTAATGGGATCAACGATAAATGTTGTGGCATAGTCAATGTTTAACACATGTTTTGGATGATGTTTGCTTGTGATTACCTTAGAATCGGAATTTCCTCTAAAGTTTGCTATTATTTATAAACTGCGAATCATGTTTGTTCTTATTATGATGTTTTTTTTTGTAAGGTTTACCTTCTCTCTGTCTTTGGTTTGTTTTGTTCTTTTTCTACTTTTAACTATTTTATTTTACTTTAATTTTCTTTTCCTTTTGTTGTTTCTTGGTTTTTTATTCTTGTATTTCTTCTCTTATGAAAACAATTGATTATACAGCTAGTTATTGAGATAGGTCTTATTAAAATATATTTTTCACAGTTTTATTTTCTCTTTTTTGTATTGTATAAAGCTTTTTCTATTTTATCTTATTTTTGTTTTTCAAGCTTTTGCATTATTTCTTATCAGTTTTAATTTATTTTCTACTACTTTGAAAGAATCTGTTTATATATTCTTATATTTGCATAACTTCCTTTTTTATCGATCTTATTATCATATCTTTTTTTTTGCAGATATACTTTCTATCTGATTTTAATTCCCTTTATTGTTTTATTTTTATTTTTAACTACTCTATCTTACTGTAGGTTTACATTCGTTTCGTCTTTCTTTTTGTTAATAAATATTTCTTTGATTTTCTACTCTTTTGAAGAACTTGTTGACAATATTTTATACATGCACAGATTCTTTTTCAATCAATCTTATCGTGTATTTTTTACAGTTTTACTTCCTCTATGTTGCAAATGATTTCACTTCAAATTGTATTGAAATATTAATTTTTTTATCTGATTTTGAGATATCAGTTGTATTGTTTTTTAAAATTAAGTTATTTCTTTGTTCTATCGATTTTTACACTTTTGATCGCTTGTCAAGCTTTTTTAAGCTTTTGTATAATTTTCTTTTACTGTAAATCTGTTGATTCCTTCTCATGTTTATAACGATTTCCGTAAACAAATTTTACGATTTATGGTTTCGAAAACGGAAACAACATTCAGTTGTTTCAATTTTCCGTTTTCTTTCCACTATCTTTTTTCTCTCTCTCTCTCTCTCTCTCTCTCTCTCTTTGTGATGGGGGAATGTAACACAAAACAAAGACAAGCAAACCATTCGCCGCCGCTGTAGGAAGCAGACCTTTGCTGTGTGTTCATTCTCCACCGCTGCCCGGTTTCTTTCGGTGAGCAAAATGAAACGAGAACTACGGCTGCTCCGGCTGCTGGTAGTGTACCGTAATTTTAATGAGCAAAATCCGTTGCTCAGCATTGCTAGGAACGCGCATTTCGGAACGCTGCTTCTAAATTGTCTTCCGCTACATCGCCATCAGTCCCCCAGGTGGTGTGGGTTAATTCTTTGGAACCCTGTGTGCTGTATTGGCTTTTGCGGAGGAAAAACAGCTTTGACGCAGCATAATCAGTTTTGGGGGAAAATAAACGTTCAATGCAATTATGCTACGCGGGATGAGGATTAAAAATGTCTTAATCGATTTTTATGCTAGCTTTTAAGACCATATTTTTATTGGTTTTAAGCTATGCTCCAAATAGCCCGAAAGCAAGATTAAATGTGGTGGTAGCCAATATACTTCAACAATGTCCGGATGCTTCCGGTTCAGATTGTTCCACTGTCCAGATGAGATAGCTTAAATTAGCGCCGTTTGTGTCATGTTCACTTCACGCCGTCTTATCCCACCTTTTTTGTGATGTTATTTATGAAACAAAACTACTCCTTTTAGTTTTTACTCCTCGGGTTTTTGATTTATATACGAGACTGGTGGTAAATTCGCCTCCGCCGTTTATACATTTATCAGTCGCTGCTGCGACAAGGTAGTTGTGCCCTATATTCACGGCCAGAAACTTTTCTGGGTGATAACTTCCACCATGAATTTTGAATGCTTTGGTGCTTGAGAGTTTTCAGGCCCAAAAGCGTTCTGCTACCGTAACAATCTCCATGGCGAAGGTTTTTTTCGGATAGCGATTAGGTTGAAGGGGAGGAAAATACCCGTAGCCAGATGTGGTTGCAGGAAGCAAGGCAAAGCAAGAAATGCATAACGAGATGCGAGCAGCGCAAGAAGAAGAATGCTGCAGAAAAGGAAAACACAAGCGCTGGGTGGTAAAAATTTTCCCACCTATCCTCAACCCACAACGCTCGCTGTTGAGCCTCGTCAATTCGTTTCCCGCCCGGTCGAGCAGAGCATCATCACGAACTTGGCCTAAAAGAACGGCACGACCGTAGCAAACAGGGAGCAGAGCCGGCCAGTGCGAGCCCGTATTTCGCGTGTTACGGTTCTGAAGGTGTATGCCTGTGGTGTGTGTGTGTACCATGGGCCGGGTGGGAAAATTAATCGAAGAGTGGTTTGTACAATTGGCCAGTGGAATTCTTACGGGTCAACCTACTTCGAGTATCGTCTGCAGGGGGAAAAGTTGTCTTAAGTTGGGAATAGTCTAAAACAATTGCTTTTGAATTGAACGTCAGTATGTATTCGAAATAACCGGCTATAGAAATATTATTGTTAGTTAATGTCTTAATAGTTTTTCTCGATTTAAACGCCTTTCTAATAATTTTTTTCTATTTTATTCTTCTCATTTTAGGTCCCAGAACGAACTGTCGACAATAGACACATTCATCATTCAATTCTTATCGTGCTTTGCACTTTCGAGAGGCACCGGCAGACACGGTTTTCCAGACCACCCTATGATAAATCAGTCTGAAGGGAGAGAGTGGTTCTCGAAGCTTTGATATGGTTCACATTTTTCCATTTTCACCGGCCTCTCGGGTCTGGAAATGGGACTGTGAGCTTGTGCAGAACGTCGATCGATAGACGCGCTACTACGGTTAAGCACCGAACGAAAACACATTTTACAACGACGATTGGATTAAGTGCTAAAGTGCTGTAAAACTGCTGCGAAGTAGAGAAGGACACGCATATGTGCAACCGATACGCAACCACCCCAAACACCACCGATTGCGCATCGCCATTGCATGGTCACCACCTTGGTGTTGGCTGGTGCTGTGGTCATCGACCAGACAAGCACCGGCTAGCTACCGTCGATCATCGGTGCAGAAAGTAGTGCGCTCATGTCCTTGCCCACGTTACCGCAACCGGTGGAGACTGTTGGAGACGCAACAACACAACACGACGAATCAAAGCCCACAAAATTTCGAACCACGTTTATTCGATTCGGTTGCAAAGTCGATCGAAAAACAATCTGCTGCACGACAAACCCACCTCCACCACTACTAAACGGGTGGCTATTCGTATGCAATAGAGATTTCGGTTTGTTTTTCCTCTCCGGTAATGGTCGAAACGCTTTCCTCGTTGTCACCACTATCGCGGAGCATTATCGCATCACAAGTTTTCTGGTGACTCTAAAATCAGGCTCGTATCACCGGCGTATGGCGTACCGCGGAACGTCGAACCTTGAAAGCAAAGGGGTAGAAAATTAGGCTCAAAAAACTAGTAGCAATCGGCGGACTAGCGGACGGACTACTGGCGCTATATCGGGCTGGCGGCTTTAAGTGCCAGTTACGCGTTTGGGTGCATAAATTGAATGTGAATGAGCTGTACTAGGGGTTGATTCCTCGTTAGAAAGTGTATGAGTTTGGGCACGCGGGTTTCTTTTCGCATCATCGAGGACGATGACAATTATATCACGGTATCCTGTCAGTGCTTTGGGTGAATTATTGAGGTCTGCCGGTGTGCTGAGTTAGCTCGCGCCACTCATCTTTATCGTGCGGCGGAGTTTCGCGGTAAGGTGGACGGACGGTGGCAAGGTTACGGAGTGTATGTGTGGTTAATGTGGCGTTGCGTTTTGCTGAAAAATCACTTTGCTATGATAGAGTGAACATGAATCGTTCATTATCGATCCGTTCACCGAACGCCACCACCGGGGTCTCCTCATTGCTTATAGAAAGCATTCGAAAGCGTCCAAACATGCGTTTGACAGTTGATGTAGTGTAACTTAAGAGGTTTTTTATTCGTTATCTAATATCATTGTGTCGAGTATATTCGTTTGTTGTTAAATTGTTGTAGATCTAAAATATGTTTCCATTATTCTTGACGACGGTGTCTTTATAGCCGAGTGAAGTGTGTGAGTGAATGAGTGATTAACTAATAGCTTAATCCTAGTGTGATAAAGATATGTAAATAAGCGAAACGAAATTGCAGCATTAGATATTGTAGTGTAAGCTAGAGCAATGTATTTATTCGATGCAAATTCCATTCCACCCAGAATCAATACGACCTGCTGCGTGCTAGTGCGTGCGTGCTACTAGAGAAGAGTGTACACGATGCGAATGGAAAAATGATGCATTTGCGAAGTGGAAATTTTACCAGTGATTAGAGTGTGAGAGTGTGTGTGTGTGTGTAGCATAAATCTCGGAGTACGGATACCTTCGCACAGCAACGCCTTGCCGTTACATCAGCAGCAGCAGTAGCAGCAGCAGTCGTCAAAGGAAATAGCTAGCCAACATGAAGCGCACACCGCGAAAACCCAGCGTATCCGGATTCAGCGTCGATCGGGAAAGTTTGGCCGAATGGGCAAAGGATAAGCCCCTCAGCATACTGCAACTAGATCCGGCAGATCGTGCTGTACTGAGAATAGCAGGTATGTGAGAATAGACGATTATGCTTCAAATTAAAAGAAATGGGAAGAGGAGTATATGTTTGCTCTTCAAGTGTCATTAGGACCTAAAAAGCTCAGTACCCTTAAACTCTAACTAGGCAACTCATTGCGGCGTGACCCACCGTGACCTGAGTAAAGTTTTCTAAAATTGCAAGGGCCAACCATCCCCCGGTCGGTTAGGTCACAATCTATTTTTGCTGAGTCAAGACACAAGAACCATGAATCGACCGACGATGACTTCAGACGATATTTGTCGCCGGTTGCGTCAGGTGCTGGTAGTGCTGGAAGTTACGCCACCACCTGAATCATAGCACGTGGACGAACAGAAGGCACAGTCTGCCCGACCAAATGGACGTAACCCGGCTCCGGCCAGCAAAGCGTCCCTTCCTTCTGGGTGAGCTGTTTATTTCCGAACTTGACATAAATTAGCAGTCTCGTTCTAACCGGCCGTGCGTCAAGGTTAAGGGTAAACGTAGCTAGCGTTTGAAGGTTACCCAACGAAGGAGGTTGTCACCAAAGCCGGCCTCTTCTACCTGTTCTGGTGGAGCACTTGAGCCCTGGAACGAGAGCCACTCGAATTGGACCGTTTGTTTGGGGTTTTCGTTTTTCCTCGCGCAGCAGTGTATCAAATTTGGGTTCACACTTGACCGACACCTGATTCTTGGAGGTTGTGGTTCGGTAAAGGTTGAACCCACCCAAGCTCGATGGTATTATGTTTTGAGATATCGACAAAGACTCATCGATCATTGAAGTTTCGAGTATTGCCTTACTTCCAATCTGTCAGTTTGGGAACGCTTGTTCAAAGGCACGTGCTCGGCTGCCATTTTGTCTATTGGCTATCAATTTGGTGGTGACTACCCTGCTGGATAAACAGTGTGTCAATCGATTAGGTTGTCATCGCGTCTGACCTCCTGCCCAGCAGTCAACGCGTATAGACAGCTGGCACGGGTGGAATTCCATTTTGACCTTTGACTGGGCTGTAAAACTTCACTGTCAATTATAATTCCCTTTATCATCATCGCGGGTGCCTGGTGTTGATTTTTGGGGCGCAGTTTTTGGAAGAAGCTCCATGACATGATTGATTGCTGATAGCGATTTGACGTTCACTGTAAAGGCGTGAAGAAGCGTCAGTGCTTTTGGAGGAAGCTTTTGCTGGCTATAATCGAATAGATATAATACATTTTACATCAGCAGAAGGGAACTTATATTAAATTGTTGATCCTACACCTCGATGTATATCCTGTTAAAATCCCCTTCAAACCGAGTCAGCCGGTTATGCAGGACCTTAAAGACGTATTGAATTGCATAAACGTTGCCTGTGGATTAAGGTTCTTTAGCGGGCCATCGCGTGAAGCCCTACCTGTGTACGGTGCATGAAATTCAATCGACGCTTTCGGCCACGACGTACCTACGTAGGTCTGGTTTTCGGGTTCCAGAGCCGGGGCGTCTGGTCTGGTGAATTTGGATAACGCTATAAACACGGTCGGGCGCAACACAACCATAACATGTTGAACTGTGCAAGAACGGGAATGGAGCAATCATCAATCAAACCGATTGATTGGGAGCTTTAGCTTTTTTGGGCTGCATGTAATCGATATGCGCGAAGGGAGAGTTGAGAAAAGGTAGCAAACAAAAAACAGGCACACACACACAAATGCCGAAAATAATAACAATTTCTGTAAGGTTTCTCGCTGTGCGGTTTGGCAGGTCAGAATGTGTTGGGCGTGAGTGTGCAGACAGCTGGGGCACCATGAGTGTTCGTGGAAAAAAAGCCTCCAAACCGTCTGATTATGTTCGGATATCCGTCTCTCTTGAACACGATATTAATTTAATGTATTTATTTGTTGTGCCTATCAATCGAAACGATGAAGCTTTTCTAGCAACAGATTGAGCATTTGCAGCAACAATAGGTAATGCTTGGCATGCATTGCGTGTGAATAGGTCTCCATTGACGGGGGGTACCATCAGTAGTAGTATCGTGAACGAGGCTTTTACGAGCTTTAGGGTCAAGTGGAGTGCTTGAGTCATCATGTTCATCGCTCATAAACGTTCTAGGAACATCCATTAATGATGGCGGTGGTGGTGTAGTTTTCTAAAGCACCGCTTTGCGGTCCTGCAAGCAGAGGAACAATGCGCTCGCACTAAAGACGAAACCAATTGTACGGTTGTGCTGCGAAAAGCTAAAAACTCATAAAAGCCATCACTTTACCGACTGGGTGACGAAGCGGCGCCAACCATATTGATGGCCAATGACGTCACGGTGTAGAGAAAAGAATGAAAGGGATAGAAGGAAGCTCCCCGATGGGTGTTGCGGCGTACCTTCACAGTCACAGACTTGAAGTTCTTTTGGTTGGTGTTTGCATTTCTCAGTTGCCACATATGGAGTGATGGCGATGGGGAAGGAATCACGCCCCAAGAATTTGATGCGTTTGTTCCGGTTCCGAAGCTACGCGGAAGGTTGAACAGTTTACGCAATCGGAGCTGTTTGCCCGTCTTATCAACCACGTGGCGAACGATGCGTATCTCCCGTACAAGGGGTGTCAAATGGTGAAGGAAATCGGACATGTTTTTTTTTTGGGCGATATTGACGCATATCACATGTCTGGTGTGTAGTTTTGGTGTATTTTTCTAATTAAAATTTTGTCTTGAAAAATATGTCCGACACACAGCGCACCAAGCTAGAACCGGCGGAAGAAAAAGGAAATCCTATTTTGGGGATTATTTTTTTGCTATTGACAAATTGGTTTTTCTTTTTATTGCAACAGGGAATACCTTTTTTGTTGGAGGTTCCGTATCGTGAGTGGATAAGCCAACGGTGTTTAACTAGTGATTAGATATGGTTCGGCTGAGGATGGGAAACATAAACTGCGAGAGAGGAGATTAAGGCTGGTTTGGTCAGGGATTGTATGTAGTATTAGCCTTGCTGAAGTTGAAAATAAGGTGCAGTTTACCAGATTTCGAATCACGTCCACACCAAGTCGAGGAAGCCAGAAATGGCGGAACGAGGACAACCACAACGAGGTACAAGATGCGGTGATGCAATAGCATTGATTCTTTTTTGTAAACTCTTTTCGTGAAATGATAAACAATATCATTTATTGAAAATGCTTCAGATGACAGGGGAATCAAATGCCTCATATTGTGAAGTTACCAGATGATATTGTAATTGAAGCCGATAGTATTGAACACGGTCCGTCAGCGCTCGGCTAAGTGCGTACAATATCAACGGCTACTATGACAAAATCATCTGAAGACTTCGCAATAAAAAATATTTGATTCCCCTTTAATCCCCTGAAACCGTTGCTATACCAACTAGCTTTGATTACCATTTCATCTAAGGAGTTTGCAATAACAATGGATACTATTGCAATATCAACTGAAAACCGCTGTAATTTTTTTATCTTTACTGTTTTGTTTCTTTTATTTAATTCATGCTCATATTACTTTGGTCTGGTTCTTATTTGAGTTTAATTTAGTTTTAACTGTTTTTCTAGAACACTAAATTGGTTTTAACAGTTGTTATCTGTTTTTTCTTCTTTCTATGTGTTTTCGTGTTATTTCTTACATTTTATATCCTGCACCAATTTACATTATTACGAAATTGTTACATGACACTGCTAAAGCTTGCCGATACTTCTCACTTTCAGCTTTTATGACTATGCATTGTGTTCAATCTGAACAGCGCTTGAATGAGTTTGAAAGTGAAGTCCTCGTTAATAATTTTTGCTTCAATAATACATAAACCTCGCTGTCGGACTGTAATCGGGCTCGTTGTAAGCCTAAAGCACACTTATCCCCGTACCGTACCTGTAAAGCTGCCAAACGAAAACTATTTGTAATTCTAATCGGTGGAAAATATTGGAAGCTACATTTATTAAACCATGTTTAAACCATGGGCAAACGGAAATCGAAAAGGTGAACGAAAAATAGTTCAAATGGTGGGGTTTTGTTTTCTGTTGGTTTGCTGAAACTCTCGCCCGCATGGCATGACAGCAGGCGATATAGGTTCGGCTGTCGGTTTTTTTTCTTCTTCTTCTGGTGAACAAACAACAAATGCGTGAACTACTAGCATCTTCGGTAAAGTTGCGGTGGTCGTGTACGCACTAATGCGAACGCATACGCACACATACTGGTCCCAGGTTTGCCTTCTTGGAATGTTAGTTGTGCGGGAGATTGTTCGCTTTTTCAGGTGAGCGAGATACACCTGAATCGACTTTATTTAAATTTCGACTGGAACGTACCGGAACC
This sequence comes from Anopheles stephensi, assembly GCF_013141755.1. NCBI lineage: Eukaryota > Metazoa > Arthropoda > Insecta > Diptera > Culicidae > Anopheles > Anopheles stephensi. The sequence continues at coordinate 18,005,695 of NC_050202.1, read as the reverse complement.
GGGAGGAAGGAATCGGGTTGTGTGTTACGTGTACCGCCATGTGCTGTTGAAAGCGAACCGGCGAAGACTGACAGAATACGAATCTTGCGATTGAATAAATTTGGGGGAACGATAAGGGATTGGCAAACAATGTTAACGATCGCCTACGCTTCACTGTATGCAGATTGGCTTTGTTAATTGAATTTAAAATAATTGTGAATGAAAATTGGCAAGCTTTGGCATATTGCTGCATATTAAGAGATCGAGTGCAAAATATTCGGGATATTTGTTGTTTCATAACAATACTGTTTGGAGCGGGAATCAATTAAGGGTCCTCCATAGATGGAGCCGTACGATTTCGGAAGAGAACACAATTTATTACGGATTCTCTCCACGTATTGATTTAAATTATTGAGTTCCTATCACCCTGTGGATTTTTGGGGTTGCAATTTTTGCTAACATCGTAGTAAAGATTACATCTCAAGCAAGTAAATCAACTACTTGAGTAGCGTAATTATGCACCAAAAAAAGCTCCACCCTAAGAGGAACTCATATTCTACACCAACCGAGTGATTTCATCCGTCAGCGGTTAAATATTTGTCCAACACTCCACATCGCCCGTGACGACGTGGCGACGACGGATGAGTTGATGCGGCGAGGTCCATCTAACGGCTCACTTGGTAGAGTGGTAGTCAAAATCGGCACAAGTAAATATGTGTCTATCCACGCTTCGTAATGGATTATCAGCAAATCAAATAACGCTTCTTGAAGCATTCCAACAGTTGTATCTCTCTCTCTGACGCTGTCGACTCACCGGGGGTGAGTTGATCTTTTTTCCGAATCGGAGTGGTTTGATTGAACGATTTTCTATCGCTTGTCCGATCGCACCGTCGCACAGTGGGACGCATATTTCTACTAAATTCTTGCCTGGTGTGGAGTGTGAATTGAAAGTTGGAATTCTTTTTTCAGGCAGTGCTCTCACTCGTTCTAAGTTCAAATGGCACAAGGTGTTTGTGCGTTTTTCTTAAACAGTGGAACATCGTGTCTCCACGGTTTTCTGAAGTTGGACGAGACAGAACCAAGATTAATTCTAATCGACCAAATTACTCGGATTAGCCCGATCTTCATTCTATTATGGCCCTATGGACCAGTAACCGGCCTATTTGTGTGGACCCTAATCGACGTGGTCTTTGCTGTTGTTTGCAATGCATCGGTCGTGCCTGTGTCAGGCAGGTGCTGTGTGAACTCCTCTACGTTGCCGAGGCCGAGGTGCTATCGATGCTGGGAACGTAGTAACGTAATTATCTCGCATTATTGATTTAATTGAGTAGATTAATGGTGTATGTTGATTGAGCTCGGGCGGTGGTTACACATTTCGAATGTCTTGATTAATATCACTGTACAGCGCTCCACACACGTACACACCTCTTATCAATGGTCAATAAATGTAGTTGCTTACATGGAAGTCCCGGTGTTGGGTGTCGTTAGGCATGTGATGACTTGCTGTGCCTCGGGGACATTTCGAGCAATCGTTCAGGAATGCCTCAGGTGATAGGGAAGACGTTTATAAGGGGAGGTATTTATGGTAGGCGATAATTGAGTAAATGAGATTGTTAAATTGTACAATTTGGTAATAAGGTATTAAATGGAAGTCGTTTCAAAATTGTAGGGAGGTGTTTTAATATGCCTTAAGCTGTCGAATTAGAAAAAAAGACCGGCCTACTGACATCAGAGTTCAGTTGAGTACAGTTGAGTTCAAAGAAATGAATTATAGCAAATGAATTATAGCAAAGTGACAGATGAACCAGTAGTAGCAGATGAACACAGAATAAGAGAGTTCTAATCCATATTTTACAAGTAAATACTACACCAAGTTCTCTGGAACTTGACAAAATCTCTTTCTCAAAATCAGTGAATATTGCACCATGATCGACTCTTCATTAAATCGCAAGTTCATCGATCACGCTCTCTATCATTCCACGCACTGTTCCCACTGTGCAAAACGGCAGCAGCTTCCATCGCATGAACCACAGCTCGACACATCCTCTTGAACTTGAACTAGACACACAAATTCTCGAGATAGTGATGCCGATGCACTGGTGCTGCCCTCGGAGCATGCAGAGAGAGAGATGCTCGTGCCCCTCTACTCATGCTACTCACATCACGGCCATGTGATCTTGGTTGATCGGGTTTTTTTTGTTGCCACTGTTGCCACTGTTGTTGCTTCTGCTCCCATCCATGGTTGGGCCCAGGAATCTACGGTGCACATATAAACAAAGCTGCGATTGCGTTGTGTAATGGTTGAGTAAATTTTACATTCGTTTCAGAGCACAGCAGAACGGTGAGAGCGAGCGAGATTAGCTATTTTTAAGCGATGCGCCCCTTTCCCAGTTTTGTCGCTGTTTTGTATATGGTTGGTAGGTTGTGTCTTTCTTTCTTGCTCCTACATTCGGTGCCTATGGGAGTGGATAGTGGAGCAGCTTCTGGCAGTTGTTGACGAAGGGGGAGGGTTATGGATTAGATTGTGGGGATGATGATGGCATTCGGTGGTGCTAGTGCTAGGTGGGTAGTAAAAGGTTGCTAATGGGGTTGGAACGGAACGAATATGGCGACTGAGACTGAAGAGTTCATTGACTAGAAGACAGTTCCGTTTCGAAGCGCGAGAAGCATGGTTTTTTGGGGAAAAATATTCATACGGATCGTCCACAAGAAGTTTAGGCTTCAAACGTCTAATTTGAACGTATAAAACCCTTACGATCGTGATCTTTCAAGACTTTACAATTCCTATACGATTTTTAATTCATTTTTAAATTGCACACTTGAGCAACCCATTACGCTACTCCGGGTAATTGGCGACCATTTATCTGCGAAGTCAAACAAAGCATGACGCCCGTTTTATGATCGATATTGGGTGGATTGCAGCAACAAACAATAAAGGCGCACCGTTTATTGGTTTTGTTGTGCTTTATTGCAAAATTAAAGTGTTATAAATCAATATTTTGCTCCTTTTCCACAGGAGCATAACACAAAACAGTTTGTCATAAATTTTACTGTATTAAGCGTTGCCACCACTTCGGATGGTGTAATTTAAAAAAAAAAAAACAGGTCTTGTGAACACATGTGAAAACATATTTTGTAGTATTCTGAATTGGCAATGATGGAGCACGCTAAGACAGCACACTAGATCCATATTTAGCAATGGAACGGCTAGAAATGGAAACGCAAATGGAACCAGGGGGGAAGGGGGTTTGGGGTGCGGGTTAAGGTGGTATTTGATTAGTTTTTAATTTAACCATCCAGCCAACAACCTCCTATAATAATCATTCAATTCATTGATTTTATGGGCCAAACTATCATTTGATTATGCGAGCTCGCTCAGCTATGGCAGCGGGATGGACGAAGCAAATCCACGTCTACCGACGACGAGACGCGAGATATAGAGGCGAGTTTAACGATTTAATGCGTACCGGAGTAGATTGTCCAGTTAATTTGTCCTCATCGGCCGAGAGTTGAAGAAACTTGACTTTTTGATGCATGAGAAACGGGCAAACGATCGTGTGCACCACCTGTGTTGTGTGCGGTGGGTTATTAGGCTTGATTTTTAGGGCCTAATCTGCGCTGGAAATGGGTCCGCCTGTTGATAGGATTTAAATTTCAATTTGAATGAGAAGAAATTACCGGGGCTGCTGCTCCGGTTGTGCTCTGGTTAGCGTGGAGCGGTGCGTATGGGATGTAGAGCAGGAGACTCATTATATTTAAAATACCAAATTACCCCAAGGTGGTGCTCTTAAGTCGTTGCAAGTCTAGCTGGAAGGTTTTGTGCGACTCGATTTTCTTTGTGCAAGGAACTTTGTACTTCGTAACTGGCATAGAATATGTTAAATTCAATGCATTTTGAGGTAAGCTGTCGAGGCTTAAGAAAGCATAAGGCATCGTCATGGTAGCCGTTTTCATGGACCTCGTTTGACGTAGGGCTTTGAAGCTGGTCTGCTGGTTCTGGTAATCAAGAAATCAAGATTTACCGGACAAGGGTGCCGTTGTGGAGCTTCTGGTCTGATGAGCAGGGGTGAATCTTTTGGGGTTTTCAAGGTGGACGTCGTCGGTAGATATGCTGACGTATTCCATGCAGTGTGCCAAGCAATGACGTAGTTTATGTTAATTTTTGTCTTCACTAAATAGGACAGTTAAATTCTTTATTGTATTTTATTATACTAAATTAAATATTATTCATATCAATTACTAGTCGTAACACATTTGACTATATGGTAGAGATAGAGTTAAAAAACGTGTTGAGTGTTTGAATTTATGCTACAGTAATTTTTCTCCCTCAAACACACACATTTTGACCACGAGTGTATAAAGTCTCTGCTTCTACCATCTGGAGGAAGTCGATGAAACCCCATGAAACGGTACCTTGCCCATATCTAGATTATGCGCTGCTACCCAAATTATGGGTTCTGGAGACCGACCTCTTCTTCCCCCGCCACTGGATGTTCTGTCTGGGCTTGATGAGGGAGGGCCTCTGCAGCACACGTGTATTATTAAGTTTTGCTATTTCTTTCCCTGCTTTTCAATTTTAATTTCCGCCGTTGTTCTGCATCCATGCACGCGCGCCACCACTGCGCCGGCGTGGTCGACTGAATTGGTGAAGCGTTCGCTTTGGATGCTTGTTTATGGAGAATGTATGGAAAATATACTGCAGCTAGTTTTTGATAACTCTTCAAGAGAAAAAAGGTAGCTTTACACCCCTTTTTTATCAATAAAGTCAATCATCACCTCCCTGTAATGCATGCGTTCCCATAAGTTTAACGATGAAATTATGACGTCACCGTTAAACGGCCATTATGCTCCTGGATAACCGTTCTTTTCAGCTCCGTTAACGCTCTTTAAAGAATCATAACCATTTTTCAAAGAAAAGAAACGAAAAAAAAAACGACAGCTCGACTTCGAAGAGCAGCTAATCGTCTTCATCTTAGCCGAACAGCAGATGCACACACAAGATTCAGTTTTACGGAAAGAAAAAACTGAGAGAAAAAATATGCTTCCTCGCGCTGGATGGTAGTCAGCACGAGAGGCGGGGGCTACATTCCAATGGAGCATTGGTTTCGGTTTGGAATATTCTAAACTTCTTTTCTTCTTCTAAACCCTGAACGAACCACATTTGAACATGTGTTTCTGTAGTGTCGCTTGGAAGAAAATGATTGGTTCATTCCTAAAATTCCTCAATGTATTTTGTGTGACACTGTTGGCTTAGTTGGAGCGATGCACGTCAGCAATAGATTGTCGCCTGTCGTGGTCTGTCTGGTAGAGGATGAAAATGTAATTTTTAAGTAGATTTTCCACTCGGTCTAGAAACGTAAAAGAGTAAGATGCTCAGAAGTCCTCTTATTCGTTCGTATGTGAGAAAGGACAATCTCTCTCTTTCTCTCTTCTTGTCAATCTTCTCAATGAGAGTAAGTATCAGGTGTACTAGACTCCATGACATCACGTCGTTATATAGTCAGTCATTACTGCGGGGGAACGGTCCGGATGGGATTTTAACCCCGGTCCTGCCTAATGAACATCAACGCCGTTTTCGCCTATTCCACGGGGCCGCCCAATGGTCAATATAAGAGCCGTTAAATCAATGAGCTATTTAAACTGGTCATGCCTCGGTTGGCTGATCATGTCAGGAGAATGATACCGGACCACCCAATCGATAAGCCCGAATTGAGATGAAGTGAGATGGTGTTGATGCGTCCGCCAGAACTCATGGGATATTGGGCTGTTGCCCGTTAAATCAATGAGCTATTTGAACTGGGCAGGCTTCGGTTGGCTGATCATGTCAGGAGAATGACACCGGAAAACCCAATCGATAAGCCCAAATTGAGATGAAGTGAGACGGTGTTGATGCGCCTTCCAGAACTCATGGGATATTGGGTTGGTGGAAGACGGCACTTAACAGTAAACGGTATCGAGGACTTCTGTAGCAGGCCAAGACCGTATAGCGAGTCAGTCTGTCTATACACAGAATTTGTGATTGATTATACTCAGGTCCAGGTTGTATATACATCACAAAGTCTGATGTTACCCACGAACAAAAGGAGTGGCGGCTCATTTGATGTGCATTTATTATGTGCTAATTATGTAATTTTTCACCCCATGCTTCAACCTCTGGACACAAGTCCGTTGCACTGACATTGAACCGTCGCGATAAAAGATTAATTGATAATGAACGGGTGACGTGAGTTGAAAATTCAAGGCTATGGTTTATCTCACAGTTAAGCTTGTAGGATTCAATACATTTCCTGATAACACTTCCAAATTCCATATAACATGTGGTTTCGTTACCTGTTAACGAAAATGGTATATTTTGTAACTAATGTAACAAACTAAAAACAAATGCAAAACAAATAAATAATAATCATCATCACCGTGACTAATGAAAATCTGATGCAAAAGGTTAATATCTTCTCCTCGCGTGCACAATTTATTGCTCGCATGCCAAATGTGACCGGCGAAATCCATGCAATTGGGTGGGATGTGCGTGCAATGTTTTCTTTTAATGAAACCGCTTCGCGGCGGCCGCCCGTACACGTACGCTGAAATTGCTCGTGCGGGTGCTGAAATTGCGCGTGCGGGTGATGTTGTTGATGGTGAAGGTTTTAAGTAATGCTTGACGAGATGCTGGTCAAGCTGTGAGTATGTGAGCTTGAACGCTGATGGGAGTTGAGACTTTGACTTTGGTGCACCGTCGAACCCCAGGCTCTTGGGGAGGGTGTGTATGTAATGTCGTGTGAAAACTGTTCTCACATTATTTCGCAATCGACAAACAATGGAAAGATTTTGAAAAAAGAAAACAACAAACGGAGAAGTAGAAATGTATCAGCATTTTCTCACTTGACGTTAGATGATTTAATTTGCATTGACCTCAGCGGATAGGGCATTCGGTCAAGGTGGTGGTGGTCGGATTGCCGCTAGCCAATGTAATTATAATTGAGCTCCAAACAAAAATAATTAGTCGATCGTTTTCTTCATCGGTGCTCGGTATGATACGCAAGAATTAAGCAAACGTTGAGCCAATTGACACGTAAAATTAACCCAAAAAAAGATGGACCTTTGGATATTGGACCTTAGGAGTAGATCTTTACTCCAAAGATTTTATTGTCACCTTTGTAAAGTAAGGTCAAGTCGATAATAATAAGCTAGGTCCCTAGTAAGGCTTACAGATTAAATAAGCCCTTTGGAGGGCTGGGTCAGATAAAATTAGTTGATTTGCTTGGTTAACATCATACTAAGGTGTTAAGTAAATTTGAATTTTATTAACAATTTTTTTATGGACTATATGAACATGTAAGGATTATTTTAGTCTTAGTGGATATGAATTTCCATTTTATAACGTCGTATTTCAACAGAGCTGTCAAAACTGAGCGATTTGTTTACACTCTCCAGGGTTTCTCAAGCCAAATGAATGTGAAACATACGAACGAACGTGTGTGTGAAACATACGAATGTGTCTAATGTAGTAAATTCGGCTAAAGTTCGAGTAAAGTACCAAAGCGGCCCCCACCTCCTCCCTCCCACCACTCATGAACACTCTCTTTTAGCTACTGAGTTATCGAAAGGGGACTGTTTTTTAGACTTTTTACTACAAATATTTATTTATTTATTACTTATAATTATTATAATTTATTATTACAACACATTTACACATGCTGTTATAAACATTAATATCTCAGCAGCCGAAAGTGATCCTATTTCAGACTTGGGCCTTCATTTTCTTTAGCTCTCGAGAAAATTCTGAATGGGAAAAATAATATATTTATCCAGAAACTCTTAAACAACTTGTCTAGAATTTTTAAATTACTTCTTTTTGTTGTTCGAATGCCTTCTTCTATCAGCTACAACTCAACGCTATGGGATTTCGCAGCTGAATGAAACGACTTATTTTTGCTGTTTATGGCCCTTGCGGTTTTAAATGCGAAAATGGCGTTACTGCTGAGTATCGGCTAGGGGTGTGTGCGTGCGAATAGCAGCACTGGAAGAAAACAACCCGAGGAAAAGAACCCCCAGCCCGATTATCTCACGCTAGGGATCTGGGGCAAAGCTAGCTAGCCTAGCACACTCTAGACCTTGCTTTGCGGCCAACAACGATATTCACCTGCATCTCCCATTCTTCCCTACTTCCTGCAAGGGAGGAAGTAAAAGGTGTTTGTAACTCGACTTTTTATTTGGTTCAACAAGTGGCAAAGCTTTGGGTGTTTTTTTGTTGTTGTTGTGTTTCTTGCTGCTACTTCATCGAATCAACCCATTTTCTGCTGGCCACATCCGTTCTTCCGCTTACTTCCTTCACGGTGTTTCCTTTCAATTCCAGATCTGAATGAGAGTTTCCAGTGGGGTGTATCTGTGTGTGCCTGTTTTTTTGCTATCTTAATTTCCCTGTTGAAGCTGTTGTTTGCGTGTTCCTCACTGAAAGAGGTGCACGCATGTGTATGTGTGTGTGTGTGTGTAGAGAGTGCGTATGCAAGTAGCGCATAAATTTTAACTGCACCATGAATACTACCACCAGCCACATGAAAGAAGGGACCATCATCGCTCTTGTGCATCTTTTTGCTGCTCGATAAAAGCCAAGAGCACCTACGACAAGCACCAGCACCCATTCATACGCCAGGTGGAGTTTAATTAATATATGATTAATTAAGAAATTTTCCAACCTGCCCTTTTTGCTGCTGCTGCTTGCCAAGCGCGTATTTCCTTTGCTATTTGCACACTTGTAAAACGCAAAAGAAACAAAAAAACGTCTTTAAAGCTCTGGGAAAGCTTTCGCGTTCGGTTTTGTGTAGTTGTGTGAATGGGCTGACGGTAGTGGAAGTAGTAATAGTAATTCCGTTTGCATTTTACGCCAGAAAAAAGGGGAGTAAAAAGACTTAAAAAAGCGCAGTACACACAACATAAACATCATCGGAAAGAGACGCACACCAGAAGAAAAAATACGATTTTGCAAAAATTATTGGTTACCCACGGCGGCGTGTTTAGAAAGCGTCCTAAAGGAAAAGCGCGCGCGCGTATGTGTGTGTGTGTGCCAAGGAAAATGGGTGGAAAGAGAGGAGAAAAACGAGGAAAAATTATATTGTTGGTATTGGCCATTTCACTCGCACTCGTTCCACGCGCCGATTGCCACTTGCTGTCTCATTGGGACCGAGTTGGTTATCTTCCGACTGCAACCCTTTTTTTGCGACTGACTTCTTTACGGGGAGCAATTTTCCTTCCCGCAGCAGCACTACAATAAGACCGTGGTGGTAGTGGTGGGTACGTTTTGCAAACGTTTCTGCATGCCACGCATATGCATTCTTGTCAGTCATATCTGCACAATCGCCAAGATTGGACCGTCGCCGTTTTTGGTGTGTAATCGCGCAGTTTTACAGTCTCGCTTTCAGGTGAAGATCGGTTTCCGGAGGTGCTGTTGTGGGATGAAATTAGGAAAGAAAAATGAAGCAGTTGGCATTTTCTACTGCTCTATCCCCGCTGCAAGTGTTTTAGATTGGTGGCCATTTGATTTTGATGGTGCCATTAGCAGCAACTACAGTGGAAAAATGCATCCAACTGCAACGAATCCGTTGGCCCTATAGCTGTTAAAGCTGCATATTTGTGTGTGTGTGAGTGTGTGTGTGCAGAGATATGTGGGTGTTATGTTTTTGTACGTGTGCAATGGTGTGCAGTGCTGGATGGATGGAAAATGATTCATTAATTCGTTCTGCTGGGTGTTCCGGGGTTTTAGTGCAGTGATTAATGGCTTGCCATTTTTTTTATTATGTTGTATGCGTCTCTGGTGTGCTTATCGCGTGTGGTGTGTACACCTTATATGGTGTAGCCAAGATAAGAAGTGATAATATCTGCTGATGATGCAGTGCAGCTTGTTTTACAGCTCGCGGTTTGTGCTACAGGCTTCTTAATTTTGTGAAGTTTTCTTGTATTTTTACGATCGAGATTGTGGTTTTTTATTTTCTTAAACTTATCTTCTGATATAATTTTCTGGGTTTTTTTTTGTGTGTTTTATCCCTTTTTGGGAGGTTTAGTACAAAATCTGCTCAACAAACAAAGCTTATTGCCTAATAGTGGGTAATTGTGGGAAGTTTTCCTTATTTTATTTAAAGTCAATAAGACGACAGCTGAAGCTCTTTGGAAGATTATGAGATTTTATGTGGATGGTGCTTAATGCGAATCAAGATGTCGAATATGGTTCCAACGTTTCAAAAATGGTAACTTCCACCTTCGATAAGACTGCCTTGAGAATTGCCTTTAGAAAAAAAAAACTCCTTACAAAAGCATGATGAGCTGGCTTCTAGTCGAGGAGTAAGCTGCTAAGCCTTAGGCTGCATTATTTAAGAATGGCCCAATAACAAGGAACATCAAGGGTTCCTCCATGACCTGATGCCGGCAGATGTCGACCCGTTGTTCATCTCTATCTCAAACTTTATCTCATCCACCTTAGTCTTCAGAGGTCTAAAGGACCGGTCTTCACGTATACATAGAAAATTTGCTTTACTCCTGGTTTGCCTCCAAAGTGTTCCAAAATTTGCCTGAAAGGAGTCAAAAAGACATAAGAAATTATGGCATAATTTTGTAAGAAATTATGGCAAATCCAAATCCAAATTGAAAGGCTCTGGTGGGCTAGTCATGCCATAAGAATGATTCCGGACGACCCATTCCTCAAAGTCCCGTGAGGCCGTACACATGGGCATGTGAGGTGTGTTTGGGCGAAGTTGAGATGGAATTATGGTGTGGATTGGCGTGGAGGCTTAGTTGTGGGCCTTTCTACTATATGCTTCCAAACTTGCTGCCTTTTATTTTTGTTGAACTATAAGTAAGCTCCACTTATTTCTACCACGTATCAGTCACGGTACCAGATAATCCCCCTGAAAACTTTTAATTAATTAATTAATCAACTACCCAAACATACCGCACAGGGTGTGGCATTTAATGTGCTGACAGAGAATACACTTGACCACACACACAGAAACGCCGCGTGCCTAGCGATAATTAGTTTTGCAAAGACACCAAAGACTCTGTCAGGTTTGTTTTGTACAACCTGTTGTTAACCGTACGTCATGAAATTATGACATTTATGACCGACCTTGTGCCGGCAACTAATCACACCGTAAAATTTGACTGAATTGAGCAAGGCAGGCAGATACGAGGTTTTCTAGTAGAAGTAAAAACGCTCAACCGCCTAGTTTTGTGCTTTGATTTGCAAGCAAGATAGCTCCGTGAAGAGGTATTTTATTGAAGAAGGTCAAGGGAGTGCGAAAAGAACATTATACTAATCAACCCCGGAACACACGAATACAGTGCCTCCCCCCCAGGGGGTAGGCAGTTTCTCTGCAGACTATTTCTATCATGTGGCTGTTTTACGAGCAATGAGGGGCCAACGCGTGTCCGCTGAGTAGAACCTCCGACCATGAATATTCATCTAAATCAACGTTGCTTAGTTGCACTTTTCGCTTCTTCTGGTCTAACGTTCGGTCCAACCAACGCCACCCAGGCCCGGATGAGCATAGAATCGTTGGCGAGCATATATTTGCATTTAATAATTCACTTGATTTGTGTCCCGGCTTCATTGCAATGTCAGACAAAGGGTATGAAAGTAATAACAGTTCGTTATCACTACTGTTCCACACCATCTCCCCTCTAGGGGCCAGTATTTTGGACAATCGTTCAAAGCATAAGAAGAGGTTGTCGCCTCTTTAGAAAAAGTGCCAAACAGAATGGACCATTTATTCACAGTTCAAGGTGGTAAAATTTGGTCAATAAAGAAAATGGTCCTATTTATTAAACGTAACCACAAGTGTCGGGGGGGGGGGGGGGGGGGGGGTATCTGGATGGTTGGGAATGGGAGAGAAGGACTAGGAGATATCAAGCAGGAAGAAGGGTAGAAGATAGTACAAAAGCTGGTGCTTATGGTTTTTTCTCTTCATTTTTTTCCGCAAATTTGATTTTTACGACCAAAATGTGTTGCATGAGATGATGCAAGGTTTTTGGACAGGAAGCTGATGCTATTCTCAGTGGCAAAAGCAGATGCTTTCAATCAAGAACTTCGTGATTGGTGTCATTCGGTTTGGGGTTTTATTTTTCCCCTAAAGTCTGGCGTTTGCATTTTGCTTGTGCAGCAGCGGTACGTGTCATCACGTATTTATGGCGTAACATTATGAGTGCCAAAAATTATTGGCATTTTTTTTTTGGTGTGTTTTGGTGTTGGCCAAGAAATGATCTCCTCTGGTTTGAAAACATTTGAATAATTGGAAAACATAGTCAGGATAATCGTCCTTAAATTCTTCGAACCGGCTTTCTCAATATGCAGGGCTTGACTATCCAACTACGACAGACATCCACGCAAGAAAGCCAGAAACTGGGACACCAAGAACTTATGTCGCTAAAGACTCACTCAGAGTGCGAAATCTAAGAACTTTTTGTGTGATCCTATCACTGGTGCTCTACAAACTCGCCATGATGTCATACCGACCCCGAGAGGACTCGAAGTCGCGACCACTGGAACCGGTTGTCATTGCGCTTCTGAAACAGCATTTAAATGGAGCCAGCTATTGCTTATGTTTGCTCACTTCAGTCGACCACGAAAAGTCCTATCTATCATTACCCCGGGGGCTTACGCACTACTAGCTAATAGCGCTGCTCGTGTAAACATGCAATTTGCATAAAATAATGCATTAGTAGATCAACGTGCGTGTGCTTAATTCTGGTGAGATCCGGTGAACGCACGAATGACATTCAGCCATGAATTGATTGACAATAAAACTCCTTGAATTTGAACTTGATGTGCTTCTAGCCAATCTGCATAATATATTCGATATCAGCTCTCTAAACGACCAGGTGACAACCCCATCACAGAGATGACCCTTCTGGAAAGGCAAGGGCACACAGAAATTGTTCGCTTGATTGAGCCCAGCCGTTCATTTGTGGTCGGCACAACCGTGTGCAACATTGTTAGCGAAGAAAACTAGTAAATGACGCCATGCCGGTGGCGGCATGGCATCCCTATATAAATCTATGCAATTTCGTTCGTCACACCCTGGACGTTGTTGTAGAGAGGGGCGGGGTGAAAAAACCTTCACAAAACCTATGATCTATTGCGAAACCAAGGCGTTGCTGCTGCCTCACGCGGTGTGCTGTTTGTGCCACTGAAAATGTCACAGCAGAGGTTAGGGTAGCAATTTGTGGGGTAGGCAGCAGCACAATAGGACAAATGCGTTCTTAATTACTCTTCACAGTGGAGACCGCCATTTGAATCTATCTGTACAAGGAAAAAAAAAACCTCACCAATAAAGGTTAAGAGGTGCAATTGAAGTCGTAGTGTGTTGTGGTTTGGGTGATTGAAAAAAGTTGTTTAATAGCTCGCAAGAATTTTCCAACCAGCCATCAAACCACACCTCCAAGAAGTTTTACGATCTTCCGCAATATGGTCCTCTGACGCTACCCACCACCAGATGGCGTTTTAATGTCTAATTTTTTTTCTCGATTGGTTTAAACATGTTTGCTGCTGAGCTCACCGCACATTGCGGAGTCGCGATAATAAAGCAACAATCACACACTACAATTAGCACAATGATCCCGCCGCGGTCACGCTTTTGCAAATGCCCATTTGTTGAAGTAGGTGGCGTGGGAAGAAGTGCACTAAAGTGGACTGTGATGGCGCAGCGGCGGTGGCTATCAAAGTCGATCACGTGTAAAAATAAAACAGATTTTTTGCTGGGTGGGTGGATTGGGGTTGAGGTGTGGCTGCATTCGGTAGCGAACGATTGTCGGTTGGGGCCGCGTGCTGGTACTATTATTAGTGCCTTCTGCCCACACAGCGGCGTCACCGATAGGCCATTGAATGCAGTGCTGAGCGGAAGATTTACACGCTGCACTTTGCAAATGGCTGTTGATTGACCATTTGCATAAAATCTGCATCGATTTGTGTGTCTCTGCTTTGAGTAACGCATGGCACCATTGTTTCTTGCTTAATTAGGAGCAAGGGTTGTGATGTTGATTAATTTATCGAGTCTAGGAAATGAATTCGTTAGTGTAGTTATCGTTATAAGCACATCATTTGAACTTGATCGTCATTATTTTCAATATACTTTCTGATGTCCAACGGGGCGGCATTGTGGTACAGGTAACTACGGCGCCTGTCTTCACACGGCAGGACCGGGATTCAAATCCCATAGTGAGGACTGACTATCCAACTACGTGGTACCTTTAAGTTTAGTAATCTAAAAATGGCAGGCATGACCTAAGAGGTCGTTAGGCCAAAGAAAAAGAAAAAGATATCCTCAATTTCTTCAACATCCGTAAGCCTGTAAGGAAAAAAGTGATACGCGTATAAAAATTTAAGCTGTTGCGAAGGTCCCTAACGGGATAATAGTGTCTCTAGGTTATGATGCGTGTGTATTTAATGAAGATCGCCCGCTAAAAGTGTGTTATTCTGTGCAAATAATGGTACAACATGAAGAGTGCATCACAGAAGGGATCGATGCCTTCGGTGCTATCGCGCTTCAACAAGTACGATCGCATGATCCTGACGTTAACAAGTAAGTGCGTCTCCTCCAAACAGTTAATGGTCACACAAATCTCTCTCCACCTCACCCCAGTCCAATCTGCCCTGCCCCGAAGGTCAATGAAGTAAAACAAATAAATTACCTGTTAAAATCATCATTAGTGCGGGCAGCTCGGGCGAATGTTTTTATTAGTGTCACGCTGGAGTGATTTTATTATTTGTCAAATTAGGGCCACCTCGTCACGGCTCATTAGATTTTGTTTTTTGCCTAGGCTGCTCCGACCATCCCAACCTCAGGCCGCGTGTTGTCATTTCTTGTATTGTTTAAACGTCAGCAATAACAGAGTGTTGGGACACTGGTAGACCCAACAGAAAAAAAAGACACCGAATGTCAACAACACTGGTATGAACGGTAGTTTTTGTACTCTGTTTTGATCTTTCAACTGTTTGTTTGATGCATCTTGGAGCAACCAAAGAAAAAACGGAAGACGTGTGTTCTCCGCGACTTAACGCAACAAACATTTCCGGTTCGACTGAACGGCCCAGACCAACATACCAACAATATGCGCTCTGCACAGAGTCCGTCTGTTCCGTTTGGGTGCGTTTTGGTAAATTTGCATATCGTGCCTGCCTGCTCGCAATGCTCACAAAGAGAACGTTCTTCTCGGGAGTGTTGTTTGGACATGAATAAGGATGGCTGAGTCGCGGAACGTGCGTGAGAGCTGAAAAGTAAACACCTTCTTTGCTGACGACGGCATCCTCTTTCATGTGCTGCTCACCACAAACATTGGCAAACTGTGTTTGGCTTCGGGCTGACGATCGGGTGAAAAATGGAATTATTTATTTGAATGGTGAAATATAGCTTTCGGGGGTGGTGGAAGTTGTTTCGAAATCTTGACGCTGTTTATTATGCAGGTCAAAGCTTGAAGTTCATTAGGCGATATTCTTAAACTCGAAACTGAATTAAAATTTAAGTAATTTGTTCAATAATATTAACGTTTTCTTTTCTCTTGTTTCATTTTAGGTAAGTTCTTCACGATCAATCAATTCAAATCTAAAATTGTCGTACCAGGATGACTTCAAGCCTCAAGGAAATTAAATCTTGCGTGTGAATTGGTGAGCTTGCGAACTTCAAACAACATGCGATTTTGGCATCCTCTTCAAGAGAACAAAGATGTTGCTTTTTAGGAAGTCTTTTACGTCCTTTCTCATTCTCATCTCGTCTGATGATATGCGAAAACAAACCGAAGAATGTGAAGCTGTTCAACGGTCTCTCAACGCTTACGGAAGAAACACGTTGGACGGCGATGAGCTATAATTTGCATTAATTAAACTCTTTACGGTTTTAAAGTGTCCTTGTTTGTTGTGCATCTGTTTTCGGTAGCATGAAGCACACCGCGCTTAAAGAGGAGTGGACGGTGGACAGTCAGCTATTCCGGACCAGACAGGCTAGATCTATTCGTTTGTTAGCGGTTTGAAAAAGCGAGTGATTTAAATGTTTATAGCCAACAGGTTCCATTTTTGGGGAACGATGGCGCCATTAAGCCCAATCCAAATTTTGGTTGGCATATTTTAATCAGTATAAAATATTCAGCAAATTTAAAATGTGTGCAAATGCGTTGCAAACAGGTTCTCGGCGGGTTAGCTGGTCTGTCTGATTGAGATATCCAATCATGGGTTTGTTCTTTTATTGCATCCAATCGGGCAAGATTATTTTATGTTGACGTGATTGTAAAGTGCTATAAAATATTTTGCTTCGCTAATTTATATATAGCCATATGTTATGAATTCGGTAACTCAGTTTAAAAAAAGCCAATAAAATTTTATGCAATATCGATTGCAAACACGCGCCGCTAGCCTAGCTGTGCATCCGTAAGCCCTGCTTCCCGTGTCAACCTGGTTGACGACAGTGTTATATGGAGCACTGGCCAACGACAAAACTACTCGGAAGGAAGAAACTCACTCGTCCGTGGTGGCGTACACCGTGGTGTGGGATTTGCATAATTTACCATTTGCACATAATGCTGAACGAGGTCACTAATAAATTCATAAACTTCGGTATGGCAACCGGCCGAGAATGTCTTAGAGGGCCGCCGTTCGTGATGCTGGACACCGAAATCGGGTTCCGGAGAGAATCGATCGGCGGCGAGATCAATTTAATTTATGGACGTAATTTGATGCGGTTTTGTTATGAAACAACCACCAATATTAGCATCGACTTGATATCCACTGTTGGGCGAGCTGGATGTCAGGTGTTGTTTTGGCGTTTTGGCGAGAAGAATTCAGAGCCTTTAAGATATGGTAGCTGTAACCTATTTTCCAGTGTAGAATTTTAAATTAGAAAATTAGCCACGACATTGTTGATTTGTTGAAGGTATCGTTGAGTAATGTAATGTTAAGGCTAGGCTTGTTCTCCTTCTCGAAGTTGATGGGCCACGCTATTATTATTGAATGAAGTATGTAGGTTGAGTGCAGCAACCAAAAGTGCAAGAGCCATCGGTTGTGCGTTCACCACCTCCTACAGAAAAAGCAACTTTTCACCGTCTAGACGTCTGGAGGGAAAGGGATTGCCTTCGCGAGATAGCCCTATACCGTGGAGACGCCATACGCGGTTTAATCTGATTTTCCTCGTTTTCTTCAACATCGACAGGAAGGCAACCCACGCGTGTACTTAAAACGGGAACATACAGCATGGCGTATGGCGATCGACCACGACGATGCCGATGATCACGCGGAGGTTCGAGAGCCACAGGCCTCGGGTTGCAAATTGGCGAATTGACATCGATCGACCGTAGATGGGAGTTTAGGGCCAGCAGGGTTAAATAGCGTTACACAATTTATTGTTCCACTCTCGCTCTTTGTCTGGAACATCGCTGTTGGTGGGTTGGTCGAATGTAGAAAATAGTTCCTTCCTGTGGGAGCTGTAGGAAGGGCTGGAATGGCTGGTAAAGCAACAACCGTGGGTTAGCTAGAAATGTGATTCACCGAGGGAAGAGGCGTTCAATCATGAACGGTTTCTGTACGCAATCCGGCTATCAAGGTTGTAAAGGGACGAGTTTAAATTAAAGGACAAATTAATCGTATATCGTTCTAGAATGTGAAAGTACCTGCTTCGCACCACGTCATCGGTCATCTTGATTCGGAATCACGGCCTTCGCAAGGCTTAAGCATGCATTGAAAAATCAGTTTTGATTGTTCTTTTGACAAGCTTTAGAATGTGCTGATGTCGGAAAGTTTGAAGCTCTCGTGTGCGTGCATATCCGCGCTTGACATGCGACACTAATGACTTCTTGAACTGACACATCCGGTAATACTCGACGACATGATTTGGTTGGTCGGCGCACACCATCGCCGACGGTTTTGTTGGTTTCGTTTCGCAGCTCGCTCATCGGTGTATGACAAACGATCGCGACGTTCAAGTCGCCCGGCCAGCTACATAGGAGTGGAGACTTTTCTTTCTCTGCATTCTCTTCCGGTGCCCTGTTTTCCTTTCGTTGGTTTCGTACAGGAATGCACAGGAAATGCATGATTTGAGTGGAACATTCGGTGGATACTATTGGAAAGGTTAAACGAATGCCTTGAAGAGGCACATTCACATGGACTTGTCTTCCTCGTCGTATGAGAGATGAACTCACCCTGGAATGGAGGCAGGAAATTGGCTAGACATTTTTCGACACAAACAAAATGGTCGTGAATTGTGATTTTGTTGTGTGGTTCTTTCTGTGCTCATCCCGATTTATGCATGTTCGTGTGTGCTAAATCCTCCCTATCATCCCATCGATCTTCCAATGTAAAGGTTAGAGTGTACTGGAACTAGCTAATCCAAGGTCTATAATTGGAAAATATCGATTCGATACGGCGCTTCTATAGCATTCATTACATTATGTCTCGTGATGTTGCCGCGGATGGATTGCTCGGTGGAAAGTGGAACACACGTGGACGATGCATTTGAAAAGCTTCCAATTCTCGTTCTATACTTTCGTTTACGGCGGCGTATCCAGGGCGTTGATGTAATGAATTGTCATGCTTTTTTGTTGTTGTCGTCGGCTCATCGTCTTGGGAAATGAAGTGATTACCCCTGTGCTATTATACCGTTAGATCTTAAGCAATAAAACCTTTTTTCCCATAGATGGCTTGCCCAGGCAGTAGAAGAAGCTGGGTGGTATGTGCCTGACGTTCCGAGCGATGAAGATGGCATGGTGATCGTGCGTCATTGTGTTCAGTTAGTCTTTGTCGTATATTTTGGCTGATTAAGCATGTATTTAATGGTGACGTTGTATCCGTTTTATGTTGGCCAGCTTTGATATCTGATACATTTTAGTAATATAATGCCTTAGAGATACGTTTTCCAAGCAAAACATTCTTACAACTAAGCTATGATTTAATGGAGAATTTGTATGTCTTTAATAGAATGAAGTTCACGAGTACACTACACTATCAAGTTATCGATAGTGTATTTAATGGACCATTTGACTCCATTCCCGCACTTGGACACGATGCCCACCCAAGCCGTTGCAGAATAAATATTGATGCTTTCCATCACATAAGACGACACGCCGAGTGCATTTTCCATGATGCAGTTTTAAGCTTGGCTAAGAAATGGTTGTTGATTACATCGATCCGATGGCTGGAGATGGATGGTGAGTCTCTCCCATCCAAGAGCATCAACGATATGTGCACTGAAGCGTCCGACAGTATGTCTCCTACGCGTTGAAAGTCGAGTCAAGCTGGCGTCGTCAACTTGCGGGATGCGTTAGACGAACAAAAATTGGAACAAACTAAAAAAAAAACAATCTTCAGGGATCACGCACACACATGAGCATACGGGTGTGTGCGATGATGCGTGTCAAAGACGATCGAAATGCATGGAAGTGGAACAGCACACATACACGCGACAGGTGTAGAGCGTTTCAATTGAAATCGACTAGGGTCGAGAGAGGTACCAAAACCCGAGATGAGTGGGTGAAACAAAAAACACTGATCTGGTTCGTGGGATATGAGGTGCGAAAAAGGTGTCACAAAGGGTGAAATTGGATTATGGTGGCAGGCGTTAATGTAATCACGACGCTCCTTCTCACTGTCACAGGCCAACCGATCAGCAGCTTCGCGTAACAATGGGTACTTTATTCGGTTGAATTGTCAGCCGTGTGTTGGATTAAGTTAGTGTAACGAGGTCGAGGTGGTGTCGGTGGTTGACTTGCGGAACCACGGAAGTGAGGGTACGCGCACTGGAAGAGTAGTTCTGTCAGGGTTTAAACGCGGTACGCGGTAGTGTAGGACCTTCATGGAAGATTAGGTACGGGCACCTGCATTTCAGGTTCTTCGTTTCGCCTAGATATCAGGTTGTAATGCAAAAGCGATACTTTGTAGCGATTATAGGCCACTGGCGTGACTTGCCATTTGATATGTCAGGTAGCAGATTAAAATACTGGACATGTCATTTGGAGAATCGGGAATTCCTCTCACTCAACTTCTTTAATATATTGAAATAGGTTAATGTTCGTCATCTCTGCTCCTTGGAACATTGAAAGCTAGGAATAATTTGAACCTAGTTAATAAGTATCAAAATATCCAGTGGCGTGAGGATGAATAATGAAATTAAAAGAGAACAACCGACAACCACGTTACTGCTATCGGAATTAGATGATCTGTTGCTGATGAAGAAATCGAAACAAGGCCCCCCAAAAATCCAAACCGGTAGCACAGTACACTACAACAGGTTCTTGGTAAGCCGGAGCCTCCGCCTGTCTAGTGCTGATTTACGATAACGGCTTGTTTATGTTTTCCTGTCACTCACAGCATCTCAGCGACGGAACTGTATCCGAAGATGACGAGCCGTGCGTGCGGAGATAAATTTGGAAGGTTTCGGATTTATTTATTACATTCTTTATTATTCCATTCGTCACCACGTTTTGACGAATGGGGGTTAGGACTAAAGGGAGGAGAAGGACGCATAGGGCGTTGGTTGGTTTGTTGTTGCGAACCGTGGAGCGAGCTGGACGGGTAAATTTATCACTTCTAAAAATGGAAGTAGCCTGATGTTCTAATCTCGATTGAGTGGTTTTTATCTCGATCGTTTGAAGGGAGGGAGCGCACGATCGGCACGTGATCGGGGTGCTTGAAGTTATTTTGGGGTCGCTTTTGAACCAGGAGTAGAGAGTAGGGCGAGCATGAGCATTCCCGATTCTGTGAGCTTCGTTAGGTTTCGGATGTTTCAGTTCGGGTTTTCCTTTTGCTAGCTGACCGGAAGTGGGACTGAATTTCGAAATCTTAAAACTTCTAAGCAAATGGCATGTTATTGTTTCTCCGAGCGACTATAGTTGTGGTAGCCTCTCCCAGCTGCTAGCAGCACACAACACTCGATCGTGAAAATTCCATGGGAAAATGCTATCCCGAGGGATGCCGTTTGTGTTGTGTCCCTTGCATGGGAAAATTTATACGAAATTGCATCGTTGCGATGCACAATTCCTATCCCGTCTAATGCCTTTATTGTTCTAATGTGACGGCTCCGGCTCACAGAAGCTATTTTGGCTCACGAGGCACGAATCCGGGTCAAAAACTAGCTTGTAGTTTCCCTTGGGAGAGCAAGGCGAGTTGCAGCAGCAGCAGAAGCAGCAGCAACATGTCTCTTGGTCGATCTTCTATTTTGTACTTCGCGTTGGAGTGGAGCAGTGGAGAAGATCAACCAACGTTGCCCCCCTTTTTCACAAGTCAGCTGCCGGAAAGGTTGTACCATGGCTTGTCATGCGCGGTCTTCCCTTGTAGCATCGTCATCGTTCTAGCCTCTTCGTTCACTCTAGTAGCCAGCAGTCTTAGGGCTTGTTGTAGTTGCTGCTTGGGCGTGAAGATTGTGAGCGGTGGAATTGTGTCTCCCAAGCACCGATGCGGAAGATGTCCAATTTGACACATGTCTGTCCGTCCACTTATAGCGCTCGGTAACGCGTGTGGCTTGTTGGAGCGAGTGCATGGCATTGATGGCTCGTTCAGTAGAACGATGATGACGATGCGTTATGTATCGGCGGTTTGGGGAGGTAGCTTAGTTAACAACGCGATTTACATAGTTTGTTGGTTAAGAGTGATGTTGGTGGTGCAGTTGCAGTCCACTACTCGGTTACAAGTCGAAGTGACAAAGCACCATCATCCCGTGTTTGAGCTGATGGCTTTCTCTCGCCGAGTGAGATAGGGATGCGATGAGGCGGTTGAATAAATATTGGATGAGTTTTACTGAGCTGAAATGTGCATCCTGCTTAACGATGCAATTTTGCATCTTCATCGCGACTAATGAGGTGGTTCACATATTCGAGGATCAGATCATATCCCGTGGCGGACCGGCAGTAGATGCGACTGAGGCGCCAATCTTCACACGGCAGGACCAGGGTTCAAATCTCATCTGGACCGTCCCCCCATAGTGAGGGCAAAGAAAGAAGAAGATCATATCTGAAAATTTGACTTGAAAATATTAAAATAGTCATGAGGTAGTTCTCTCACCTCACGTCTGGTTTCGTACAGCTGATCGAACGATTCTCACATGACCTATCTCAATCGGTCGTTCCGTTGCGCTAGGTCAGGTCCTCGTTATTAAAAGATGTCTACTCGAAGCGAAAGGAAGCGACGACAAAGCAAAAAAACCACAGACACTCGCGCATAGCACGAGCCACTCGAAGATCAGACGCTAGACTTCAATTTATGTGCGATGGCGATGCCCCACCAGACGGGACGGTTAAGATGATCGCTCCCCCCCACCCGTGTGTATGCGCGGATCTGTTTCGTTTTGGTACAAGAAAAAACAAATCACCTCCTTGCAAGAAGACGGTGGTGGTGTGTCTTGGGACGCAGGGAACGCCTTGACTGGTCAAACATATTTATTCGTTCCACCCCCAATATACCACTTTTGACGCGTTAATAATATAGATAGAACCCTGATGGGTGGCGGTGTTTGGGTGCGAAAGAAATAAAAACAGAACACACCATTAGCTCGATCCTTACGGAGTGGGGTCGGTCGCCGTCGTGATGAAGGAATAGGCATATTGTGGTACACAAATTGGCCACGATTTATGATTCCTATTTCGCCTGCCCCTGTCTGTCTGTTGTGCTAGCTTAGTTAGCTGTCTTGGGATGGGATGGGAATATTGCTAAAATTTTTCGTCGAGGTGATGGAAGTCCTATCAGTCATTCATGTCCACCCGGACAGACGGGTGGGTAGGGGGCCACGGTGATGCTAATGATTCCGAATCCTACAAAGAACTTTTTCCCACATGATTAATGGTGTATTGGGCGGGTTTGATGAGATGTTTCGTCAGCTTCAGGGCGCGCACGTGAGCAGTTCTGCCAAAAGTGTAATGAATAGTTGTCATGCTCTCATTACTCTAGATTAAAGAGGGTAATTAATAATGACCGGTTGTTTTTGTAATAGTTTAGACATGTTTTTGCCCGATTTTATTTATGTTTTAATTGCTTGAGATATGTTTTAAGATTCCTCTTAAACGATTTAACCTCGCTGTAGAACGCAATCACAATAAAGGCTTGTCGGCGATCCTCCAATATCCCCTAAGAGATCTTCTGTTGTGTCGTCGTCCTTCCCTCCGTTAACTGCATGTCTTTATGTCGCAGTTAATTCCCAGCGCAAGGCGGCGCTCGTTCTTCCCATGTGGTCGGTGGAATTTCTTTGAAGATAATTTCTACCTATTCGCTCGGAAAATAGCTTCTCAAATCACTGTCTCGCTGTAGCATTCCACGGTACTCGATCGGCGAAAAGAAGGGGCCTTCTTATGTGCTTCCCTCTGTCGCCCTCTACCCCAATGTTCGAGTTCCTGTTAAATTGGGCACCATCACCGTCAGGCAATGCTCTGGACCAGTCGTTGGGGCAAGAAATTAACACATTATCGTAAGGAAGGACTGATTTTAGTCGACCGAGTGGAGGTGTGTGTAGTACCGGTTTATGTTTGTCCTCCTTGCCGACCACATTTCGTCCAAACGAGCACTTCTTCCGAGCATCAGCCCACTTTGAATTGGTGTGAACAATCATCAGCAAGATCAGCGCAACCTGTACTATCATTACCACCAGCCGGGGAATGATGGGATAAGCAGAAAGAATGCACTTTTCTGGGTAGGCCAATTTAGGGTGCAAATGAGGAAGAGAGAATGTGGGAAGAACCACAACTTGAAGCTGATGGTGAGAAATGTCCGTGCCATGCTACTTACTCTAAACCCTTGGCAAAACCCGAATCTTGGCGAGGCGAGTGTACGAAGTCACTTCTTTTAAACTGATGGCGCTAATTATGAGAGGTTTTGGCATAAGTGCAAACTGTGTGGTATCTTCCTTTCGACCGGTTAATCGTCTCGCAGGTCGCGCACACACTGATAAAATGCGGTACCGCAAACAGCAATCGAGGTTTTGAGCGTAAGTAAGCAATAAAGATGCTTGACATGTTGTTGTGGTGCGAGATCGATCCACGCTCGAAAAACTCTCGACCGTTCAAGTTCCGCTGAACTGTTTTACGTGGGCTGAATTTGAATTTGTGTGAATCACGAATCACTGCGAAACATCGAGTGGAACAACTCTTTTCTTTCTATTTCGCGGTCCCCCTCGTTGCGGTCGTTGATCGTACGATGATGATCTTC
Source organism: Anopheles stephensi (assembly GCF_013141755.1). Lineage (NCBI taxonomy): Eukaryota > Metazoa > Arthropoda > Insecta > Diptera > Culicidae > Anopheles > Anopheles stephensi. Next base: position 17,981,565 of record NC_050202.1, on the reverse strand, counting down.
TTGGCAAACGTTGGGCAAGGGATGAGTAATTCGCGCCCTAACGGTGCATCTGAACCACGAGTACGGACGTGTGCATACGTTTACCATATGGCACACATGATCGCGGGATATGGTAGAAGGCTTATTTTGCGAAAAATCGCATAGAAGAGTCACTTATTATTCATAATGCGTATACGATTTTGCGCTCTTGCCCCCAAAGGGGCTTAATATGAAAATTATGGCAATAATTGTATGTAACAAGAACGAGTCCTATTTACTATTCGTAGTTTATCGGAGTAGTTAAGTTTGATGCATGATTTAATTCGTTGATAATGGCCAATTGCTCTATAATCATATGCATATGCTCTATAGAATAGATTATTTTCCCCATTTGCTTTATTTTAGAAGGAAAAAAAGGAAATTAAAAGAAAAAAGAAGAAAAAACTGCTCCTACAAGCTCTGAATAAATATAAATAAACAAAAAATAAAGTGATGTTTGAAAAACAATAAAATATAAAAGTTTTTTTCAAAATCAAAATAAGTTGGTACATTTACAATGGTACAATTGTACAACAATTGATAAAAAACAGGGAATATAAACAGTATGTATTTAATAATAATAGTTCTCTAGGTCCATGTACGAATTTTAATATTTTGTTAATTGTTATTTTATTTAAATAGTCTAGATTTTTATTTTTTCAATGAAATGAATTGTTCCTTTAATTTATACTTCTTATATTGTATGAAGTTTTTTATTTATCATTAATTTTCATTTTATAATTATTTTTTTCGTCCTTCGGCTCGACTGCTACTGCAGTATTTCATTATTTTTTTTATAATTTAAGTATCATGGCTCGCACCGTATTGTAACCATTTGTTTAATGCTGTATACTTTATTTGAGCTTTTATTATTAGTTACACAATGGTAATAAATAGTAATTTTTTACACAATAGTAAAAGAAGTTTAAAAAAACAACACCCTTGTACCACACTGTATTTCCTGACTGCAGTAAATTCGTTTACTGTAGATCACGCACACACGCAAAGCGCAGTACGATAGGTTAGTGTCTTCGCTAAAGCAACTGCGCCGTTTTCCACTAGGTGGCGCTAATGTGTCAGTTGTGTCTGCTGTTGCTACTGATGCTGTCTGTTCTTTTGATCCCCTTTTGTACGATTTATCACGTTTTCTTTTTCCATGAGCTCCATGCGGGAATTAATACACACCCTTTAAAAGTAAATTTGGTCTCCCACACTTGGGTGCCTCCGGTTCGGGGAGCCAGCAGCACATAATAAGCGTCGGCGGTTGGTTTCGTTAAACGCAACCGTTGGGTGCATCATGAATCGTTTAGTGCTGCGGCCGTGTACATCGTGTGCATCCTTGCCGTTGAGGATACCACTGTTTAAAAAAGGTAATTTGTGCGTGACTTTAACCAGATTTCGCCTGTCAAAGGAAGCAAAAACGTGCAGTCGTTTAATTCGGTAATTGCGGTAAACCATAGCTGACGAGATGACGGTCAAAACGGGAAATTGAGCCAGGATTTCTCACCATCCGCGTGGGCACTTGTTCGCACATTCGAAGCAAGTGATGTAACGTTAACGAGCGTTGATAAAGACTAGGACACCCAGGGCAGGTTTTGGGCAGCTGATGATAGACATCCCATCGTGTGCCCGGTACGCCCGGGAGAAACCGAGCCCGAGTGGAGGTTGAATTTTAATTAAAGCCCCGTGCACAATTTTGACCAACTAGGGAAATGCGAAGGCTTTCACGTGGTGTGGCTGTCGGCTACCGGTGAGGTTTCGAGGTGATGATTTCTTAATCGGGTGTGGATTGATAAATTATTTATGAAATTAACACCGCTCAGGGTGCACCTAAAACGATTTTAAGCGATACTGCTGACGATAGCTGCATTGCAATCGTTCGCTTTGAATTAGATGAGTTTAGTAGACGAGAAAGAAATTTTATGCTGATATATTCATTTTAATATTGATATTTTTATGAATATCTCAATCAAAAAGCGCTCTAAATAATCTCTTGTAGAGCCGGTTTCCTAAAGATTTTGATTTTCAGATGCAACTGGTTTCTTCAGCTGAATTTTCCTACTGCAAAGAATCATCAACAAATGCAAATAAATCAATTCGCCAGCGCGAGAGAGCGAGAGTCAACACACAAGTTGAAGTGGTTCATGTTTTACACGCATTAGCTTGGAGGGAGGGTTCTGGAGGGTTAATCTTCATAGACATGCCGTCGTCTTGCTTATCGGTTGTTTACTTCTTTTCAATTGCTCCTTAATGGGTACTCCACCGTGGTGCAGAGACCGTTAGTGCAGCAGCACAGCGCCCTTGTACCAGGGGGGTTGGGTTGGGGCCCTTTTGAGGTCGATGGTGTGTGTGTATGTGTTTGGGAGAAGGTGATAAAATAGGGGTGCGTGTCGTTTATTACTACCGTTGACCGGCTATCGATCCATTCATTACGTAATGTGATGCACAACGATGAAGCACCCCTGCACGGTGCAGTTTTCTTTATGTGGTGCGTTGATAATGCATTATTTATTGGTGGTTCGTCGTGGCTCGTGCAATCGAAGGTGATTCAATTGCAGTGTGGATGTAGCGAGAGAGAGGTCGTTTATTGATCCGTGTCTCTGCGGTTTATGTCTTACTTACGTGCAAACTCCGTTCTATGCGTATCCTTCAATAGGGTTGATGTGATACTCGTTTGTGATGAATGAATTTGATGAGGTGATCGAGAACTATTTTATAAGCGAAACATTTCAATTTGGCAGATACTTGGAAAGGAAGAAACGCATTGGTAATGAGTCTAAAACTAATTGCAATATTCTTTTAATAGCCTATAAGAGGGATGCTCTGTTAGCCGAGGCGATAACGGCGCCGGCTTTCACACAGTAAGACCGGTGTTCAAATCCCACACAGACCACCTCCCCGCACGTACGGGTAAAATAAAGTCACAGAAGGCCAGAAATGACAGGCTGAGACCTCTCGAGGTTGTAGTTGCCAAGGAAGAAGAAGAAGAAGAAGCCTTAAAGATTTCTTTATCAATATAATTATAATGATGATGATCCCTCCCAAACCACTGCATAGGCACTGCCAATCTATTTAAATAATTGTTTGATGTGTCTAACAAAGGTTTTGTACATTTTTTGAAACACCTAGTGAATGTTTGAGGACTGACCATTACCAACTAGTACCTCAGGCTAGATTTAAACTCCAACCGATCCCTTGTCGGTATTTGGTTTAACCCCAAGTTCAAGTATTGCTGCGCACGTGTCTCGAGGCTATACAGACTCACTCTGATTCTTTTATAAAAATACTACTTATTTATTTATTATTATTAAGAAAAACAAAACTTCATCATCATCCCCAAAAGTTACAATAATTTTTCTCAGATTAGGATAACACATATAGTCTTAAGGCTTATACGACACCGTGCCAATACGGATTTCGGATTTTGGAAGCCCGGTGGACAACGGTGTCGGGTTTCATACGGCAGGGTCGGGGTTCAAATCTTATCCGGACCGTTCCTATGTAGTGAGGACTTACTTACTTACTTATCAGGCGCTACAACCGCTTTGCGGTCTTGGCCTGCTGCAACAATCCTCGATAACGCTCAAGGTTTAGCGCCGTCGTCTGCTAATCGACGACGGTTTACCGCCGTCGTCTGCCGGCCGTTCTGGCGGACGCATCAACGCCATCACTCCATCTCAATGTGGGCCTAGCACGCCTCCTCTGTCCGTGTGGACGGCCTAAAAGGACTTTACGGGCTGGGTCGTCCGGTGTCATTCTCATGACGTGACCAGCCCACCGGAGCCTGGCGAGTCTAATGCGCTGTACGATGGTGAGATCATCGTACAGCTCGTAGAGCTCGTCATTGTAGCGGCTCCTCCATTGTCCTGAACTGATTTTCAGGACTGATCCTGGACTGATTGTCCTGGAGGCACTCCAGTCCTGGAGTGAGGACTGATTATCGAAATACGTGGTAACATTTCTAGTAAGCCAGAAATGGCTCGCATACGACCTAAGATGTTGTTACGTCAAAGAAGAGAAAGAGATATCATTTTGTATATTTTAACAATTTGATTTGAAACAACTTGATCGACCGGATAATGGGTCGCAAACTGCAGCTACAAGTTGCATCGCAAGTACCAGCAGAGAAGTGATCGATCGAGGCAACAATAATTGCAGTACATGTTGATCGTTTCAAATGAGCGCTGGCATGAATCGATTTATTGTAATGCATTCAATCACTTCATCATCAGTAGCTGCTGCAACGATTAGCGGCAATGAGTTAGCGAATGCAGTGGCTTAATTATCTATTGTCTCCGTAAAGTATCGATGAGAAGTGTTTTACATCGTTAAAGTTCCTAATTAAGACTTTATTACTAATTTCTGCTTATTTTATTTCTGCTTTCTTACAGGTACGTATCATTCTTGAGAAATCTCCTTCGAATCAACGAGCGCATGTGAATACTGTGTAAACCATACAAGGAAAGTAGTACAACAATTAATTACAGTAAGAAAAATGGTAAGTTAAATTTATTATTAATGTTCAATCTTAATCTCCCGCACTGGAAAACATCGCGACATAATCTTCAAAGCGTGACCGTCTTCTGATCTTCATAACTAACAAAAAAAAAAAAAACGTTGCCTGAAGTTCAAGGAAATCCTTGCAAATCTTCCGTACGATAATGATCTTTGCGGCTCATAAAGCGACGGCTCTAACTTATGAGTATATCCTAGGTTCACTCGCCACTTCGTACGCCGGTCTCTCGGTGCGCTTAATGCCAGACGCTTATTGGGCGTGCGATGTACGCAATGCGCTATTTTTATGCGGCCATGCGTCTGCTCCGCATATTTCCGCGTCACTCATTGCACGGGGGGGGGGGCAATTGGCCACGACAGTTTGCGATTTTCCGAGAAGATTTATCTCACTGAATGTGTTGTGATTTGATTAAACCACTCAAATACGGTGATGGGAGCGCGTCGTCTTATGCGATGTGTCGAAATAGATGATACTTGCTCGATCATCTAAAGAATCGATGTCTATCTTTAAGTTGGGGAAAGTGCTGCTTCTGCTTTGGTTCTTCAATCTTGCACCGATATATCAGGCTTCAACGACATAGTTCACTCTTCAGATCAGCCTCCTTGTGTACGGGAATCTTTCTGATGGGGAGTTATGAACAAAATCAGATATTTGTATTTTTACACCAAGAAAGCTTGTTTTCACCAACCTCCAATACCTTATCAAGTGGCCCCGATCAACTTGCAGAAATTTATGAGGTGTGGAGAACTGCACACCATCGGACGATGGCTAACGATGATTGGATCGGAAGCCTTCTCCGCTTTAATATCGTGGACCACTGACTTGTTCGTGCATGAAAGCTATGACTGCTCCCGCTGGCGGGAGGTAGATCGGCTTTCCTGTTGAACGCTGACTGGAAGATAATTAGTGCGCAGTACGCGGTATTGCTTTCGTTAAACATAATCAAACATTTCATGGGGCAGAGTAGAACCAGCAGATCCCATGTCCACCAAACTTCATGACGTTCATTTAGCTTCGCCCCTTTTTATTGCCGTGAAATCCAGTTCCATAAAGCATCACCCAAAGGGTATTCGGTTCTCATGTACCGCATAACGGATGGCTTCAAAATTCTAAGAAGTCTTCCAATGCTGTGGGTTGCCAATTCATCGCCCCCCAAAAGGACGACTCAGCCCGCCGTTGAGCATACTTGATCTTGCCGCATCCGAAATTCGCGGGTCAGTTTTGCGGATGAGGATCACCGGAGCGGGGCAGGGTAGGAGGATCGGATCGTTTTCGCGGGCTGATGGGTTTATGATGCTTTAATTGCCCATCTCGTCTTCCGAGGCCTCGGACGTGACTTTGTTTTGATCAGGATGGGGGATCATTCGCTGCAAGTGGCTGCCGTCTGTCTCATCGGACGGCGCCATTTATGGTCAAATCGGACCTTTGTTTGTCTCTATGGCAGCAGCAGCAGCAGCAGTAGGGTTGGCTTTTTGTTGAAGTTTATGTGAGATGGGCGTTTTTTGGTTTTAGTTTTAAGATATTTGCACTGTGTGGTGCCTCTGTGGGCGGTTGCGTTGTGCGAAACCGGACAAGGACCTTGAAGATTAGGCAATATTGTGCAAATGAGCTGACATTGCAGGATGTCGTTTTTATATTCAATTTTCAACTATCTTACGAGGAGAACTCAATTTGACCATCTGTAAGAGCATCACGCGTGACCCCAAAACGGCGACATGTTGAGTAAGCAACGTGGCAGGTCAACGTAAAATGTGATCCTGTAAATTTATTGACACGATATTGTGATTATCACTTGGATTGGCAATGCAATGCTATTTTAATAGCTGTTCAGGGAATCGGGAGCGAAATCTTGAGTTTTATGATGCCACCCGATTTCCTAAATCTGTTTATGTTTCCCACGACGAGATGCTATTTTCACGCCATATCAAACTGCATCCACCGGTCGGGGACAGTTGCGGGGAAAATATCTTTCGTGGACCAAAAACTGCAGCACCGGGTTGCATTGTTGCGACAACAGCAATCTCGGTCGGGACGCATTTAGTTGCGTTCACTTTCTTCGAATATGGACTATTAATAGGTGGTGGAAGTCGTAGCTCTCTAGCTGCTGTAGGTGCTGCGGTCGGCCTAGTTGTATGTTGTTAGCGCGGGTTCCCTTTTTTATTTCCGTTTCTTGTTGTGTTTGCCCTCAGACAGGTATACGTGAGACTCGGTATGGATGAAGCAAGGCTGGGGAACGTCATAACCCGTTCTGCTTAGGTTTTCTTTTTGTGGCTGTTGTTGGAAGGAATATTTTTTAGTTCGTTTCTTATACTTCCTGTTAGGAAATCTTGTTACCAATGAAGCTTTTAAGTGCTATTTATAGAAAGGTGGGATCTTTATGCAAGAAACCATATCACTAAACCTTCAATTTTCATAAGAAATCATGTTCAGATAAAGGTGCGATAGTATATTCTGGTCTAGAACATATGACCAAACCTACTAAAAACTTCCCAATGTGCCGCTCATAAGGACCATCATGATTGCATATTAATTACGCTCCCATTAGGCAATCGATTAACATTATGATTTCCTCCCTGTACAACGGTAACGCGCCACATTCCCTGGATGTGCAGACCCATAAAAGTCCCCATCCATGTCTCACCCTCGGACATCAATCAACGCTCGGACCCCGGAGCCCGGTGGAAGATCCCGTGAATGGTAACGGTTTGGACGGGTTCGGTTTTGTCAGACCACGACGTGATACATAGTTCCTTTCGCTTTAGGCAAAGGAATGCATCCTCTGTAACAGCACCAAAATGGAACGTGGAAGCTACCGGGGATCGAGAGCAGCGGGGCGAGTATTGCACCACACACCACCACCGTTCGACAATTAGGCGGAGGACATCCATCGCGCTCCCAGCAAGTCATCCCGGTCGGTCAAACCGTCATCTTGTGAATGAACTGTGCTTTCCAATTTTATCTCAACGCCAAGGTAGTTTGAAGATGATGACGTATACTTGTTGGGAACGAAGCAGCCCGTACGGGTGGACAGTTTCCATTGAGGCACAACTGGGTGACGATGTGTCAAACGAATCGACGCGGATGGACAGCCGGGCAGGCAGAGAGGGATCGATACCGTACCGATGCTTCCGTTCGATATGGCATTTAGCGCAAAACACTTACTTTCCACGATCGTTATCAGTGGGCAGGATGGGGGACAGGTAATGGAGAAAAACTGGTTGGAGCAGAGTTTTTCTTACGTCTGGGGAGTTCTTCATTTTTATGCGCTTGCCTTCTTTCTTGTTCGGCCTTACTTCGGCTCTAGTTTTTCTCACCTTCTCTGCTCTAAGCTGGTAGCTGGATGGATGGATGGTATGATGGTAGAGATTCCGATCCGAACGATTGAAAGTGAAATGGTTCGTATATAGTGAAAGTTCGTGATCAATATTCCCCCCGTGCCGGTCGGGACCGCATACCGGGAGAGCGTGAAGAGGAGGTTGGTGCTGCAGACATTGGGGCAGAGGGAATTCTTTTTTGCAAACTGTTTTGCTACAATACGGTTGAATAAAAGGCATGAGGATTTATGATGCATTCTTCGTAGGCGTGTGCTCTCTTCTCTGTTGTTGACCTCATCTGTCTGAATTTATGTTATCAGCTCCATTAGTCAAGTATGACAGCGGTTTGTAATTTTTGCTTTTTATTAAAGAATTAAGCTCGTAAAAAGAAGCCGTTTCGTAATCTGGTTTTGATAACAGAAGAATTTATTGCTTTATATGATTGAATAAAGCAATACGGCCAGGCCGTTCTTTAAGAATAAAAAAAAAATATATGATTGAATAACCTTGCAGGAGTCAGAGAGAGAGTTGAGTTGTTGTAGTTGTTGTTGTTGTTGTAGTAGTTGTAGTAGCCTCTTTGGGTCCTTGTCTTACACCACAGAACGACAAAAACCTTTCACTGGATTTTCTTACCCGCTTGTGATATGAAAAAATGCTGAATCCAAGTTGAGATTTGAAACCAAGACAGACGGTGTCGTTGAGTCATGCACTACTGACAATACTATCCAGCCACCCGAAGAGTGAGAACGGCGAAGAGAGATTTAAAGCACCCGACGCTAAACACCACTGGATCAAATCGATCTGATTGATCGAATTAAATTTTTAGCTTCAAATTTAATCTTATCAAAACTTGCGTACGTACCCCACTTATCAGTGAATAGAGTAGATTTATAGCTAAAAACGTGGCCACTTTTGTTTTTTTTTTTGTTTTCATTTGAATAATGTCAACGTGTCACACACTGTGTACACACCATTGGCTAATAATACGGCTATTAGTCATGTCATGGTTCGGTTTGCGACCGTACCGAACACCGGATGACTTCATTGCCTGTTTTGCCGCCTTTCTTTGTGACATTTCTTACCACAGCAGCAACACCGGCGATGGGTCCGTGACGTGTGCTGTGTGTGTTATCAGAAATTAATTAGCACATGTTTCGAGTCAACGGTTTCGGTTCCCTTCTTTTTATAACCGTTTGCGATATGGACGCTCCCAACGTAGCTGCAAAGCTCAATTTGACAGATGGGAGGGAAATGTTGTGCGAAAAAAACATACAACCCGCCGGTGTGGTGTAATTAACCTACAATACATCAAATAGTTTGCCTATATCTCATAGAGGTATAGTTCTTGTGTAGCATAGAACGAGAACGCCCCCTTTCTATTTAATAACGTTTGCCGAAGGTGTTTCCCTACTCATGAGCCATCATTTTTCACCGAAGATGAGCTCAGCGTAAGAAAACTATACTTTTAAACCCCTCTGCTCTGAGGTACGTTCTTCCGGCATGCAATACGCTCGTTTGCTACAGTCACGCACGACCACATTGGGGGAGCTTCGTTTTCCCATCCATATTGACTCCACACTCCACAGTGGCAAATAAAATTTGCATTTGATGGTTTTCACTGCGGATGGCCGGCAGTATTGGCAACTGTTTTTCCTTGCACTGACCACAAGCAGCCGACGACGATGACGACGAATGTGTCCGGGTTCGAAGGTACGTAATAGTAGTAGCGCGCCGGGCTCCCATATCTTGACTGTAAGCACCCCTGTTGGCAGGTGTAAGTGAGCGGCCGTTTCGCGTGCTGAGCACCAAGGTTTTTGAGAGACGGAATATACTGGTGCTTGCGTTGGTAGTTGTGTGGGACCGCGCGTTTGTTTGTTTATTTTATCAAAATTTCCAAAGCTAAAGGAAACTGTGGACTTTGTAAAGTAAGTAGTAGAAAAAAAAGGGTGAGTTTGTCAACTTATCAGTGGGTAAATACACTGTCAAGAACAAGTTATGTGAGACTTGATGGGGACATACTTAATTGGGAGAATTTTCATACGAAGTTGAGATCATCAACTTTTCTCTTATGGATACAAATTTCATGTAAATTTGTATTACTCTGAGCTAGAAATACAACGAAAAAGCCCCAACAGTTGTGCCAGTTATTGCCTCTGATATCAGCTCCGCACTGATAGGAAACATGCTTTCATATGTGTGTGTGTTCGGGGTGTTTTCAACCAACCCCCCGACAAGTGTTCGCGAGCATATTCGCGTATCGCGACTCTTTCTCTTATCCATTACGTACGTACGTTTGAGGAGAGTTAGAGAGAGAGAGAGAGAGAGAGACCCTCACACACGTTGTTGTGGATGGAGCATCCGCGCCGGTGTTGGTGTGGCAACAAGATTTCCCCGTTGGCGGGGTACGTCGCGGCAGCACCTCTGGTTAGTGGGAAGGTTAGACAGGCCGCGCATACATTCACGACTTTCAGTTTGCTTTTTAACGTGGGAGCATTCCACATGTTCCCGTGAGCTGCTGCCAGTGCGTTGCTCGTGTGTTGATCTGTACAAATTTTATTATACCTCACTACTACTACCTTCCGGGAGGGAGCGGAAATGGGGGGAAAAAAGTGGTCATAGAAGTAGTAAAACAAACTCAAATTGTAACAGTGTTTTCCCTCTCAATCCCGGGCACTGTCTCCACCACAGTGCACGTGTTCGGTCGTTCGATATTCGCGAACTCGCGGGCGCGTTCATTATTGATTAATAATTATACGGCTTGTTCGGCGTTGACTCACAGCTGGGTGGTGTGTGGCGAGAGTGTTGCCAATTTTGGCACAGAATGACAACGTTTTAATTTTTTGGTGTGGTTGTTGTCAAGGAAAAAAGTTCGTGCTCTGGTGTTGGTGGTAAAGTTTCATGCTGACAGTGGATCAATGAAAATAAAGTGCTTAATGAATGCAGTAGTGTAACTGTGTGTGGGAATCCTGTTAATATTCGCATATGATTCTTGAGTATAGTAGTGTGAAGTTGAGTATAAAAATTATTATTGGAGCAATCTTCAAACGGCTGATTCAAAAACTAGAAGTAATGGTAATGGGTTATGAAACGTCAAAATGACAGAGGAAGAAAAACAAACAAGTAAACAAACGATCTCTTCCCACATATTTGCTTCGTACTCCCGTTCTCTGAGCGTAGTTTTTTGGGGGCCCTAAATGCACTTTATGCAATTACCAGCTCTCTTGCACCTCTGACCGTTTCACACTGGCTGTCACATGCTGTTGTGGAATGTGTCACGTTGCAGTGGGAAAACACGGCACACAAGTGTGTACACTATTATCACCGTCCTGTTGTGTCTCTCTGTTTCTCTTCATCGATATCTATGTCCGTACACCGCGTTCGTGATCTCATTAGCCTCGGGCGATCAACATTCTAGCCGGTTCCTCGGTTGGTACAGGAGCATCTATGTTTCCAAAAATAATCTGACATTAAATGGTGCGTGTTTCTCGCGTGTGTGTGTGTGACCGCGGTCAGTGACGTTTCTGGAGCATTGTTTTATTTACGTTTTTAGACTGTTTTTTTCACTTGTTTCTCTTGTCAACTAGTTTCGTTCGGGTTGCTATGTCTAGTGGACTTTTCGTATGTTTCTCTCTCTCTCTCTCACTCTCTCTCTCTCCTATTGTTGTGTCCTCTTTTTATCACGTGTACTTTCTTTTGTTCTTGGTGCGTGTAGAATGTTTTCTTTCTTGTCTTTTCTATTTCTTTTCCTCAGTTTTTTTTCTTTTCTTGGAAATTCGTGAACACCGCAATGTTGCTTTGCGTGCTCATGTATGTAATAGCAGCAGCGGGGGAGGCGTATTCTTGGCGGAGATAAATTTGCATAATTTTTTACCGCATGTGCTTGTTTGAGAGACGGAGAGAAAAGACTGTAACTAAGCATGTGTTTGTAAAACCCGCGCGCACGAGTTTTATTATCGCGCACGTCCGCTGTTTTGTGTGCGCCTGTGTGCGTTTTGTTTATTTCCACCAAGATATGAGAAGGTGACCAATGTAAAAGGAGGAAAGAACAGAAAGATTGCGTGCGCTCCATTGCGTCACCGTCTGCCGAATCGTTGTCACCGGTTGATCAGGGTAGTCGGATGACGGCGTCGGACAGGCGTCCCACAGCAAGCTTATAAGGATTAGAACGTGTCGACAAACGTTGGACCTCTGGGTGGTTCGATGATGGCGCATGAGATACCGAACGGCGCTTAAGAGGCGGACCAGTGCATTTTGCACTCCGGAGCATTGGTGCATGTTGATGCATCTAATTTTACTACCCAACCCGTTTAGCGATATATCGAATGCCCCACACATACTATGAGACGCTTCACAGACACAGACAACGGTGTTCCGTCAGTGTGGTTCGATTGCATTCCTCGTTGTCGTTATTTTCCAGGAACATGAAACATTATGCTGCCTAACACGCATACAGTTCCTCTGGTTCCATCACAACGGCTGGTGCATCCTCTGGTTGTGAAGCACTGTGCATTTGCGTTTTGTGGTTATGTTTAACTCACGGTTCTTCCTCTTTGTTGTCGAACCGCCGTCGCCGATGGTGCATTATTTATGTTCTGGTTCGAATGGCTCTGTATTTTTGTTAGATGTTTTTCTTCCCCGTTTTGCCCACCGTGGTACTGAAGGAAAACCGAGACGAGAAGTTTTCTTTCCCTTCTTTGCGTTTGTTTCGCGCTCTGTGTTTGCGTGACTAAACGTAATCTTTCTCTTCGGTGGCTGACTGAAGGAACTATTGAGTAGTTTGAATAAAATTTGCTGTTTAGAGCAACCGGGAGGAACTGCGTTCATTTTTAAACTCCTATAGACGGGTAGAATTTTCTTGAAAGCTCGGACAATTATTATTAACACGGAAGAATTAATTGGAGATGCATATGTGGCTCAATTTCTTAATATAGTTATTTATTTGTTAGTGTCTTCAAATGAGGCGGTCCGATGGCCGAAGCGACAGCGGCGGACATACAGCAGGACCGATGAACAAATCCCATCCAGACCACCTCAAGTCACATAACTCCAGAATCCAAGTATACAGACACAGGCGCATCAAATAACAGAAATCCAGAAAAGGTTGGCCGCGAAACCTCTCGAAGTTGTAGTGCCAAATATGAAGAAAAATTCCACAAATGTCTTCCGGCTTTCGAATGCTTAACGCACTGACGGCAACTTAAGTCAAAATCGGTGTAGTTGATAAAATGGCGATAATGTTAACGTCGCTGGGACAAATATTGTGCGTCACAATTAAGAATTCTTTCCTTATCATGAACATGTCGGACATTCCACAATTTGAAACCAGATCTTCTAGATAAAATATAGAAGTTTAGGATTTTTTTCAACTTTGTAAGTAACATTTCCTGAGAGAAACTTTCACCGAGAATCAGAAAAAAACTTTTATTAATTTATTATTTAATTTATTAAAAATATCTCATTAACAGTTCTAAGTATTCCGATAGAACACTTCCAGAACGATTGCTTTCAAGTGAGACTTCCTTCGGGGGCATCATTAGAGGAAGATGCAGCCAGCCAGTTCACACAACTGTGACTGTTGACAACTTTCTTTATCTTATCACTGGGCAATTACACTTTTAGCGCTTTGTTTTAATTATACGCGATAGAGTTGTTGTTTGTCCAGTCAGTGTTGCTGCGGTGATGATGACCACCATTAGGTCCCGTCCGGTCCGGGCGCACCGCCGTCGGTGTAGTATCAATTAGAAGGGACTTGTTTTACGATGACCTTTGTGAGTGGATTTCCGAACCACGCGGGGGGTACTCTATCAAACGATGAGAGCGTGCGATCATTAAACGATATGATTTGTGAAACGCTTTGTGTGGTTTTGTTGTGTTTGCAAAATGTATTGAGTCATAAATTTCTTTCTAAAAATTTCTTTTGTTTAAGAAAAACCTGCTTTTTTACGTCCAGACATCGATGATCTGTAGCGTGAGTGATCATCGATTATTTTAAGCCGATTGAGACATTGGACGTGTATGTCCTCCCATTGATGCCCAGCAGTGTCAGTACACTTGATTCCGCTTCGTTCGATCGAGTAGTGTTAAAGCAAACAGTGACATCAGCGCGACTTTAGGTGCTGACCCTGTTGACGCGTTTCGAAGATCAATCGTGGCACAAAATCTGACGCGCGTGCACGTCTCCCCCCACAGCATTCGTTAGCACAGAGCCTGAGAGAGAGAGCGAGTGCCCGAGAAGCTGCTGTTTGAACACCGGTGGCAACCGTTTCGAATCTCAATTCCGATTCCGAGACTTTAGGCGAGTGGCTCACTTGAAGCGCTTTTAACGATTTTCTGGTGATCCAAAGAATCGCGATTCAGGCAAACATCGTTTTGATATCGCAAAATCACGACGCGACGACGATGTTCCCGGTGCTCAATCCGATCAACCTTGCGCGCTGACCCGACGTAACACGATTACTCGATCATTGTCGGCATTTGAAGATGTCTGCCAAAACTGCTTCCTTAAACCTTGTAGGAAGAGTAGTGATCCATCTTGTGCAAACAATTAACACATTTCTCAAACACTCTTTGCATTTCCCAGCTCCATTAGCGGCGGGGGAAGCATTCAGGTAGCTGAGATCAGTTAGTTTGAACGATTTCCCATTACCACGGTGGCATCCGCGGGAAATAGACATTGCTTTCGATGATGATGCGGTGTTGCGTCTCGTTGACACCTCGGTTGGCTAGTGTACATAAAAATATTTACCATTCCTCACAGTGACGCTCCCCGAGAGCGTTCTCCCACACATTCCTTTAACCCGAGTTTTGCGACCATAGATGGCGCCCGGTTTCGATCACAGCCTGAAATAGTGAATGATGTTGTGAAGTGTTCGGAAATTCAACGATTTCGAGCACCCCTCGCAGTAAGAACTGGAAGTAACCACCCTCCTCTCACACCCCCCTCCCCCCACCAACACTCAGCGTTGAAGAGGCGTTATCTTCGACACGTGTTCAATCGCAGCAGCGTCTGAGCACAAACGGTTAGAGTCGTTGATCGATTTCTAACTGCCTTCGCTACCCACTTGCCAGGCTGTCTCCTACGCATCAGTGTGCAGGAACTTGAGAATTGAGTTCTTCTTGTTGGTGTGCTCTAGAAAATCACGACCGACATCGCACCAGCCGATTTCGAAACAATTCGAAATCTGACGAGCGTAGGGGTTCCTAGGCAGGCAGCAGTAGTTGGCGGCCTCTACATGGAGTTGCCTAGAATCTGTGTACCTTGCGAGATTTGTCTCGCTATCGAACCCATGAACCTACTACGTGTATGTGTGTGTGTGTGTGTCTCCCGACGGGGTAATGTCCACACCTACGTGTGCTGATCTCATTGTAACAGCGACATACGCCCGGGACTGGGTCACTTGGATCATACCTTGCCCGGATCGTCAAGGTGCCTGAGTGGGATGTGATGTGGGGTGGAACCTCAAGAGGTTGGACGTTAATTTGTTGTGTTCCGCCTGTTGGCAAAGTGTGCAAACCTCCCGGCGATCAATTAAACCGCTGTGTGGGGTCGTCTTATCTTTGCCACCAGCAATCAGTTTAAGGGCAAAATACGATTAAAAACCGACCCATTCTTGCTTGATTGGATCATTTTATCGATTACCGCGGGTGTCGTTTTGTTTTGTTTCGCTGTGAAAAACGCCTCCCCGCGCCAACCAATCAATCAGCTGGCTTGGAGACGATGGGGGGATATTTCGGCTTAATTCAATTAATAGCAGCAAGGTCGGCACATAACTCCTGCGCTCGCTCTGTGGGGTGGTCGCACAGTGTAATGTTTGTACCTTGTAAGGCTGCTACCCATTATCAGCTTGTCTTTTCGATTTCGTGAGATGTAATTATTGTATTTGTGCGGCGAAGATCGATGACGAGACTTGCAATCCATTCCCCCCTGCATCGATCGCATCTGAACGGAACGAAGATGACAGGCCCATGGAGTTCGGTACTCCATTACGCCGAGTGCACTGTACCAGTAACCCAATGGTTGTTGTACGGACATTCGCTGTCGATGATGATGTCGTTTGCTTTATACCACCGGGAAGCTCGTCGAGCGGAATTTTATTTCTAGCCCGCAGGAAACGCGCGTTAAGGGCCGGGCCGAGTTATTGCGAACGAGGGGATTATTTATAGGAACGGTCGAATGGTGGTGGTCCACCATTGCAGTGTTCCCGGCTCACCTCAAAACGATCGGTGTGCCCTCTCACATAGGTGGTATAATTATAGGGACACCCCACTCACCGAAGTGTGTGTGTTTATACCGCCGTATATCTCGGCGCACACACAAAAACCCGTTGAGTTGGTTTCCTGGCGTCCATCGAGAAAGGTGGTTATTTCTTTCGAAAGGTGCGCGGAGATTGATTAATGCGATGATCAACAACCCCTTGTCGCCGGCTTAGGAGTATGAGGCCAGGTTTTTTGGGGGCTTGGGAAAACGGGGACAGGGAAGCTGAACGTATCATTTGGTTGCGCCAACCGACCGAGCGAGGACGATATTTACATTGCTGGTGGGGCCTCCAAAGCGGTCGTGTTATGGTACGGTTTTGCAGCATGTCTGGTTGCAGCAGCTGTAGGCAGGCACGTCCGGACCATGTCTAGCTAGTGTGCAAATATACGGTACCAAGAGGTTGAAGTGTGTAATATGAGACAGACTGGGCGAGGAGTGTGCGCCCTGGAGCGGCGTCAAGGAGTTACAGACTTAGTCACTCGGCCGTGTCAGGTCGGCGTGTGAGATGATCGATGGTGTCATAGAAACGATCTGCCGCCAGACTAGGCACACAACGATCGGCGTAGGTGGAGTAGATACTGTTGGCACTAAATCGGGCGTCTAGCCATCGTTTCCTAATGCTGCGCGACTACCGAAAGCGAAAGGTAGATTTTCGGGATGACGCCGGAGTTGCAGGTTTGTGTGGTGGTAGTAACATTCAACATGCATTTAGGCTTTTTGTCGTGGCATAAATTAAAGGTTCTCTTCGATTTAGTTTTTTGCATCAATCTGCATTTATTGTGAACAAACACACGTAAAATTAGATAAGAGTTTTCCGCCACTCCCGCCCGATACTTTTACGACCGATCTCACGTCTAATCTAAAACAAACTCCTTCAACGTCACGCGAAACAGATTGATTTATGCTAATCTGTTTCGATTTGGGGGGAAAGTTTTTTTATCAGCAAAGCCGTGCCTGTCGCTGTTTATCTACGTACATCGGCGGACATCTCACACCCGCATTCGTGCGCATTGCATCACGCCCCGAGTACGATGTGGTAGAGAGAGAGCCGGAGAGATAGTCAGGTCACTCACATTACACACTGCACCCGTTTCTTTATGGAGCTAATCTTGTGTTACATCTTAAACGCCACACAAATGGAGATTTGTTTTCTGTTCCCCCCTTAAAGACTGGTCAGAAACCAGATGTGTTAAGAGCTCTTTAATGAGATACCAATAAACGTGTGTTTGGGTAGGTAAAGTTGGGTGGTTTCTTGTCCGGAAGTCTACAGGGTCCACTATCGGTAAACTCTGCCGTACGATCTGGAGTGGGCGCAGTTGTAATTTCTCACCATCAAGGTGGAAAGAGGTGCAAGCAGGTAGTGTCCAACGAAAAATGCATTTGACACTTTGACATCGCCATATAATTCACCTATTTTTATGATGACCCCAAGGAGGCTGAGACCGCATGACGCGGTCGATCGTTTAGTGCAGTAAAGTTGCATCCGGGGATCTCTCAAACCTTTTTTTCCTTCTGGTGGCTGTTATTGATCGAGCTATAGTGGTTTTGAGAGGTGATCGTAAAATTTTAAAACCGAGAGATTCCATTGGTCGATTATAGCACGAAGCATGAACGAGGAGAGACAGCTTGTTTGAAAGCAAGCCTGCTATCGCATCTCATAAAACGGAAAGAGTTGAGCGGGAAGCAGCGATTAGCTCATCGTTTTAAGTGCATTTGGAAAGGTGGAAATGCAGGTTACGAAATTGCATTAATTGTGTCTTACTGCACGTCTTAATCGACCGATCGCTGTTCTTGGGGACCATTGTAAGTTTTGGGTGAGATGGCCAACAGCGACTTGAGGTGCTGCTGCTGGTACTTCCCACATATTTTCTAGATCCCGCCACCGAGTGACATCATCGCTTTCCTGGGCCGAATGATTTAACTGCAAAATTGAAGAAGTTGTGTGTAACATGGCTACGCATATTTACTGTGGCTCATTGTCCATATACGGGCGGATCTTTCCGTGGCGTCGTGGGAGTCTTTCGGTATCTTGGCTGGCCAATTTCGGCAACTCTTACACGCACCGCGCGGAGAGTTGTGTCCCTGTAAAATGTCCAATTTTGTACCGGCAAGTTCTGTGTCCGTCCGCACTTCCGAACCTAGCTGTGGTGGGCGCCAACTTCCACGAAACGTTTGTGGATGTGCGAAAGAACGGTTCCAGTGTGTTATGGACTGTGAAGGGGAAGTTATCGTAAAGTCGTATTTTATGCCGGACAAACGAGTGTGCGCGCTAGGATTCTATCCTCGATGCTAATTAGTCCACATTAGTACCCACTCCTAAGGCGAAGAAGTCAATCGGGTTCTCCGTTGGTGGAGATGATCCTCTTTGCTGATAGTGTGTGTGTGTACAATTTTATAGTTATTGCTCTGTTGTCGCCTGTCGAGGTTGGTTAGCGTCTAGCAACCTACGTGGAAGCAACCCTCGCTGGCTACCACATGATTTCAGTTCTCTCTCGCTCTCCGGTTGTCACCGTTGAAGGTGCGGCGCGTGGCGTAGGTCGAGGATGATTAACGACGGAGTCGGTCGGTGCCGATGGCGTCATCGTTACGCGGGTGGATATCGGTTCGCTGCAACTATACCCTGGCGATCTTGAGCACCACCTGTTGCACAAACTGACCGTGAATGTGCCGGTGCGAAGGTTGAGTGTACTTAGACGTACCTCGAGAGTATGGCAAGATTGCAAATGTTTCATTTGTCAAACTGATGATGAGCTTTTTCGGTATGAGATGTAGCTAAATAGGGTTTTAAAGCATGGTGAGCAGTACTTTATAATGCATTCCATTGTATCAACACAAACTACTTGGCATCTTGAGCCCGGACTGCCCAATTCGTGATCCTTAAGCAATCTGGCACGATGATGTCAGAGAAACCGCAGAGACTATGACGTCAGTCCATCGCGAAAAGCTTTAAAAATGTATGGATGAGTCGTTGAAGATTTTATGGTTTCTAGCGGGAAATTGGTGTGTAAGGTTGTCCAAAAACCTTATCTCTCTCTCTCTCTCTCTCTCTCTCTCTCTCGAACCAGGATGATGGTCTTTTTAGATGCTTTTGAAGGATAGACGAACGTTGGGTAGATAAACCACAGATGACTTTGAGATACGCGACAGCTTTTACGAATAGGAAGAATAAGAAGCGTCTCGTTGATGGGTTTGAAGTCAGTCAGCTTCCTAATTCCTGACCGTGTAAATTAATGGCATTTTAACGATCGAACTTCGGCTGGTACTCCGAAATGGAGGGCGCGAATTTGAGAGTCCACCAAACACGCGCTTCATACAACTCTGGATACGGTACGGTGTGTGGTTTATGGATGGCTGCACTAGAAAGAAACACTGTGATGGTGGAAACGCTTGTGTTCGTTTGTTTTGCACATGCCAAAAGATTGTGTCCGGACAAAGCTGATGGAAGAGAGTGTAAGTGTTTTAGGATGTGCATTTTTTGTTTCCACTCGACTGCAGTCGCGTTTTCGCAGATTCGGACGAAGCCAAAGTTAGTCGAGTGAAAACATCCAATGATCATCACACTTTTCTTTCATCCCATGCCGATGTGGGGGGGTGGAGTAGGTATTGTGGGGCGAGATTACGTGAGAGGTGAATGTGCGGCATCGTTTACGTTGTTGCATTGGGTTAGTTAATGAAAAAAAAAAATGCCAACGAAAGTGTGAAAGTTGGAGAAGCAGTGCGAAATTTATTGGTAATAATAGCGAGAACGAGAAGGAAGGAACAGCAGTGTGTAAGAGGACACGTATCAGTATTTTTTTAAAGATAATATCAGAATTTAAATGTTCAGCTTCTCTTGTCAAAATATTTACTTAAAACGGATTCAAAATCTTAAAGCCTTTCCTACCCAAAACTCCCATTCAAATATCCCGTTTCCTTCATAACTGGATCAATGGCAGTAAATTGAGATATCCCGCCGGCACAGTTTGCCGCCCACTCGCGCGGCCATATTTGTTTGAATGACTTGAACATTTGGCTGAGGTTGCAAGTAAAGCCCCATCTGTTATCCGTACTACACCGGTTGCTGCTAAAAAGGATACTGCCTACACCGTTTTCTTCTACCGCACTACGACTCATTATTCGCTTAACTTCGCCACAGTTGACCATATTTGTGGTGTCGTGTGCGTGCGCCTCCGCACCAAACGGATCGGAAGTGAAACTGGAGTTCGTATAAATGGTCCGAACCGGAGGGGTAAACCGACAAAATTAAAGCACAATTCATAAAACTGCCACTCACGCACTATTCGCTGGTGATTTTTGCATGTGTGAATGGGGGGACACCGACACCTGCGCTGCTGAGAGGTGCTTTGTTGTGGAGACGAAGAATGACTATGGTAGCTAATTTTAGCCCCATCGGGCGGTATGAGTGAATAAACGACGAAAGAAGGAGCGATCAGATCGGTTGTATGTCGTCGGTCCACAAGGAAGGAGCAAACAAAGATTGTCAATGGATTTCCCGTCCCCCCTGGTGGGTTTTGTGAGCAGCAAGCAGTGTCAAGTGCGCTATTGAGAGGAGTAACGGTTCGAGTGATGGTCTGTATGGCGATAGAGCGGGCTTTAGCACTTCTAGCTGTGTGTCAAGCACCGGGCCGATCCTCCTTCTGTCGTTCTTCCGTGGAGTAAGTTTCAACTAAAGACGTTTCTGAAGTTGAAACTGAAGCGCTCGATGACGTTTGCGATCGTTTTGCGATCGATGAATCTGGGTTGGGCGAAAAGAACTGTTCAAGCGAACACAGGTTGCAATGTCGGCGGTTCGAACTCAGATTTATTAGGCATCGACGCCACAGGATGGATTGCTAGGCACCATTTTTGGACCTCGAATAGTCAACGTAAGGATTCAATTTATGTTTGTTGTGTTGGAACGGCGAAACATGCATTTCGATGTTTCTTGTCCTCTTTTTTGTTGTGAGTTCCAATAAACCGCCCAGGAAAGAGTAATTAATTAGTCGGGGCGCTGCATTGGTCAGTGAGCGAACTGCATCGAACTGTGCAACCACGTACAAGCTCCTTACCGCTCGCGGGCACGGAAGTTTTGCACATGTGCTTAATTTTAATCGTCCCTAATCGATCACAGGCTTTTAATAGCCGCGGTCCATTTTTGGGGTTGAAGTCCTTAAGGTGAAGTTTTAGGGGCAATAGCTATGTCACTCGCGATGTTAATTAATGTCTCAAACCGAATTCTCGTAATGTCAATGTCACTGGTTTTGCACCGTGTAGGACGGGAAAGGTCATCATCGAGTGGTGCGAATTCTTAAGCGCTCTAGCGCTGACACATACTACGCAGAAGTTCTAATCTTTGTTTTAGAGTCGTAAAATGTGTTTTTATGGCAAGAAGTTTGGGGGGATTTATCTGTACGCTACCAGTTTTTTTGTTTGTTGCCGCGTGAGTTCTGCTTCCGTTCCCCTATCGGTCGTCTACCTTGAATGGGCTCACGGTGTAATGCCTATTTGTACAATTAGTTACCCCGTGCTCGAAACGGCAAGATGGTTGCAAGGGGCAGCACAGTATACTGCCCGTAGGTGCTTCAGAAATCGGTTACACATCGCAGATGTCTAATTAATCGAAGGTGATCGGAAGTGAAACGAGAGAACAGTAAAACAAAAAACCCCCATCCGAACATGAGTCCCGCAGCCAACGCAAAAATTGCAAACACACTCAAATCCCACTCGGAAAGAAGCACAGCCGTCATTCGTGCACAAGCAGCAGTGCGATGGGTCCACCACAGGCGGGGCGACGTCACTGCTAGCAGAAGGTCAACCGAGGACCACCACCTTAACCTTACTTTCTCTCGCTGCATTGGGGACGCTCTTTCGGCCGGCCGGACACATCAAGTTCGAAAGGTTTTTAATGGGCTTGGTGTTTTTAATGGGCATTTTTCGCGAGCGTTTCGGGAGTTTCTGCTGGGAGGACCATTTCTCGTTTCGGTGGGAGTCATGCCATTTTTTGTTGTTGTTGTCGGGAGGACTAGTGTTACCTTTCCCGATGTTTCATAGCAACCGGTTCGGTGTGCCGCCTAAGTCAAACACCGTTCCACACCGCCGTTTGAGTGTATCGTCGGTCAAGGTTTCTGGCGTGACCGTGACTGGAAACGCTAACGATGGTTTACTGCCACCAACTAAGTAGACACACACACGTACACTCACCTGGGGTCGTCTTTTGGCTGTCGTGATCCATCACTTTCCTAATTTGCATCCTACCTCTGTTTTATGTCCAGTCAGTCCACTCAGTCCGTATTTGCTGGTGGCGTCCACATTTTCTGTGGACTATCCGAGCGTTATGACAAATCTGTGCGCTGTGGACATGGCTGCCAAAAACTAGCAACCCACACGCGCGGAAGTGTTGTGGTTAACCGGATCAGATATATTATCGTGGGAGCTTTTACGCATGGTTTTGAGAAAGAAAAAACTGCAGCCAAACCGACATTGAGAGCTGGGGGACATCGAAGGTGTGTGTGTGTTGCTACCTATATGTCCTTTGTACGATGTGAGACGTTGAAGGCTATAATCGCACAGCGTTTGATGTGGGTGTAAAATTATGTCACCTACATTCCACACAGGGTAGGTAGAACCGAAACGCCACCACCCTGTGCGCAAACCATTAGATCGAACGCGAGCGTGGCGATGTTGGATGACGATGAAGGTGAAAAATGTGTGCTTTTTTGCACCCACTGCGGATTTTGCCGAGTATAGTTTCTGTGTAGATGGAATTAAGGCAGGAATTCAATTTAGTTTCCTTTTTTTCTCTGTGCGCACATCAAAGGGGGAAAATACAAACCAGTGTGACATTTTGGCCTACGGTTTTACAGTAATAAACGAATAAAAGTAACAACCCCGTTTCACACTCCGAAAAGAATTTGTTATGAAATTGACCTTTGTTTTAATCCTTTTTATATAAATATTGTCCGGTCAATTTTATTGCGGATTACAGATTAATGCGAAAAATGACTCAATCAAAAGACTTAAGCGACGAACCCTCGCTCTGTGCTCTACCGTTCGTCGCTTGAAGCTGTATTTGCTGTTGATTTTTTCCTCTCCCTTTCCAAAAACACGTTTACTATATTGTTTTGCTTACAATTTATCTTTCAAAAAATGCATTAAATTATAAATCCCCCTTTCTAGCGATACATCGTGCAAGAAACCATATGTTGTTTGGCATTGTTGTTTCCCATAACTGTATTGAAAACATCATTCCCACACAGGGTGGTAGCCTATATAACCCCAAAACCATTGAACTAATTTGAATAAATTTTGATAAACAGACCACTCCTTTAGGGGTCTGGTCACCGACCGGTATCCACAAAAGGGGAGAAGGGGGGGGGGGGGGGAATACCGTATAAATATGGCATGCAAAATCGTTGGCACTTTCCGAGCATTTTATCTCAGGGCACAAGCTAGAATGGGATTTATTTTTTATTGTTATCATCTACGCCCAATAATCGAGCGTTCTGAAAACAGGTTTGTTTGTTTCGTGGTTTTCGCTTATAATCCTGCACCAGCTGTTCTGAAATGCTTGACTTGCATATATTAACCTTTTGTCTGGTGTTAAACTACTACTACTGATCAAGTTTTGGTTGTCTCCGTTAACATATGCTGATGATCTACTGGTTTGAATCGTTCCACAGCGAATTCTAGAATAGGAGGATAAACGAAGCACCCAAATACGATTCGATTTTAATTGCTGTCGTTAAACTTCCTAATCGAATTGCTTCCTTATTCTGCTTTGCACATTGAACTGTTTTACTAACGCTTCATATTCATTGCGATCAAATCAAATTTCTGCAGGCGAATGTAATAATTTATACCAGAAGAAGTACGCAAAGATTCTTCGCCTTCCGTGAGATACGTTGTTGCGGTGTTGAATTATTTACGGCTTGTACAGCAAACCAAACCAGATTCGGATTTGTCGATGTTGCGAAACGACAGCTGGTTCGAAACTTTCGCTTCGGATATATCGGGGTTTTCTTTCGTAGCGCCGACTGTGTTTGTTCACCCATCAATATATACGCGGGGGATGTGAAGCTGTAGGTTTGCTATACGCGCGCTTCCTACGCACGACAGTCGTTGGTGGAGGTAGACCTCGCCCCGTACAACTAAATCACTTACCAGTTAGTACGGGCTGACTAGAAGAAAGATCCGCGATCGTTCGAAGTGAAACCAGTAAAAATCCGATTGCTTCAATTGGCTGCTGTGAATTGTGAGGCGCCAGGCGCACACAGTCAGTCCGGATTGTCCCGGGAGGCCTTAGCAGTAGCGACGCTTCCAGGTCGCAACTCCTACGCGCATCTTTTAAGTTGAAAGTTGCATTTGCGCACAAGCAGCACCAGAATTAGCCTCGACCTGGATCGATGGGTTGGTTTTTTTTTGTGATTCCATTTTGGTTGTCCCATCTCTCTAGAGTGGGTCCAGAAGGACACCCGTTCGTGTTGAAGATTTATCCTGCTCCAAAATGAACGACCGTGGCAGAAAGCTTCCGAAACGAAGGTGATGCGGTCCAGACAACAACGGAGGAACATCTTAGCTTCTTGTTAGCGTGCAAACCGAAGACAATGCACAAACAAATGCAATCCCGCGCCGTGATCCATCATCCGATTGACAGGCCGGGCTGGGACGTCACTTTGTGGAGCGACTGTGCTTACTGCGGGAGAGAGCCACTCGAATGCGGAATGTGGATGCTGGCTGGGAACTTCAGACATTGATTGCCGACCCGTAGGGCTCGAGAAGAACCCCATCACAATGGCACTCCTGGTGCAGTGCCGCATCCGCTTATCGGGGTTCGCCTTCGCATCGCCGAACCCTGCCGAGGAAAGGCACGGGTCCACACGGAGATCTTCCAAGTGTGGCGTAGGTGTTGGCACATTCAATTGCACGGTGAAAGTAGCTCGATTTTCATTGTTTAGCCACCGTGAAAGACATTCCGCCCGGCGAGAGTACGATATACGGTGTGCTAGTATGTGAGGAGAGGGACTCTGGGAGGCGGCCGGCCTTCCTTTATCAAGATGCTTCACGGTTTCGGAAAGTCGTGTCGGACGGTGGTGGTGCACTAGAGCAATTCTTCGGTCGTAAACGTTTGCTTCTTTTCCCCTATTGGCCGGAATTTGGTGCGTCTCTTGAGCGCACAGCCAGCGCATACACATTCGTGTACAGCTGCGTGCAACGGTGCGGTGTTTAATCTATTTCGATTGCGCTTCATCGAAGAGACGCAGGAGGTGTTAAAACAAATATCCCATTTAAATGCGTCCGGGCGGGGCCGAGCAGCGAGAGTGTGAGCCCCGTGGCTGATTACGCAATCCGCGATAGATCCGATGGTCCGTCGTTTGCGGAGACTTCGGAGAGTAGCGTGTTATGTATCGTGTGGTCCGCCTTCATTTTTGTTTTTGGATTGTTTGGTGGTCGACGCGATGTGATATTGCAGCAAAGGAAAAAGAGAAAACTGTTTGTTGTTTTTCTTTAAACTTTCCGGCAGCTTTTTACTGTTGCTGATTCTTCGTTTTACGTTAACTCCTGTCGTAGGATGGATGAGTTGGTTTGGTTTAAGGTGAGATTAAGCTGTAGAATACCACATCATTGGGTTGAGGCTCTCCTATCTAGCAGAAGCTTACCGAAGAATCGAGCGTATTAGACTCGCCAGGCTCCGGTGGGCTGGTCACGTCATGAGAATGACACCGGACGTTACCCTGACGTAAAGGCGCAAACTGAGATGGAGTGATGGAGTACATGCGTTCGCCAGAACGGCCGGGGTAATCGATTGGCAGATGAAGGCACTGAACCGTGAGCGGATTGTTGGATTGTTGCAGAAGGCCAAGACCGCGATCTCATAGAAATTCCCATGCAATTATTCGGTATTTGCTGGACAGTTAAAACTATTTTGTCCAAGTGATATTATGGAATGGATATACCTGTTACAACTACCCAAAGATATTGTTTAAAACATGGATATAAGACCTCCCTTACGGTTTTGTCCGTCACTACATGTCGATGACGTCATACTTTTTATGCGATCATTCTCAAGCTCTAAAGCCACTCTAGAGGGAAGTTCCTTCTGAAGAACTTTGGTGAAACCTGTTCCCAATACCGATACAGCTTGGGCTAAAAAAAAGATTCATTGAGTAGGTGGTTAAGATTGTTGTTTTATTGCTTAATTCATGTCACTCGACCGCAGAAGCGGTTTAGTTCGTTCGCTTCCAATCCTTTTGTTTACCCTTAAAAGGGAATGTCTGCCGTGAAACTGCAACTCCCCCAAAATGAGTGTGTCACATCCGCACTTGAGTCACAACAACAAAAAACAGTGTCCTATTACTCGTCCCAAACATCCTCTACCTAATATCCGTCAACTAACATCCGACTCATCGTTTTACGATAGTGTGATTCCGGCTTGAAGCATTTCTTCAGCTCTGCACCATCATCATCGCGCTCCGGAACCGGAGTTTTGCATTGCAAAGCTTCCGTTACGAATCGACCATCATCGTTTCGCAACCATCAGCGTGTACGGTGGTGAGTTCATCCCGGGCAGAACTCTCGGGACCGGTTCACCGCTGCTAAATTGGCGCAGCACGGGTTTGGTATGCGAAACGGCCCTGGTGCGGTGTGGTGTTCAGGCTGACAAATCATTAGGGTCAGCGCCACATCCCAGGTTTGTGTGGCGAAGACGCAGACTCGATCAAACCCGTCGTCTGCGTTGCTTCCCGTTTCAAGGGGATGCCTATGTGTGGATTCCTTAGAGCAAAGGAGGGAAGTATTATGGGGTTGCTTGCATACACTGCACATGTTGGATGATGGCGTAAGGGGAAATCAGCTCTCATGTTGCAGCAAGCGGGTTGATTCCTGTTTCTATGCCAAATCGTACATTCCAGTGATTCCAGGCCTGGTGGTGTGAAGATAACATTCTTTCATCGTGTTACCGATGAGATCATTCGATCGGTTTAATGTTTCTATGGTGCCTTGCAGAGGGAAATGTTTCTCTACTTTTATTTTATTTTCTGAGTTTTGCATAATTCCCTCTGTTAATTCCTTTTTTTATTTAATTTTTTAAATACTTCATATCATTTCCGAGTTATTTAATAGTTTTCTGTACTTCATACTTCTTCAAGTCTTGAGGGCTCAGACTTCTATGAGTTCAAGGACTTGGAGAAATTGTGATGATGACTTTGAGATAATTTTCTCTTCTTTTAGTCTTTGGATTCATTAGTCTGGAGTTTAGGGACTTTGAGATACTTTGATGATGGCTTTGAGAGTATTTTCTCGTCTTCTCCATTTGTGATAAAGCTTGAATAAGTAATTGTTTGACAAATTCAATATTAGCAAAATAACTTATGCCATAGCTTAACTGTGAGCAGCCACGTTCCACGTCCTTCCAGAAGTAGTCGCTTCACGTCTTCTGCTTCATCTCTCCTCCACATTAGAGGAAGGAAGAAAACCTGTTCCAAGAAAGCAGCAGGCAGCAGCAGCAGCAGCAAGTCTTTCTATGCTGTTTTTGTTTCTTTGGCGAGAACATCATCTGAGCATGGATATTTCTCCAGAGAGCGAGAGAGAGAGAGAGAGAGTGAGATTTCGGGTAGGGCAAGCACCAAAAATGCACCCCTCGTAAGGCGAGAAAATGCGGAATCAGCAGGATAAAAGTCGCCCGCGCACTACCCCACACGCACACACACACTATAGCAACCACAACACAACAATATGCTTTACGTCAGGTGCGCGTCGGAGGGTGACTTTTGAATGGGAGAAGATCGAGAGAACATAAGAAAAACACAGCAAGAACCAGCATCGTAGTAGCTGGAGATTTTGCCCTCTTCGCCGCTTACGTATGGTTGTGTGTGTGTAAGACTTATGCGCGCGGGGGCGCATTCTCTTTAAGAGAGAGAGAGAGAGCGATCCCGAGAGAAACTTCATCCCCTTCAGCAAGGGAGAGCGATCGTGCGCAGTAAGAAAGAGAGAGAGAGAGAGTGACGGCATGTTCCTTCGCGGCTTAACATAACGTTCGCCTCGCGATGGACGGAATTTCTCAGTACTTAGCTGAAATTCGTTGCGTACGGTTGCGCCGCTACGCGAAAGGCGAATGAGAGTGTCGAAGGCTCCTTCCTCTGGCAAATAAGCAGTGTTTTGTGTTGTGGGTTTTTTTTTTTTCTCTGTCTTCTTGTGTGTTTGATCGTCATCCGCCTGAATCCGTCTTGTGAAGTTAGTTGATGAGATTTTCACGTCTAATTTCCCGTAGACCCGTAGTGTCATCTCTTTTTTGCGGTGGTGTGTTTTCCACCGCGATCAAGTGTGTGCCTGCGTGTATGAGTGTGTGCGCGTTTAATGGTTTTTTGGAATATGTGAGTGCTGTGTCCGTACTGTGTGTCCAACGGTTGAAGATCATGAGGATGCGTTAGGGAAAGCTTTCCCAAATAATATTGAAATCTTCGTCCAGAAATGTTGTGAGGAATAGTGTGCGCCGCGAAGCCATCGAGCAAAAGTTGAATGAATGAAGAAAATGGAGGATGTCTGGGCGAAAAAAGTAGAATTAGCACATGCTGCCAACAAACACTTTCTGCCAGTGTGCTTAGGTGGACATGAATTAGCCAAAAAAGAAGCGTAATTCTATATCAGTATTTTATTGCTTCGTACGTGGTTTGCTTCGGCGAGGGCATAAGAAAAGACGCTGTCTGGCCGGAAGAAAATACACGAGACAGAGAGAGTGTGTGTCTACAGAAAGAGTCGCATGCATGTTGGGCTGCCCCGTGGCTCTTCTCTCTCTGAAATCACGATTCACGGTACGGTTTCGTGCGATAGCGACGCAGCGGCCTTTTTATGATGATACGCGACGACGATGGTGAATGAAGCAGCAGTCGCCCAGCAGCGTAATGGAGGGCTGTATAAAGAAAAGTGAGCCACCATGCCACCATCCACCCGGGCAGCGAGATGGTGGCTGTTGCTCACTGCTCTCAAGTGCTTTTTCCGCTGGGGGTTTTTGAGCGATGGGAAGGTCCCGAAAAACAGAGGAGGCCTTTAAATTCTGGTTTTTCTCAATCCGCGGCCAGGCGCTCTTTAACGACCGCAGGGGTGTTGTGAAGATGATGGGAATGTGGTGAGCCACGGGATCAAGCAGGAGGAGTGTGTGTAGAGAAGCGAACGAGAAAGAGAGCAAGAGAAACCGTTCTGTGCTGCATTGCTTAATTTACAAGTCTTGTCACGAGAGCCTTTTCGGGTGGATTGCTTAATGTAAAGTGTCGTATTTTTAATTTGTTTTGGAAAGTATTTTCTTTATTTTAAAATTATTTTGTTTGTTACATATTTTTATTAAAAAAAGTTTTACTTTTAAAAACTTAAATTTAAACTATGTAAAGATAATTACGTATGAAACATAAAACAAAAAAAAAAAAAGACTGCAGAGAGGAAAACTTTTAAAAATTGTTTTATAAACAACTAGAAAAAAAAGAAGAGAAGAAAAAAAGTGTTAAAAACATTCAAAATGAACATGAAAAATTAAAAAATAGAAGAACAAAGCAAACAACTGAATCTATGTCTCGCAATGACAGTAAAGCCCGCAGAAATGTGCAAAAAGAAAGGAAAAACAAAGTTATAACAAAACCAACAACCCGTTTGGCTTTATTGTGCCCGATTACACAAGCAATCAGACAGAGAGCCGGTACACCAAACGAAAAAAAAAAGGCAAATAAAAAGTCATTTACAACCTGATCGTTCAAAGCTCTAATAAAAAAAACTATACTGCGCCAGCTTGTTCTGTGCAATTGTGTAAAAGGGAAAAAAGAAGAAGCGCCCACTCTATATTGAGGTTATCAGCGGTTTTCCTTTCCTTTTTTTTTTGATGTTGGATAACTAGTGCATTCGATCCAATCTTTCTCCAAAGTGACCCAAAGTGATCGTTTTTCTTCTTCTTGGTGAACTCGTTGCGCAACCGGGGGTTGCTTCGAGTTTTATTACCTTTCAACTTCCTTTTTTTTAACACACTCATAGAGGGTGGGTGTTTTTCCGTGAAAAACCTCCCTTTCATTTTGGCGGGAGGTGAACTTTTTCACTGCATACGGCTGTGGCATCGGAACGGTGCAAGCAAAAGGTGATGAATTATGGATGATTTTTGTGGGTATCCTATCGCGGCCATTTTTCACCCACCCACCCCGAACGAAGCCGCCGCGTAAGGTGATGGAAGGCATAATTGCGTTCCGGTCGTACGGTTCGGAAGGAAAAAGTAATTTCGAAGCTTTATTGTGATATTTGGCAAGTACAAAACGCACAGTGTGTGTGTGTGGAAAATAAGAGTTTGGAAGTCTGATGCGGTGGTGCAGTGAGCTTTCCATTTAGCAAAGAGGAGCAATGATGTAAAGTTGGTTCCGTTCGATTAAGCCTCTGATCGGACCAGTGATCAGTGATTATGATGTTACCGGTTGTGGTGGTGGTCATCTTCATTATAGTTTTATCTTTCATTCCGAACGAAACAGGTGTTCGGTGGGACTTGTTTTTCGAGAGCAGCCTTCCCTATTTAATATGCACTTGTTTTGGATCGTGTTTCAAGCGATCGGTGGCGCGCATGCCCACAGCGGGGTCCCGCACCGAAATGCAAATGTGATAAAAATGTAAATTTAATCGACAGCGTTTGCCACATTTATTGGCGTTTAATTACGATCATCCGAGGGAATTTGTGAGTCTGGCTGGCAGGACACGATCGATGATCGCTGATCGAACTGTAGTTTCGAACCTGGGAAGCACGCAAGAAGAGCTTGCGGTTAAATTGTTGCATTCCTGTTGGTTGCTTATATTTGTATGCTACCGCTTCATCGGGAAGAGCACCAAAAACCGTAAAAGAATTCAGCCTAAAGCCACAAAAAAGTGACAATATTTATTGATGTTTTCTTATTGGTTGGTGGCGCAGCTTTGTTCTTTCGGCGTCTTCCCAACCGTTGGGGGAACCGTTTGGGTACGATTAAAGAATCCGGTTCTATTAAAGAATCCGCACGCTCGGCAACTGCTCAGTAAACGGTCCGATTATGCAAATCGAATGGAAAACGATTCCAGAAAATGGTCGCCAAATTTCGTGGTTCGGTGGAAAGGGGGGAAGGCTTTTTGAGGCAGAGAAAATTCGTTGCGCAGTGATAATTTGGTTTTAATGTATTGCAAAACGGGAATAATTGTGGAATCGCTTGAACTGAAATGCAAAAATCGAATGCTGCTTAATGAGTAAAGTGCGCCAGGCTGTCGGTAGCGTTTGTTCAAACTAATGAGATCCTTTTGCCAGTGAAGCATAAGGAAGTCATTAAAGTAAGACCGAACCCAAGATTATTCTCTGGATTATGACCTGGAAGGAAACCAGGTAGATTTCACCCAGGACTTTTACGGTTCAAAAGAAAGGATCAATTGAGATATAAAAAGAGCAAAGATTTTTTAGTCTAAAGTTGTTTACTTGAAGTTTATCTTCGACTTCAAGACAATATTCCTGACGTACCGGATAAAGTTATGCTGTATGGAATTGTTTCGGGATATTAAAAATTCTGAATCATAAATAAGAAGTTCTCTGTATGAAGAAAACCCACTTCCACCGGACATTTGGTTCCAAGAATTGCCGACTTAAAGATATTCAAGAAACCTCCGGCTGAGAAACATCAAGACATTTCAGCAGAGGGTGTGTGTGTTGTACCTGTTGTGTTTAGGTGCCCCCAGATCGCGGGACTTTCCGTAAGATATAATTTCGTATGTTTGCGTTCTGGAAGAGTCTTCCCTGTATTGTTTGTGTATGCGTGTGTTAAGGAAAGCATACCAAAAGTGCCACTTCGCGAGAGCGCCTGGACATAAGGAATTCTTTCATATTTCTTTCTGTACCCTGCTTCGTTTGCGGACAGCCCACCAGGTTTATTGTTGCTGTTGTTGTTGCTGAAGGCCTGGGTTGGACTTGCGGGAGATTGTGGCGAGCTCGTTCGAGAAGATCTCCTGCGGGAACAGACTTGCCTCGGTCTGGGAGCGGTTTTGAACTTTGAGCGAATCTCGGCGACGACGGCAGCAAGGGGTTTTCTGCATGGTGCGTTCTTCCCGTTCGTTTGTTAATGTTTCACCGAAGATCGCAGCGAAAGTGGTGACCTGGATGGTTGGTCGGCCGCGGAGGTATTTCTTTGCCCGTTTCTACGGTTCGGTAAAAACCGGTCTTTGGGTGTCGCGCCGAGGGCTTTCCGATGGCAAGGTCCGGGAATGGCATGCGAAATAGCGAACCGGGGTACTACCAACACTTGCGAAACGTGTGTTAGGGAAACGGTTAGAATTCCTGGGTAAAAATGGCACGGACATATAGTGGGATGCGACATTAAATAATATTCAGATGCTGATGAATCGGACTGGGAATCAAATTCTATCGAGGATCATATGCGAATAGTTAGGGACCTCGTTGAAATTATAAAAGTGTGAAGAGATATTAGAGTGTAGACCTCAGTTGTTTGAAGTTGTGTGAAGTTCCTATGATAAAACTGTGATTATTGATGTGAAGTGTAAATGTGTAAATTAATAAGAAAAGTGATTAATTGTACCCCTTTGTGTTCCTTGTTCCCAGTAGAAACGAAAGCATATCATATCGATCGAGAGAAGAAAAAAAAGCGCACCGGCGTGCAGCATATCGTTGTGAGTGAAAAACAACAATTTTCTGCTGAAGAAAATTACCAGCAATGGTTGTGTTGTAAGTGAGCAGCGTGAGTGCGTCTAATGTTGCCCTTGTGTAAAAAATTGTCGTGAGAATACCGGTGATCCTGCAGGATGATTAATTTAGGCCAAGAAATCTAATGTCATCATCATCATCCGTATTCAGTGTTGAAAAAGTGCAACCAAATCACGAAAAATAATTGCCCAACTTAAGGATTTCGCTAAAATTGAATCCTCACGGGAGTGCTCTCTATATCTCCCCCGTCGACGACGATCAACGACGCGAATTAAAAAGGAGTGCAAATTCGCGAGTGAAGAAAGTGTTTTTTTTTTTTAATCTAGTGTGTTTAATTTTATACCATTAATATTCAACTAAAGTGCCATTAACAACAACAGCAGCAGCCGCAACACAATCTTCAACATTTAATCACGCGCAGAACGGTGAAGCTTCCAGTAATAAACCCAATAGTATACGTCCACTTAATTTTGACATCGCCTTAACCACTACTACCAGCCAACATAAACAAAAACCCGTAATCAACAATATAGCTTCGATCGATGTAAAACATAAATAATCGACAAAACAATAACAACGAAGAAAAGCAAGAAAGAGCGAGAAAAACGAAACGAAAAGAAGCGATACTTCAACGAAATCAAACAAACAAAAAGCGCAAACCACTGAACGACGACGGACGCACACAAATTGTTGCAGTAGTCGCACCGTGCCAGCAGCAACGAATTTTCGTCATCATGTCAACGCAATCATATTACAAGGATCGGCTCGGGTTCGATCCGCGGGAGGCACTGTATGACAACAATAATGGTGAGGTGTCTCAGCAGCAGCAGCACCACACCAGCAGCAGCTCGACCAGCATCAACAACAATCACCATCATCAGTCACAGCAGCAGCAGCAGCAGTATCATCAAACGATCACGACCACCACGACACACCGGCATAGCATCGGTGGCAGTGGTGGTGGTGGTGGTGGCACTGTTATTGCCAGCAGTGGTGGAACAATAGTAGGAAAGCACCACCACTACTACAACAATGGTGGCGGCGGTGGTAGCCCCGGACCGGGCAATGGTAATGTGAGCGGTGGTGCCAGTCCGCACAACGGTAGCAGCCACCATCATCACAACAACAACGGCGAATACTACCATACGACGCCGGCCAAACGTCACCGACAGTCGTTTACGGCGACGTCACCGGCAACCGGATCGTCGCTGAACGTTACCAGCCAGGGCGGTTACGAGGATGCGCTGACCCAGTTTAAAGGTACCGAATTGATGACGATATGGGAACATTTTGTATGGGATATTATAGGTATGTCGTACGGGTTTGGGACCACCCGGCCGTTTCCAATGCCGTTTCGGTAAGCTGAGTGTGTCCGTGTGCATGGTGTTGTTTTTTCCACCCCCCGTGCATGCCCAGCTGATGCGGTCCTTCGCTGTATCAGTGCATGTCACTACAGCTGCTCCGAGGATCTAAGGGAAAACTTCCTGCGGCGGAAATAACAGACAAACACCTTCTCCAGTCGCAAGAAGTTCTTCAACATTGCTAGCTTTTCGTTGTTTTTTAGCCTCACCCCTGTTTTCATTCTATTTGCTTAATGTCCTTGATCCCGAAACACACATCTGCACTAACTTTTGATGAAGTTGTTTGAGCGTAATAAAGAAACCCGTGGGACATAAAATAACTCTCCGGAAAGATTGGCAAACAGCATAAGGGAGGATATCAAGTAGGGTCAACAAGAAACAATGACATCCTGTTTCTTCATCTTCTTTGACACTAAAGCTATCCTGTTTGTAAAGGCATTAACTATAAGAGGAGATAACTCTCGGAGTTCTTCTTGGACAAAGATAGCATTATTTAAAAAAAAAGGATATTTATATCTTCTTGGAATCCTGTTTTACCATATCATTGAGTTCAGTTTTCCACTCTTGTGTGTTTCTTTTATTTTTGTCAATGTAATTTGCTGCTGGCTGTTACTCTAATTGCATGAAGTGTGAATTAATATAATCTGTTATTTTTAAAAATATTATGCAGTTTTTATTAATATTTTTCTTTTTTTACAAAATTATTAATATGTATAAAAAATGTGTTTGTTGTTATTTGCCTGTTCTCTTGTTTGCTTTTTGTTCGAACTTTGTTATAAATTTTAATGTTTTTTTCTTATACTAATAAATATACGATATTAAAACAACACTTTTAATACTTTCAAATGAGTTTCATATTTTTCAAATTAAAAAAAAATCTTTGCTTGAACTTTTTTCCATTGGGAAATGTGTTTGATGCTTTGCCTAATGCGACCTTTTAAGCTCTTGCAGGCCATTTCTGGCCTACAAGACTTATTGATCCCGTATAGTTGGATAGTCAGTCCTCACTATGGGGGAACGGCCCAAATGAGATTTGAACCCCGGTACTGCCATGCGACGTTGTCGCATGTACCACGGCCAATATCTGTATGTGTCAATTTTGCTACCGAAGTCGTCAGCATTTTTTTTATCACACCACCATGTACAAGAGGGTTTCATTTCGATAATGGAACGGTGTCCGATTTATCACCCCCAAAATGCCTTCAGTGGGGCTGTTTTTGTGCCTCTTTCTCTCTCTCTATCTCTGTCTTCTTTGTTGTCTACAGAAAAGTCCATACTTTGCAGGGAACGTTTGGAGGTGTCTTTAATTACGATTCGTGCCATTCAATGCCGATGGTTGTTTTGTGCGGAACAACTATATGTGCAACCCCCGTGAGTCACGTTCCCGTGATAATTCAGGTTCACAATGTTGCACATTCTTCCAGCCAATGAAGTACAGAAAGGAGATTGGTCAGTGGGTGAAACGATTGCCTCACCGTAACCAACCTGCCTTCTGGCTTGTCTTTAAAGCTTGGTAAATTCAATGCAGTTTACCATCTACATTCGCGACACTTACTCGGTTCGGGGATTTTTATCGGTAAATCACGTGCGTCAGCAGCAGTATGCAATTGCAGGTGCGGTACTGTACTGACGTCACAAATATTGTTTATCTGTCGCTACGGGTAAGCTCAGCTCATTGTCAGTGATTATTCGTCACCATGTACAGATTTAGATTTTTTTTCGTGGGTCCGCTGAGGTACAAGAGTACAATATCTCTGGTCCGCTGCTAGGGGACAGTGCGGTGTACCGTTTGATGTGGTAATCGCACTTGAATTACGAATCTGCTTTATTTCGTTATCGTGATATTCATGATTGATTAGATTGCAAGACACTATTCTTTCGTATGTCTTCGTTTACTCTGGGCGGTGGTGAATTGTTTCCATGATCGTGCACTTAACGTGAGTTAAGGCGCCATAATGAGATATAATTGAATTAACAATTTCCCCCATGGTGGTGGTGGCCCGGACGGTGGTTCGCTCGGTTGTGGTAACGTCACGCAGAAGTGTACCAATGAGTAATTCGCTTGCATATCATCGCACTGTGTGTCGGTGTATGTGTCTGTGGCACATACGCTAATGGAAACTCGGTCCGGATGACATTGACAGCAATTCAAATATTGGTATTTCCGTTACGGCTGATAAACGCGTGTGCGCACGATTGTGGGCTGCAAGAAGTGCCGTGGATGTCCACAACAAGTGGTCCAGGTGGGTTCAATTCTTCAATATACACCCAAAAAAAACCTTCAAAGTAAGGAATGTTTTTGTTTAGAGGGTGGTGGAGTAGCGTCTCTTATGTCGCCTGTCCCGGTAAAGCATACCAGTGGATTGGACCACTCTCTTGATAAGCGAGTTTAACAGTGCTGCACAATGATTGATGGGGTTAGGAAAGCAAAGGGAAAACTTGCGCTAAGAACCGATCAATCGTTCACCAATCAAACCCAGCAAAACACGCAACATTTTCTAAAGTAGGTAGTAGTCAAGATATCGCGACCAATAATCATTCGCACGTAAGATCGAACACACCGGTTGTCACATTAGTCACTTTTGGCATTACGCCCAATTTTAAGCTATCTACCACCACCATCACCCTGAAATGAGTAATCACGAAAGCATAACCCGTCCAACTGTGGTTTAGTTCGGTGTAACAAGGCTTGTATCATCACAGACAGACGACGCGCACCATTTGACTCACGCACGATCGATCGATCGTATTTTTGACATCAAAGACATGTACGATGGGCACGGGAAGCTTTCCGCGGAACTCGCTCGCACCTGGCCCGGTGCCGGTATTTCCTTGGGAGCTTGTAAAGAAAAAAAATGTCACTTGTCAATTGGTCGATTTATTTTGTTGCTTTCGTCTCGTAGTTTCGTGATTGTCATCGGTGTCGCGGGTGGAATGTTAAGCAAGGTTGCGATGTTATTCGTTTGTTAAATATCGAGACCACTGGCGCCAAAGACGATTTATTTGTACCATTTTTTGGCTCTTCTGCTAGACTTTTCCACCCCTTTAAAGAATGCAATTAATAATTCTATCCACACTTGGGCTTTAAAATAAGGTAAATCATCCTAGAGTTAATATATATTATTCGCTATTCGCACAGTGGAGATGAAGTACTATACTGATCAAAATGCTATTGGAATACTCATTCGATGTATGAATGAACTGTGAAATTTGTTTAGCTACAACACACATAGATAAAATCCGTCTGCTTGTCCACACCATGGTTCCGTTTAATGACGAAAACTTCGCAATCATGCCCATCTGTTCTCCCGTGGCTATTTGCACGTTTGCCCCCACGTTGTGCCCTGGCGAGACGCACACACACGACCGTATATGCTTTTGGTTGGCCATTCATCTTCTACTCGATCGTCTGTTGTGTGTTGCCACGGTGGAAAGGAGCATCCCAGCCAATCTCCGGTCACCCGTTTTTATTTTTCGCAGCCACCCACCGATTGATGGGTCGCTTTTTTGATGGATTCCGGAGCCGGTTTCGTGTGCGGCGGTGTGCTGTTGCCCTGCGGTGAAGCCCTCACGATGGTGGTAATTGAATTTGTGCGAATGAAGGAACGAAGAAAAAAAAAACCGATCGACTCACTCGACTTGGATTGTTGTTCCGCCCGTTGATTTATCTTTCCTGTGATGGTCGTTTCTGAGATAGTGCTGACATCAGGGTAGGGATTTGTGATTAGCCCTACAGACTGAGCTGAGCTTTTCTCCTACTTTTGCACAAGATCACATACGCGAAAACGGAATTCCACCGTTGTTGCTTGTGGGGAAGAGTAACAAAAGGAAAGCCTCCCTTTGGAAGGACCCAACTTCTCTTTTCAACTTCATTGACAACGATCACGGTCTCGCTATCGTAGGATCTGGGGTGAATGTTTTATTTTTAGCGTTGATGTTATGGTACAGATAGCAGTGGGGCAACAGTATTGGACGAACGCTTAGAAGCTTACACTTGGTTATGCGCTGATCGTTGGCTATTATTTATATTTGTTTATGTTTATGGTACTTTTAATAGGTAAATCCATATTAAATAGTTTATTATTTAATATAAAATACATAGCTCTTGTACTATTTTTAAAACTATTTTCCATTTAAGTCGAATGGATATTTACTATACGTAGATTAATTAGTGTCGGGACATGAATGAATTAAAAATACTGAATTTGAATATCTAAGAGAAAAAAAAATCGCAAATTTTAGTGTATTATTCCAATTTGCTTTACTCAAAACGTTTAAAATCCATATTTATCTGAGTTGTTTCTACGGCAATAATGGCACTGGTCTTCACACGGCAGGACCGGGGTTCAAATCCACAGAAATCCAGGACTGGCAGGCTGAGACCTCTCGAGGTTGTTGTGTCAAGGAAGAAGCAGAAGTAGTTTCTACGACCCACTATCGCAATAGTCCTTATGCTGATTTCGCCCTGGTTTCAAGAGAACCCTTCAACAGTTCTATATTGACAGTGTGGAGAATTCTACCCTCATAAACAGAAGTTGTTATCAAAAAATTAACAACGAACGGTTCAAATGATCAAACTTAACATTATAAAAGTCAGTCCTTCGAAGCTCCCCAACCTATCTCTTTTTAGGCTTTGCTGGACTTATACTTTACCCGTAATTGAATACGTCTGTCCTACGAACGGAGAGGCGATTTAGATGGGATTTGATCTCCCGACGAGTCGTTTGAGAGCTGGCCCAGCCACCCGGGCACCCCAAAAACTACCCTTACAGGGTTAGCTGATGATACTGATGCTCTAATCAATTAATCAAAATTTAATCAAAAATTTCCGACAGTTTTTTTATATTCTTCAGTGACGTTTGTATCATTTTGATTTGAATTGTACGCAGTTATCTAGGTTTACATAAAAACTTCTTTTTTTCACAATTATTGTTCCAATCATGTAATTTTGTGAGGCCTTTAGCGACCAATCTGCCAAATGGCACGCCTGTTGTCAAATTCTTAGGGAATGAGATTACCTGTTTCGGTTTAACTGCTCTATGTTTAATTGAAAGTTTGACAAAAAACTGGCTAAACTTTCCAGATGTTCTGGTTAGTTAATTGCTAGAAAAGCACATAATACCAAACGCCCTCCTTTATGTTGAGGTACATTGATCGCCTTTTGCATATCATTTGAAATCAACCTTCATCGTAATCAACATTAGAGTGTAAACCTGCTCGAACTACTAGAGCCAGCGACGAAAGACGCGACGGGAGAGAGAGAGGACGTGTTTGTGTTTTTCCCGCCACACCGAAAGGGCTCGTGCTCGAATGTTTGTAATTTGTTTCCGTTTCGTAAGGTCTCGTGAGTCGGTTTTCCTTTCATCCGGGGCCCGTTGACAATCACCCCAAGGCAATCGGCAATGTTAAGAAAAGGGCCTCCTGGGTGACGTTCCGTTTATAGACAACTAGCTAAATTGCCTTCGGAACCGGTGTGTCGAAAAAACAAAAAAAAAAAAACGAAAAACACCTTTCGTCAGTGATAACGCTTTTTTCGAATGAATGGATCGCGCGCGCGAGCTCGCGAAGGTGCAGGAAACTTATGCTAATGAGTGTCAAACATGTCGCACATGGTGTGACGATGAAGTGGGACGCAGGCTCACCAGCAGGTACCAGCAGATACGCCGAATCGTGCACATTCCCTGATCCTGGTGTCTTAAAACACCCTTATGTCTTTAAGTGACAATGGAGGAAGTAAACAAATTTGTGTCCGCTTTATCGTACTATCGACATAGCTCGGGGTACCGGCGAACAACACCTTGTGGTGTCTTTTTTGTCCCCTTTTTCCTGGACCTTGAAAAGTTGTGTTGGAACCTCGAGTGTGTGATACCGCACGTTATTACTATCTGCTTGCACCGCAACGGCTTTGTGAGCTCGTAGCTTCGTTATGAAGCAGCATAGTGGTATGGGTGTGTTTGAATTACCAATGCTGCACAATGCTACTCAGCATTAAAATAGCCTTTACTTATAAGGGCGTTAGAAGACGCTTGGGGAGTGTCAGGCAAAAAAAAAAATATTGGAGAACAGAGTGAATTTGTGTGTGTGTGTGAAGAGGATGGCTATAATAATAATTGCATTAATTTAGCTGTCAAAACATGCTTTTGTACCGTTGAGCTATGATGATAGACGATGGATATGAATATTTGAATGAAGGGCGCATTGTGAGTTGGTGGTGGTAGGCTCAATGAGCATCACATTATGTAATTGAATGGCGTTAAAAATGTCGTGAATGAATGAGAAAATTATAATTTGCTTATAGAATATGGATTTTTTTGAAATATTTGACATAAATATGGGCAAACTCCCGACGTCGTTTCATAATTGCGAACTTCATTTGCCTAATTAAGCGGCATTTCAATTTTGTAATAAGCTTGACGTAATTTTTCGTTTTCCGGTTTTTGCGAAACCGGAAGTGTGGCATTATTATGTTCATTATTCGCCATTTTCATTCCCTAAAAAGCTACCGGTCACAACAATCTTACCCCCAGGTCTGCTTCCTGGCGAAAGTGTCTACCCCGTCGTGGTAGGCACAATAAAACGGTCAACGGACAAAGATTGGCTGTCAACTATGATTTCCTGTTTTCAATCGAACAAAATACGTACCAAAACGGTGATTAAGATGTTCCAGTTTCGATTTCTGCTGGGATAACAAGAGCAGAAAAAACTGCAGGAGAAGAAAAGACAAACCAGACATGGCCAATTTGAACGAATTTCTGCACGATGGGGGTGGGTTACAAGATCTCCCTGCTCTGCTCCCCTAACAAGACAGAGTCGCGCCGCACTAAAATGCGTGAGTGTTTTTGTGTGGCTTTTCTGCGATCTTTTATCAATAAATCTGTCTAATAAACGTCGGTTTCGTTGTTGTTTGTTCAGCATGCGCTCGTTGATTAAAATCGCAATTTATCATAATTAGATAAATGTACTAATATTTCTTTCCTTTCTTTTCTCCTCCCCCCTCCCCCACCACTCGTCTCTCGTCATCGGATTCAACTTTACTCAACTGCGCTCGTCACCGTTTTGATGAATGTTGAACATGGAATTGAAATTAATAATGTGAATCTAATGGCAACGAAACGGTTGATCGGTGTGCGATCATCTCCCGGGTGGCGCCTTCTTCCGTGAACGTCAACGAACTCACCCCGCGCGCTGTTGCTGTCCTGCTGCCCTGCTGCCTCCTCCCCCACTATCCAGATGAGCGAGATGCCATACAGAAGAAAACTTTCACAAAGTGGGTCAACAAACATCTGAAAAAGGTAAGACACGGACATTGCCAATTTCGTTGTTTTCGTAACGATTGAAAGACGACGATGATGATGATCGCCATCATCATCGTAATGATGATGCTGTCGAATGGGGCAGTGATGATCATTTCTTATACGCTCGATGATCGTTGATCGTACACATGTTCCACCACCTACAAGTACCGAGTACCCACAGGCCGAGCATGAAAACAGCT
Organism: Anopheles stephensi; assembly: GCF_013141755.1. Taxonomy (NCBI): domain Eukaryota; kingdom Metazoa; phylum Arthropoda; class Insecta; order Diptera; family Culicidae; genus Anopheles; species Anopheles stephensi. Next base: position 17,939,938 of record NC_050202.1, on the reverse strand, counting down.
ATCGCCTTTCACTCTCATTTCCACATTGGAATTCGCAATATTGGTTTCCCGCCCGATGGAGCTAGATGTCGCAGACTTATGATTTTGCTGGCGTTTGTAGTTGTTAGAGTTCCAGTTTGTAAGGTTCGAATTTGTATCAAGTTTTTTATAATTATTATTAACAGGTCTTTATTTAAAATTCATGTCAGATCCTTGCCTAGATATTGGTCACTCTAGTTGTCTAGTCTAGGGCGGGGCCCGGTGGTAGATGCGACAAGGGCGCCGGTCTTCACACAGCAGGATCGAGGTTCAAATCTCATCTGGGCTATCCAACTATGCGGTAACAATAAGTCTAGTAGGCCAGAAATGGCAGGCATGACCTATAAAAGGTCGTTTGACCTAGCAAGAAGAAGAATAAGATGACCAGTTATGTTTTCCTAAAGAATAAGCGGAAATATCTCATTCAGATCCTATATGAGGGATCTTGATACGATGTTCTAAACCCTTCGTAATGCCCGAGTACCTGGGATATCATCCATTAGCATACTTACTTAACTTAAACGAAGTCTCATTTTAGGAGAGCTATTTAGATTCCATTTTTCATGGCACATTGACCAAAACTTCACGACGCAGCGCTACCAGTAAACCGTCGGCTTGTCCACTTGCCGTATTGGGAACAGACCAGGCGTTGGAGCAATTAAACGAACCTCCGGTCCAAAATGGGCTCATGATTAATCGATGCTCGTTGTCTGGTGGAAACTCTTGTCTTGTTGGAAGAAGTGATGCACCCAAACGCGTCGTCTAACGTGTACGGCGCGGTAGAAGAATGTAGGTCGAGAGTTTATTGTAAAGCAGGAAGCAAGTCGTACAAATCACAACAATTGTGCTACTCGTAAGCGTTCTTCTGGGAGCTGAAGAAGAACCCGTACCATCGTCTGTCCGTTAAGCTGCTTAATTGGGAGTGTCGCGTTCAATCAATGCTTCAATAGAGATTTATTTGTTGCCGGTCATTCGCGGGTCACTCATGCAGGAAGGTCAGCCTTTGGAGACTTTTGGTCTCCGGGTTTGTTTCTTTCTTGGCGGCCAGACAAGACTTTTGCTTTTGAAGAGCGGATTTTTGAGATATTGGATAGGCTTTTTAGTCAAGAAATTCAAATACCCACTGCAACTTCTCGAGGGCCACTAGAGGAGCTATTTCGTACTTTCTCGGTATCGTACGCTTCTGTTTCGTTTGGGTGAATTTTGTGTCGTGCTGGTTGGCAGCCCTGTAACACATAACAATTTACTCGCTCACCAGTGGCGGCCAGCGTTTACCGATCATGGACCGATCATGATATCGCAACATTTTTACTCGCCAGATCCGATTAAAGAAACCGCCCGCAAAAAGTGTGTGTGTGTGTGTTTGTGTTGAAGTCCGGTAGCTTGTGGCTACCAACAAGCATCGTGGTCTCACTATCGGCCCGAGGCAATAAATCTTAAGCGGAACGTACGACGGCTCTCTCTCTACAGCTGCCTACCCACAAGAAACGTTGACCGAAGCAGGGAAAATCCGATACATTGCAGAAATCACGAGCCGCCCTCTCTCCCTGGGCAGGAATTAGGTCTCCTGTGTGGTAGAGGCTGTTTCGCGACTCGTTAAGTATGCAAGCCATGCATCGCTGTGACTCATGTGAATGATTTACCTCATGCCAGCTCCGTTTGCTGTACTCCGCGTATCTGCGCACTAGAAAGCGTAGTCCCTTCTACGCGACGGGCTCTACGGTCCAGCTCGAGTTACGTGTTACGCACGTCTGATATGCGTATGATCTCTGTCGGTGGGCGCGTATGCGTGCTCTAATTTCCCCAAAAGGGATGGCTTGGCGGTATGGAGACTTCCCGTGAGAGTGGGCCCGTTTTAGTGGTGAAAGGCGACAAATTTAGTCATCGAAGGTGATCCTACGCTGCGGGGAGGCAAATGTCACTGCTCTGCAAATTGACAGACATTCAATGCCCTATGACATGTAAGCAGAAAACTTGGTAGTTGGTACCAGTTTAGATGTATTTCATTTAAGATCAGGATTCTTGATTATCCGCAAGGGAACGTGTCAAACAATAACTTGATGTGTCATCCAGCCTCCCCAGGGGTGTGTTTTAGTAGATGAACCTTGCAAAAGGCATGTTGAAATTAAACGGTTGTCCCGGGCGAGGCGTGATTTATTTGACAATCGTTAGCAAGCTCATAAAAACGCTCATTGTCATACGTAGGAACGGAGTGTCGGTAACGAAAATAGCTCCATTCATTAGGGGTGTACAATCACGCCTTTAGGGTGGGCAGTGGCTGCTTGAAGGTGATCATCATTGTAGAGTCAAATTATCAATTTGTATGCTAATTAAACGAATCTTGAATGTTTATGTATGGTTGCTTTTAGCTGATCCGACCTTGAACGCAAACGGAAGCTCCCTCCTGCATTATGAAAAGATCGCAAACTTAAGGGTAAATGGCTGAAGACAAGAATTTGATCTTTTGTCGTCCTAGGCGTGATGGAAATGGTACACAGCAACTCGACCGCTAATGTATAAATTAAGTGTATATTAATGTGGGAACTCATTAGCAGATTCAGTAGACGGCAGCTCGAAAGGAAGGTTTCAAACGTTGGTCGTTTCGTAGACTTACTGCACAGGATGATTCTGGAGCTGGTTTTCGAATAGATTCGAGCAAAAGATGATGAGCAGTTCGCGTGCAAATGGCGCCAGCTCGTCGATGGGTCAGATTGGGTCAGATTCGCTGAAGCGACAGCTACCCTGTCCTCTACCAGAGAGCTGTCCGATACACATACATGTCGCGTCTGGACATAAATTTACCTTCCTCTCCCTGTTGGACTTCACCATGTCCCAGAAGAGAACGGTCGCTCGGTGCGACGGAAGCTACCAAGCCCTGCTGACACACATTATCGTTGCGTTCAGTTCGGAGGGCGCGTACGTAATGTAATGACTTGTAAAAAAAGTGATTTATAAGAAAAGTACCGAGAGGGAGAGAGAGGGAGGTAAGCAAGAAGGTCACACTGTGAACGAGAGAAGCGTCGCCGACCGTGTGCAATAAAAAAGCCCGCTGCATACCAGGGCAAGAAGTCACTGCAAACAAAACAACTCCTCTTATTTCGATGTTGGGATGGGTTTTTGTTGGCAGATGAATCGTCCGGGGAAGGGTTGGTTTGCGGAGGACATTCCGCGATTTCGCGAACCATGGCGACTGATGCTTTGTCCCCGCGGTTACACTCTTCCCCGGAGCTTCTCGGAAGGGAGCCGCCCGAGAGTTAATGAATGCAGTTTGTTATTGCGTGCAGTTTGCTCTTGAGCACACCACACAGTCATGTAACGTCCCGAAGGGTTTTAGTCTGGTGATGAATCGATGTGTTCGCAACACGTCTGAGCTTTAGTGGCGACTACTAGGTCAGTCGTTGGAGTGCTAGTGAAGAGTAATCCAGTCGCGCCTCTGCCTCACTCTCAAGTACGATAATGAAAGAGAATGCAGCGTTTGATTGAATTCCAGGCGCTTGAGAGAAGACTGCGATAGACTAGACACCTCTTCTAGTTCTGAGACACTCTAATATTAATGGCGTAAAGCCACGATTTCTTATCCCAAATCAATTCAACCTACTTCAGCTGGGTAGGTTCTCGAGGTACCGAAGCGAAACGCGAGACACTCGTTGTCAAGTAGAAAGCAAGGATTTATTCCATCACACTTTAGCCTTATCCAGTCTGAGTCTGAGTCACTGGTATGGTTTCACTTTTTATTTACTTTCGTTTCCACCCTGGGTTACATGACTCGGACGTTGCCGTACAATGCCACAGTGTACGCCCGCCTGTCAAGCAAGTTCTCCTTCGCGTCTACCCGATCCTTAGCTGGTAACGTTCGATAAGGTATGTGTATGTGTGTGTGTTTATGTGCAGTGGATTTTTGGTCATTTCTTCCTTACAAGGCAGACTCTACAAGTAGCCAACGGCCGGCCGCCTTCAGGAGTAGCCGCCTTACTGTCTGTTTCTTCTGTCTGGTCTGGCTGGTCAGCTTATGGCACTCGCGCTGTACTCCTACGGGGCCTGGGAATCAATTTAAATTCCCGGTGGCCCTCGATATTTTATCATCTCAGGTTTTTGGGATTTGGGGTTTCGGGTTTTTTTTGGTTTCATACAATTCAAACCCCCATTTGCATACAATGGACGGAGTGAGAGTGGGTAAGTGAATCGGTGTCCCTGAGGCTTTGAAACCCGCGAAGGTAGATCGGTTTTATGTCTGTTTTCTCACGACCGATGGTCATATGGGTCCGTTGTTGTATTGCTGCTGCTGGTGATGATGATGATGGCATTGCTGCATTGTCCAGATCCGGTTGGGTGTTTCACGATGGCTTATGGTGGATTATGTAGCGATTGCTATGCAATTGTAAATAAATTCGCTGTAAGACTATGGTGGTTAAAAAGGGACGTCTATTTATCAACTTAAGTGCACTGTTTAACTAATTATTATGACAAAAGTGTTCTTAAATTCTTAAATGGACATTACAAGGGTTTGGCCACGACGTTTTGACATTGACAAGCAATTTAGGATCAAATTCCTAGTTGAAGAATCTTTGTCCGCCATGGCATTATTTTTTATCCTTATTGTCCTTATTGCATTGAGACCTTTGGCAGATACGATAACGGCGCCGGTCTTCACACGATAGGACCAGCGCACAAATCCCATCCAGACCACCTCGACGACCTTTCAATGGGTAAAATTAAGTCACAGAAAGCCAGAAATGGCAGGCTGATACCTCTCGAGCTTTTAATGCCAAAGAAGAAGAAGATTGTTCGAGTTATTCACCAAGATGCAGTTTGATGTACTACTGTAGTATCTTCACCTTCCCAATTAACTTTGAAACACAGGTCTGCTTCTTCCAGTACGTCCAGTCGCAAGATTTGCTAATCTCGGTTATTCAAAGGACGTGATCGTGATTAGGCTCTACTCCCGCCCTGACTCTGAAGGTAGTTCAATTATCGGGAGAAATCTATCAAAATCCAAACGCCGACTAGTTGTCCCCCATTACACACATCACCGGCTGACTGACAACCGTGTAAGCAGCGGGTGTCAAAACAGTGCTTCTCTGTCGGAGCAAATGAGAAACCTCTTCAATTTTTTTTCCTTACTACTCCCTGAAGAAGCGTTACCAACTTGTAGATTGTGCCTCGAGGATTGGACTATCGAGCGGGCACAACGATCGATGATCCGGCTGTTAACTATTCATTAGTGGTCGGGTGTTGGAAATGTTCGCGAAAAAACGTGAAATATGAATCTAGGGAAAGGTTGTTTCGTTGCTTTTGCCCCTCCCGGTTCCGATTGTACACCCATCCGGAACGTCATGGGAAACCGCCACCACGTCCTCACACTAGTTCGTTTAAACTTCCACTTTCGAAGAGCCGTTCATAACGGTGCTGACCACTCGAACACAAGAGCTGAAGGAGTACGGGCGGTGAAGAATATCATGCAGCGACGATGAAACGACAGCTTTAGACACTTATTTATCATCGACCGATCGATCACCCGCTTCGGTTCGGCCTTGTTTCAATCCGTTTTCGCCGGTAATGGTTCTGTCACGGATGCGGTGTATAGCTCGCTCGGAGGCGAAAAAGAAAACCGTTTTCGCCCGTTTTTATCTGGCCCGCGCTAGGGTGCGCGCGCTGGCTTTGACGATCCAACTTGAGAAGAAGCCGTTAGGGATGCCTTTGGAATGTGGGAAAAGATGGTTTCGTGTGGCTCAAGTTTTGATGAGTGCTTCTCTTGGACGGTTGAGGATAGGGATGTCGAGAATGTGGGTCAATACGAAGGTACGAGAAACGGTGTGTTCTAATTATTTTATTTTAGTACAATAATTTTGAACGTGATCTTACGTGACTGCTAGCACTGGAACAAGCCGAACTATGTTCGGTGAAGCGGCTGAACAATGCACACATTGATCGCACCCCATAAACAATAACCTCAAAATCAATTAGAAAAGTAAACCACAAGCCTAGTAGTGACGCCCGCGATGCTGGAAGATGTGGCGCAACGCTGTAGAAAAACAGGCTTTGCGCCGCGCTGCCCCAACGTGAAGAGCAAATTGGTTCTCCTACCAAATCAACCCGCTAGGTCGTCGAGCGCATCTATATTGATTACCGTTGCGCGCATCTGTAGCGACCATAAAAGTTGGTGGGGTATCGCTCCACACACTATTCTGGTTTGTCAGTTTTATCGTGTCGAGTTGGCGGGTTCCAGTGCAATTATTGATTATTAAATTGAGTTATTGGTCGTAAATTGTGTTGTTTTACGAGCGCTGACCTTTGCCAGCAATCATTCGGTAACCTGCCACTGCTGCTCTGCTCGTGTTCTGAGATCCGAAGCAGCGAAGATCAGTCTCTTGATGCTTGCCAATGTCAAGTGATGTGGAGACGTGTGACATAAGAGTGTTGATTAGTTGCGAGATGTTAGATTATTTAATATGTTTATTTATCACGTCGTTAAATCAATCGAGCTTAAAAATACATTTGAACCTAGGTTAGTTTTGAAGTTTCAACTCGCAGACGTACTCTCAGAACAGATCACTCGCAATCTCTTAACAGCATTTGAAGGCTAAACGCCCAGTAGCAGCTGATCATCAATGTTGCAGTTGAATTGTTTTTGTACCGTGCGAGCTGGCGTGAGAATTTGTGCAACAATCTGGTTAATGATGGTGGAGCGAGAGCCTCCTTAGAGACCACTTTGTAGACACGTGCCTTTGCGTACCGGCGATCGGGGCCAATTAGTGGGTAGGTCTCGTGTGCATTCTCGGAAGTTGGTGAGCGCATTCCAACCCTTCCCTTCCAGTTCGATCTCTCTCACACACACAAAACTCGTTGTCTACTGGTGGCTAGCATTTTCCCCCGACCTAGACACATCTCCGAAAGCCCTTTTTCGTTGTGTAGTAATAGGTCGGGGAACGTACAGAGCTCTGTGATTGGAACGTTCCGAAAAGGGCAAAACCAGAGCAACACTGGTGGTGTGCTCTAAGATAAAACTGATCGGTCGTGCGGCGTCTCGTACACCGCGGTGAGCTTCCGCGAGCGGGGAGGGTTGATGAAGCTTCAAGGCGGACCAGCAGAGTCCCAGGCCACATTGAGAAGATGGTATCATTTCGCGAAATACATTTTTCACTGAATCAGTTCCATTGTGTTTCGCTGCCTGTAATGTACCTAGTGCGGAGGGGATAAGGCTGAGGAGGAGGTAGTTTAAGCTCTGGAACCGGCAGGGATTAATTGATTGTGGGGTAGCCATGGGGAGAAGCTCTCGGCTTGTTTATATTTTTCATGATTTCTTTTTCGCTAGGAATGCGCTTCAACATGATCGTAGAAGCGGGCAATGTTGTGGATTGTTGTGGAATTTAAAGATTTGTTCACATTCGGTACTAGAAGAAAGGTCATCGACGTCGAGAAGAAAGTGCTGGAGTTGGTTGATGTTGAGGTTATGTCGCTTGGTACAGGTTGCCTTGTAGAACATCTGTTATAATCACTTTCATTGTCGATCCATACAGTCGGAGGCACTCGATCTGTATGTTCTACATGCGGCTTCTGGCAAAAATTCCAGTGCGCCATACAAATGGGTCAGACACGAAGATGGCTATCACCAGGCGGCTGCTCGACACGACTTTCCTTAAAAGGATGCAGCTCTCTGCCGGCGAGCCAGCCTGCCTGCCTGTGCCCGGCCGAGAATGTACGTACACTAGCGCGTTCCATGCTAACAACCCAATTAGTAGCTGCAGGCGTCAACACGGGCCTGTCTCTCGGCTGTATATATGGATACTCCCTGACCCCCCGAACCTGGGCAATGTTCGACATTTATAAGCCGCGCCAAAAACAACCAGCGGTGAGAACGTTCTCGCACTTCCCTCGCCCCTCGTTGGCCACCGGAGATCGATGTCGCCCGCGACCAAACACAGAACGGAACGGAAAGGATTTAATTAAATCAGCGCATAACCAAGTACCTACGGCCACGCGTTTGGTGCAGCCACTACTCGGCAACACGTGTTATTGATTGTTTTGGACGTGCGCAAAGCAACCGAGTCTTCGAGTGTAGGTTGTTGCTAGCATTATTAAACGATCGATGTTTCACACCCCGGGTTTACACTGGAACAGATAGTTTGCCTAGATGGAGATATTGTTCAAAGTCTCAGCAATACTTGGTCTGTTATTAGTCGGGCAGATGCTCCACTCTCCGGCGTGTTCTGAAATCGATACTCCGAGTGTGACGCATTCCGCCGCCACCGTCGCCGTACCGATTGCCGCCGATGGCCGTGGCGCGACACAACTTAACCACAACATTTAATCGTAAAACATGATTGACAATCCTGCCGGCCTTTTGACACTCGGCTCTCCCTCCGTAGGTGTTGCAGGAACAAGGATCGATTCCCCGACGTTACTGTATTTAGCGCAAAATCGGTGGAGGACGAAGCAGGTTTATGATGTTCCTGTTAGTTGTATTCTATAAGATTAATCATTCTGATGGAGTGAATCTGGAGCCTGTCTGGATCGGGAATCGAGGCACCTTCGGAGACTCGCCCCCCCCAGTGGAGCCTCTCAGTGTGTCGTGAAGTCGTGCGTCAGATGCTCTTAAAAGCGAACAGGCGCCAACAGAGTGTGCGGTGTCCCCAAACGTAGTATGTAATTGGAGCGTCACATAAATCTTGCTCCGGCGATCTGTGCAACCGGTTTTTTGCGTGTGCACTGTTTTCGCCAATATACATTCGATGAGATGCTGTCTGCGTTATGGGGAGAAAGGTTAATTGTATGAATTATGGACCGGACGACGGTCTCCCCTAAAGCCTAGTGTCATTCGTTGAAAAATGTGCATCCAATGGTGTGCATAGTTTGCGTACGAAAGATTGAGGAACAACACGCAGCAGGAAAGAAGAATAGAAAATGGACGCGGTGAGGTGCATTAGCGTCCCAGTGAAAACACTCAAATCCATCAAGAAGCTTCGTTGCGTGAAGCGAACAATTAATATCCATTTGGGGGGATGATGGGGTGATTAAGAGTGCGTTTTGAAGATGCGCCGGAATGAGAATCGTCGCATGGACACACGAGCTCTTGGACGTGTTTTCCAGATGACAGTCCCATGCCGAGGGTGTCCCATAATCGATTGGACGATCGTTAGAGTCGTGTGGAAGTGCACCATTTAATTCGCCTCAATAACTTCAATCCATAAATGTACTGCGCTCGTTCGTCAGGGATATGATTTTATTTCGTGCGGATGGTTGGCGTGGTCTGTGTTGTGACCAATAGGGTGGAATTGATAGTTGATTAATTCAGCCGTAACGGTTGGTAACGTTCATCAACTGGGAGGAGAGTTTTTTTTTGTTCGTAGTGGTGCTCTGGTGCAGGCGATGCAGAAATGAACTCTAGATTTATAATTGCCTGTGACAGCTGCTCATTGACGTTTGACTGGGTGCGGCTGGGTTAATATCCTGTTATAAGGGAACCGTTGATGTCACCCCGAGGTTGTCTTAATCGTGTTTTAAGACCGTCATTTCAATCAAGATTTGCAGAGAAAAGGGGTTTTTAATACAAAAAAGAAAAAAAAATATTTTTTTAACAACCGAGGATATTTGCCACATAATTTTGACTTCAGATATGTCCACGCAAAATAACATCTGATAAGAAAATGTAAGGAACAACACATGTTCTCGCTTTATCCTCAGCATCCCCCGTTTGCTAGTTGAAAATATTTATTCCTCACATCTGCCATTAGAGGATGGGCGAAATCTGGAGGTTTCTTTTGCCTTTTTGAACCTCATTTCTCACTCCTGCATCCATCCGTGAGTGTGGTGGAAACGCAAAACCAAACGAATGCAGAGCCTTAATGGATGGTTGGAATTATAAAATATACCATCAATTCGTCACACAAAATCGCACACCATGATGAGTGTCTTAAGAGCTCCGAGCAAAATCCTGTGTGAATCCGAGTCACGAATCCTCGAACTCTCCGGTATGGCGGTACGAGGCATCGAGAGGGCAACGCAATGTGTTTACCACATTTTGACTCACTTTGTTGCTCGGTGACGCTCTGTTCGTCGGTAAGAAAATTGCATACATCGCAGCACATGACGGTGATGATGGCCGCAGTGTGTGGCGGCTTCGTCTCAGCGGTACAATGACCTGCACACGTGACACACGGCGGTGCGGACTCGAACGTGCACCATATGTCTGCTGCCTGACCGACGCATGCCGTTCCCACCCGTGAACAGCGTCTAACTGCGCTTTTGACGATGATGGATACATAGCTAGCCCTTGTTGCTACTGCGGTGGTGTGTGCACTCACAGGTCTGTTTTAGTTTATGCATTTTTGGGATGCAGCCGACTCTCTGGTCTGGGTTGCACATTTGATGCATCAGCAGCAGCATCCCGTACACACATGGGAGCATGGCTTTGCAGGAAATGAAATCTATTTTTCGCCTTCATTATTTGCGTCTCGAAGATGCATGCAAACAGCATAAGCGTATGGCATTCATTATTGTAGTTTTGCAGTAAAAAGGTTGAGACGAACGAACCACGAGAAAGATGGAATTGGGGGCCGTTTGCGCCCTAAAGGTTGCCGCTGTATGTGTCGTGAGTGTTCGAGCCGAGATATGCAAAGTCGTTTGTTTTTGCATACGATGGACCCCTAATGTGTTTGAGGGAGAAGAATGCAGCGACGTTAATGTGGCCAATCTTTGCGACTGAAATGTTTTAGAAAGTGAAGATCAAAGGGTCAGAGGTCATAACTTGGCGGAGTGATGAATGGCGGAATTTATTTTACTAATACACAGTATACAAGAATTCATCTCGCTCCTTTCATTTAAAATTTCAACAAAACGTCCATTGATTGGCTAGATGGTTTCCGTTTGACGGAGTGAAAAATGAGGCCACAAGCCACCACAACAGCGGACTCGAATCCGCCGGAAACGGTTAAATCGTAAGAACGCGGATGTGCTATAAACATCCACGGGAGACGCGCGTCTTCAGCGTCATACTAAACCTTTTCCGACATAAACGACGACATAAACGGCTCATGGTGAGATTTGATGAGCTAGAAGGATGGTGATGATGATGGAACCGGCGCGAATATCTGTCTCTAAGGCTTTGCTTTGTCAGCCTCGAAATACACGATGATGCTTCCGTAATCCGATGCGGCTCATGTGTCTTGCAGCAGCATGTATGCGTCATGTCATCTTAAGCCGTTAATTGCACGCAAAAGGGACGAGTACTGCGTTGCTTATGAGGAAGATGAACTAGTTTTCATTGTGAATGTCAGAAGTGGCAGAAGTATCGCCCAGATTTAAAATATCTCCGGGAAATTTTGACAGTTCATCATCTGACACTTTGAGACTTAAAAAGTTTCTCGATATGTAAGCTATCTAATTACTAAAATTCATAGGGAACTCCCAGCCATTCTATTAATTGAGTTTGATCGTCGCCGCCGCCTCTCTTCCGATCTCGCAAACCACTCGCAACATTGCCTTTGATGTTTCGGACGTCATCCGATCCGGTGTGTTGTTGGCCTTTTACGCTGCCCAATGTTTGCCCTTGCCTTCTTCGCTCGGCACCCAGCGCAAAGCCACACAACAGCTTGACCGCTAATCGGCTGGCGATGATGCCCGGGTTCCGTGTTTCGTGTGCGCTTTCATCGAACCACGGGAGTTAATCCTATCAGAAATCAATCGGGGGGCCGACCGTCGTCGCGTTCCGTTTTGCGTAAACGAAATTAATGAACGTTTTACGCCAATGTGGCTTGCAGACAAGGCAGAAATGTCTAGGGGTTGTGTGCGTGTGTGCTTTTATTCGCTACTTCAACACATCAATCAATGATCCATCGCTAAACGTGTTGGGAGAGGTTAAACTTGATTTTTGAAGGTGCTTGCACGAGCGAAAAGCTAAGTCTTAGGAGCCGTTCAACCGTGACGGAGGTTTCGGTAGGGTGGAAAGAGGTTGGACTTTAATTTTACACATTTTAAAGATGTTGTAGGTTAATCGAATTGAATGTATTTAATTAATAGTGGGGGGAAATATTGTGAGTCTACCTGCGTATTACAAACATTTAGGATCAATTACTACGACTCTTAAGAATAGTATAATGTAAATTCGTTGTTCTTCTCTAAGGAACTTTGATCTTTCTTTTAAAATTGATTATTCGTTACTCTCTCAGACCTAACAAAAGAATTGGTCAAACTTTTCATCTCACCTGTCTGTCTTCGCTACTCGCAGTCCGGAACACTTCATCCGCCACTATACCCCTGAAGGTATGCAATTCGGTGTAGTTAGCCGTCGATCCGTCGATTTCTAATCCACAGTGGGGCAATTGTGGCCTCAACGTGCTCTCACTCACTAGTATACATTCCACCCGCCTTGCTTTTGGTGCACGATCAGCCGAGAGCATGTTAACCTATGACTGGGTGGCGTAGAAATTTCTTTCCCTAAGCGGCGTAAAAATCTCTTTACCAAGGTTGCTTCCCAGTACGAAATCGGCTGCGGTACGCTGATGCCGGAAGCTGACGGTTTTCGGTGAAAGCTACCCAACCCAATTAAGTGTATGCGAAATTGTGAAGATGCTCGTTTGTACCCCATATGAGGAAATAGGCCTTGAGTTAAGGTCAACCAACTGCGATGAAATAGCCCTTAAGCTATGTAGACAGCATTGTGGGAATGTGGTTTGCATCGTTTGATGACAGTTGATACCTGATTTTTTTCTCTCACGCGGAACTAAGGCAACAATCAATACCGGTTGCGCGGACAGTTCTCGTGTCGCGCACACATGCGAAAAGGTGGAGATAAAAAAGGGCAATTTGATAAATGTGTATGTCTGTGCAACTGGGCCTAGAGAAGCCTAGCCCCGTAGATAAGTTTGGAATCTTCGCCTGCCCGCCTTGTTGCTGCATGTGCGTGTGCGAGTGGTTACCTTCAACGACCTTGTCCGTGGACTGTCATCCGCAAATGGCCGTTTGCGCTGCTATCAGAGCGCAAAACGAAGCGGTTGTTTGTAAAAGCGATATCTTTTTTTGCGTATCTTATCAAAACACCGGGGCAGGGGTAGGGAAATAATCTTCCACGTCAGTTTTGCGTATTCTTTACCGTTTTTCACCTTTCACAAACCGTAATTAGGGAAGCGGTTTAAAATTGTCGCTAAATTCTGAGAAAAGCTTCTTCGTTTGCTGTAATTATAATTGGCGTTTCTATGGCAGTCCGGTGGTATAGGAGAGAAAGACGCCGGTCTTCACAAGGCAGGATTCAAATCCCATCCAGACCGCCTGCCCGTACGCAGGGCTGACTACTTTGCTACGGGTATTTGAAGTCACAGTCACAGAAAGCCAGAAATGGTAGGCCAAGATCTCTCGAGATTGTAGTGCCAAGGAAGAAGAAGTTCATGTTGATTGGCATTTCAAATATTTCCTACGTTTTCTGAATTTATTTTAGCGAGAGCAAAATATGTTTCTTCTAATTTAGTTCTGCGACATCGAGTGGTTTTTCACTATTTTGTGTTTTCTGGAGATATTGTTCACCTTCCTGATTCTACTGTTCCGCTATTGTTGTCTATTTATGTGTTATCATGTTAGCTGTTTCTCTTCTTGTTGTTCCTTTGAAAAAAGCTCGTTTTATCAATCTTATACAATTGTTCAAACTTTATTGTTAATGTTTCTCTATTTTACCCTTTTTTACCTTCCCTACAATGTTGTGCCATAAAGCATTGGAAATATTTAAAGGTATGCTTGATATCCACTATCGTGTTGTTGTAGGCTAGACTGAGTGTACCCTGATTGCTATTTAAATTTACCCTATTCAGTTGTACCATTATGGGTTTATATTATTTTTCGCGTAAATGCAAAAAATAAAGCTTACAAATTTGTAAACTTTTATGATTTCTATGTTTAGTTTTACATTTTTCATTTGTAGTAGTATTTTAACGTATTGGAAAACTTTTTTTATACTTTGTTTCCATATATATGTATGTGTGCAATTCTTTTTTTAAATGCTACAATGTTGCTGTTGCTGTTACCGCGCCTGCCTGCCCAGTTTGCTCAATTACTCAAACGAGTTATTTTCGTATTTCTATTTTTCTTCCGTCCTCCATTACAGACCTACACCCATTTACATGTTTGCGTAATCATCAACGGATTACCCTGTTGTCCGCCAGCTGTAAGTCGAAAGGATTCCTTTTTGTTTGCGATGTGAAGTAACTCAAAATGTGTGTCGTTTGAATATGTTTTGGTTTGACTTCAGCGATCGTTTTCGGGGGGGAAGGATGGTTTTTTGATGTGTTACACCTGTTGTTTTTTTTCTTCTCTTTTCTGTTCTTTTGTTGTGTGGTTTGTGATATTGATTGTATACGAGTACGACACTTTTGTTTTTCTTCGAGTGCTGTTTGTTACTTTTTCATATTTTTATTATTACTTTTCTCTTGTTGCTCCACTATTGTTCTCTTCTTAACTTCCTTGTTTTTTTTTCATTTTTCTTCTTTTTCTGCTACAAAGCAGAAATTGTTGATTTTATGCACTTCTGAAATCTTTATTAAAATTATTAAAAAATGTAAGAGTCAAAATTCAGTTGTTTGATGTTTGTATAAGGCCTTTTGCTTTATCAAGCTTTACAGTTGGCTTATCAAATAGAAAATAATGAAACTGCATTTTTTATAGAAAATAATCACAACCCTGTTAAGCTTTGTTAAGCCTTGTAGTTGATATTATCTTTATCTGTGCTGATGTAAAGTTATCTAAAGCATTTTTTATCACTTCATGATTTTGTTCACTATCTTCGATTGACAAATGGAAAATCTTTTAATCCCCTTGTTCAATATTTGACCTCTTATCAATCGGAAAAAATCAAAGCTTTTATATATTTTCTTTGATCTTTCTGCTAATCTCTTGAATCGCATATGTTGTCCTTTTGTTGCATGTGGTGCGATAAATACCGAACATCGTAAAATGTGTTTCTAAATATATCTTTAATTTACACGATTTAATTTACAATCAAACTAACCTCCGTTTTTTTATTCTACAATCTCTCCTGACATACAGGCCTCCCGTCGTGTCGATGACCTGTTCGAAGATCTGCGCGATGGACACAATCTTCTTTCTCTCTTGGAAGTATTATCTGGCGAACATCTTGTAAGTACGACCGTGAAGCAAATTAGTCAACCAAGCATATACTAATGGACAACCTATTTTGTCTTGCAGCCAAGGGAGAAAGGAAAAATGCGCTTCCACATGCTGCAGAACGCTCAGATGGCGCTGGATTTTCTGCGGTACAAAAAGATCAAATTAGTCAACATACGGGCGGAGGACATCGTAGACGGCAACCCGAAGCTTACGCTCGGTCTAATATGGACCATCATTCTGCACTTCCAGGTAGGTGGTGGAACGAATGACTTATATGAAAAACTAGCATTCAAAGGGATTGCAAAGGATTCCAAAGAATTTAGAAATGATTTGTTGCAGTAGAAACCGTTAAAATCTGCATGCAGAGTTTTTTTTTCCTTAACGAGGCAATTATATTCTGTTTTTATTGTAGATTTGGTACGATTCTTGATTGGAACCAATTTACATTTTTTTTAATTCACAAAGTAGTAGTTCATAATTAATTCAATTTTTTTTAGTCGAAAAAAGCCCATTTCGTGGATTTAAATTAAACGACCGTTAAATTTAAATCAACACATGTTTCAAAAATTCAACAATTTATTTGTCTTTATTTACCTAATGAAACAGTTTAAATTGGCAATGGCAGTTAAACAATTTATGGTTCAAAGTAGACTACCTTTCTTGCATAAGCAAATAGTGTTGATAACGTGTTGCATTATTATTATCTACTGATCACCTCTTTTTTCCACTTTGTCACACCAACACCAAATGACGCCGCTCAACCCACTAACTACATCACAAACGCGCATGTTTACTTACCCGAAATCGAATCAAACTTCCCTCCTCACTTACTACCTTTCAATGCTACACCACACCGCCACGCATCTTCGTAACGCCCTCCCTTATCGGCATGTTTAATCGACACGTGCGGTTGTTTGGTCTGATTGGTGTTTTAAAAATTCATTGCGCATACATAATAAATTTGAACAAAACCAAAAATCAAACTCGATATGAACACTTAAATCGTACTCACCCCGAATATCTGCGCCATTGATATTTGTGTAGTGGACACGGCGGGTAAGTTTAGCAAATCCTAGGTCTTTTGCTAGTGGTTCAAACTTCCACGTATCCTTGCCTGCATCATCATTGGTGCGTTTTGCTTGCTGTGCATTTGTTTTTCGATGTACCGATTGATACGCTTTGTGATTCATGCTCATTGTTATCATGTCGATCTTTGTTATATTTCAAACCAAAACACACTTCATTTTCAAATGCATGAATATCATTGAGACGCTCATATCGTTAGAAAAAAAATTATAACGAAGTAAAAGGTGTCGAAACTTGCATGTTGGCGTGAATCAAAACCGGATTAAGTATTATTTTGTGGCCGGTTAAAGGTCCCGGTTAGCAACCATTTTTTTCTGCAGACAGACGGGTGCACGCTACGTGGGCAGCATTTGCTTCCTACACGGGATCCGTGTTGACGAATTATTTCGTTGCATTTTGCATTCCGGCGGCGACGGCTATCCACTCAAACCGGATTAAGCTTGATTGGTTTGGTGCCACCACGGCAGCACCCATTGTCATTACCCTTGACGTACAACCACGCAACATATTCTGGCCGGTGGAAATTAACTAATGAAGAGATTTATGTACCTTTCGGGGGTGCTGTGGTGTCTGTAAAGGAGGTGGTGGCATATTATTGTGCATGAGCGGGCAAGAAACGAGCGTCGTTGTGTGGTGGGTTTAGGACTGCCAGCGATTAATGGTGGCATACGAGTTTTTTTTTCTGCACTTGGATGACGCATTAGTTGGTGCAACAAGTTTTTGTGTTGCTGCGGGAGCGACAAATTAATAGCCGAGGACTAAGTGTTTTGGCGTCTCGTACCCCAGTGGGTAGGAAACGATTTTATTATATTTTTCAATGCGAAAATAGATCGTTTATTCACATATCAACGATACATTTCAAATGAAACTGCATGATTATTGAATAGCCATGTATGGTGGCGATCTGGTGGCAAAGATCGTAGCGGAGCCGATCTTCTAAAGACAGGACCTGGATCCAATAATCTCGTCTGGACCTTAGAGGATTTCGATCTTTGCAAATCATATATCAGATCTCTCCTAAATTTATCCAATATTCCACTATATGATTGCAAAGTTCCACAACGGACTTGCACGATTCCACAGTACGTTGAAAATCTTTTTTTACATGGATCGAATCGCTGCATCCAGCTATGGGTAAATTAAGTCCAGTAAGCAAGAAATGGCCGGCCGAGCGCTCTCGAGGAGGTTGTAGTGCCAAACTTCATTGTAAAGTTGCTAAACATTGCCATTGTTATGCAAATCGAATGGAATTTATATCTGCAATGAGCCCGGTTATTTATGATACACAACAAGCTTACTCAGAGCGCTATCTAAACGCGACCGGTTTTGTGAACAGTGCTCAGCGGCTCCGTTCAATTTTCTGTCTATTTATTATCGTATCAATCATGCTAACCTGCCTGCTAGCTAGGAGCAACATGCACCAATGGCTAATGTACAATCGACGCGACACGCGAATCGAGCCACTCTCTGCTGACGATGGCGATGGTTGTTTGCAAACGCAGTAAAGGGTGGCTTGTATGAAACTGAACCTGGTCTTAAACTTGGGGTAGCACAACAGTAAGCGATCACGCCGGTTAGATTGCGTGTGTTTGTGAAGTCTTCTGATCCTCAGTGAGACGTTGTCCCTAATTGACTTGCTATGATCATAAGTAACAGAGAGGTTCGTCGCTTATCTGCTTAAACTGTTCCAATAAAGTCTTCGGTACATTTAAAGATTATTCAAGCTTTATGTTTCGTCCCGCGAGGAACGAAAATCGATGAGGACATCACCTTCGCACTAAATCGGAGCTGCTGTCCCTGACGCAGTCGATAAAAAATGTCGCCGAAACATCCGGTTGCGAGGGCGAGTCACGCGTTGGTTGGCGAATTCTCTGTAGTTCACAATTAGTAGCTTCGGCTATACCTCTTTTTTTTTTCCTTCTACCGCTTCCAAGAACACTCATATCCCACGCATAGGTTCGTTTGAACTTGATTGCTAAGTGTTAAACACCAGCAACACAAAAACTGCACAGCTGTTTGTAAACACACGCCACGCTCGCGACGCTCAGGTAGTGGGTAGGTAGTGTTTCGAGGTGAAATAGTGCCACACCGAACTTGTTCACCTTTAGTTTTATGAATGAATTTTCTATGCTACGTTCATTCAAAAGATATGTGCGGGTGAGAGGTTTTCTGCAGCAGCAGCAGCGTGTATGGGTGCGATATTTTTATTGGCCGTAAACCAGTGCGCGGGATACGTATATGGAAGGCTGGTCATTCCGATTGTGGCTGGCAGAGGCGTTGGTTTATGAACTGTAGAAATGGATAGTTTGCGAAGGCTTTGGAATAATTTATGACGCTGTGCAAGAATCAATTGTTTTTCGAACAACATTCTTGTGCCCACACGCGTGGGGTTTTGTTGTTGGGCTGTAGATATTGGTGTCTTATGGTTAGTTTTTAACTTTGTTCGTCCAGATGTTCTGTCTTGGGAACGATTTGCTCCGGCGATGAGTAGAAAAACAATCTAAAAATCTATTATCCCCATCCCCACACCAGAGCCGGAAGCATCTCGCTTTGTTCTTTTCCGCTGACTGATCTTCGCATGAGTGCAGCGCCCTTTATGGCAGTACTTGGAGCCGGGTCTCCATAATTAGTCAACCCTGTGATTAACTAATTGAATTGCATTTGTTGCTAGTACGGCCGAGCTGTGGAAGGCAAATCAATTGCCCCTTATATCGGTAATGTTTTATCTTCCACAAGCGTGTTTACGTTAATTTATGACGCGCTCCCAGAAGGGGAAACTAATAGCCGGCCCTACCTCGTTTGATGCACCAACGCGAAACAAGATGCTAGCTTCTTTTTAAAGTTGGTTTTAATGCTCATTGTGCTAGGCGGAAGCGGTAGATCGAATCAAGATTGGGGAGGGCGCTTGACAAATCAATCCCCCCAAAGTCACGCAACATCGAACCGGCTTTACATGTGCCGATTGGCTATCTTTGAGGTTCTATAAAATTTGTAAGATTGCGAACAACCCTTGGTGGTGCGTGCTGTTGTTGTGTCAGATAAGGTGAATCATTTCCCTCGATTGCTGAATAGTTTGAGGGCGGATGAAGACGAATTTTATTTTTTGCGGAAACGAGACGCGAAATGGTGTGGGTTTCTCCAACGGGTTTGAAACTAAAGTGAAAGGTTATTACCCATGTTCAATCTTCAAGAGCTTCTAATCTGGGTCCTATTGCATAGTAGCAAGTTTTTTAATCTTATGATTTATAATCAGAAGCGGTTACAATACAATGAGTTTATGTTAAAGCAGGATCTAAAGTATGATTGAAATAATTAGGAAGTAGGATTGTAAACTCTGATGCTGGGGCGTTGAGGTGCTCTTATTGCAACGTTAATGTTGTGCAACAATCAATCTCTTTAACTCATAAAGTATTACGCGTTGTGAATGAATACAATTACCATTGCGTTGCGGCCCCATGATCCATACCAGCCACCTTTTTGCCTATTCCATTTGAAGGGCCTATCTTGAAGGGCTTCTTTTAGTCAATAACTACTTCCTACGCAAAAACAGCTCTCGTTCAACGTGGTTGGTAAACGGTGATTGATGACGCGTTTTTACCAATCACTGTGCTTTCGTTGGTTGGACTGGCCACAAGTCAATATATTCGTGTCCATATTGTTACGATGTCTCATAATCCTTCTAGCATAATTTTCTCGAGGATGGCAAATCATCCGTGGGAGCTAGTTTTAGCTAGTCCATATTTAAAGCAGGCACAGTTTTTTGCAGCGTATGTGCCACACGATTATTGCACGATGCACGCATAACGCTTTTTATTATTCACAAAATCTGTCAACGCGTATGGTGCCAGCGGATGATGATGCGGTTGTCATTGAGCTAGATATGTCATAAAATCGATATAGGGGGGGCGGAGGCAAACACACGCCGTAGACTGTGCACCGGGGGCGCCGACACTCTCGTATTAATTTGTATGCAGGCGTCACGGTTATATGGACCCGCACGCACCCAGGGTACGATCGAGAAAGGATTATTTGCCATATGCGGGTGCATCTCGTTTCGTCCCACTCGTAAGCACCGTTCGATTCGGTGGGTTTGCTACTAATGGCTTCATGGTTGTACCGGGTATAACTAAATCCTTCGGACAGCTAGCACGGCTTTGCTACCTACTTGTTACCACGGGTTGTGAGTGACCGCTCATCCTACGCACTCGGTCCGCGATATACTGTCAGAAGTTATGGCATAGTTCGGTAGTTGAGTATTGAAAACAATCCTTCGTTAAGGCTAACCCGATGTCCAACGGCGATAAAACTGTAATCAAAATAACCATTATGGCAAATCGCGTTTGTACAAGATAGCTTCCGATGCGTAATGATCACGTGCAAGCAGCGTTAGTTCGTGACGTTGAATATCATTAGAGAGTGAGCATTGTGAGGAGCATCTAAAATGCACACAACCAGCTCATAGAAATATGTCCGAAGGCCGTTCGATTCCTGGGACAAATGAAGTTATGCAATATTTTCAATATATTTTGTATGTACTTACATGCACGATCAGCATTTATTTTAAAATGATCAAAAAAAAAACAAAACTCAGATGTTAGTTTAGAGCATTTCTTCAACGATCGAATGTGACCACCAGAAAACACTTCAAACGCCCGCTGTGCTGTGGCATTTGTATCGTGACATGCGATTGCATACTTTTAGGCGGATTTCTATGAACGTTTCTCGAATGGTTCAAAATAACGTGCGCTCTCTACGCTGTCGATTAGATACAATTACCTACTCACGTTTATACTAAAACCTTTTTAACCTTATCATTCTCAGCAGATATTCTGCTCCGCTTAGTACAAATATCCTTAATTGGAATGATCGATGGGCGAACTCGTGGCGTGTTCAATATTTATTGATCGCTCAAAAGCTTATGAAAACAAAGCGGGAATGTATAATGTATTAGCTTTTGAAAAGAAGGTGCTCACGTGTGCGTGTGCCTGGGTTGTTTGTGTGTGCTTAATCAAAGTAGAGAGATTTCGAAATATATGGCGCAATTATTGTGTAACCATTCGAAGGATAAAAAGGGTTTAGTTGCACAGAAATATTGTTGCTTACCTTCAATTTGTAAACAGTCGGATGTTTAGCATTAATTTAAATGAAATTATCAATGCAATCGCTACGCTATGTCAGGTTTATTCAAGCAATTTTAAATTATTCAAACATGCTATTGATGGGCATCGTATTACTTTTAATGGAAACGAGCTGGCAATCCGGCGTTAGTCTGAAAAGTTTAATTTGATTCGTTTCTTTTTACTGTATAAAAATTACCTATGCTAAGAAGTATCTCCTTTGACTTCAAGGGAGATAACACATGAGGAATTTTCTTACAATTCAGTACTTACGGGAAGCTATCAATTGATGGTGTAACTCTCAAGAGTAAGCGTAACGCAGTGTCCGAAAGCATGTTGCGCCCCGATCGGGCGGAATCTGAGAAGGGCACTAACACGCGTAGATTTTGCATAAAATCGATACACACTTGATTGCATTAGGGGTGCTTGTTGTTGCGTCTAACAGGGCTTGCACCGTACCTGATACCAACTATGCTTTGTGGTCACCGAGAGTGGACCTAAGCATGCTGGTGGTCTCTTTTGTACTTCACCGCAACCGACATTTAAATGCCGGTGAGTCTGACGGTCCGATATAACCATTAGCTGCTGCCGGCCATGCTTAGAAGGCAAGGATTTACATGAGTCCAATTAAAGTTGATAGAGAAAATAAGGTAATCGAGCGATTGAGGTGCTGTTCACGGTATGTCAAGTTGATTTAAATTACTCACATTATCCACGGCGCTTCAGTCAGCACGCACACCAGCGAAAGCAATATTTCTGTTGAAGAAAAAAACTTTGTTCACAATTATTACAACCCTAACCAGGAGAGTGTTTCATGCTGCTAAATGTATTCCAAATATTCAAATCTCCCAAACAAGGAGTGGCCAACAAAATTCCACTCAAATGCTTCTTGTCAGATGTTGCTTCGTCGTTTGCAAGAAGCTACCAAATCAAACAACACCATCAAAAATTAACGTCAATTTGTGACATTTTCGCCGTATGCGACGCTCACCAGACCCATTCGCGCACGGTGCGATGCGCTCTAACGACGCAGCAGAGCACCACCGTATCGCCGCCAATCCAATTCGCAACGTCACTAATTGGACCCTGTGTTTGGCAGTGCTTTCACGTTTGTTTTTGCACCTTTAAGCGTTTGTGTTCCGCCGCGGCATAAACTTTCGTTTACACCAATTTCCGACCGCGGTGTCTTTTCCGATTGAGATGTTTCCTCCCAGCGCGGTGTTGTGTGTGTGGTTTCTTTGTTTCTTCAGAGGGGAAAACTCATTTCCGTTGTGCGCAACAAAATTGAAGCTCCCACAACAGCGCAGTCGTGACACGAATTCTCTGGCTGACAATGACCAGTTTTCGGAATCAGTAAAACCGGAGCAGCTTAAAGAGAGAAAAAGGGAATTATGTTTTTAGCCGGAGCGAGATTAGCAGCGGAAGAAAAGCGTGTGGAGGGCGACGGTAACTATTGGTTTGGGTTCGTCGCTTGTTTTGGCGTGTGCGAGCGTTGTAGTCTTTTGTTTTTATCTGCTTGGCGTCCATTTTTAGTTGAAGAACTGTCTTGAGGATGGGATGAAAGGGTGTTGATTTAGGCAGAGAAGTAACAAATTTCCTCCAAACTCCACTAGCAAAACCTACAGACACACAGGTTGTATTGGACAAGCAGGTCACTGGGTTGATTGTTGATTGGTGGAGGTTAATGTAGAGGGAAATGTTTTACTACATTTCGCTGTAATTCTCATTCTCACGAATCTCTTCTGATTTTCAATGCGGCGGAATGCGTAAAAATCGAAGGCTACCTGTAAAATGTACATTTACAGCTGCACTGTTTTTTGAACTTGAACGATAAGACAAATCCTTTAATTTGATAAAGACGCTCAAAAGCTTAATGCGGCATTTAGTCTCTACCAAATTGTGTCTTGCCCTCTTTTGACGTAAGATAGGAAAGCTAGCACGAGACTGACAAAAATGTCGTACTGATAGTGATTAACCTTGTTGTTAGATAAATTGTTTATCATTCTACCATAAACTCCTGCTGATGTTTGGGAACGATAATTTTGCCATTATCTTAAGCGTAACAGATGTGTGGAATGAATACAATAGATTCGGTTTCGTTTCCACGCTTTCCCCATTCGGACGTATGTAAATATTTTGGCAAGACATTTGTGAGGCATATGCAGCTGATTTTACGTAACAATTCTTTCAACCGGAACATGATCGACCTACCACACCTCTCAAGCGTTGACGGTCCAGCAAGTGTTCCCCTGTGGGCGAGTGTTGAGCGAATGAAATTAAATGGGTAAAAATTAAAGAAAAACACTCACCGTGAAACAAAGCGCTTGTCCCGGTAGAGCGAGGAATTTTAATCGAATCGAGAGGTTCAAATGTTGTTTCCTTCTACGCGGTGGCTCTTTCACGCCCCGGCAAAGTCAACCGAGCGTGTAAAGTTCAACGGTGGTAAGGTTGAAAAGCTGTCGCGCCTGCACGGTATGAAAAATGGATGCAAATTGTGGCGCTGTACGTAGGGAGCCTGCTGGTCCGCTGAATCTTGAGCTATTGCGAAGAAATAAACGAAGCGACTTATGAGGTGCACAGCATGGTGGCACACAACACTTGTGCTGGGTGGCTGCAAAGGGAAAGAGAATGGCAAAACGCAACTGAACCTTTTCCCCGCACCGGATGTGGTGCAACGGTTTTCTCGTTGGGTGTTTTTATTAAATGCAGGAAGAAATAATTTAATCAGTCTTTGTGTAGCGCTTTGGTGGTAAAGAAAGAGAGAGAGGGGTCTCAGCGATCTTTGTTGAAGGCAGGAAAACACATAACACATTGTACTTAATCACTATGCATGCATGTGGTCGAAACAGAGATGCACCGAGAATTGTTCATGATGCTAATTTATTGCTAATCAAAATTTAATTGAAATTTCGATTTGAACGCGCTGCCTAAAAAAGCTATGCAAAACTGTTCGATCGAAACTGCTCATGCCTACGCAATGTTAAATCGATGTCGATTGAATGTTTATTTTTTGGAAGCGTTTCGTATGTGTAAAACTGAAATCAATTAACACTTTTCCTCTTTTATTCGTTTCATTTCAGGTAAGCGATGTAGTAACTAATAGCAGAACGGCGATAGTTAAGTATTTTGCAACCGGTATGAGTGAGTATATGAAAACCAACCCCGCCCGGCCATCATCAGTGCTTTAGTACAAACAATTGCTTTGATTTCACTTTAGTTTTGATTGCTAGTCG
Organism: Anopheles stephensi; assembly: GCF_013141755.1. Classification (NCBI taxonomy): domain Eukaryota; kingdom Metazoa; phylum Arthropoda; class Insecta; order Diptera; family Culicidae; genus Anopheles; species Anopheles stephensi. Next base: position 17,915,376 of record NC_050202.1, on the reverse strand, counting down.
GTATCTTTCGCTCCGAAACAGATCATTAATTGAATGATCAAATGCTTGTGCCGCAAGATCATCACGGTGCATGTGAACCCTTCTTGCGTAGGCTGTGGTGCAAATATAGAGGCCCCCGAGTGGTTAGGGCTACCTAAACATTGATGCCCTTGCGGAAGGCATAAAAGGCGCGACATGGCGCGACTGAAACGTATCTCTCGCACCGTGATAGGTGGAGCTAAAAAGGCACCAACGGGCGGACGTTAGGCGGGAACAACTCCGTCACGGAAACCGTCCTACTGATGGGATCATAAGTTGGCGAGTACCTAACCTTGAGCCCAGTGCTTCAGCAGCACGTCTTTAGTACGCCAACGCAACGCAACCTTGTCCTTGCCCTAATTCCTAGCTGGAGGGACTGTTGGAGCTTGATCTTCATATGCCACCGACGTGTGTCCCACGCGCTAACGATCAGCCCGATGTCCGCGCGACTTATCACACGTTGGAAATCTCCTACGCGCCAGAGGAAACCTCTTTTATAGCTGTGGTTGAAAAATTGACATTGGTGTGTGGTGGCTTGCTTGAGCAGCAAAATCATCTCCGAGGGTTACCACTGATGTATGTAGGCCTCGGCAGTGTATGCGTCGTGTGGGCAGTAAACGATTGCTTCCACCTTGCTGGGGGAGAAGCCCTGGACAATCCGTGACGTAATCAATCTCTCTGCCCGATTGAGACGCGCTGAACTTGATCGTACCATTTTTGGTCAGGATCGTGCGGCGACAACGACGATCGCGCGCCTCTCCAACGAGAAGACTGTACGTTGGCTGGGGCAAGGTGGTTTGTTGGGGCCGTACATATCCGGAGGATCTGTGTAGCACACGTATCGCTGTACTTTGGCGCTGAGGAATTGGGGAGCCCTTCGTAAAAAGGGTCTCTGCTAACACGGATCATAAATCTTTACAGAGTACACATTGAGACAACGGTGGCACCGTCCATGTGCTTGTATGCGATGTGCTTCGCCAAGGAGACATATTGCTCACTGCAAACCATGACCTGCTGCTGCTGTAGGCATGTACTACGTTGGCGAAAACGTGTCGTCAATGAGGGAGAGATTTAGCGGGCATACCATTGAGCCAACCGTTCAGTGTCTGTTGTCCATCAGCGATGAAAAGAGCTCGAAAAGTAATGTTTACCTACAGTCGCTTCTCCGAGAATTGACGCCTGTTGGCAGTTGGCGGCACGCCGAAATTGGGCATGCAAACCGAACCTGCGCAACTACGCAAACGGAGAAGCTTAACATGAAACTGCTTGCGGGAGGTGACTTACCTGAAGAAACGAGCAGCTGCCACATGGTGTCTGTGTGTGTTTGTAGCCCTGCTATAGCACAGTATTGTACGACTGACATCAGTTGTTGATAACTTTTGTTCCCCCTCGCGGTCTGCGTTGGACACACTGTTTTAGGTATGGCTTCGGTTGTTCTGCATGGATGCGCAGAAGCAGGAGAACGTACCATTCGCCACTGACGGAAAAGTTTTTAGAACTCTCCTTAGGTTTAGATTTAGAGGGAATCATTTTAAGTAAGTCTAGATGTCTAGTAAAGGTTAAAAAAAGGTATAGTAAAACGGACAAAGCTCCTAACATATGCCTCAGGCGCTTCTCCCCGTTTTTCCCACATCCGGGTAGGGTCGTGAGCGTGTTGCGAGCACCGAACCAAACCTTTTCTGACATTTGTGGTCCATCGCCGAGGGGACCCGAATATTAGAGGCAAGCATATGTGTTGCACGATTCCATCCGTCCTAAGTACGCGGCGGGTGGAAAGCTCGTCGGTACTTCAAAACAAACGGGAGAACACACACACACAAACTCACACACCGGAAAATAGAGAACCGAGAATCGTCAGCCAGTGTCACAGTTGGGGTAGCTTTTCTCTCTCTCTCTCTCTCTCTCTCTCTCTCTCTTCACTTGGCTCCCTTTGGATTGAGCTAAACTGCGGGGGAACACACAGAAATGCACCTACGAGTCTAGCAAAAAAAGAGAGAATCTAACCAACCCCAAAACGTACGGGCGAACCGCGTGTTGTGAGCGCCAGTGTCAGAGAGTTTGTGACCTACCGCGCGCGTACTTAACGCGGCACGGTGTTGGCGTCGGCACACGGTACACCTTTTTGCGGGGAGAGTCACCGCCAGACAGAGATGGAGCGATGTTGATAGGTTGCGCGTCGGGGAAGGGAAGCAACAATGTCCACCCTCTGCCGGTGGTGGTGCGTCTGACAGTTGACTTTAGTCAATTGCTAGCAAACGCAACGAACGGTTCGGGATTTCGAGTGCGCGAGTCCATTTTGTTTTCTTGCACAATCTAATTCTCTTATCTATTTTCTTTATTTATTTGTTTTGTATAAATTTGTTCTGTTGAAAAAAGTATGAATTTTCAAAATTTTCTAAACTAAATTTGAATTGAAAAGTGTTGCGCAGGTTCGTCGTCTGCTGTGCATCGTTTGTATCGCGCCGTGAAGCTAACGCTTTTTCAACAAACCTTTTGAAAAATCGTGTGACTTGTTTAGACAGTTCTTAAACGTTATAGATGTTGCATTAAATTAACCAACAAAGTGACGAAATGTTTTTCCACCCGCTAAAACCGGAACGTGTGCTTTTGGCACAGTGATTTGTCAAAAAACTTTCTTCAGCAGTTGCTATTGTGTGCTACACAGTTCCCACGCGAGGTTTTCATCTCGTCGCACCACTCGAAAGTGGCCAATTGTGTGCATTATTTGTTTGTGTTTGGGGAAAAAAATGTGTGTTTCATGATTAAATTGTGAATTTGTGGCTGTGTGTGTGTGCGGTTTTTGGGAGTTGGCATCTGGTTCGGTAGCAGCCAGCAACCAAGTGTCAGCTTTTAAATCTGCCGGTGTGTGTGAATAAGTGCACTCTCTCACCGGTGAAATTTGATATCAATAACCTCGCCTTCTCCTTGGTGTATATTGTTGTGCTGTTTGCGTGTCGCATCGTGTAATTGCAGCTGCTGGTGCTGCTGCTGCTGGGATGCATCTTTTAGTGTGAAGAGAGGAAAAACGCAACAGCAATCCCCGGTTGATAACGAATTAAGAGTGCATTGTGTCTCGTTGAACATGTAAAAACCAACAGGGGTTTTCAATCTTGTGGAGCATCATGAAGAGAAAGAGCGAAAGACCAACACAGCCACCATAAAAAGTCTTAAAAGGCTGACCCTATAATTAGTGTCAACCCGCTCTGTGTGTATCAGCGTGTTAAGATGTCACCATTAATTAAATTTCTCCTCGTTTTGCGTTCGAAGGGCGCTAGGGTCTGTTCTGTTCCCCAAGCAATTGGTCACAATAACCTATAATGACAATGGAGTGTAGACCATTGTTGACGTAGGTTGATGTTGCAAGTGGTGCAAACGTACCTACCTGCCTCGATATCACCGCGAGCTCTACCGAGCCATCTCTTATCGGCGACACTCCGATCGGTGATTTGTTATCGATAAGACACACTTGGGTGTTGTGCGCGGGGACGACGACGGCCGGTGGTGATTTGCTCACCATTGACACCTTCATCATCGCTAATATGGCTGGCATTGTTGTGTGGTGCTTCCAATGGTGGAGCAATGATGATGGCGTAGTAGCAGCAGCAGCAGCTGGCAGTAGCAATACAAAACCCTCGTCGCTTCCCTGACCCGGAAAGTCCTCTCCCACATGGTGTCGGTCCTGCCACACACATCTTCCTACGTGGTGTTGTGCTGGTGATCCACATTCAAGTTAGAGAGCGCCCACGAGATACATCGTGGCGGCGCTCGTTGCGTGACATTGTTCGGTGTCGCGCTTGATCCACCGGACAGCTTGAAGCTTTGCTGGGTAAACAAACAAAGCAGAGAGCCATGTGGGGAAGGAATAAATTGTTGTTAATTTTACTTTTGACAGTATTTGACGTCAAAACTGAGGCTTTTGGATTATTTGTTTTAAAAGTTAAACTTTCAAATGGTTTGGAGATGGAAATGGTTCAAACTTGAGTACCACACCGAATCACTCGCATCAGCATTAAAAAATGAGTCGCTTGGTCCTGGGGCTGTTCCGCTTTGTGTTAGTGCTATGCACTTGTCTCGTGTCATTCGCACTGTTTGTCACGTTTCTTGTTGTCTGCAGCGTTTTTGGGGCGACGGTTACCGCATTCAGATCGGTTACTAATTGAATTAGCATGGACGTGAAGCGACGAACTCCACCCGCGAGGGAGGAACGCTTCGAGAACGTAATTGGGCATCGGGAGGTTCTAGCTGCGTGACGAGCGCTCTAAAAAGGAAAAGTTGTTGACAGAATGGAAGAAGGGGTCGTAAGAATGCTAAACGTTCGGAATAGCGATGCTACCCACACAGAGTCACAGGAATGCTTGTAACTTCCCTGTTGGATTAACAAAATCGTTCGATTATGACGACAGGTGCCAAACATCTGTTTGTTTTTGGGGGAGCGAATAATTATTGCCTACGGAAGTAATCCATTATCCGGAATCGAACTATGATCAGGCGGACAAACACCCATAATAGGGTGTTTTTTATCGACATGTTTAGAATGTCCCCCCCCCCCCCCCCCCACGACGCCACTTACCTGTACACGCATTTTTAATGGCATCGTCATCACGTTTATCGATGGTTTAGAAATCGAACCCATTCAAAACGCCACACCAGTGATGGCCGAACAGCAGCAACCCTCCCGCGCCTTTGTCCTTTTCAAATGCGAAAATATAGCAATTTAAATATGTTTATGGAGAACCTCCAGCGCGCGCTACAGTACCACGCATCCGGTGCTTTTCGCCCACCAGAATCATGCGCTCGGTTACAAACTGCAACTTGCGGTGCGGATTCTCGCTACCTAAAAAGCAAATCCCATCATTCGACGGGCCGGGGACGGCTACATACAGCGTTGGTCGGTTCCGGTCGAGTTGTTGGTTGTGGTTCTTCTCCCACACGCACACACACTAATGAAAAAAACCTCTAGCGTATAGGCCATCGAATCTGGGGAATGTTGTGTGGGTTTGCCAACGGTCGCGGTCAGTTTGAGCGTGGCCCAGCACTAGAAACAAAACTAAACCACACCAATATGCGATGGCGGTGGCCAAATTTTACGCCCCTATCGAATAATGCGAAGATCCGCTTTTAGCGATCGACACCGGATGGGGGAGGATCGACGATATTGGCAAAATGTCAGGTTGCACAACACTTTGAAACTTCTAGATGGTCGTTGATAATAAAAATCGATTGACCGTCGGTCCGGAATCCTTTATTGCTCTTGGGAATGAGCTTCCCATTTGCCGATTGTAACATTCTACTAATGTTAAAGACATTCTGTTTTTATTCTGTTTAATTCTGTTTAATTCTGTTAAACACATTCTACTAAGACATTCTGTGTTAAAGACTGTCTGAGGGTAAACAGTAGACAAAATAGAGTTCAATTTTGGGACCCAATAAAAAAAAACCCGATCAATTTTCATGTAACATGTGTTGCAAAGTCACCTAATGCACATGTCACTGCCGTGTACTACATGAAGTTAGCGATGGTATGTCTGGAATGCGCATCACTCAAACGGTCTCGGGGCTGTCTTGATCAGCTGCCTGTCAGCCGTGTCAGGTTTTGGTAATCTTTTACAGCTGCCACTCGATTTAAAGGCTGCCGATAGAAGTTCCTTTCACCTGAAGATATATCACGCTTATCCATTTGCAGCATTACTTGCTGGTGACAGCTTGTGCGACCGTCTGGACTGTGATGGCGAGCTGTTGTTTCACTAATTAGTGAAAAATAAATGGCGTGCAAAATCGCCAAAAAAATCGTACCCGCTTCGTGGAGAGAAATTTAAATGGACAATCTTTTTTTGGAAGAAAGTAAATAAACAGTTGAGTGATTGTCTTATTAAGATTCAGCTCCAAAACACCTATTAACAATGTAATCTTTCATCTGGATTTGTTTTTAGCTTTTAAGAAAGCAACAAGGATGAGCAAGATATTCGATTGGTTTTTTTTAATGATTTCTTGCTTTCTTTATACATTGTGTTGTTCCTTCAACATAAGTGATATAAATTATACACTTTATAGTACAATGTGGTGCTTGTTAAATAGGTAATGTAGTAATAAAGGAAGGAATTTAATGGGTGTTTAATTTTTACCCACTTTTAAACTACATTCCACGACTTCAATGACCTTTGAGCACCATTCTTCACGAAGCACCAGAGTCGTTACTGGCGTTCTTGCCTTCCCGTAGTCGGGTGTCTTCGTCATGGTTCCGTTACTACCGGAAGAAGCAAAACGTACTGTACTTGCCTACTGAGAAAGGCCTAAACTACGTGATTCATTCGTACGTGTTCTATGCTTTTCTTTTTACTTGGTTGGTCTTTACTTGAAGCACTGGACGGATTGTGTACGAGTCGTTACTGAACAGGTGGAAAACTAGCATTCGGCTTCTAAACGTCCCGGCATTTTAACGCCCGTGGTGAGGAATTAAAGATAGCTTTTGCTACAAGTTGGTGGGCTGGTCGTTGCCTTCCACAACTTTGGTTGCTTTCTTGGTGTACAAGCGTGCCATTAGGGTTAGGGAAGTACACCGCCGGGGACGGTTGGTAATTTTCTGTTATTTTGGGAGTTTATGCACGAGGTTCTTCCGTAATCGGAACCGTTTGTTGGGGGGAGGGATGATTAGAATTGTTCGTCTGCTGGTGTTGGTTCGTTCGTGTCTCTCTTTCTCTTCACGCGTTGCGTATTAAGGTTTGGCAAGTGAATTGGAAAATAGATTTTTAATGCCTTCGTTCTTCATCACCCGTGTGCCAGACGTTGAAGTTAATAGGATTCCCAAACACTCGGAGTTGCTGTGCGTTAAACAGAAGGTTAATTGTGTATCGGTTATGTTTATCGTTTCGATCTAGAGTAGTGTACAGGGAGTTCTTTTGAACCCACTAAGTGAGCTAAATGTGGTCCCACTTATCTGCTGCAAAACTATCGTGGACCCGTCGTATGTGATTTTAGTGTGCAAAAACAGTGTGCGATTTCCATTCGGACGCTTCGAACAGGTGCGCGTATATCGCCCAAGCTAAGCAACACTCCCCCGAGCAAAAGTGCAATGTACAAAATCGACGACGAATTTCGACCCCGGGGCCGAGTGTTTATGAAGGCACAGCGGGAAAACAATCCGGCCGGCAGCTCGTACGCCGTCGTCAGCCGTTCCAGTTCGCGCGGCAGCGTGGACCGGCGCGGACCGGCCATCACCACCAACCTGGACGATAGCAGTCTGCGCTTTCGGCACGAAATTCTCAACGAAAAGGTGATCGAAGCGACCGTCACCGAGCTGCCGGATGTGATCGATGACATAAACCGGGACCACTGGCGGGCCCTGCCGTCATCGCTCGCGTACGGCAACGAGCTGGTGGTGGCGACACCGCGGGCCGATCCGGGTGGTACGGTCGTGTCGGAAGTGACCCGCAACAAGCGCCTGTCGACCGAGGTGCTCGGCAGTACGCTCGAAACGACGAAAAGCTCGCAACGGGCAGCGGATGGTCATCGGCGGATGACGACCCACATTGTCCGGAAGATAACGACGCTGACGCGGGCCGAGGAGCAGGAGCAGGCGGACAGCATGATCCGCCAGAACCGGGACGTGAAGACGACCGAGATCGGGTACATGCGCACCGGACGGTTGGACAGCAAGCGGGCTAAGGTAGCTTTGTATTTGCTTTTTTGTGGTGTCTGCGATGAAGTTGACTTGGGAATTGAATCCGTTTCTGGTTCAATCCGGTCTATGAAGGCTTCATTTTATGATGGTGCAGTTTAAGTCACAAATTAATATTCACCAATTCTGTTGGATGAAGGGGGTTTTCCCTGCTAGGGGATCATTGTTTTATAACGCCGGAAACAAGTGCACGAACGTCTTACCATTGAAGGACACATTCAAGCGGGATTGAACCAATTTCTGCGTTAAAAAAAAAAGTCCAAAAAGAATACGTTATAAATCATTACTCAAGTTTCAACTTCGTTGCTCATCGCTGCATCAACCAGCTGAACGAAAGATTTCAACGCCAATTTCGTCACCAAGCGACGAACGTCATACTGTCGCTCTCGTCGCACTGTTGGCTCTCGCGCCACAGCGTCAACAGCAACACCGGCGGGAACATTTATGTGTAGTAGTTAGTACAGCACAGTTAGTGGTAATGGTGTTGTGTACCATTCAATGTTTACAAGCATGTTACATGATCTATGGCTCTCGGTTGTCGTGGGCCCCCCCCGGTCGGTTTTGGCATGCTGTACAACTCCTCCGCCGGTCGGGTGGTGCTGATTCGGTTTCGGGCTTGCAAACCCCGTGCGATATCTACTTTATGACCCGATCGCAAGCCCCAAACGTAGCGCAGCAGCCATGACGTTATGGAGCGATCGTAATTGCTCGGGGCAATATCATTAGCTCTGCATGTTTGATATATTTCAAATCGCTGGGCAATGTGCGGGTGGGGGTATGCTTGTGTGGTGACGACGATATGTCGCGTCGCGTTTGCGAGTTGTTTGTTTGTTGTCGTGATGAAGGATGGTTTATAGTGATCGTTTGCTCAGTAATTTCCCTCTTGCCGTTCATTGGCATCGTATAGGCGAGGATCGGTTTAGGTGCATTGGCAAAGGGTCTTTGATAGGATCTCGGTGGGTGAATAATTTAACAAACAACAATACCTCCACATTCCACATTCCCGGTTTGAAACTCCCAGTCTTGTTGGTACGTTGGTGAGTGGGGGTTGATTCAATTGAAAAAACCTCGACATCGGTAGCGGCAACAAACGATCTGCGTTTCGCGATGACGTTTGATCAAACAGCTGTTAGAAGAATGTTGTTTTTCTCCCTAAAAACATAAATTTTTTCAAATGACCCCGAACAAAATCTATAATAGAGTTGAAAAACTACATACTAGCGTTTGAATCCAGCTCACAACGGCAAGAATCCATTCATTTCTTTGATCGCATTCCATAGTACTCCGCAGAAGAGGAAGACTTATCTCGCAAAGAATGTCATGACCGAACGTTTAAAAGGTTCTTTATGAGCGGGGCAGAAAAAAAAAAATCCTCCCTCATCATTAATCGCTTCAGTCAACAAACGCCCAAATCGGGCACCCACTGCTGTGCCGAATTTGGAGCGACTTCATAAAACTGTGTTAAATGCCGATAACTGCGTAGCATTATTTTATCCCATCTGACGCCCGCTCATGCAGATGATGGAATAAGCTGTTTGTTTGTAATCTTTTACTCCGCAGACTGTAGCACCTCCAAAGGGTGTTAGGATACGTTTTTGGGAAATGGACAACATAAACATCTCCATAACTTTTAACTCAAACCCCCCCGAAAAGCCGCTAAGAATCTTTTTTTTTTCTTCCATAAAATAGATGATAGAGATACGCTCTGGCGTGCGTGTGAATGTTAGCACACCCCTTTTTTGGAGCTGGCTAAGGGCTTGAGTCAAATACCAGAAACCCTTAAGGGTAGCTGTGAAATACTTCCAAAAAATAGAGATGTTTGTTTAACCGCAAGCCACCGTAGCCATTTTCTGTGTTCGATTTCAAAAATCGTTTCTCGGCGGTGCTAATCCATCATCATAAACACACTCGGACGCTAAACGGCGCACGCCGCCGCTGTCGTGCTGTGTGCGCTCGAAACTCTCGGCGCAATGGCGCCTGCAGTCGGCTTAACGCGACCGTGTGATGCATATTGATTTATGAAGTCGAATGATGGTAATAATTTGACGGAGTTATGTTGTCAATCATGCATGATCCTCGTTTCGGCTACTTTTGTTGCTGTTGATGCAAAATCCTTGACCAACAAGATCCGGCGCACACTGTTGGCGGCGTTCTTCGTATCGGTTACGTCTTGTAGCTCGATAGCTTTTACGATCAATCTCGCTAGCAGGCGGAAGGATCATAGTTTTGTTTCTGCCACCATTAGTTACATTACATGTAACCCCGTGTCAGGCTCTGTAGGGGGAGGTTAAGGAATCTGTCGATCCGTAGAATGCATGACCCTTTTTGTTTGTTTAGTGTTTGTGGTTCGTGTATTGCCCGTTTTGGTGTGGCAGCTGAAGCCGCCACTGAGTAGAGCCACCGGTGAGGTGGTCTGTCGGCAAGGCTATCCGTTACACTAATGAACCCAGCGGGACGGTTTGGATAATATTTTATTGGCTGTAAGAGTAAGATTCGGTTATGTTTCTTCCATTATAATCAGTAAAATGACGATTATATTAACGACTGTCTGGTGGGTTATTTATTCTATTTAATTTACTATAAATTCCACAAGTAAAATTGAGCTCGTTTTAAAAATCCTTTAAATACCAGCAATGTCAACTGCAACACAGAGATTACAGCACATTGCTAGCACATGTTAGCACAACACTACATTGATACGGTCAGCATTAAACGATCATGATGTTGCGTATTTTCTTACCATGTCTCAAAGCGATAGTATAAATGGGTTTTGATGATGTAGCAAAAGGGACATCTAGTTGGACATTGATTTGCCCGAAGAAGGAGAATAAATCGCTTACGAGATGATTAACGAGAGAGCTCGTGCTGATTGCCCGTTGATCGTTTGGTTGATGAATGGTGGAAAGCCATTGATTGACAGTAAAATGAAGTAATTAGTTTTCCCTAATTGAATTAAACGACGTATCATTTCGAGCATATATCGCAGCATCTGTAGATATGGAATATTTTTTATAGCAATACATTGAAATAATCGCCCGCTCTTATTACAAGGTATCAATCACTGAAGGGAAGCTGTGCACAAATGATTCACCAATCAATAGGCCTGCGGTGACACCAGAAGGCAAACTTTAATTGAGAACTCCCATTGGTTGATGGATGCTCCCGTACCATCACCACAACCACCGTGCGGAACGATGATCCTCAATGATCGTGATTCGCAATTTGCGTACGCTTTGACTGTGAAGCATGCCGGCAGCAGTCGGTTGGATGGCATTGAAAAGAAGAAAAAAAAAATGTCACGCCATAGTGAAACCGGGCAACAATGCTCACGCGCAACCATGGCACATTGTCGAGATGCGGATATTGTCCACCGGTGGCAGCTTTTTTTTCTTTATTCTTGCTGTGTTTTGTTGCAGTTAACCTCTATCCTGTGCAGCTCGTTTTGTGTGTGCAGCAGACAAGCAGCCATTTGTGCTGGGCTGAAATGTGACATTTTTATGCAGCATTGTCGTTAGTAGCGAGGGTTGGTGAGGGTGGTTCCGTCGGTCAGATTCAATTCTTGAAATTCCACTCACATTCGTGGGAAAAGAACTTGATATTCAGTTGTTAAAATGCTTTCATTAGTTGCAGGTTTTGAGGTTAAGCTTTCCCTGAGTAATTGGCGCTCGGTTTAATGGCTGTAAAATCATGTCTGATAAATAATTTGCAACATAAGATGTAAGAATGTTTTCATATTTTATTCAAAACGTTAAAAAAACTCATCTGATAGATTCTTCATACCGGTTGCAACAAACAACAACAAAATGTTACGAATGTATAGTAAATTACACAAAACATCTTTATTTAACTCATATCTCCCTCTTGCCCATTCCACTTTCCAGATTTCCGACATTGTCGTTGGACAAGAGGACAATCTTACCGCCCGGGAGGCACTGCTCCGCTGGGCCCGCCGTTCGACGGCCAAATACCCGGGTGTGCGGGTAAACGACTTCACAAGCTCATGGCGCGACGGTTTAGCATTCTCCGCGCTCATCCACCGGAATCGACCCGATCTGATCGACTGGCGAGAATCACGATCGCGTCGTCCGAGGGAGCGGCTCGAGGTTGCTTTCCACGTGGTCGAAAAGGAGTACGGCGTAACACGGTTGCTGGATCCAGAAGGTAAGCAGCACGACGGGAAGGCTCTGGTGTGATGTGAACTGTCTTCTGCTAGTGAGCGTGATTGATTGAGTCGTATGATCAGGTTGTGCGAGTGCTGCCGGTAGTTCGTTTAACGCTCGTTTCGCTTACACATGAGACTCAAAAATGATAATTACAGTCTAGGAGGCAAAAAGCGATACACTTCATCAGCGTGGAAGCTGTTTTGACAGAGTCTTTAACGGTTCCAAGAGGCGGCAAGATCAAAGAGCAACCATACATAGGTTCGGATGTTCGGACTCTGAACATAGTCGGGGTAGATAGCTGGATGACACGCGGCGTAGGTTTAGGCCGAAAAAGGAAAGCCTCATTGGATATTCTTCCACGCTGAAATGTCAACGTTGCTCTGCGGTGCCCTTAGGGGGCAATATTTCACGCTCCATCTGAAAACGGTGCGATCCTTCAATCCACACGAATGCCATAACATGATCGTACGTGATCGTTTTAACATATTTTGCGCGTTTTTGTTCACGGAAAAAAATCTTGATGGCTTAGATTTGTTTTTTTACTAATAAATTCTAAAAATTATATTTGACGCAGAAGCTAAGCAGAATATCGCTTAGCTAGACAGAAAAAATATCATTAGAATGATCAAGTTCTCTAAAGAGCTTTTTGCACCGTATTTGATCATCTTGAGACCTGTTTTGAAGAAGAACTGTTGAAACTCTTAATGCCATTGTGAATTCTAACTTTGATTTACTCCCTCTCTCTCTCTAAACAGACGTGGACACAAACGAACCAGATGAGAAGTCGATGATTACCTATCTGAGCTCGCTGTACGATGTGTTCCCGGAACCGCCCCAGATGCATCCACTGTTTGACATGGATTCGCAGCGCCGTGTGCAGGAGTATCGCGAGCAGGCCCAGCAGCTACTGTACTGGTGCCGCGAAAAAACATCCCTCCTGCAGGAGCGAGCCTTCCCGACCACGCTAATCGAGCTGAAGCGGCTGCTCACCGATCTGAACCGATTCCGCACGGAAGAAGTGCCACCACGGCAGCGCGACAAGCAGCACCTGTTCTCGATCTACAAGGAGCTCGAGAAATATTTCGAATCGATCGGCGAGGTGGACGTAGAAACGGAGCTCCGTCCCGAGGCGCTCGAAAAGGCCTGGCATCGGCTCATGTCGGCGCTCGCCGATCGGGACATGATTCTGCAGCAGGAAGTGCAACGGCTCGAGCGGCTGCAGAAGATTGCCGAAAAGGTGCAGCGCGAGTACAAGCACACGGAGACGATCATCACGAAGATCGAAACGCGAATCTCAGAGGAAAGCCGTCGCATCGAACGTTTGCATCCGGTCGAGGCGAAGAACATCGTCGAGGGGCTCGATGGCGACATCCGGCATCTGGAGCAACCGTTGCAGGAGATGAACGACGATTGCCACAATCTGAAGGATGGCCGCTATCCGCAAGCGAGTGATCTTCACAAGAAGTATGTGTGGAAAAAAATGAGTCTATGATGATAGCATTCCTGACCCAGCGTATCTTCTACTTCATTTTCAGGGTCACCAAGCTACACCAACGTTGGTCCCAGCTAAGGACAACATTCCATACTAGCCTAGTACAAAAACTGTCCGGTCTGAGCTATCCGGTGCAAGAGACGACGATAACGAAGCAAACGCGCGTCGTAACGGAAACGCGACAGATCGGCACCAATCCTTACTTCCGGGATGTGCAAGAATACACTGAATGGTGCCAATCGAAACTGGTATGTGTTGACTGTAAACATCCAAAAAAAGGCCTTGTAGAAAACAACAAAATAATACTTTTTTTTTTCTCCTATTGTATATCCTTTTAGAAACAACTGCATACCTCCGACTACGGTTCTGACCTTCCGTCCGCTAAAGTGGAACTAGAGCGCCATCAGCACGAGCACAAAGTGATCGATCAGTTCCACTCTAAAATAGCCCAGTGCGAACGACACGCGTCGAACTTTACCGGCGAGGAGCTACAGCTGTACCGGCAGCGACTGAGCCAGCTGCAGAAGGTGTACGCCGAGCTGCTGAGCACCTCCACCAAGCGACTGTCCGATCTGGATGCGCTCGTAGACTTCCTGGCGACTGCCACAGCCGAGCTGAGCTGGCTGAACGATCGTGAGCAGATCGAAGTGAGCCGTGATTGGGCAGATAAAAACCTAGACCTTTCGGCGGTCCATCGGTACTATGAGGTAGGTTTGGATGTTACGATCGATTAAACCAGGAAAAAGGGAATGCCGTCTTTTTTCCATCTTCAAATGGTTCTCCATACGAACTCTTTCTCTCCGCTTCGCACTTTGATTCTCATTGATGTGTTTTCTTTTTTCGTTTGTTTCGGTACATTCTGATGTTCTTGTCTTATACAATCTAACCTGTCCTTGTGCCAAAATACTAACCTAAAAAGTCTACTTACAAGCGTACGTATGGAAATGGTGAGGAAGTAAGTAACTGATATTCAATTTTTTGTTTTATAATTCAGTGTTGAACTTTGTGTTTCGTATTGTTTGCGATTGTATTTTGGATACCGATATATTTGATCGTTTTTTACCTTCCTGTTATGAAAATCCATTCCCCTGACGCGTATTGTTTTGACCACTGTCTGCTTGTATGTGTGTGTTGTAAATTTTCTTTCGTAATTTTTTCATGTTTTAACTTTGTAGTTTGTGAGTTTCTAGATAGTGTGAACTTACTTAGTATTATTTGAATAATAATATGACCTTCCTTTAACCTTTTCCACAGAATCTCATGTCCGAGCTGGAGAAGCGCGAAATGCATTTCGCCACTATCCTGGACCGTGGAGAAGCGCTGCTCGTCCAGTCACATCCGGCATCCAAGTGCATCGAGGGCCATCTGCAGGCGCTTCAGTCGCAGTGGTCTTGGCTGCTGCAGCTGACGCTCTGCCTTGAGGTGCACCTGAAGCACGCCACCGATTACCATTCGTTCTTCGACGAGGTGCGTGAAGCAGAAAACTGGCTGACAAAGCGTGACGAAATTCTGAACAGCAAGTACTCGCAGTCAGAATTTACGCTCGACCAGGGCGAATCGTTGCTGCGCGGCATGCAGGATATCCGCGAGGAGCTGAACGCGTTCGGTGAAACGATTGCGCAGCTGCAGCACCAGGCGACCGCGATCGTGCCATTGAAGCAGCGCAAGCAACCGGTCAACCGCCAGTGTACCGTGCAATCGATCTGCTCGTACAAGCAGGGCAACATTTCGCTGGACAAAAACGAATCCTGCACGCTGCTCGATACATCGGGACGCGTGAAGTGGCTCGTGAAGACGTCCAAGGGCGTCGAAGGTTCCGTCCATGGTGTGTGCCTGCTGTTGCCGCCACCGGACCAGGAAGCGATCGAGGCAGCCGAACGGCTGAAGCGACTGTTCGACCGTTCGGTCGCACTGTGGCAGAAGAAGCAGCTGCGCCTACGACAAAACATGATCTTTGCCACGATCAAGGTCGTGAAGGGCTGGGACTTTGAGCAGTTCCTGGCGATGGGTGCTGAACAGCGGACGGCCATCCGGCGGGCACTGAACGACGATGCGGACAAGCTGCTTGCGGAAGGTGATCCAGCCGATCCGCAGCTTCGCCGTTTGCGTCGCGAGATGGACGAAGTGAACCGGCTGTTTGATGAATTCGAGAAACGTGCCAGAGCAGAAGGTATGTTTAGTTGAGCGAGTGTGTCCAATCATGCATCGAACTGTATGATGGGAAATCCCGTTTATGGAAAATGAGACATCTTTCACTTAACCTAGGGGGGTTGTGTGGGGCCCTGTAAATTGAATAACAGCATCTCAACGGTGCGAAGCCCATGTGCAGCAATATAATTGGATAATTGGGTGATCACTGGTCGATCGCTTCATCGCCGACTCGATCCACCCCCTTTTTGGACGAATCGTGAAGGTCAATAATAATAGATCGGACGATTATCGCCCTCGCGGACAACATTAATTCATTCGAATGCCCAAAAACAAAATACGTTTATGTTGTCGCGCTTTGGGTGGGTAAATTTTTGGTTGTTTTAGTAATATCCATAGCACAGTTAGTGGTCAAACAAGTTTATGTTTGCTTTTGGAGAGCAGCGCTATTGTTTGCGCGAGAGATACTAATTTTCCAATTGTTGTACCAAACAAGGTGACATTTATTAAGACCGCCCGAAGTGGTAGGTGTTGGTCTACGTTGGCTTTATGCTATGAAAAGCATTCTTCGAGGCAGGAGCTCGCTTGGAGCTTGGACGTTTGCCAGCTTGCTGTTGATCAGTCGCTGTTGTGCGCTGGTACCAAGTGGATCGAGATAAAGAAAGCGAATAGATTGCTTTTTGCAAACGTATATTTGATACTGAAAAGTGATTTTATTCTCGCTCGACACTGTTTTTTGAAGTTAAGTCAACGTCGAAGAGTTTTTCAAAATGAAAGGTGTTTTTCGTTTCCGTTCTTTTCGTGGTAAGGTTTAGCGTGTTCAATGTGATGTGTTCCAGGGAGTAGTTGTGATCCCAAGCCAAAGACTATAAGAAGCTATACTAATGATAACTTCGTATTAATTATAATCTATTCAACAGAGGAAAGCAAGCAGGCCAGTCGTATCTTTACTGAGCAATGCATTTCGCTGAAGACGCGCCTGGAGGAGATGGCCCGCGAACTGGACCACATCATTCTGTCACCGATGCCGCGCGATCTCGACTCGCTCGAGCATACGGTGCAGATACTGGAAGACTACAAGCGTCGTCTCGGTGGACTGGAACCCGACCTCAAGCACCTGCAGGAAACGTTCCGTACGATTACGCTGAAAACACCCGCACTGAAGAAGAGCCTTGACAATCTGATGGACCTGTGGAAGGAACTGAACACACAGGCAGGTCTGCACGGTGATCGGCTGAAGCTTCTGGAAGGTGCGCTGGCTGGCCTGGAAGACAACGAGCAGGTTATTTCCGATTTGGAAAGCAAACTGTCCCGCCAGCTAGAGCTGCCATCGACACAGGAAGGCTTGTATGAAGTGTACAAGCGGCTGACCGCTATTCAGGAAACCATCTCAAGCCAACAGCCCGAAATGGACAAGATGAACGATTCGGCGGATCAGCTTGGCCGGATGGGCGTCCCGACGAAGGTGCTCGGTGACCTGAAACGCCTCCATTCCAACGTGGAACGTTTGAACTCGCGGTGGAACAATATCTGCGGACAGTTGGCAGAGCGGTAAGAGGATGCAGCTTTACAAACTGGAATTGTGAGATTAACAACCTTTATTGAACCATTACAGTATGCGCAGTGTTGAGACGGCAATCGGATTGATGAAAAACCTGCAAACCAGCATTGTCGTGGAGGAGACTTGGGTGGAGAAACAGACGGAGAAGCTGCAGGCACTGCCGACGGCAACATCCGCACGGGAGCTCGATGTAAGTACCCTTCTAACGAGATCGATTGCCTTTGCAGCGTTCATTTTGCTAGTGTAGCTTTGTATAGCAACGACAGCTTATCGTATCGGTTGAGTGATATTCAAATTGAATAGGAAGCTGGAGGACGAACAGGAGTGTAAAAATGACATCCACAAGCAATCGGTTTTCCCAGTAATGATGATGATAATGGAGCAGAAAGATACATACAGTTGAAAGAGGGGAGCAAATTTCTGATAGGAAGGTTCTGCTCTGTACAGGAAACAATTCATCGTCGTGTCACACTGATCGAGAGTCGGTGTATAGAGGTGCATTCTTTTACACACAAAAAACAAACCCCCAAAAACACTTTGTCAAACACAAAGAGAAGGAAGCTAATCAGGGTTCTTCTAAACCAGCACATACCTCAGATAGTAACTACCATATGGAGGTTTAGGCAGAGTAGAAAGACATTTAACAACTACCATTGACTAACTGCACTCCACAGGGAGTAGAATTACGTTAGCGGAAGTAGATATTGAGCATTAAAAACATTGACCACTTAGTACTGAGATACAACTAACTACAAACCACAGGATGGCATGCGTATGGAAACGGGTCACATTAGTTGGAAGAAATCAAAAGGCAGGATTTTTGTTGTTGAGTATACTAAGAATAGCTCAAAATCGTCATTTAACCTCCTACAATACTAGAACACAATTGGTAAAGGTACAGGGGAGCTTTAGGCTCCGAAGACATGATCACAGCTACACACAGTACGGTAGAGCACCAAATTACAAGTAACTAGAAGGTAGAGTAACTGTCATGTAGTGGCCGAACTTAATACTGTAGATTCTAGACGTACATTTCACCGTAGTTTCCTCTGATGCACCCCACAAAGGACGAGGCTATACCTCGCATTGTTAGTCCTCCCGTGTATAACCCACATACTAATGCGTTAATTTATTTATCTTTCTCCTTCCCTTCATTTTATTCCTGCGTAATATTTACACACCAACCAATACCAATTGCAAAACTACACCGTGAACCCACCACATCACCTCCAACAACAACTACAACAACAACAATACCACCACAACAACAATTATCACATCCAACCAATACACGCTCTATCCACACGCCACGATCACTATCTTCTCCCTCGTCGTTCCCCGTTGTGTGTGTGTGTTCCCTTATTTCGGTTGGTGGGCTGCGAACCTGTCGTTGCATTCTACAGTCGATGCTCGGCGAAACGGTGGAACGCATTCCGAAGGTTGAACAGGTTAATCTCACCGGTGGCCGCTTGATCCGTGAAGCTAAGGTACGTAGCAAAAATGCGTGTGGTTCCTTCTTCGTCCTTTCGCTCCCAGCGAGACCGAAATGCTCTCTCTCGAATGATATACCCTTCCACAATCCTGTTGTAATCTACAAAAGTGTAAGAAACTTTCCTGTTCGCGTGTGCCGTTGTACGTGCAAATACTTCCCCCCATTCCCCCGAGGACTCATTCGTCGTTCGTCCTTTCGTCGGCACAAACAATGTGAATACATTGCTTCGGTTCCTCTATACGTCTGTTCTTGTTCGCTATTATGGTCTATTTCTGGTGTTTCGTTCCAAGCTTCTACTGTTTCTGTACTGGTAAAAGGATTTAAGTTTTTTTTTTAAATTGAGTTGTCTCGCTATGTGAAAAAGTGCACGCACGTGTATGTCCTGTCGTTGTACATCTTTTTTTCCTCGTCGTCCCTTGTGGAACGATAGAAACCCTGCTTAGTCCTTTGCCGCTGTTACTATAGAGCCTCATTACTGTGTGTGCGTCGTCACTGTGAGTGCGTGTTTGTTCGATGATGTATGAGTGCGTGTCCTGACGAATTTGTGATTTGTGTTGTACCGTGTACCGTTGCGATACACATGCAGGACTTCTAGCTGGTGAATGGTTGTACTATCTGATTTTCATTTTCCCTTAGGCTTAGGTAAGCTTAATCCATAAGAAAAAAACAAATTGCAATATTTGCATCACTCTTCACAATTTATTTTTATGCGCCTTCCCCAACCACGCCTGGTGTTGGTATGTTTTTTTTTTACTTGCTTCCTTCCGCATCGGAAGGCAAACGATTGCTATTAGTGGTTCCGCTCAGTCAGGGATGCTTAACAGCGAGAAACCTAGCAACCAAACTTTCGTGCAGTTGACCGCTGCTGTTTAAAAAAAAACTTCTATCCCATTACTCTCTGACCACACCGGAAGCAATCTTCGGTAGATGTGATTAATCCCAGAAAAAATGTAGCACCAAATGACAACTCGAAGCACTTGGAACACGTGGACTATTTAATTTCGGAAATTGACTAACCGATCGTGTAGAGCAAGCACCACTTCCTCCGTGTGGTACAGAGAGTAAGTTTCAGAGAGCAATCCTCTTCCAGCCCTGCCTTCCCGTTGTATCTGTGCTATCTTACATTTTTGAACGATTTCCCAACCAGAGGTCCCTGTAGCGTTTCGTTGATAAGTGGTGAGATAAAAATTTCATTCTTGGTTTAATGGTTCAATGAAGAAACCCACTATTTCGGACTCCTGCTCGCTACTTATCAACAACTTTAAACCCCTCGTATCCATTTTTTCCAAGCCTCCCCGTAATGCGTATCGTCCTATTTGCGAATACTAATCAATATAATAACTTCACTTTCAACTCAACACGAAACACACTTACACACTCTGTTATACAATTAAACAACATGCAACGTAACAACATACCAAAAACAAAAACGCATCATAAACGATTTACAACACCTTCTTACGCACCTTACCTGCGCCTTCAAACAATGTAACCCTTGCGCTTCGTACGCCGATGACTGAACGTGTTTGTGGTGAAATGGTCACCTTTTTTCGCTGCATCTCTGTAACATCGGTTCGAATTGAAAAATTGGTTGCGCGCGCTCCTTCAACACATCCTGTGCCTGCAACGGCAATCGTCTACGACATCGGAACGGAAACATACAAAAATGACAAATACTATTGTGCAAAAAACACCATTCGTTACGATGGGTTATCGGCTATCATAGATCTACGATGGTAAATGTGTTCACTATATCGACTGGCTGAGCGAAGTACGGCCCAGCTTTTCGCCTCCTCGGCAGGATCTCCGGCCGGCGAATGCCGATCCCGGTGCGACGGACGTGTACTCGAAGCGGCTCGACACGCTCAACGGTCGCTTCGAGACGCTCGTTGAACAGCTGACCCAGCGGCTTAAGACGGCTATTGAGGTGAATGGCGCGGACGGATTGGTAAGTGGAAATTTATTTTTATAGGCAATAGATCTAGTTATAATATACCCGACATTCGTACGTAAAGTCATACTCGTGTGGTTTACTGGCGATCGTTAGTTATGCATTTATGGAATCAAAAGAAACTTCTCTTCTAGATCGATTTCGATTCTTTGCTTTTGATTTTGATTTCGATTCCATCTCATTTATTTTTTATATAAACCGGTTTCCCACCATAAAAAAACATGTCTATCTGAAGCGATCAGAAGCAAACGATATGTCACCTTTGCATTGCGAATCTCATGCTAAATTCCTGTTTCGAGCTAAACAAAAAATAGTTCCAGTTCCAGGCTGGTGGTGTGGTTGACATCATCGGCATCACCTTTTGGTCGATTTGATTTCGGTACGCGTCCGTTCCACTTAAGTAGCGATCACTGCACCAGTGTCGGTGAGCATTCCGTCATCTTCTATTTCTAAAGGCGATTACGAGGCTTTGGTCACGGGCGGCAGTTGTCTTTCGACGCGTGGCTCTACCCATGGCTGTCGCATCACACCAGTGAAGCTGTTGTTTAGCATTGGTTGATGCCTGCTGAGAATTGGCAAATTCGTGAATGGAACTAATCGTAATGGTTTTTTTTTTTTGCATTCCTTACCATACCCTGTCAGTGAAGTGTAAAAATTGATTGTTGATGTGGCGTCTTCTCTCTTTATTTTCGATTGTATGCTTTTGCAATTGTCACGGTAACACTCAAACGAATTTTGTTTCCCTCCCCTGTGTGTCAATAAACACCCGGTACAAAATCAACATTCAAGCAAGTGATCGAGAGCTTTTCAACTCGTTTGCTTTACAACACCAGATATATCGGCTCACTGAATATCTGCTTAGGCTCATTAGCATCACGCTTATGTCGTGGTTTTTGTAAGCTCAAGTACGCCTAATTTCACGTTTATTCTTTTGTTGACTTTTCGCAAATGAGAAATCTATTCAACTGTGCTTGAAATTTTACCAAAGTTAAACATGAAATGTATGCAAGTACTGTGGGATCTTTAATGGGGAGTTCATTGAGCAGGAGCAGACATTGCAGGAGAATGAATGTCCGGAAGTCAATTACGGACGACGACGACGATTCATTCGGTATTTTATTGTGCTTTGCGTCATCCACCCGATGACCACTATATAGGTTACTGTGGACTGAGGTTGTGTAGGAGCTATAATAAAATATGACGTTATTGGTTGTTGTCGACCCTCAAAACACTTGATCACCAGGTGTAATATCATTCCGATTTCACCTCTAACTGTCGGCACTGTTAATTTATCGTTTAAATCCTACGTACCTTTGACATGTGCGAAGGTGCGCGCGCTGGTGATTGCGAGTGCTGCATGCACTGAAATGCTAAGCACAGTCATGGTAGCTAATTTTTGAAGTTGGAGTCTTGTCGTTTCGGTCGCCAACTCCCGAACGTTTCTCTAGATGTTGTAGATGCACTTAAAACTTCATTTTTAATATAATTTATTTGCATATTTTTGCTGCATGTTATCAGTCAGTTAATTAAAAGAGCTACACTACTCCGCCAATCTCCATTTTCCGTAAGAAAAAGTAAAGAAAATGAAAGCTTTTCGTGTAGTGCGTGTGCAGCGAAAGCTTACTCTCGCTATCGTCGACCCACCCAAACAGCGGGCTCTGTATGCCGGGCACCGAAGCATAAAGTTTATTTATAGTATAATGACATCATATACCGCCGAAGGACGGTTAGGCATGTAGGAAGGTGGTTTCGGTTCCATCGTCGTCTTGGTCGCGCCTCGATCGCGCACTGAACTTCTTCGACAGTCGGCCAAGCAGTCATTTGTTTACTCGGCGCATTCTTCCTGCTGAGTGCTTTGCGATTCATAAAATTTTATCTCCTCTTTTTTTCGTTGAATTAATGGTTTTGCGATGTAGGAAAAAAAAACCAAAACCACCATCTTCTCAACGCTTGTTGAACGTTGAAAAGGCAATTTTGCACAAGGCGACTGGTGTTTCAAGGTTTTTTTTATGGACAGCACTGTAACCGGTCTCGTGCGAACACTGTGTGTGTGTATGAACTGTGATGTCATACTCGCTCGCAGTCCACTCGAACCATGACGAACACCCATAGTGAGAGAAATAGTATAGGGGGTAGGATTTTGGGGCTGTTGCACGCTCTCCCAATCTCTGGCTAGTACTACACACAACGACTCGCTCTCACTCTCCCTCTCGTGAGTTCTGCGAATCCACCCTTAGAGTGCGCCCCGGCGGCATACATCCGCTCGGGAACTCACGAACCTGCGAACACTGACCAGCACTCTGACCACCGCGGGTCGGACAGCTCGGCATTCGTTCATTCAGTTTTAGACGGGATAGTGAAACTGATAGGACGTAAGCGCGCGCGCACGTCTGCTCGCTCTCAGAATATAACTTCCGTAACAGCAATATAGAGAACACAGTTTCACTTGATTAAAAATAACGCGGTTCAAATATCAAACTAGTCGGTTTGCGTGTGTTTTTGTGATTTTTTTTTACCGCGATCGTAAAGAAAAGGTTCAGAAAAGTTGGAAAATTCGGTGGTGCATTCAACCAGCGCGTGTGATCGCACAAGTGAAAACCTGAAGGTAGCGCTGGTGATGAGTCGGCCTTTCGCATGCGGAGAGGCTGTGCAAAAGTGTGTTGCTTAATCCTTTCAAGGCAATCAATAAGAATGGCCGGCCGTCGCGAAAAAAATTATTCAAATGTCTAACAGTCACCGTAAAAGCAGGCCAACCCGCCCCTCTGTTAGTGTGTGTGTGTGTGTTTTTTTGATGAGGATACCGGCAAGATCCAACACTGCTGGGTCTGTTCGCCGTTCGAGCTAGTACGGTGCGACGGTTTGATGGTCTAAATGGAATATATTTTCGGTGAAGGTCACGAAGCCGTGGCGCGCGGGGCGACTATATGCTTCTCGCCTATAGTGCACAAAAAAGAAAATTTAAATAAATTACCTAGCACGGCTAGAATAGTGGTGGCTGCTGTACGGGCGTGCGACATAAGAAGTGTGAGATTCTTTTGCCGGCTGACAAGATAGAATTGAGCCATTCGGGCCTAAATATATTCGCAATTGTGTTGTGCTGCGAAGCTGGTGGAGCGAGCAGTGCTGTGTTCGGTTTGGTTGCAGCGCGAATCAGTGTCTGTGTAGTGAAGTACACGTGCTCGTTTATTTATCGATTTAATGCATCGACGATAGAGAATACGATTAACGATAAAATTGAATTAAGATTTTCTTTTTTTAATGAACATCTAAAATCGATCAACATTATCTAAACGTGTTCAGGTGGAATGTTCCCGTCAGAAGCCTGCTGCCAAACGCTAAACAAATCGCCTTTCGTGGGAGCCATAAAATCGATTTCAATCGCCCTTGACGTGTCATTTCGCTTCCTCTTTTTGTTTTTAAAGTTTAATCCCTTTTCGAAGCCTAAATCCACACAAGTGTACATTTTGCAGTCGCAAAAGATAGTGAAGAATGCTAGCGCAGAAACAGAAAGGCAAAGCGGAAATAATATATTTGAAGTCCGCTGGTTCACGAAATCGAATCAATACTTCCAGACTGCTGGTGCGCTAGTTGCGCTAGTTCTTGCTCAGAAAAAAAGAGTCCGAGAGAAACAACACTATCATCCCCTGGCACAAACGCAAGGAATAGTGTAATTGGGGCAAAAATAGTTTCCCATGCAGAGTTTGCTCCATTCGGCATTCATCAAGCAGCTTACGTACCGGGGAAGTGCAGTAAAGATAGTAAGCCAGCCGTTGCACCCAAAGCACAATAGCACAGACCGACCGGTGGTGCATGGATGCAGTTGAGCGTATTAGCCGTGGTGGTAAACCGCCAACACTTCTACTACTACTACTACCTCAGACGAGCAGAAAGTCGATGAACAACACTTTCTACACTCGATCGCCCCCTGGGTGAATGTAAACAAAGTTTTGTTACAGGCCCACGATGGTAAAGTGCGTTTCGGGCATGAAATTGTATCGTGTTCAAGCATGGCGAAGGGAGAACCGTCGGGGTGCATCCATGCATTTCGAGTGTGGAACTGTTGTTGGGGTCGTTTTGATGTGGCATGCTGGGAAAGGCATTGCAATGATGCAGTTTAGCTCCTTTCATTGAATACTTTCCATTCGGAAGAATATTCACACTAGAGACGATTATCGGTAGAGATCTCTTATTGGTCTTTGAAGGCAATATTACGTTAAGTTCATCTTATAAAACTACTTTTTAGGTAGATTGAATCTGCGTCATTTCCGCTCATAAATTTGAATCTTTTTCGGTGAATAGAAGGCGCCAAACGGCACGTTTGCTCAACAAAAGCCACCCAACGTTATCGCATCGAAGCGTAGCTAAGTGCGATTTGAAATTGAAATTGAAAACAAACCCGGCTTACACATTATTATGACCAAGGGCATAAACATGCACGAGCGTTACAAA
Organism: Anopheles stephensi; assembly: GCF_013141755.1. Lineage (NCBI taxonomy): Eukaryota > Metazoa > Arthropoda > Insecta > Diptera > Culicidae > Anopheles > Anopheles stephensi. The sequence continues at coordinate 17,890,427 of NC_050202.1, read as the reverse complement.
TTCCCGATAACCTGCCACTAAGTACACTGTGCAGCAAGTACCTCAAACAGCTGATTATGAGCTACAGATGGAGATGAATTTTCGTTTTCATTTGTAGTTTGTACAACAGATGTTTGTTAACCGTTGCTATATGTGGGAAGAAATATTTACAGGCGGCTTCTTCTCATTATCACAACGGTTGTGCCAACGAACTTTGGACTGACTTAGTTGTTGTTCATCCCGTCATCACCGTTCTCGTGCCCTAAATTTGAGCTATTCTTAGAAGTTGCTGCTCTCTTATCCGGTTGGTAAATTTTGTTTGGATCTCCTCCAAAACCCCAACGGGTGACGATCGTTTCGACACTAGCTAAGGTAGGCGTAGGTTTGACACTTACGCAAGGTCACGATGAACGGGAAACAGTGAGAGCTGTAGGTTGCTGACATTGCTTCCCTTTGCACTTCCAAATTAATCATCTCAACCTTCAGGTATGTCTAAAAACCTCAGCGTTGGTGGCATACTCACCAACTTATTAAACATACTGATCCTCTAGAAGATCGTCAAAGATGTGGTGCCGGTTCGGTGAGACGCTTTACTGTAGCATCCGTTTTAGCACCTCTTTTAATGCTTTGGCACTTTATTAATGTCAGTGTCAAGATTTGCGCCGGCGAAGGAGAGAGTGAGTGTTATTTTAGAGGGTGTCAGAACGAGAGTTGGATTTGCGTCAGGCCAGTAGCAGCAGCTTTAGAGGGATATTGATCCATCACGTTACCTTGGATGAAATTTTTCACTCGTGGACGTTAAGCCGTGTATCTGACTGATCAGCACACTTGTTGTAGTTTAGCAAAGTTAATATTTTGCATTGACATTTGAGCTAATCTTTCTTAATAGACGGAAGTCCTGCAGTTGAACACGATCTTCCGGTGACATAAACATTAAGACGTTTCCTACAACTTGGTGTAGTATTTTTTGTTCAGTTTGCACTCCTATTTTACATATTTTCTGCTGTCTGGTTTTAACTACCACTCCTTCGCGGGTTTATGTGATCCAATCAGTCTTTTTCGTCTCCTTTTTTTTGGTGACCTTTAACGTACAATAGGAGACGAAACGTTGCCCACCGACAGCATGATCATAAATTAATCAAGCATCAAACATCTGCCATAAACCCGGTTCTGATCTTCGTGCAGTATGGGATGATATCTGCCTCGTTTGATGCGAGTCTTTTATTTGGCAAAGGATTGGGGGGAAAACTACAACCACCGGACAAAGAAAACGATTGTTATGTATGGTAGACAATTTTGTGAGAGGCGACAAATTTAAATTCAACGTTCCTTTCGTCTGCTTCGCTTTTTTTTTTGGGTGGCGTTATTTGACTTGAGCACAGTATGATGAGAAGCGTTGTGCGTTGGAAATGAAATTCTAGCCGTATGAGAAACCATATTTGCAGCCATATTTTGATAGGATGATAATTTTCACGCATGAATGTACAAGGGAAGCACTTTTGATCATTAAGCTCTTTACTCTATAGAAACACGCTTGGCAAGTGCCATTACCAGCACTCTTCTAAAGCATCAATTGAACTATGCCTTGCTGAAAATAACCTATTACGTGATTCCTGTAGACTATCAGTAAAGTCGTAAACTGAAACAAGTCATATTACCTACGATAATTCTCAACGACTTCTAAGGCGTTATCGACTGTTCTATGGTGTCAAGTGTTTGAGGCCGCACCACGGCAATAACTCATAACACAATGAACAGATGTGAAGTGCCTCTACTACCTTGACTAGTTGGTTGGTTAGTTTAAATTGATACACCAGCCACATTGACGACTGTACAGAGTGATCGTAGCACAACATGTGGTTGTCTTATTTATTAGAACTCTCACATGAATTCATGAATTTATACAAGCATTTGTATCATTTGTACCATTTTGGTAATGTTTCGAAATCACTCATAAGCGAAAATCATACAAAGTCACGAAATCAATAAAGTGCTTTCCGCTTGCCTTTGATAAGATGTCCCATACTAGGCGTCTAGCGCTGGTTGGACGGGACGGGACAGCAACGCTTTCGACAATAAACCCAACCACAGCAAGCTACTCGAACGGAGAATGTAAACAAACCGTGTAAAGTGGACCGAGCGAGTTGACCATTTATGCCAATTATTGTGCTACGCCGCTCTGTATGTGGGGTTGTCGGGGTGCTATCGACAAAGATGAGCTCATGTAGATGGAATATATGGCTGGGCGCTGATAAAGGCGGACCCAGATTTATGGCGAGCAAATGATTAAACATGGAACTCTGTAGTGTTGTGGAACCCGTCGACCACCAATGTATGTGAATGTGTGAGTTTGAGATTCTGACTAATGTTGACTAAGTGAGCGTTTATTTTTGCATCAATGAACTAAATGGGCGCGATAACGATTGGGAAATACTGTTTAGCACGTTCTACTGGAACGACTAGGCGAAGTCTAGCGGGGGGGTACCTCTTTTAGAAGTAGCTCGTTACCATGTTCATCTCCCAAATGCTGATCTCATTGTCAGTCAGTAGAGTTCCACGTGTGTGTTGAATATTTAAAAAAGAACTCCCTCTGCTTTGACTCTGTCGTTACCTCGTTCTCTTTGTATCTGGTGATCGTACTTCGAAGAAAGGTCAGCCGGAGTGGGGGGGTTGTGGGGGGGGGGGGCGGTGATACAAACAGAGTACTTCAATGGTGTCAGGAGAACTACCAAGGTCTATTATTTCGCGAAATGATAATCATAATAAACGCAAGCAGCGTACAAAAACCATTCAAATGACTCTCGACGCCTTCACTACCCAGCCCATTGTCGGCAAATGATCGATTGTTTTTTGCAGGATGCCTTGAAGGAGTTCCAGGGAATCTTCCACCTGCTGATGGAGGTTATGGTCACGAGATTGTTTGGCGTGTCCTTAACGGTGAATGAAGATCCGGTTGCAATTATGCTTTTGTTTTAGCGCAAGCCAAGCTTCGCTCATTAGTATGCTAAAGTCGATGACACAATCCTGCTGGATATGGTATGATATGAGTCGGTGTACAGCAAACTGTACGAGACGCTCAACACCATAAACACCGAAAAGCCTCTTGTCTTGTTTACACCGACCCTAGCCGACAAGTTCGGCAACGAGACTGTTAGCGAAGCGTAAGAACAAATTGGATTAACAGCGTTCGCCTCATGTCGATGGCGCTGAGAGCTATTGGGGCTTGTTACAATTCCGCTCTGTCGGTCAGTTCTTAACGCGAAAAAAAAACCCAAAATGGCTTGTGTGCTATTTCAATTATCACGGAAGCACACCCGGACCTGGCGTTTCTTTTCAGCAACGAGGCCTGCCCAGTTGTTCCGTCTGTGGTTGTTATGGCTCTGCTTTTACTTGCCAGCGCCGGTGTGTTGTTTTGTTGGGGTTGTGCACCGACTGTGCCTACATACGCTTGACTCAGCCGTGTCTTCCACCCCTAAAAAGGGGAAGTTACTCTTCCATTTTGTGCCGAGAGTATCACATTTCGAGCGTCCGGTGAAGTGGTTTCGGTTGTGTAAATTTCACGTCCGTTAAGAAGACTACTATTGTGGCAACACACACACGATCGTTAGACCTTGATTTCGGAGACCTCCCGAAGTGATGACGCATTCGTATGCGGCGTTTTGTGATGTGTATCGCTGTGTGCTTTTACCCGGTGTTGGCCGCTTCCAATTCTTCTCGTCCCGGTGACCATGTAAAACTGTCTGCGATCGGTCACGGTTGTTTATGGATGCCCTTCGGCGAGGTCAACCAACGCGTCTAACCGTAAAAATTCTCTCACATTCTCACGAGATCGTCTTACTCTGGTGGGGTGTCATTCAAGATTGCTACAGGTTTCATTTCGTTGCTGCTTTGTGTGTACACACTGTCATGGCAACGTGTTTATGACTTCATATCCACTCGGTGATAATGATGAGCTGTGTTACCGTTTCTGTCTTGATGGCGGCCATTAGCTCAAGATATGCATGGGGACGAATTTCGTAAGTACAACATACCGGCGCCATGTATGTTACAAGCATTTTTTTTTTTCTGTTCAACCTTTGCCACCCGGGCTCGGTGGTGGATGCCAACAGAGAGAG